>NC_068918.1:55348842-55973842 GCF_023091745.1 Budorcas taxicolor
AAACTAAAGCTACTCTATTTTCCAAATGTGTTCCAACAGAAATTCTTCATAACTTCTAGCATGGTATCTTAATAAAGAATAAAGTTCTTCTCTTTAAAAAATCTGCTCTAAGTAGATTTTTCCCCTGTTTTTTTAAATTAAGGATCCCAGCATTGGTTTTCTGAAATATTCTCTTGAATTTGTGCATTTAAATTTTATTGCAGTGGTATAGATGAATGCCATTGTTGGTATCCTTAACTTTTATTTCTGCTCACCAAGGTTAATCATGATTGTCTATATCTTTTTTATAGTAATCACTTTTGAATTGTGTTCAGATATGCAGTTTCAGGTGTAATCATCAGAGCTGGTTAGTCAGGCATTCCAGATAGTGGTTCTTTTCAGAACCTTTTTTAAAGGGTTGGTTAACTACCTCAGTAGCAGAGGATTGAACTATACCCTGTCTGTACTGTACATAGAAAATCTTTGTAGATAAAAGCAAGGCTTGTTAAATGATATGAGGGTAAGATTTTAAATATACCAAATGTAACATTCTTAGTTGCCTTTAGTTTCAGAGGCTTGTAAGACTTCCTCATGAACATCATAACAGGCCTTGCTTTTGTCGTATTTTGTGGCTGAAAAAGCAGCCTTGCTTCTTCAGATATTGTAGTTATTTGGATGTATAATAGTTTAGCAAGATGTTACTTTTGTAAGACATCAGATGTTCAAAAAAAGTGCATCCGAACTTGTACTAAATACTGCAGTGTCCCTTTATAAAAAGTCAGACTAAAACTGACAGTTGTACAGCAAAGCCTGACATTTGGATATTTTGAAGTTTTTTCATAAATCATAGAAATTAGTATATGGCTGTAGTTTAGCTTTTTAGGTAAAAGGTATGTTTCATTAGTGCATTTCTTACTGCTGATCACTGCAAAAATGTGAATCAGCTTTCCATTTCTTATGCAGGTCATGATAACTTGTAGAATAGAGTACAATCATTTGTGCTATGTTTTTAATTTTCTAAAGCACCTTGATGACAGTGAGTGTTCAGTGGTGAAGCATCCTCTATTGAATCACCCTCAAAATTTTTTGCCAAGTCCTAAATCGATAGCTTAAAGTCAAAAGTGAAATTATAGTTTAATTAGGACTTGGTATAAAGAAATCCCTTTTCCCCTTCCCCAAAGGGATACTGCAGTTATATCACATACCCAATAGGCACCATGACGAAGATCAGAGCTTATACTTAATTAAGGTTTTATACACACCAGTTTCCCCAGTAAATGCAAATTTAACAAGAAAATTAGACATGTCATATGTTCAAAATGCTCATGGCAAACAATCATTTTGCATTCCTGCAAATAAAATTGTTTTATACTGTAAGCTGGAGGCGAGTGTAACTTATTTTTGTAATAAAGTTTTTATTTTTTTTATGTGTCATTAATATAAATGTGTGTTAGTGTAGAAATATTCTGGTTTAAAAACTTAGAAATGCACACATTTCAGTATGTTTATTTGTACTTACATAATTTTAGATAGTGGTTGCCAATAGCCTGTATGTTTCACATTAATTGGTTTTTTATGTTATCTTAATAAATCATTTTAGTATGTTGTATGTCAGTTACTGGGATAGCTGGGACATAGAGTGTAATTTAAAATTTGTCAATAAGTATTCATTGGAATATATGTAAATGTGCCTTGCCGGTTATTGAAACATTACCTACAAAATGAGTATGGGGTGACAAAAATTAGTTCCTGGTGCTTAATGAAACTTTTTGCCACTGATTTTATATATTACCCCGTGCTTTTTTAAAGTACATCTCTCAAATCTTAGTGTAAGTTTGAGGGCTACACAAAACATTTACATTTCATTCTAACATAAAATGAGTAATAGGTTGTGGAAAGTGGGTAAACTAAATGTAGCCTTCAGTAAAATTGAATCTCAGTGTAATCCTTGGTGCTGGCACTTCCCAGGTCCAAGGAGTTAAATGATCCCATCAAAGAGGTCATTGCCATGCCTATTGGCACTTTACTGTCATACCCTTTTTAAGGGACACTGTCAAGGTGTTTAAGTTAATTCTCAGAATTATTTGTTGGGATTTTAGAACAGGTTTGTTTGACTTAAGTAAGAACTGCATTGTCAAAGTTGAAAGATGAACATTTTTGTGAGTTCACAAATGTGTTCTTAAGAAAATATTAAAATATGGAGCTGTGGGTTTCCAAGACTATTTGGCATTCTTAGTTTGGGGATTTGGGAGGAAAAACTGATATTAAAAAAATTTGTGAAGAATTGATGGGTAATGTAAACAGTGGTGATTAAATATATACACACTCAAGTGAAATTACTTGACAGTGTTCATTTGACTAACTTTGAATTTAAGCCATTATAATTACTTTTAAAATTAAATAATCATTTGCACTGTTCTGATAATGGGTGCAGTTTTTGAGCAATATAATCAGAGCTAAATATGCATGTAGTGATTAGTGATGTGAACAATTAAGTACTGAGAAGAAATACTAACTGGTATTTTCAAACTTAAATTTCTGTAGTAAAATCAGTATCAAACTCTTATCAGATCAAGGAAAACAGGCAATGCATATAAACATACTTTTGAATGTTGTGTGGCCTATAAAGCAATAATGCAATTTTTATGGAATGTCATGGGATATGAGAAATGGAAATGCAAAAATAACTAATCCTTTAGTGAAAATGTCAACATGTTAAAAAAGGGGAATGTTAACTAATGTAGGTTATTGATATTTGTGATTTGTTTATGGGTTCTTGGCTTTGACAGCTTCAAAGAATGGATAGATGACAAGTTAAAAGAAATTTTGTGTATAATTGTCAAGGAATGGGTCTTAAATCCAAGAATCAAGTCCCTTCCTTGGGGTGAAAATGTATCCTTAAAGCATTCTGATTGTTGAAAAATAACAAAACAAACTTGAGTTACCTAACCAAAGCAGACGCAAGATTTTGTTTCTGCAGACTACTTGGCAATCAAAAGTGATCATCACTTTAGTTAATCAGTTTTCAGAAAGTTGCTTTGTGAGAAAATTGTGTTAGATATATTCTCCCAATCATGCATTTTGTGGGAAGTTTTTCAGCATTGTGATTGAATCAGATGTTAGAAATAAATGGGGGGGTTTAGCACAAAAAGCGGTTGCACACTCATGACGGCCATTGTTGTAGCATCATGAGAAATCTACCAATGACTGCAAGTCTGATTTAATGATTTACACTTTCTTCATGATAAAATAGGAATAGCATGCATAGGAATGGATTGATGGGGTGACCTCGGGTATTCACTTGTATGAATCTATTTGAAAAGATTTAATGAGGGTGAATATCATGCTAGATGGGCAAAATTGTCACATTCAGGACAGCTGTTTTGACTGCTAAGCCAAAAGTCACTGTTCAGAAACATAGGAAAAAAGACCAAACAGAGCATGACATATAGTCTGTTTAAGGGGAGAAATTACAGAGTAGGACTTCTGCATTTAGGTGAGGGCGCTACCCCCCTAGAGTAAAAGATTGCTCAGGTTCCTAAAACTTTAACAATACCCACCATGGTCATTTTCTCCCCAGTGATATATACCATAAACTTTTAATCTGACCATAGGAATTCAGTGGTGGGTTTAAAATGAATCAAGAAATAACAATACATAAAATGAACAGACTTGTGGGGATGATGTTTTAAAGTGTAGTATTAATTACTCAGTCATACCACTCAATAGGGCATGCCACTACTTTTCTTAAGATGCTAATGATCAGCCAATGTTCAAAGACATTTTTAACTGTGGGCAAATTAGTGGATGGACTTTTTTGTCTGTCACTTTTTAAAAAAGTACTTAAGATACAAGTTTTATTAGTACCACAGTCTGCCTTCAGTAATATGCCTAAAATATTTTTCAGGGCCAGGAGCATTCAGTTGAAAGAAAATCTTTTTTACCAATGCAAAATAGTATTAAAACTAATGCCCTGGCCCAAGATTAGGTTTTTAATGATATTAACAGTAGTCTGATAAACATCTAGAAGTCTGGCATTGAGAAACAAAAGCTTGTACCTGACTAGTATTTTTATTTAAAAAAATTAGTTCTGTTAGCTTATTTAAATTCTCTTACATATATTTATCTGTAGAAATTATATTTATTTCATTCCTTTTATTTCACTGAAAACTGTCTGCAGGCTCTTTGATTTGGATTAGATGTGTGAAGTACTGTCTTTTGCCAAAAACCTCAAAATTACCTGTTCTTTTCAACGTAGTGGGTTTGTGCTTGTTTGGAGATCAGTTCAAAAACTATCTGTACTATCTGTACTGCCTCTGATGTTAAGATTTTATGTATAGCATAAGGAAGCTAGCTCTGACTATATTTTCCTAAGAATAAAGACCTATTTTTGTAGCATGTCTTAGGATCTCCAGGAGTCCAAGAATTATTGTGGGTGTCCTCCATTTCATCGTTTTTCATTTAACAGCTTTTAAAATAGACACTTGGAATCTTTAGGGGTCTTTTCGTCTTTTAATTATCCATACATTCAAAATAACTAGCCAACGGTAATACCAAAACAGATTCCCCAAGATCCCTAATTGAAGCACATGATAGGGAGATGATGTATAGGATAAATGTATAGTGTTGGTCTCCACTTAATTTTAATTAATGAAAATACTCTGGTCACACACATGCCAGTGGACTCAAGAAGTTAATGCTAATTTGGTTCTGCTTTTCTGGTAACATACCCCCACCATTCAGCGTTCCATTTTCTTATCACTCTTTGAAGGTTTGGAAATGAGTAATTGAGGTAGTAAGTAATACAGGAGAGGGGAGTGAACAAACTTTTGCTCTAATGTACATTTAGGTGACTGTGCAAATAAGGTTAGGTAGGTGAATTCAGCTTAAAAGGTGTTTCATTAAGCAAAATTGGCAAGTCATTATCAAAGAATGGGGAACTTGTAAATACATTCTGGAGATTTTGGCTCAGCCCTAGAATTTCTTGGTGGGATGGTGATAGCTTTGTTCACTTCATGAAGATCCTTTTAGGTACAGAGTTTAATAGTTTGTGTTATGATTACTAAAGTTTATACTGATGATTGAAAAAAGTTTTTGTCATTTCAGAACAGTCATGGAAGTTTTATACCTGAAAAATTCTTAAACACTACTAGAGGATTTTGAAAACCATTTACATTGCCTATTTGACTCCCTGTGCTGATGCCAAACTAGTACTTTTTTTCTTGTTGGTAATCAAGACTGCTGACAGACTTTCTGGATGGGGGAGAAGTTCCAATAAACCATTTTGGAAATTAGCGTCTTCAAGTGTAGTTTCCGAAAATGTTTTTTTAACACAAGCAAATAGAATCAAGATAAGGTTATTTTAGAATAGTTTACCATAAGCTTCAGTGAATATCTGATTTTCTTTCCTTTGTAAAGTGGTTTAAAACAAGTTCTAATCTGAAGTTGCTATCTGTAATGTTCTTGAATGGTCATTTCTTGACTTTAGTTCTGAAAGGATTCTGTGATGCCAAATACTAACTTATTTTGGGGGTACCTAAGGGAATTGACATTTAAAGTCATTTATGAACTACAACCAGTTACTGCTACTACAAGGCAAAGGACAAAGGTTTTGATGTGGACCAGACATAACCACAGATTAAGGAAACATGATTAGGGTTGTGTTCACAATATAGTAACAAATGTGTAGAAGAGTTGCACATTACAAAATCCAATCTTCCAGCTGTAGACACATACCATGACATCAGAAGAGTTCTAACACCTGGTGTGGCTCTATTGTATACATTCAAATGAGATGAAGAGGTTTGATTAGTCCTGCCATTTGTATCACAATTTTGCATTTCAACTTGTGTCCTGATTTTTTTTTAATGGGAATTAGAAAATGCCAGTACTGCGTCATTTGAACACAGAATTGTTTAAAAAGTCGTGAGTTTAAAAAATTCTCTAATGACTTCGTTTTCAAGAGAATAGTTTAAAAACTTTTTATAGTTAAAAATACTATGAATGGTATTTATGTTGCTTTAATTGGGAGGAGTCAGGAGTTAGGCCTCTAGAATTGCTCTTATTTGACACATCAGGAGAAATTAGAAAAGCATATATACTGTTTCTTAGTATATTTAATATTTGGAATGAGCTTGGAGGTAAATAAATGAACAACATGTCAAAGGTCATCCAAAAATTAATGGAGTACACTTTTCAATTCTCTGCAGCCACAGGCACGTGTAATATACAGTGTAGTTTTGGTAGAACTTCTTGAAACAGTAAAAATTCACATGAATTTGTAGAAGTTGAATTCCTAGGATTCCTTCAACATTGACAGGTGTAATTTCTTTTAGGAACCCTGCCTAACTTCCAATTCATTTATAAATAGAATTAAAACATGGTGGAAAACTTTTATTCTAAAGTTACATGTTAAATCTTCATTGGTTTCCTGATGATCCATTTAGTGTCAGGACAGACAGTATCAGCAGTTAAGCGCCCAACAGTGGATTCTGTGGCTTAACCTTTCTGCTGCTCAGTGTCTTTTGATCAGTCTATTTAAATTACTGCCAGTACTTGTTTAATTAATTAGTTCTTCAGTGTATGGGGTTTCTTTTGCCTCCTAGAACAGAAGTCCTTCCAAGGCAGGGAAATCCGAATTAATGGTGCTAGACGGGCATTTAAAAATACTTTTCAAAGTATTTTTTAGTTTGGAAATGAATTTTCAGTTTAGTTCATTAGGCTGGATTTGGCTTAATTGTGGCTTGTTAACTTGAAAAAGGAATTGAAAATTTTGAGCCACTTACAACATGGAAAGCTTTTAAAAATTAACATGGAATACTGAATTTTAAGGCAAATTAAGATCATGAAGATCCATATTTTAAATTGTCTGTTTGACCTTAAAAAGGCCTTGAAGGGAGCAGTTGGCTGTGGGATTTATATCTATCTATCAAGACAGCCTAGCCCAACAATTTTTCTTCATGCTGGTATTCAGTTTAATTCCCAACTGCTGAACAAAAAAGTATTGGCCTACCAAGTCACACCTATATTTATGTTTATGAGGAAGGGGTACTTCAAGATTGAGTTCTTGTTCTGCTTACAAGTCTAGTTTTGAGTCCATAAAGTTTGTATAAAGTTCTTATGTAGAGTACTTTGGAAAGTAGTAGTCAAACTTGAGAAAAGTTTCAAAGCTAGGTAACTATACATTAACATAGTGAAACAATTGTTACTAAGAGTAATCCATACTTAAAAAATTTTTATACATCTGTATGAAAAGTCTTAATATGAACCTTAGAGTTGGTTGCTGGTTCAAAATTAAATTCCTTTGAGAAGACAAGAGGCTCTGAATTTAAGGCATTTTCTCAACTATATATACCTACTTGTTTGAGTAGTGATGGATTAAAGGTGGTATTTATGCTTAAATGTGCTTAGTTGATATTTTAACTTGATAGTCCTTCAAAGGAAGATTTTAAAACCTGTACCTGGAAAGCAAGACACAGCGCAGAATGAAAGTCTGCGTCTCTGCTCACACCCTAATCAGTTAACAGATGAATGACTCTTGTCTTTAGGTTTTAGTTAACCTCACGTCTTTCAATTACTAAGTTTAAGCAGTTTCTTTCTTAAAACCCCATGTGAGACATTTGGCTGACTCTAGTCCTTTTCCCCCTCCCCTAAGCTAGTTCAATTGATGACTGTCATCACTCAGACTGCACTTAGGCTACTGCTACTACATCTGTTTTAGTGTCTGTTCTTCACTGTGTGATGAAACAGCACACACTACTTACTCATCTCCCAAATCTCCCAATTCCTATTAACTATACCTTTTGGTTACTAGCTTTTCCTCCCCACACCATTTATTGGCTAAATTCGAGCAGTAGAGCAGGCTCCTCTTATTTATATGTGGACTGTTGCTCACTCTTGAAATCTGTAGGTTTTTGGAAAGATAACCAGTTTGTAATAGAATGCATTGAAACACTTCACTTCTCTGTGCTTTTTTGATTTTTCTCAAATGTTTGGTGACTGTATTTTTTGTATTTATTATATGGAAGAAAGATTGATAAAAGTGACCTGGTGTTCTGGGCCTGCCCACTGAGACAGCTGACTGTAAGTTCTGTGTGTGTGAGAACACAAGGGCTAACAGGCCTTTTTTCGTTTCCTTGGGAGCTGGCAGGCAAGCAAGTTTACCTCTCCAGTGTCAGAAAAGAGTGCTCAATTGTAGGGACATAGACTCCTCCTAGGCAAGTTATTTGCTTTGAGGAGGGGGGTAGACCCTGAAAACAGGCCTGCAACCCTCAGGCACATAAATTTCTTCCCTTTTCCACTCTTGAAAGCCTGAGGTTTTGCCTGTTCTTTGTCACTCATCTTTCCCATGAAAATTGGCTGCTTTTCTTATAGTCCTCTGATTGCAAAACGAACAGTGTCAGTTCATCTTTTAATTTGTTGACATTAAAGTCAGTTTAAAAATAGAAGTAAGTAAAAGACAACAGCATGGTGTACAGTATCTTGGACTTACTAGAATAAATCACTTTAATCTGTGTATCACAGCTCTTTTAAATTGTCTAGGAAAAGTTTGAATAAATCTTACCTGAAAAGAGAACAGCACCTAGTATGCTCATGGGTATATAGAAGACATTTTGTGACTAAGGTTGCAAATTTAGTGGCATTATTAACTGGGCAAAGCAGATTATTTTGCAAGACCTTTTGGGGGGTAATAGTACAATAGGTTTTATTTAAGCATACAATTTCTGAACATGGAAGAAGCACTCATTCAGCATTGTTTAGTTTTAACCTTTTTTTTTTTCTTTTAAGCTCGGCCTGTGGATTCAGTTGCCTGACCAGGGACTGAACTCAGGTCAAAGCAGTGAAAGAGCTGAATCCTAACCACTAGACCACTAGGGAACTCCCATTTCTTTTTTTTCCTCCATCCATTTACATTTAATACAGCGTACCTTCCTGTATGTTCTTTTACCAGTTAATGAGACTACATTCCGTATTTTGGCAGGGCTCTCTCAAACCTACGTTTTCCAAACTTGATGTTCTGGAATTTGGTGAGAGTCCATGTTAACCTACTTATAGAATATTTTTTTACACTTTTGTCATATCCTGTCTTTGCTGATTAGAGGGTCTAAATCCTTAAACAAATTTTTCCACTTAAGGCAATTGAAACATTTTAGATCCTTTTGCCTGTTCTTAAGGACCTCTTCCAAGTATTAAAACCTTTTTTTAATACTTTAAAACTTTTTTTTTTTTGGCTGCACTATGTGACTTGGGAGGATCTAAGTTTCTCAACCAGGGATTGAACACAGGCCATGACAGTGAAAGCACCAAATCCTAAACAGTGGACTGCCAGGGAACTCCCCCTTCAAACCATTTTTAATAGGTTTTATTATATTAAATATTACTTAGTTGATATCAAGGGAGAGACTGACTTTCAGGGTTTTTGATACCAAAAATCTTGGCCAAGTTTTCAGCTAGTGTGCCTAGATTCTTTAAAAGTGATGGAGATGAGACCCACTAATCTCTTGTGTTTTATAGTGGCTTTCACATTCCAGTAAGACTGATGTAGCTTGTGTTATATTCACTTTTATATAAACTTAGAGAAGTATAGGTTGCTAAAGCAAAAGACTGTCTCACAATCCAGTGACTTAATAGATACTCCCTTATTTCCCCAAGAGTTCTAGGTGAAAAATGGTATTTTTTTCTTAAATCATTGAGACATTTAGTGAAAGGAACTATGAGCACACATACATATAACTTCTTTGGTTCTGAGTTTTCTGTAAAAAGAGATGCTGTTAAATTATGATGTAGAGTTGGCCAAAAAGTTTGAGTTTTCCCCCAAGATTTTACAGAGAAACATAAACGAACTTTTTGGCCAACCCACTATTTTGCAAGCTTACATTCTTCTATGAGATACAACTTGTGTTTTAAAAAAATACTCTCCCTAGAGGATTTTTTGCTTCATTTACACATTTTTTTTGTGAAGGCTTAATTTTATAAAATACAGGAAATGTACATTACTGATCATTTGCCCTGTAATACCTTATATGTTATGAACATTTCTTGGCACATTTTTATTTTACTTGTTATCTGAGAGACGGTAGGACAAATCTTGCTTTTTTTAAAAAAAATTTTATAGCTGTATGTTCTGAGGAAGAAAACTATCAAGCTATCAAGCCCTATATAGTTCACAGAGCATTATTCTAATTACCCCAAATTCCCTAAATTACTCTTAACATTTTACTAGTTTAGAGTCAACCTCTGTAACAGATATCAGTCACAATGAGCAGTATGAGTCTACTTTTTTTGTGCTAGTAACTTGTGTTTTTAAAATTTTAGAATTAGTGTTCATTTACTTATGGGCTCTTAGTTCTGAAATTCTTGGCAAAACTCATTTGGTTTAAGGCTGTTAACCTGATCAGGACACAGAAGACAGTGTAACTGCCAAACTAGCCTCCCAAATTTGCTTTACTACTGATACTGATTTATATATTTTCTAGAAATTATAGAGTGTAAATGTTCTTGTAAGCATCAGCAATCTCTTCCTGCCCATCCCCAGTAACTGTCTTTAATATCATGTATTAATGTTTTATTGTCAGAATGAAGCATTTTATTGCACCTTTTCCTAGGGAGCTTGGTGGTTTGGGAATGATAACTCTTAAGTTGATTTTCCTCTCCCCTCTATTTTTAAGAACTGTTCACAGGATACCAGTAGCCCAATAGGAAATATATTTTTTACAAGCTTTAAGGAATTAATGATCCAGTGGTTAGGACTTGGCAATTTCACTGCTTGGGCTTGATCCATAGTCAGGGAATTAAGGTCCCAAAAGCAGCACTGTACGACCAAAAAGGGTTTGGAAAAAAAGGTTTTAAAATTTTTGGCCTCCCTGTGTGGCATGTGGGGTTTTAGCTCCCTGTCCAGGGATCGGACCCTCAACCCTTGCATTGGAAACGAAGAGTCTTAACCATGGACCTCCAGGAAAGTCCCCCCAAAGCTTTCATTTTTCTAACACCCTGAATCACTCTCCTTGAAAAGTTTCCTTGGTGCTTTGCTGGTTCTCTCTGTGACTATCTTGTTCTTATCTGTTTTATTGCCCTTTTTTTCCTTCTATACTTGTTTCCTTGATCTTAACTATTATTTGCAGCTTCATGTCACATCTGTGTGGACTCCTGCTCTGCTTTAATGTCAGGACTTGATTAATTTGTGTTATATGCAGGTTTGCCTTTTCAGCCCTTTGCTGTACATGATAGAATGCTTTGCTCTGTCAGTGGTTATATACTGTTAACACACAGCTACATTTGATGACTTGTTACTGAATAAGTCTAAAAATCCTCTATCCAGGTCCTAACCATACCCTTTGAGAAGTTGTCTGACTAAACTTTGTATTTATAAATACTTTTAAGTGGTTCCACATTTATAAGTGGCACATTATAATCACTCTCCATATCTGTTTCTACAATAGCACTGTCTAGTAGAAGTAAACTGCAAGCCAAACATGTAAATTAAAATCTTATAATTTGGCCTGAACTCATCCTTCTAGTCTTAACCTTCCATTGATATTGCCTTGTAAACACTGCTAGCGTTGTCTTTCTTTGGTGCACTTCACATTTCTGGTATCTTACTAATGGGTGTCCCCACCTTACCCTTCTAAGCCAAGCGCTCAGAAATCCTCTTCAGCGAAAATAGTGAAGTCTTCTCGCTGCAGGTGAATTAAAATGATCACAGAGTATCCCTGAGGAACATGTAGTTAGAACAACAAAAATCTTGGCTTTCTGGAGCTAATACAAGGCCATTAGCTGTTTTTTTTTCCCTTCACTGCTTGTGCTGCTGGTTTGTAACAGCTATTTATGTGTAAGTCAAAACCCCAAATTTATCAACTTCTGCTTGAAGGTAACTAATCTGACAATATTTGCAAATATGGTATTTCTGTGCTTCATAATTGCAAGAAGAATCTTCAGAAACATTAAAGTCATATTTACTGTTGCTACGATCCTTCAAATTCATTTTCTGTCAACAGTGTTCATGTTCATTACCATTTCCCATCCTCTGCTGTTATCAATCAACAGTTTCATAGGCTGCTTTATGGGGCTTCCCTCGTGACTCATGCAATGCAGGAGACTAGGGTTTGATCCTTAGGTGGGGAAGATCCCCTGGAGAAAGGAATGACAGCCCACTCCAGTATTCTTGCCTGGAGAATCCATCCCGTGGAGAGAGGAGTCTGGCGGGTTACAGTCCGTGGCATTGCAGAGTCAGACGTGACTGAGCAAGCTAAGCACTTGTGCTGTCAGTGGTAAAAGGCTATGAAACTTGGCAGAGCTTGAGTAAATAGGCTTAACTAATTTAGGGATAATACATGAAGTATTATCAACGTTTGAAAATCCAGTACATGTAAAGGTCTATTTAGGTAGGTGTTGTTTGTTGTCTCTTATCTCTGAGGCTTTACAAAAATTGCTCCAACCCTGCCATCAGTGTTTCTGTGCATTCTTGGAGAAGCTTTCTTAGTCTTTGGAGATACAGAACTGAAAGTGAGCTGCATTTTTTTTTAAGTTACATGGGTTGGTGTTTTTTTTTTGAAACGGAAGAGAAGTGCTCACTGAACATCTGGATAATTCAATTATATTGAATAAATACATATCTTGAACTGTTTTCACAAAATCTAAGCATATAGGCCATATTACTTTAATAATGCTCAGAATTCAGACTGTTTTGAAATGTGTTCTTCTGAGCTAAAAAAAAACCTAAATGGTAACTCATTATATAGGAATAATTTTCAAATAAAATTGTTTCAATAAAAATTTCCAAAATTACTTAACTGTTCAAGATTTCTATTTAGCTATACTGTGTGGAGTTGTCGGGTTTTTTTTTTTTTTAATATTTTTAATTGGATTCAGTTGACCAAATACAGTAGTTTCTATTTATATGAAAGGAATATAAAAATTTATTTTAATTATTTGTTAGCAACCTTACTAGAATTGAAGTACCAGTATTAGTGATCTTCACAATTCTGAACCAACCCTAGTTGCATGGTGGTTTATACGTACCATGGCAAATGCTTTTGTTTTTATATTTCAGAAAACAGCTACTGAGAGATAAGAGGAATGATTATAAAGGCTTTCCAAAATATTTTCAAGTTACTGAAGTCAGTTGAAAGCTATATTTAAACATCTGAATATAGTTAACATTTTTCTTTTTATGAAAGCCATTGTCTAGTCAATATAAGAAATAAGGTGGAGTGTTACTTATTTAAAGGAAAACTAACTTTAAAAAACCTTAGACAAGAAAACATTGGCCATCTTATACAAAGGATAGCAGTATTAGATTATAAGGGCCTTTTCCAATCTTTAATATTTACCAACAGGTGTGTGTACACCTGACCTCAGCCCTGACCGACTCTGATTCCATGGACTGTAGCCTGTCAGACTCCTCTCTGTGGAATTTCCCAGGCAAGAATACTGGGGTGGGCTGCTCTTTCCTACTCCAGGGCATCTTCCCAACCCAGGGATCAAACTCATGTCTCTTCCATCTCCTGCATTGACAGGTGGATTCTTTACCACAGATGCTACCTGGAAAACCCTATCAACAGGCAGGTGAATATATTTTGTTTTTAATCAATAATTTATATTTCCTGAAGTTATGACCTATTAACATCAAAGTGAGGTTTGAGAGGATGGTTATTCCAACATATCTTAGAAATAAAATGACACACAGGAAGTTTAATTTTTGGTGCTAAGAAACAGACAGCTCAGAATTCCAAGCTTAGATAGCTTTTACCCAGAGAGTATTTCTTTGATCCACTGGTTCTGTAAAGTAGTAGTTCTTCATATCTTACTGATATCTTATCGTTGGATGTCTGTCTGCATGACTGCACAGAAAAGTGGGGGCTGGTTGAATAAGAAAGTAGCTGCATTTTTACATCTTGAACTCCTATCGAAAAGTCCCTTAATGCTCTTCCTTCAGTTGCATATTCTCCATTGTAATGAGTTCTTTTGAAAACCAATGAAGGGAACACTACTTGAGGTATAGAAGGCAGATTAATCCTTTTACAGGTATTATGTCCAGAGGTTGATACGTAGGGATAGGTTGTATGGAGATGAGGCTAATAGGAAATGTAAAATTAAGACTAAAAAGAACATTAAAAATGCCACAAAAGGTAAAACAAGAACGTTGATGCTTTGAGATTCCTGTGATAGGAGATCATACTGCAAATCACAGGAGGCAGCTGTGAGAGGGAGAGGCTGAAATGGCTCCAAGGGGTGAGTGAGTATTCCTCTATCCTTTCCCTTACATACTCAGATGCCACACAAACAATGGCCCTCTACAGTTAAAATCTGGTGTATATTTAGGGTCATCAGAGTTAAGTAGGCCTAGTCACAAGGGATTCAAGTACTCAACACCATCTTTTCAAATTTCTGAAGCATTTGAAATACTTTGCCTTGTGCTGCGTCACTTCTGAAAATTAAGTGGAAGCAGAGATAAATCCTCGTATGTTCAAATTATTGTCTTCCCAGAGGACTTTCTTGATCCTCAATCAGTTGAAAATTTCCCTTTCCCAGCAACTGTCATTAAAAAAAAAAGCTATTACAGCCTTTATATAAAGATATGCCCTGTATGATACATTATTTTTCTTAGGTGACATGTCTCCTTCACTAGACTGTAAGCCTTTGGAGGTCAGCAGGAAAGCATCTAAATCATTTTATCTGCCACCACATTTAGTACAGTGCCTTAAATTTATTTGCTAATTTAATAAACATTAAAATGGAGATACTGTAGTTTGATGTTTATGAGCCCTTTAGATGAATGCATTATTAACCATTTACTATTTATAGTTTGAGAATGTACCAATAGCATATGTGATAACTGGCTTTTATAAAAAGTTTTTGCCTTTAATTGTCAGGTCTCTCCACAACTAATATTAGTCTGGATACTAAGATTAGTATCACTGTCTAGTAGAAATAAAGCACAAGCCACATTTGCAATTTTCTACTCAGTATATTACGAAAGTAAGAAATAGGTTAATTTTTAGCCTATTATTTCCAAAATACCATTTAACATGTAGTCAACTTTTGAAAGTTGAGATAGTTTATACTCTTGTTTTCATAGTAAGCCTTCAAAACCTGATGTCTATTTTGCACTTACAGCACATCTCTTTAAACTAGCCACATTTCAAGTGTTCAATAGCAAGATAATGGATAGTGGCTACAGTATAGCACAGTGCAGGTCTAGAACTCTAGGGCAGGCAACAAACTTCTGGACTTGTTTCTAGGCTACCTCACAGCTTTGATTTTCTGTCATTGTCATTTTAGGTTGTTAAAATGCAAATAAAGCTAATTGGTTTGGCTTTTTTGTCATGTTAATCCATAAAATAAACATTTTTTGTATTAAGCATTGTAAATAATAGCCACTTTCTACCCAGTTTAATCTCTTAAAGACTTCTGAGGAATGTAACCTTTAGAGTTGAGGATATTGGGTTTGAGATACACCAAGTTAAATGTGCTCAGTGAAACTGCTAGTATAGGGTGAAGCTGGTTCCCGAACCTGGATTGATTATGGCTATCCCATATCCTCACTAGAAGTTCATATCTTTTTTTTTGTTTAGTATTTGGCTGCTTCGGAGGTCGCAGCATGTAGGATCTAGCCGCCCCCAGGGATCGAACCCTAGCCCCCTGCATTGGGAGTGCAGAGTCTTAGCCACTGGACCACCTAGGAAGTTCATATCTTTTAATAAAAAGTTGGAAAAAAATCTCAAGCTCTGTGTATGACTGCTGACCTGGATGAAGTGAAATAAAAGTTGCTTATGGAGTATACAGTCCATGGGATTCTCCAGGTCAGAAATACTGAAGTGTGGGTACCGTTCCCTTCTCCAGGGATTGAACCCAGGTCTTCCACATTGGGGGTGGATTCTTTACCAGCTGAGCCATCAGGGAAGCAGACATGGATACTAGGCCATAATGTAAAGAAAAAACATTTAATGGAGTAAAAATTTTACTTCATTAAAGTCTGATCCATAGGAATGTTTTTTCTTCTTTTAGACTGGATTTTTATGGAGTATTCTTATAGCAGGAATTTGTTTTTACTTTTTCCTTTTCTGAGCATAAGAGCAATATGAAAATTTAAATTTGTCTATTGTCTAATTAGCTTATATTCTAATTGCTCCTGCAAAGAAAACCATAAGGGAAAGGAGTTGGGTGGTGTTAAGATGTCTAATTTGAAAGAACAAAATATTTTATCATTAAAATGTAGTGGTGCTCAGTGAAAAACTGAACAGGAATTTCAGAATGAGCTTACAAATACGGAAGCAAATTTTTTAAACAGGAAAAAAAGGGCAATATAACTTACTGAAAAGTTTGATGAAGTAACTTACCCAAGTATAAAGTACTCAAGTCCACAGTAGGCACTTGATACATGTAGATTAATTCAACATACACCTTTTATTTATACTTCAGTTTAGCCCTAGAATGTTCATATAAATGAGGGGTTATGTGAATTTATGGTTGTGGTGGGGGAAGGGACTTTTGAAAGATCATGACACTGCTATCTTTAAAATGGATAACCAATAAGGACCTATTGTATAGCACATGGAACTCTGCTCAATGTTATGTGCCAGCCTGAATGGGAAAGCGTTTGCAGGAGAATGGATACATGTATATTATGGCTGAGTCCCTTACCTGTTCACTACCACAACATTGTTAATTAGTTAAAATTAGTTACACCCCAATACAAAATAAAATTTAAAATTTGATAAAAACGAGGGGTTATAGGTAGTTAAAACGACACCAAAAAAAAAAAAAGGCTGAAAATTTAATTATGTGCCTCAAAATATTTTTTAAAAGCACTAAGCTTTCCAACGATGTTACAGAGTAGTCTTACAGTGTATATTTATGATGTGCGTTTAAATAATACCAAAAGATGATCGGTGAAATTGATACTTTTATATCTCATTGTGGAACTGGTAAACCATTCTAGATAGGATCTTGAGTTGGTACCATGTTCTTACTCTGATACAGCAATTTTATTGATGTTGATCTTAAAAGGATTAGAAATGTGTATAATTTGTGATCAAGGTTAGTAACATCATTGAAATTAAATAGCACTAATAGATGCTACGTTGGAAGCAATGCGTAATTAAAGACCCATGCATTCGGAATAACATGGGAACATATTAAGCTGTCCATACACCTTTTTATGTTTTAAAACAATAATTTCTGAACATTCTATCTCTGCACTTTGGAGGCTCACCCTCCCAAGAATGAAAAACAAACGGAGCAGGAAAACCGGCTTTAGTTAGAATAGTTGCAAGCCTGGTTTCGCTAGCTGTGTGATTCTGAGCAAGTTCCTTTCTGCCTTAGTAATGTCAGTTATCTAGCCGTAAAATAGGAGAAACCAGAGTACCTATATCAGGAATTAAACGTGTGAAGGGTAAACTGCTTAGAGCACCGCCTAAATAAATCTTACTACGATACTGTCTTCCTGCATCTGTCAGAGTAGCGGCGAAAAAGGAAATTAAAATTGAGAAATGTGATGACTTGGTAAAGCAAAAGCCCCAAGAGACTCTATTGAGGGATTTAACCTGCCAAGTTGTATCACCCAAACACACATTTTGGTTAGGTCTGCGGGGCTGCTGTGCACTGAAGTCTACCTCGCCCGTGAGCACGTAAAAGATGCTTCCTCGCAAGCGTGGTGACCCGGCGGGTTTGACTCTTCCATGTTCCAGGGTTGTTTTACTCACCCGCGCGCGGCCCGTGCAAAATAAGGGCTGAGAGGTGTCCCCCCCTCCTCCCCTTGGGGCGTCGCGCAAAGCTTGGACCTGTCCCCACGCAGAGCGGAGACTACGGAGAGGAGGCGTGCAGAGCGCTGCAGGGGCGCGTCCCAGAGACTACAGTCCCCAGCGGCCCCGAGCTCCGGAGTACCGCAGGCAGGGCCCGGTGGCTGCAGGGGGCTGCAGTTTCTCCTGTGCTCGGGCACATCCTTCTGTTTCTCCTCCGCAATACAGGCGGTTACTGGGTGCTGCAGCTTCCCCTCGATTTCTGCAAAGGGCCGGCCGCCGGGGAACGGGGCTCTCCACTGGAGGCCGGTGCGAGGGTCCAGACCGGGGAGGTAAGCGATGGGCCTTGCGCCGCCGGCTGACGTCGAACACATCTCGCGGCTGTCCCCGCAGGCCGACGGGGGGCGTGGCCGCGCACGCGCGGCGGGGCTCGTGGGCGGGGCTTTGGGCGGCTGCAGCCGGCTGACCGACCGCCGGTCGCCGGCGGTCTGGGTCCGCGATCCTGCCCCGGGGGGTGGAGACGCGGGCGATAGATGGGGGTCGCCTAGACCTCGGCCTCAGTCTTTAGTACAGCTGCAGCGACGCCGACGAAGATGGCGCCCTGGGTGCGGACTATGGGGGAGAAGCTGAAGCAGCGTCTGCGGCTGGACGTGGGACGCGAGATCTGTCGCCAGTACCCGCTGTTCTGCTTCCTGCTGCTCTGCCTTAGCGCCGCCTCCCTGCTCCTCAACAGGTAAGACGGCGGCGCAGGGGCGGCCGGCCACTGCCCTCCTCCCCACCCCCCGCGAAGCTGCGGGCTCAGGCCGTGTTACATCGCTGCGCGGGGACCGTCGGGCTGCGCAGCTGCGGGACGTGGGGCGAGCTGCGGGGGCCTCTGGGAGAGCGGCCCGTGGGAGCCGGGCGGGGCGCCGGGCCCGGAAGTGCGGACGGGTGGGCTTGGGTGCCCCGGGTCCTAAGGCCTCGCTCCTCAACCACCCGGCCCCGAGTCTTCCCTTGTTTTCACCCATTTCATAAAACCTGGGCTTCCGTCGTCTATGCTTTTCAGAGGAATAAAATCTTTGAGGGCGGTCCGGTCAGCTGACGGAGGAGAGTTGCAAAGTCCGGTCGCGGTCTGTTTTTGACTGACTCCCCTCGCTCCTCCCCGCGGGCGCACACGCCCACCCTATATGAAGCGATCCCAGCCTAGGCTTTCTCCCTCAAAGGAGTGGTGGTGTTGGTTACAACACAGCAAAGATTTGTTGCCTCGAAGTCAGAAGGCAAAATAGTACTGTCATCCCTAGAATATTTCTAAAGGGAAGACTGAAAGGTGAAATTGGTTAATTTCGTTGACATTTTGAAAGCGGAAGGTTCTGCCTCTGAACTAAACTGGTCGATGTCCTTCATTCTGTTATTTCTAGAAGCGGTAGCGATGAAATAGGTAGTAGGGGCGAAATTATTTGAGAATTATTTCCAGATTTGCTTTTGGTGGAAAGACGTGTGAGGCAGTTGTCAGCGATAACACCTGCATGTTTTCTCTCGTAGTCTGAGCGTGCAGCCATCGTTACTCTTTATCTGGAGATATTGGTCCCCAAGCATAATATCGGGGAAACTTTCGCATGAAACTTGGTAAATTGATTTTGTTCTAAGATAACCGTTTCCTGGGGTTGTGTTGAAGTTGGATTTCTTCCCTTGTCGCTTTGCTTTCTAGTTGATTCTGAGTTATATAATACTAGGTTTAAATTGCGATTAATGTTATTGGAAAATGTACTTTGTGATGGTAAAATGATTTTAAGAGCATGGAGGACGTGGAATCCTTAAGAGAGTGGAAGCTATTAATTATTTACTTTATCATCTGGAAGGTATTTCAAGCCAGATAAACAGGTGTAGTATGAAAGATATGCCAACTTTATATGATTGTTTTGTCCAGGCATCTTTACTTATCTTATTTGGGAGTCAGGTCAGTTTAGGTGTTCCAAGTAGGACAACTATGTAGGAACAGGTTGAACTAGATTTCTGAGGTTTTCAACTTAATCATAGCATCCAGCATCTATATTATTAAGGAATCATAGGATAGCATCAATGTCTTTATAACATCTGAACGCTGTACCCTGTATTTGTATTATGCAAAGAAAGAACGAAATAACACGTGTTACCTCTGAGTGGTTGGATTTATGAATGAGATTGTTTTTGTGTCCATGGCACCATTGGGGGTGTAGCGGTGGAACTAGAAAAATGAGAAGATATGCTTAGTACATATTTTCAAAAAATGATTTTTATACAGGCATTTCACCAGTTAATTTTTAGAAATAACTTTATAAGAAATTCTCAGTTTAAAATCTCCCCTGGTTGGAAATTCCCTGGTGGTCCAGTGCTTAGACTCTGGACTTCCACTGCTGGGGGCCTGGGTTTGATCTCTGGTCAGGGAATTAAGATCCACTGCTATACTTAAAATGGATAACCAACAAAGACCTACTGTGTAGTACAGGGAACTCTGCTTGGTATTATGTAACAATCTAAATGAGAAAAGAATTTGAAAAAGAATGGTTATATGGATATGTATAACTGAATCACTTTGCTGTACACTATCACAATATTGTTAGTCAACTATACTCCTATGTAAAATAAAAAGTTAAAAAAAAAGATCCTGCAAGCCTCATGGCATGGCCGAAAAGAAAACAAAAGCAACAAACAAAACAACCCCACACCTCCCCAGAAAACCAACCAAACAAAAACTACCCCGGTTAATTTGTGGTTAAACTTAGACTAGTACTCTTTTTGAAATTAACTTTTCTCTTATTGTCTTGAAATTTTAACCCCTAAAAATCTCTCAAGATGTTATTTAGTATATAAAATTTTCTTTCAGTATTAATAAAATTATGAATTTTATCTGTGGAAAGATAAAACGGATATAACCTTTGGACCATTGTAACTGCTTTGTGGGAAGAGTAGAGTAATATACTTTATGTATTTCAAATTATGATATCTTTATAGTATTTATTTAATATATTAGAGCATACGATTAGAATATACAATTATATACATTTGCTAATCGTAGGATTGAATATTTGAGTATTATAAGGAATATTTTTTAAGTTAATCCTAATAATAATGGTAATATCAATAGTATTAATAGGTAACTCTTTGTGAGTACTTTGGTCTAGTTACTGTGTTGAGTTTTCATTATTATTGAGGCAGTTTATTCATGTGGTCACAAGTTTTGAATCTGAAGCTTGACTGTTAAGAATTTTATTCTGATTCCTCCTTTAACTAGTTATATGACTTTGGATAAGTAATCTTAATTTTTATTTGAGTCAGTCCCCTAATCTGTATAATGTGCATAATACTGGAGCCTACATTTTGTGATTACTTTGATGATTTAAGTGTTTTTGTTGTTGTGCTGGGTCTTTGTTGCTGCACACAGGCTTTCTGTGGTTGTGGTGAGCAGGGGCTACTCTCTTGTTGCGGTGTGTGGACGTCTCATTGTGGTGGCTTCTTTTGTTGAAGAGCACAGGCTCTAGGCACATCGGCTTCAGTAGGTGCAGCCCGCAGGCTCTAGAGCACACACTCAGTAGTTGTGGCACATGGGTTTAGTTGCTCTGTGGCATGTGGGGTCTCCCCGACCAGGGGTCAGACCCGTGTCCCTGCATTGGTAGGTACATTCCCATCCACTGTATCACCAGTTCAGTTCAGTTCAGTTCAGTCTCTCAGTTGTGTCCGACTCTTTGCGACCCTATGGACTGCAGCATGACAGGCTTCCCTGTCGATCAACAACTCGTGGAGCCTACCCAAACTCATGTCCATCGAGTTGGTGATGCTATCCAATCATCTCATCCTCTGTGGTCCCCTTCTCCTCCTGCCTTCAATCTTTCCCAGCATCAGGGTCTTTTCCAGTGAATCAGTTCTTCCTATCAGGTGGCCAAAGTATTGGAGTTTCAGCCTCTACATCAGTCCTTCCTATGAATATTCAGGATTGATTTCCTTTAGAATGGATTTGTTGGATCTCCTTGCAGGCCAAGGGACTCTCTCAAGAGTCTTCTCTAGCACCGTAGTTCAAAAGCATCAATTCTTCAGCGCTCAGCTTTCTTTATAGTCCAACTCTACATCCACATGTGAGTACTGGAAAAACCATAGCTTTGACTAGATGGACCTTTGTCAACAAAGTAATGTCTCTGCTTTTTAATATGCGGTCTGGTTGATCATAACTTTTTTCCCAAGGAGTAAGCGTCTTTTAATTTCATGGCTTCAGTCACCGTCTGCCATGATTTTGGAACCCCCCAAATAAAGTCTGTCACTGTTTCCACTGTTTCCCCATCTATTTCCCATGAAGTGATGGGACCAGATGCCATGATCTTCATTTTCTGAATGTTGAGCTTTAAGGCAACTTTTTCACTCTCCTCTTTCACTTTCATCAAGAGGCTCTTTAGTTCTTCACTTTCTGCCATAACTGTGGTGTTCCACCAGGGAAGTCCTTAACTGAGTTTTAAAACATGGAACATGCTTGGAATGGTGCTCAGCACAAAAACAGTTATTTTTGTCTTATTTATCCTCACAACATTGTAAAGTATGTACTGTTAACTAGCCTTGGTGATTTTTTTTTTTTTGAGATACAACTTATAAAAGAGTACATAACACATATGTAATTGTATAGTTCTGTGAATTATAAAATATAACTACCCATGTAACCACCACTTACCAAGATATAAAACATCACCCTACTAGGCTCCATTGTCAGTAACATTCTCAGTTGTCATGTATCAGTTTTGTTGTTTTTTGAACTTTATGTAAATGGAATCATATGGTCTTCTCTTATCTGGTTTCTTTTTCTCAACTCTCCTTTTGAGATTTATGCATATTATTGCATATATTGGTAGCTGTTCCACTGAGACTATACCACACTTTGTCCATTCTGTTGAAAGGCATTTGTGTTGTTTATAATTTTTGGCTATTATGAATAATGCTGCTGTGACTATTCTAATATATATTTCTTTGAATAGGCATATGTACTTATTTCTGTTGGGTGTATATGCCCATAAATGAACATGCTTCATTGTAGCATATACATTTGTTTAACTTAAGTAGATACTGCCAGTTTTCCAAGGTTATTATACCAATTTATACTCTCGCCAAAAATGTTTTATAGTTTTGTCTAATATTGTTTATAGGTTTAATTTAGCCATTTTACTTAGTGTATAGTGGGAGGTCATTGTAGTTTCAATTTGTAGGGTCTTGATTATAGCCCCATTTTACAAATGAGCAAACTGAAGCTAAGAGTTGTTCAGTAATTTTCTCATAGATAGTAAGTAGCAGAATGAGATTCTAATGTTGATCATTCTGATTTAGAAGCCCAAGCTTTTAAAAATTACATTAAAAAGACATTATTAAGAAAAACTTATTAATAAGTTTTTAAATAACATTGATTCATATAAACTTTAAGTGAAAGTTGCTCAGTTGTGTCTGACTCTTTGCAATCCCATGGACTATACAGTCCATGGAATTCTCCAGGCCAGAATACTGGAGTGGGTAGCCTTTCCCTTCTCCAGGGGATCTTCCCAACCCAGGTTTCCCTCATTGCAGGCACATTCTTTACCAGCTGAGCCAGAAGGGAAGCCCAAGAATACTGGAATGGATAGCCTATCCTTTCTCCAGGGGATCTTCCTGATCTAGGAATCAAACCGGGGTCTCCTCCATTGCAGGTGTATTCTTTACCAACAGCTATGAGGGAAGCCCTAAACTGTAAAGAAGTCAGAAAATTGAAAGGTGTTCAGAATCACTCATAAATTTACCATTTAAAGATGGCTACTGTTGTTAACATTCTAGTCACTTTCCCTGCAGTTTACGATTTTATTTTATAAATTGTAGCCTTTTCTATATATGGAGCCACTTCTTAATGTATTTTATTATTATTTTCTTTGTTACTTTTTAAGTTACCACAATTGGCTTACATATACTTTAACAGTATTAAGACAGGCTCTTCTAAAGTACTTTAATGAACTTGTTTAATTATTATAACAACCCTGTGAGTTAGGTATTATTATTATTACACCCGTTTTATAGAGGACCAAACAATCGGAGAGATTAAGTAATTTGCGTTTTATCATATCCAGGATTAGAACCCAGACACTACAATGTTTTTGATTCCAAACTTAATGGGCCTTTCACTCTGTGTTCTGTTTCTTTTGTCTGTCTATCTTTCTCTTTCTACAACAGTTTGGAATTGTTTTTAAAATGACAGTATTGTAGTTTTGTAGTATGTTTTTTATATACAGTTGGGCTCTTGGTCAGAACATCTACGTACAGTTTCACGTGTGACTTTTTTCCCCACATAGTGTTGGGTGACAAGGGTGAGTATTGTGAGGAAGAGATTCCACTGGAAGCTGTATCTTTTTTATGACCTAACCCTGAAATTTAGACAGTTAGGTAGCTTCACTTCTGCCACATTCTTTTGATTAGGAGTGAGTTATTAAGGCCAGCCTCTATAGAAGGGGAAGGAAATTCGATTCCTGCTTTTGATGTAAAGAGTGCAAAGAATTTGCACAGTTTTATTTAATTTGTAAATTAATCTGGGTAGAATTGATGACTTAACTATATTTAATGGTTTCATCCATGAACATACCTTTCCGCATTCATTGAGATCCGCTCTTATGGTCTTTTAATAGATTTTTTTCTTTTTCTCATTTAAAAACTTTATTATAGAAAACTTCAATCACATACAAAATAAAAATAGAGTAGTACAGTGAAACCTGTAAATACCTATCACCTGGCTTAAAAAATGATCAGTTCAAAGCCAAGTATCACTCCTGTCCCTAATTATTTTGAAGGAAATGCCATGTGAGATGTTTTATCTATAAACATTAAACATACAGTGTGTATGTGCTCAGTCGTTCCAGTCATGTCCAGCTCTCTGCTACCCTATGGACTAGAGGCCTCCAGGCTCCTTTTTGTCCATGAGATTCTCCAGGCAAGAATACTGAATTGGGTTGTCATGCCCTTCTCCAGGGATTCTTCCAGATCCCGGGATCAGGCCTGCGACTCCTGTGTCTCCTGCGTTGCAGGCAGGTTCTTTACCCACTGAACCACTTGGGAAGCCCAAGCATTTCAGTGTGAGCGTTAGTCCTCAATTGTGTCCGACTCTTTGCGACCCAGTGGACTGTAACCGGCCAGGCTCCTCTGTCCATGGAATTCTCCAGTCAAGCACATTTGAGTGAGTTGCCATTTTCTCTTCCAGGGGATCTTCCTGACCCAGGGATCAAACCCAGATCTCCTGCATTGCAGGCAGATTCTTTACTGTCTGAGCCACCAGGGAAGCCTCAAAAGCTTCTTATTTAATGTGTGTGTTAGTCAGTCAGTAGGTATCAAATATTTCAGTAGATGTCTTTATCTGATAAGAGCTTTTTATCCCCTTGGCTGTGCCATGCGGCTTTCAGGATCTTAGTTTTCAGGCCAGGGATTGAACGCGGACCCCCGCAGTGCCCCAGAATCCTAACCACTAGGCCACCAGTGACCTCCCAAGAGCTTTTGTTTTTTCTACATATCCAGGATACCATTTCATTCTTTTTTTAAAGTTTTTTTTTTTTTTTTTGATGTTGACCATTTTTAAAGTCTTTATTTAATTTGTTACATTATTGCTTCTGTTTGATGTTTTGACTTTTTGGCCAGGAGGCATGTGGGATCTCAGTTCCCTGACCAGGGATTGATCCCACACCCACTGTGCTGGAAGGCAAGGTCTTAACCACTGGACCACAAGGGAAGCCCCCACAATACCATTTCACAATAAAAAAGCTGTTAGCATCCTTAAAATATCTACTCATTGTTCAGATTTCCCTGAATCTGTTAGAACTTTATTCTCCAATATTTTATGATGAGAAGTTTTAAATATACAGCAGTGTAGAAATTTATAGTAAGTGATCAATTATCATTAAAATTTTACTGTATTTTTATATGCTTTATTATGAGCCTGTCTCTATTACGCCAACATAATGAATCTTATTTATAAACAGCCTTTTAGATTTATTCAAATAATACCCAAGTATGATCTTTTAATCTGAAAATTTCTTCCCTTTTTTTAACCTTGTAATTTATTTGTTGGGGAAACTGGCCATTTGTTCTGTAGAGTTTTCCACAATTTGGCTTCTGCTGATTGCTTCCCTGCAGTGTTTTTGAATCTCCCTCTAGGTTCCCTGTAAACTAGTAATTAGGTTAAAAGGCATCATTGTTTTGATTTTTTTTCTCCTTTAGTTCATGATGATTAAAAGATATTGAACTATTTAGAAAAATATGCCTTTTTATGGTGTGTTATTCTTTACTTTATGATATATTGCTAGTTTTAGTTAACTACTATTTTACTGAGTATTTCATTTCTCTATTCATGAATAAAATAGACCTAAGGATTTCCTTATATTATCTTTATCAGGTTGGGGGATTAAAATTATTAGTCCTTTTAAATGGGCTTCACTGGTGGCTCAGAGGTTAGTGTCTGACTCCAATGCAGGAGACCCGGGTTCGATTCCTGGGTCGGGAAGATCCCCTGGAGAAGGCAGTGGCAACCCACTCCAGTATTCTTGCCTGGAGAATCTCATGGACAGAGGAGCCTGGTAGGCTACAGTCCACGGGGTCGCAAAGAGTCGGACACGACTGAGCAACTTCTCTCTCTCTTCTCTTTAAGTTGGCAGCTTTTCCTCATTTTTTTCCTCCCTGAAAGCAGTCTGTATAAAGTAAGGATTATCTATTTTATGAAAGTTTGGTGAAATCATATGGGCCAGGGGCCTTTTTTTTTTTTTGAGGCCAGGTCTCTGATTATATTTTAATTCCTCTAATAAATAGTTGGCCTTTTCAGGTTATCTAGTTCTTAACTTCCTAATTCTTAGCATTTTTTTTTTCTAAAAGTTTGTCATATTATTTATCCAATTTATGACTATATAGTTGTTTACAGTCTTACTTTTCATTTCAGTTATAGCTGTGACTGCTTCTTTTTTTTCATTCTGTGTTGTGTCAACTACAAGTTGGCTCTTGCTATGGGCACTTGCCATCTATCTCTACAAGGATTAAATCATGTGCTGCTTCAGCTGCTGATGTTCAACACCTCCTGAAAGAAGTTCAGGATGGAGAGCAGAAATGAGGCACTCTGTGCTGGGGGTGGTGTGGTGGGACTGGCAGCAGAGGTCTTCAGATAGATATTTTCAGGAGCCGATTTTATTAGCATGATTCTTGTATCTCCTGATACCTAGAAAAACACTAAAAGCCTTCATGGTGATGACTGTTTCTCGTGACTCACGAAAGGTTCATGAGTCTAGCAGAAACCTTTCGGAAGAATATGTGCTTGATTGCATGTATTCCCCCTTCACCAAAATCTCATATATACTGAACATCCCCCTTCCTTCTTTGGAGTAGTTTCTTAGAGCTATTTCAAAGTGCTGTCTCCCACACTGCAGTCCTCATTTTGCCCCAAATAAAATTTACAGCTCTCATGTTGTGCATTTTTAAAAAGTCAACAGTTTTATATTTGTATCCTCTCTTTTTCTTTTCTCCCCTGATCTGTTTTGCTAAAACTTTGTCTTTTTTAACTTTTGCTTTTGAGAATTTCCAAGCATACATAGAAAAAAGAGAGTACAAAGAACCTCTAAGCACTCATCACTCAGCTTCAACAACCGTTAGTATTTTAAAAAAATCTGACCTTCCTCCTTTTAAAATAATTATTCTGCACAAAACCATAACCTTACAAAATTAACAGTAATTTTTAAATGTCTTGTAATAATCAGCTCATACTCAAATTTTCTTAATTATATAAAAATTTATAATGCATTTGTTCTAGTCAGAATTGCAACTGGGTCTACTCATTTTATGTAGTTGCTGCATCTTTGAAGCTTTTGTAAGTATAATCTAGAACAAGAGTTGCCCAACTTGCTGTAAAGTGTCAGTAAATATTTTAGGCTTGGCGGGCTATATCAGGTCTCTGTCCCATATTCTTTTTTAAATGTAAAAATCTTAGCTTTGAGGGCTATACCATAAGCCTTTGTCAACCCTAATCTAGAACATTCCTCCTCACCCGCTCTTTTTTTTCCCTTTGCCATTGACTTGTTGAAACTGGGTTATTTGTTCATACTTTGGATTTTGCTGATAGTCATCTGCACCTCTGTATTTCTTGTAGACAGGGAGTTAGAGTTATAAACTCTGTTTGATTTACATTTTTTTAGGGGGGGTGCAGGTGTACTTCAGTGATGATGTGTACATTCTAATACATCACATCAAAAGATAACTCCACATTAGGTCGAGTTGCCTCACATGTTGTAGATTCAGGTGGTGACAGCTGCCCAACACATTTTCTCTTTGATTTCACCATTTATTTCCTCCCTGAATCATTGTAGGATGCAACATGGTGATTTGTTACTGTTTCATTCCTTCTGTATTTTTTAATTTAAATTCATGTGTGTGTGTGTGTGTGTGTGTGTGTTTGTAGAATTGCTTTAATTTATCCTCTGTTAAGGTCTGTTTAGTTACAACGAAGTATAGCTCAAGCTGGAAAAGTAGAATATATGCTTATACCTTTTTCTCTTAATTATCAGTTTTTAGAGTAATTACTGGTGCCCTAATAACCTCAAGTAGTATCCAGCTAGAGGTTTTATTTTATTAATTTTTCCAAAGAACCAGTTTATAATGTCTTTTGTCATTGTTGTCTACTTGATTGATTTCTGTTCTTTAGTGTGTCCTTCCTTTTTATGTGTTTGGATTTGTATTTCCTCCCCCAGCCTTCTGAATGCTTAGCTTGTTGGTTTTCAGTATTTGTCTCTGATTAATGCAGGATAACCTCAACAGTATAGATAATTTGGGTCAGGTAATTCTTTGTTGTGGGGGGCTGTTCTGTACATTGTAAGATATTTAGCAGAGCCTTGGCCTCAAGTCACTTGATGTAAATACCACACCATAAAAAATACCTCTCTTTTATTTCCCCACAGTTGTGACAGTGAAAAATGTCTCCATATATCGCCAAACTCCCCTGGCAGTGGGTGAGATCACCCTTGGTTGAGAACAGCAGGATTAATGTATTTAACGCTAAAGATTTCCTCCTTAAATAATGCCTTTCAGTTAATGCTTGCCTTACAGTGATGTGCATATTGCATGAAGTGTTTATTGTCACTCAGTCTAAGCACAGGTCTATAATTCCTAATCCATAATTCAGAAATCCAAAAGTTCTGAAGAAATAACTTGTCCTCTAGATTTGATACACCAGTTACATTTGATAACAAAACCTGGACCTGAACAGGCATGAGACTTGTTTATTGTATTTATTTCTGACTTATTTATTTATGGTGTATACATTTTTCTATGGAAATATTAATAATAATACCTCATTATTTATGTTATTATAACATGATGTATTATGCTATATAATTTATGTTGTTTATGAAATATGTACTATATAAGTGTTGAAGGATTCTAAAAATTGTGAATTCGGAGTCGTATCTTTCTGGCTCAGAATGATTTTCAGTAAGTGGCTGTGGACATGGATTTCATAATGTGAATACCTCTATAACCCATTGAGTTAGTTTCCAGACTTAAGGTTTTTTAAAAGCTTGATGTCAAGTGTGCTATTTATTGGTTGGAGTGAAGCTTTGTATAAGGCTTTGTATAAAGGAATGGGAAGCATAAGAGCAGAAAAGTGAGTTGGGGCCAGGTTGACAGGGACCATAGAGGTTTAGAGGGTTTGTGTTTCCTTCTGCAGGCAGGTTAATCCGTAGCAGTTCTTTGAGTTAACAGTAACCATATTTATGTGAGAACTTTTAGTGATAGGTTTGTAGTGGATGTTTGTCAAGTGCAGAATTGCCCTGGGGGCCTAGAGACCAGTTTCCTGTGGCTGAGTGGTGCAGCCTTTGTCTCACAGCATTTGCACTTACTGTTCACTGTCTGTAATATGTGAGCACCTTTAATCATCATCTTCACCTTTTCTTACTACTTGGTGCTTTATTCTTCAATTCTGAAATCCCCAGTCTTCACAGTATCTTCTGTAGCTGGTTCTATTTCATGGTGCATTTGGGGCAGTTATCCCCAGTCAGAGAACGGGGCTGGATGTGGCACTCACTTGTGTGCTTCCCTTTTCTGTTCTAAAAATTTTAATTGGAGGATAATTGCTTTACAGTGTTGTATTGGTTTCTGCCATACAATAACAGAATCAGCCACAAGTATGTATACATGCGTCCCTTCCCTCTTGAACCTCCCTCCTACCTACCCCTCTGTCTAGGTTGTTGCAGAGTACTGTGCTTGAGCTCCCTGTGTTACACAGCAGCTTTCAACTAGCTGTCTGTTTTACATATCATAATGTACGTGTTTCAGCGCTGCTTTTGCCCCACCCTCTCCTTCTCCCGTCGTGTCCACAAGTCTGTCCTCTGTGTCTGCATCTCTGTTCTTGCCCTGCAGATAGCTTCATTAGTACCATCTTTCTGGATTCCATATACATGAGTTGATATACAATACTTGTCTTTCTCTAACTTCACTCTGTATAACAGGCTCTAGGTTCATACACTTCCCTTCTTTTCAAGATTCTGTTCCTGTATTGCTTGTTGCTGCTAAGTCGCTTCAGTCGTGTCTGACTCTGTGCAACCCCATAGATGGAAGCTCACCAGGCTCCCCCGTCCCCGGGATTCTCCAGGCAAGAACACTGGAGTGGGTTGCCATTTCCTTCTCCAGTGCATGAAAGTGAAAAGTGAAAGGGGAGTCGCTCAGTCGTGTCCGATTCTTAGTGACCCCATGGACTGTAGCCTACCAGGCTCCTCCATCCATGGGATTTTCTAGGCAAGAGTACTGGAGTGGGGTGCCATTGCCTTCTCTGGTATTGCTTGTTATCCAGTGCCTAAAAACAGTGTATATGGTTTGTCCAGTTTTCCAGTTGTTTATGGTGGGAAGATGAGTCTGGTACCAGTTATTCTGTTGAGGAAGTAGAAATCTCTCACTCCTTTGGAACTTCTGCCATCTGTCTTTTCTTACTGATATCAGTCTCTTGCACTGTAAGCTTCTAGTTTATACACTCTTTCCATTTTAAATCTTGTGATTCTGGGTAACTTTAGTGTTTGTGCAAGTAACCCATCAAATACTGCAGTTTACCTTGAGGTGTCTCTTCTATAGTCTCTCACTTGGATCACCTTTTGGTGGCCTGTGTTATCACCAGAGACTGTTCTGTGAAATCTTAAAAATTAAGCCTCCCACTTGCTGACCTGTGGCTACGTCTCTTATTCCATCAGTCACACTGTACCTGCTTTTCTCTGCTTTCTTCCTATCTATTGTCCCTCTTCTGTTATCCTTTACTTTCTCGTGTGGTTTAGTCAGTCTAGCTTAGATTCCATGGCTCATCACTTTAGCCACTCTACTGCCAGCATCCTTGACTCTCTTTGCTTGCATGTCACTCACTGAACAAAATCCAAACCTTGGATCAGTGATGCTGGTTTGTTTTATTAAGTGTTTATATCCTGGTTACTGAGGGCTGCTAGAGAAGATCGCACACCTGTAAACTGAACTCTTCAGCTTTAGTACTGCCCAGCAGTTCCTGAGGATACCTTTCTCTTTACTTCGCTCCAGCTGCTGCTTCAGAACTTCCTCAGTTTTCTAGAACTCCTGTTCATGCCACCTTTGCCTTTTCCTCTCAAGCAGCACCTGTTTCACTTAAAGGCCATCATATGGCTTTGAATTCTTTTTGTCTAATCTATAGATTTAACTCCATTCTCATCAACACTTTCTTTTTCTCTAGTATTGAAGAGGAGATATCACTTTCTTTTATAATTATTTTTTTCTGTTTTGGCTCTGAATCCCAACTACTCCTGTATTCTCTAGGGGAAAATAATTCTGTGTTATCTTTTCTCTCCTACCTCGTTTTCTTTTTTCTCTGTCTCTCCTATTAATGTTTAAATGTGATCAGATTTTTCTAAACACCTTTCCTAATTGTCTCTCTCCAGCTGACACCTTAGCTCTTTTATTTATTTATTGTTCTTCTTTCCTTTGAAAAGAGAATTATCCACATTTCCTGATTCCACTTCCCCACCAGTCTTCAATCCATTACATCCTGCGAAAATTGATTTGCCTAGTTCATCAGCATCTCTCTTGTTGCTGAGACCAGTGGACACTTCTCAGTCTCTTTTACTTTATTTTACTAATATTTGATCATGTTTAACTACTTCATTCTTGTTGAAATGCTTTCTTCACTTATTCTTCTTTTTTAAAATCTTGACAGCCTTTATGATTTGACCCCTGTGTTTCTTCTCAGCTCTCCTAATCCCTAGATACCTTTATAGATTTCTCTGCTTCTGCTTATTTCTTAAATGTGTCGAGTTCTCTTCATTTTTCAGTTTGCAGCTTGTCTCTGGTCGTGACATTCATTCCCATGACTTCAGTGATCTTTATGCTGGTAATTCCCAAGCCTTTATCCTTGGCCCGTATTCTCTGCAGAGATTTAAACTACCCAAAACCTGGCTGGTTATGGAACATTTCTGCTTGGTACATCTTGAAAGTGAAAGTGAAAGTCACTCAGTTGTGTCCAACTCATTTCTACTTGGTGCATCTTGAGAAACCTGAAAATCAGCATGTCCAAAAGGAACTGATTTTTTATTTCTCTCTTCTCCTTATATCTAATCAACTACTTAGTCCTTTTTTTTACTTTGTTTTTTGAGGGAATTCCCTGGTGGTCCAGTGACTAGGACTTTGAGCTCTCATTGTGGAGGCCCTGGATTTGATCCCTGGTTCTCCCTGGTTGGAGAACTAAAATCCCTTAAGCTGTGCAGAGAGGCCAAAAAAAAAAAAAGGTGTTTTTTGGTCAGGCCATTTGGCTTGCAGGATCTTAGTTCCCTGACCAGGAATCAAACCCCTGCTCCCTGTAGTGAAAGTGTGGAGTCCTAACCACTGGACCGCCAGGGAATTCCCCTACTTGGTCCTCTCAATTCTTCCTCCTAGGTGTCTCAAAACAGTCAGCTGCTTTTTATCTCTAAGTCTCTACAGGCCATCCGTAGATTCTCCTAGAGTAACTGCTTCAGCAGCTTTCTAACTAGCTTGCTTGTTTCCAGTTTAGGCTATCCTCCATATTGCTGCTAGAGTGGTTTTCTGATTAAACAATCTGATGATACTGCTTTCCTTCTTAAAACTCTTAAAAACTCTTAAAATCTTCTTAAGCTGTTCATTATCTCCTGGGTATTACTCAGGACTCTTGATGGTAGACGAAAGAAACTCATCTTACTCTAGGTTTGGCAGAGGGGGAATCATTGGATGCTTATGTAAGTGCAGAAAGAACTGGCAAGTAGCCGGGCCTCAGAAACTTTGAAATACTTTTTGCACCTCCCTGATTGTCCCCCTTCTCTCTGTGGCTTGGCTTCATTCTCTTACTATGTAGTGATTTGTGAACTGAAGAGCGGGCACCGAAGCTTGAACTCCGTGTCCTTGCTCACGGTTAGAGTTGTTGAGGGGCTGCGTTGTTGAGGGGCTGGTGCTTCGCAAAACCATGGTAACCGAAAACTGTGCAATGTGAGGACAGACTGTATTGCTACACCGTCATGTGACTTATGTGACACTAGGTGGTATGGCTATGGCTTGTTTTTTTAGGTTCCTCTCAAGGCCACGTCTTCCTTGGAGCCGTGCACAGATCTTACTTAGCTCACGTTGTTCTCTCAAGTTTGAATTCCCCTCATTCCTCTACCCTGTCCCCTTCTGTTGCTTTTCTCCTGCTCATTCTTTAAGTTTTCCCAGAGACACAACTTTCTCTGCAAAAAGCTCTGCTGTTTTGGGTTGTGTATTCTGCCCTGGGTGCTCTCATATCACGCGTACTTTCTCTGTCATAGTATGGCACACATCATCACACTGTGTTCATTTCCTTACTGCTACACCTGCGGGATAGTATTTCCTATGCAAATAGACACAGTGCTGTTCCTTACTATATCCCCAGAGCCTAGTACCGTGTAGCACTAAATGGGTACTCAGTACAGTTTTTGTTTTGATTTAATGCAAAATAATCAGAATTTTGGTGGGGTATGAATACTACACTGTCATTAGAAGATATTCTGGAAAAATGTAGTATTGGCTAGTTAAATATGACAGCCTAGGTGCCAAGTTATGAAATATTGAGGATTTATACTTCCTTATACTTTAAATGAAATATACTTTTGATAGCAAACATTCTAATATTCTTATAGTTAATAAGTATATTACAGAAAACATGACTGGAGGAATTGCATCAACCTGATACTGTAGATGCTTAATTAAATACTCATTAAATCAATGAAGGCACAAATTAGTTTTATATGTGTTTTTGGTTCTAATAATTATCTTCATTTATTTCTAAGGTATCTTCATGTTTTAATGATCTTCTGGTCGTTTGTTGCTGGAGTTGTCACATTTTACTGCTCATTGGGACCTGATTCTCTGTTACCAAATATATTCTTCATGATAAAATACAAACCTAAGGTAAAATATATGTGTTCTTATTTTTAAGAGTCAGTATATATGATTCTGTGCTGTTCGATATTCTTCTTGAAAGCATGTTAAAGCAGTGATTTCTAAAAAATCTATCTGCTATAATTTAATAATGGAAGACATCAGAACATTTTCAAAGTGAAATTTGCATATGTATATATTTTTAAAGTGTACAGTTCTCCTAGGAGAAGCTAGAAAGAGAAAATTCAAAATGCTCAGAAAATTGGGTCCACAATTTCAGTGTCCTTTAACTTCATATTAACTATGAGGACAGTAAATTAGAGGTTCCCAAAGTTGCTTGTACAGTAGAATCACCTAAGGAATCTTTAAAAAAAATACAGGTTCCTGGGCTCTACCCCCGGAATTTGATTGAATAGTTCTGGGCTAGGACCTTATAATTAGTACTTGTTGAAAGCTTTCCAGGTGATTCTGAGGCACAGACGCAACTCAGGAACTCATTGTTCCACGGATGTCCGTTTGCTTCATAGAAACAAATAATCAGGCAGTTTGCTTAACCAAAATAGTTTGTTTTGTATATCTGAACTTTGAGGAAGATGGTACTGTATTGAGTCTGTCTCTGGTAGGTAAAGTCCCAAGAGTGTAGATGAGGGTTAAGTGGGATATCTTGAAGTCTTCCTTGATAATTCTTCAAGTAGCTGCAGTCCCTCATCTTAGGTTGGTTGATATTTCTGCTCAGAGGAAATACGGCTGTAAATGGTGCCCTGTGTTTGGTCAGGAAACTGACTAGTTATAGCATATGTTCTCCTTCATTGATTAAAGGTTTTGGAGAAATAGAAAATAGTTTTTTCTTATACTTTTGCAGCAGAGTATCATTTTCAAATATAGATTGAATTTTTTTTTTAAATAAGTGAGCATAGCAATTGACTTTAATTTTAAGCTTGGGAATTTGGCTTAGTTATTATAAAGCATTTCATTTGGTATTTTTCTCCTGTTGGCAGTTTGGTATAGCAAGATTTATTTATTGTAAAGAATAGTTTCAGTGTTAAAGCAGACAGTAATAAAAAAAAATCATGTCCTCTGAATTCATACACTGATTAACCATTTTTTGAAAAGTTGATTCTCTTTAGTAAATATGATGTGTAATGTAAAGACAAATCTCCCCACTTCCCTTTTTTAGCAATTAGGACTTCAGGAATTGTTTCCTCAAGGTCGTAGCTGTGCTGTTTGTGGTAAGGTGAAATGTAAGCGACATAGGTAAGTTAAACACTTTTAATTTGTTGATATTTTCCGTTAAGTTTTGGGTTTCAAGCAATTTAACTGTATGATTTTCTTTAGGCCTTCCTTGCTACTTGAGAACTACCAGCCATGGCTAGACCTGAAAATTTCTTCTAAGGTTGATGCATCTCTCTCAGAGGTAACTGATTTAATTAATATTGCTGTGTATACCCAAGCAAAAAATGTTAGATACTTAATGGGAAATGGAATCACGGAGCATTTTAATAAATGCCACCTAGTTGATTCTTGGTTAGATAGTTGATTGTTACACAACTTGAATTGTAAGTCATAAGTATTTTTTGATTCCATATCTAATAAAAATGAACATTTTGGCCAAAGAAAATAGTTTTACCTAGTTACTATTTATCTCTTTAAGAAATAGTCATTTTTTATAATATGGCAGTAGAAATAACCAGAATAGAGCAGAGAACAGGATACATTTCACTGTTTCTGCATAATATAGGAACAGGAAGTGTGATCTCTTTGTGGCAGTCACATTTTATATGTATCTTTTTGGTAATATACCATGTTTTAGTTATTTCTTTGAGATACTTGTTTTCTTCATCCATCTGAGAAAGCTGTCAAATTCTTGAAGGCAGGGAATAGATCTCATTTGTCCCCAGCACCAAGTGCAGGGGCCAGATGTATTGTTGGTATCTGATAGATATGTACTGAATTAAACTAAATGCTGATTAGTTGAAGAGTAGCATTAAATATCTGAATCCTGCCTAATTGTCACTTTTCCCACTTTGAATCCTCCGCTGGCTAAAAAGTATGCTGCATAAATGCTAAATTATTGGCATTTTCCTTTTCCCATTTCTTCTCTAAGCTCTTTTTCATCCTCCAGATTCCTGGATTGAAGACTGTGCTTTCCAGTATGGTAGCAACTAGCTACATGTGGCTGTTAATAAATACTTGAAATATATTAGTTCTAATTGAGATGTGCTATATATGTAAAATATGTACTGGGTTTTGAGAACTTCTTAAGGAAAAAGAAATGTAAAATATCCTATTATATATTTTATATTGATTATATGTTAAAATGATAATATTTTGGGTATATTGGGTTAAATAAGATAGATAATAAAATTAACTTCACCTATTTTTATTTTTCTTTAAATGTAGTTAGTAGAAAATTTGAAATTATATATGTGGCTGACATATTTCTATTTGTGAGTGTTGATCTGAGGTGTTCTGAAGACAAGACTTCTAGGGAAATAGTAATTGTGGTAATTTGACACTTTATTTCTTTGTGAAAACTTTGACACTTTATTTCTTATGTAATTTTTGACCTAGTGCCTGGAACATATTGGTGTTGAGTAAATATTAGCTCTAATATTTAAAAACCATTTTCTGAGGTCTTGCTTTAGGCAGGAACTAGACTACGTCCTAGGAATAAAAAAATAAAATATGCTTCTTTTCTTCTGGGAGCTTTGGTCCAGGAGGGGAGGTAGGCATATAAACAGACAGGCACAGTGTAATGTAATGCAGTCAGTTATGGAAGAAACATACAAGGTATGTCATTAGTACAGAGGAAGAAGTGCATAACTGTAGAGAGGGGCAGTCAGAAAGTATACCTAGATGTTTGCAAGCCTGATAGTAAAAGGGAAAGGGTATTCCAGGGTGTGGAAAGAGTTTTTGGAAGGAAAAAGAGGCTTTGAAACCGGGTGGACAGTTCTGTAAGCTGAAGGATGAAATGTGAAGGAGAATGTGGGCAACGAAGAGACCATACTCTAGTAGCTAGGGTTTATCAATTACTTACTATATAGCTTCCCCTGGTGGTTCAGACAGTAAAGAATCTGCCAGCAGTGCAGGAGACCCAGGTTTAATCCCTGGGTAGGGAAGATCCCCTGGAGGAGGAAATGGCAACCTACTTCAGTATTCTTGCCTGAAGAATTCCATGGACAAGGGGACCCTGGCAGGCTACAGTCCATGGAGTTGCAAAGAGTCTGATACAACTGAGCGATTAACACTTTCAATACTTACTGTATAGTAGATATCGTGCTAATCACTGTACTTGTATTCATGTAACCTATGAAGTAGGTGCTATTTTTGATGGTTTTACCAAACCTAGGGTTTAGAGCATTTTAATAATTTTCTCAAGTATAGCTGGCTGGTAGCAGAACTCATCAAAAATGCAGGACTGCTTTAGTTCATAACCAATTTTTATATCGCCGTTTGGAAATCAGATCATCAAAAGACTTAAAAGGCCATGCTGAAGATGTTTAATTGATCATAGATGTCAGTGATTTTCAAATTGTGTAACTAGAGTTTTCAGATGTGACTCACGGGATGTTTAGTTCAGTTCAGTTGCTTAGTTGTGTCTGACTCTTTGTGACCCCATGGTTTGTGACCCCATGGACTGCAGCATGCCAGGCTTCCCTGTCCATCACCAACTCTCGGAGCTTGCTCAAACCCATGTCTGTTGAGTCAGTGATGCCATCCAACCATCTCATCCTCTGTTGTCCCCTTCTCTTCCTGCCTTCAATCTTTCCCAGCATCAGGGTCTTTTCCAATGAGTCAGTTCTTCACATCAGGTGGCCAAAGTAATTGAGTTTCCGCTTCAGCATGAGTCCTTCCAATGAACGTTCAGGACTGATCTCCTTTAGGATGGACTAGTTGGATCTCCTTGCAGTCCAAGGGACTCAAGAGTCTTCTCCAACACCACAGTTCAAAAGCATCAATTCTCTACAGGATGTAGTGGGAGGTGAAAAGGAAGTAGAAGGTCACAGCTGCTGGCATGCAGCTTTCTCTTGCCTTTTCAGAATCAGTGCAGCTCCACCTTTCTTACTTTGATGTGTGGTTTGTTATATTGACGGTTTCATGCAGGTGAGTGATGTGGTCAAATACATATTTTAGATCACTTTGGCAGTTTTGTGGAGGATGGAAGGGAGCTAACTTGGAAGGAGGGAGACTGATTTAGAGGCTATGTATAGGGGTGAGAAGAGGTAGAAAAGAGCTACCTAGGATGTAAAATCAGTAGGACTTCTGGTTGGATTATTTGGGGAATAATGTAAGATGAAATGTTGAATGGTAAGCTTTCTAGTCTCCTCTCTGTGTCCTAACCCTGTCTCTGTGTATCTTATTTTTCCAGCTGATATCACTGATGCTTAGTTTTTGTAATAAAAAATCCAAATCTTGTTGCCTGAGTATGTAGAGAGTCCACAATCTTCATTACTGGGCCAGAGAAGGTATATAGTCAGATTAGGTATGTTGTTTCATTACCTCCCTAGTGCTTTTTAAAATTAATGCCCACTGCTGCAAGTCCTTTTAAAAATTATACTGTTCCACCCAGGCTCAAGAAATGGAAGGTTTAACACCAAGGATTTCTTTTGTTTCGTTTTGTAACTTTTTTAGATGTAACTTAAAGTTGTCACAAAGCTGAGCATATTCATATACCAGCACTCAAATCAAGAAACAAAAACATCTTAGCACCCAGAAGTCCTGTTCATGCTCCCTTCTAGTCTATCCTCCCTTGAAAGATAACCACTGACTCCTTAGTTCCCCGACCAGAGATCAAACTTGTGCCCCCTGCATTGGGGGCACGGAGTTTAACCACTGGACCACCAGAACCAGGGAAGTCCCCTACGTCTTATATATTTGTCTCTTCATTTTATCCTGGGAATACTGATTTATAGAGGGCATTAGGAATGCAAAAGACCAGCCTATTATTTTCCTTCTTTCCGTAGAATTTTTTTGGTTCATTGAATCTTGAGAGTCAGGAACAATTTAGATTAAATTTTTTTAAATTATGGACATATTTTAAAGTGTGTGTGTCATTCTGATAGTAACTTTTCTTTTTAATGGAGTTTTATTGTTTTCAGAGTGTTTTCCCGTATGTCCCTTTTCATCATCACAGCTATGTGAAGTCGACATGGACATTTTGTCATGCAAAAGAATGACACTAGGGGTCAATATTTGGGATACTAAGCTTAGTTTTTGTTATATATTTCTTAGTATGAGAGTTTATTTTCCCAGAATTAATTAACTTGATTTTTCTTAAAAAATAATTTTTATGCAGGTTCTTGAATTAGTGTTGGAAAACTTTGTCTACCCCTGGTACAGGTAAGTTCTTTCTTTAAGATCCCATTAAGTGTGCTAATGATACATTTTTAGTATAGATGGTGATTTCTCAGTGTTGGCACTATTGATATTTTTGGCCACATAATTCTTTGTTATGGGGACCTATACTGTGCATTATAGGGTATTTAATGTACCCCTGACTTTTTCCCAGTGAATGCTGGTGGCACTCCTTGTTCTCCTTAGTTGTGATCACCAAAAATGTCTTCAGAGATTGCCAAATTTACCTGGGAGGCACAGTGGTCTCTTAAGAACCATTGATGTAGGTAATCAATTAACAATTTAGTGATAGCAAAGAGGAAAAAACCCTAGGCTACTTTTTGAAAAAACAGTAACTTGTACAGTTTCTTATGACTCCTAATTGTAGTGATTTATCATTTTGTATGCACTTTTTACACTTGAATTAGTTGTACATTTAGAGAAAAAATTTTTATTCAGGTATTTCATTAAACTGAAAGTTAATTTCAGTAGACTTCCTGGAAAATTAATGTTCCAGAGTAGCTTTGTTTTTGGTATCTGATGCTAATGTACAAATCCCCCTATGCTCAATGGAATATGGAAAATGCTCTAGATCTGTGGGAAAAAAAAAGTCTGATTTGACAATCAGAAATCATTTAATAAAACATATACTCCCTTACATAAGCATCATGTACTTAGTTATATATTTGAACACTTACACCTATATGACTTATAATATTTAATTATATCTCCCCTAATGTTAGAATGATTCAGTATATTTTGAATTTCCTAATTTAAAAATGCTAATAGGCGGCTTCCCTGGTTTCCAGTGGCTAGGACTTAATGCTTTCACTGCCATGGGCCTGGGTTCAGTCCCTGGTCAGGGAACTGATTCCACAAGCTGAGTAATGTGGCTGGGGGGAAAAAAATGCTAGTAGTTGAGTTGATCTATAGTGGATTAAAACAAATTTAATACTCATATAATATGTTATTTTTGCATTTATAGCTTATATACATTGGCATCTGTCTTAAACATGGGGCATTTGTCATTTAAGTAAATTGATTGTGAGGCCTTTTATAAAATGAATCCTGTTGTGAAACTCCCTGACTGCCACCCCATCCCCACCCCGCCCCCACATTATAACTTTTCAGACAAAATCTGGCTGTATTTTTTAGTGTGTATCCTGTATAGCTATTGATGCTATGATATTCCCTTCCTTGGAGTTAATAGTGGGAACCATGATTGATACAAAATTATCTTCTTTATTCTACCAAGGGACTTAACAGCATCATCTTCTAGTTCAGAAAATTATGATTATACATACCTTTCTTTCTTGCCTTGGATTAGGAAAGTATCCTAATTCTTCTAGGGACCTCAGGCTATAGGAAAATTCAGGAAAAGGTTGTCAAAATTTCTATTTAAAAACATTTTGAGTTTCAATTTATTTTCTTTTTCAAATAGAACACACACTTTTTTTTCTTACTTTTAGAATTAGTTTATATTATTAATCTATAAATATTTAATTTAACTTTTCTATGTAATTCTGTTTCTTTTCAAAATTATTGTGTTTTTCAGATATATCTTTGATGATATTTAGAAAAGGATCTTAAAAATCTTAAACATGTGACTACATACACATGAATGTCTACAGGGAAATCTATACAATAATTTAGTTAATAATTATGTCTTGGTACTAGAATTATGGGAGATTTTAATTTTCTTCTTTGTTCTTCTGTTCCATAATATAATGCATTGTTTGTTAAAAAATAGCATAAGTAAATGGGAAAAGAGTCAGTTCTAGACTTCTCTTGATTTCTAGAAAGGGAAGCTGTATTTCTTTGAACTTCTAAATGCTTGTTTTTCTTTTCAATTGAAGGGATGTAACAGATGATGAGTCCTTTGTTGATGAACTGAGAATTATATTACGGTTTTTTGCATCCGTCTTAATTCGAAGGATTCACAAGGTATATATTTATAATGAGAAATTTGGGAATTTCTATACTATATGTTGGAGAAGGAAATGGCAACCCACTCCACTATTCTTGCCTGGAGAATCCCATGGACAGAGGAACCTGGTGGGCTTAGAGTCCATGGGGTGGCAAAGAATTGTACATGACTGAAGCAACTTAGCATGCACACTATATGTATTTGCTTTGTTCTTCACCTTTAATTTTTTTAGATTAAGAGATAAATGGATTACTATTGATTAATTGATCAATTTTGCTTTCTTTAATGTTTGGATATCTTGGTTTTTAGCAGTTAGAGATAAAAAGACAACTGTAGAAAAAAAAGTCATGTTCTTGTTAGATGAATTTACTGAATACATTGTAATGATTATGACGTTTTAAAAAAATTTCAAGCCATATATATACACTTAACTTTGTTGGCTATAGACACAAGTACTTGTCTACTGCCTTGTCGGTTCTATATATTGAACATATTAATAATAAATTAGTGATCTGTATCTCTGCCAGTAATAAATAAATTCTTGTTAAATGTTGCTATACCCATTTGAGAAATGACCAATAAAATCAACCACTGTAGCAAACATATGCAAAAAATTATGAATAAGTAGTTCCCAAAAGGAAAATATAAAAGTGCCAGTTAATATTTGAAAATATGTTGTCTTTTAATGAGATACTATTCTTTTGCCTATCAGGTTGGGAAAGAAAAAAGAATGATAGTGTTTAGCACTGGTGATTGTAGAGAAACAGGCAAAGCATGTTCAAATTGATATAACTCTTACCCTGTTAGGGGGTTTGGTAATCTTCATTGAAAGACTTAAAAATGTCTGTACTCTCAAATATAATTCCATTTTTTTAGTATATTTTAAAGAGATAGAGGGGAAACATGTATATTCAAAGATTCATTGCAGTATACCTTATAATAAGGAAGACTGAAAAGGAAAACTGATGTCCAATGACAAGATTGTTGGTTGGTTGAATATAGTACATGTTAACTATGAAATCCTTTCTATAGTTTTTGTGATTACTTGCTTTCATTTAGTATAATGTTTGTGATTGTTTGTTTTCACTTTGCATAATATTTTTGAGGTCTATTCATGTTGTCCTGTTGTACCTGTATCAGTACTTATCCTTTTTTATGTCTGAATAATATTCCATTGTATGGATATACCACATTTTGTTTATCCATCTGTCAGTCGGTGGACATTTGGATTGTTTCTACCTTTTGGCCATTGTGAATAATGCCACCATAGGGTTTGTGTACAAGTTTTTTGCGGGGAGAATGTGTATAGAATATTTGTTTTCCTTTCTTTTGATTTTACCTACAAATGTAATTACTGGGTCAAATGGTTTATGTTTAAACCATTTTTTTAAGAAACTGTCAAAAGACTGTTTTCCTAAATGACTGCACCATTTTCCATTGCCACCAGCAGTGTATGAGTGTCTTGATTTCTCCACATCCTTGCCATAACTAATTATTATTTCACTTTTTGATTCTAACCGTGCTAATGGATGTGAAGTCGTATCTCATTGTGGCATTGATTTGCTTTTCCCTGTGACTGATGGGGCTTCCCTGATAGCTCAATTGGTAAAGAATCCGCCTGCAATGTAGGAGACTCCGGTTCAATTTCTGGGTTGGGAAGATCCCCTGGAGAAGAGATAGGCTACCCACTCCAGTATTCTTGGGCTTCCTTTGTGGCTTAGCTGGTAAAGACTCTGCCTGCAATGTGGGAGACCTGGATTCGATCCCTGGGTTTGGAAGATCCCCTGGAGAAGGGAAAGGTTACCCACTCCAGTATTCTGGCCTGGAGAATTCCATGGACTGTCTAGTCCATGGGGTCGCATTGAGTCAGACATGACTGAGCGACTTTCACTTCACTTGATGGCTGATGATGTTGAGCATCTTCTTGGATGCTTATTGGCCATTTGTATATCTTTTTTGGGGGGAGAAATGTATATTCAAATTTTTTGTCCATGTTTTAAACTGAGTTATTTGTCTTTTAATTACTGAGATGTAAGAGTTTATTATCTATTCTGGATTTCCTTGATCAGATATATGATTTCCAAATATTTTTTCCACTTTCTGGATTGTTATGCTATATATTTTTTTCTTTTCATTTTATCTGCATACTGTCCTGGAAGATAAGTGGGTCTTTATCATACTCATTTTGTAGAAAGTTAGTAATAACTCTATGTCAGAGTGTCAGAGGTAATTGATGGGCAGAGGATTAGGCCTGGGTCATGTTATTCCTAGTACAGTGTTCTATCCTTGGTAGCATTACCTGAATTATGTACCTTGGGGGTTTGGGGATAATGAAGACAATCATTTAAGGTCCACAGTGTTTTTTTTTTAAATCGAAGTTTAGTGACAAACTCATTGTTTTATTCATTTTGACTTTGACCTGAAGTTTCTAAAATAGAACTTGCAAGTGAAAATTTTCATGTGTATTCTCAGAAGATGAGATTTTACAAAATATTTGAAAACAAAGACATCTTGTTTATTTGACAATTAATGGAACTAATTTATAATCACTAAGTACCAAGAGGGCAGGGGTAAATGAAGAGTAATGTTATTTTGCAAAAAGCCGTATTGCTAGCAGAAACATAGCCCCTTTTTGAACATGTTTGATATTCATAGCTGAAAGATACCTATAAACTGCTCTGGGTTTTACTAGTAAATCACTAATATTGGGGGCTTCTGAGTCATTACACTTAATAGATTTATCAGGCTGTGATGTTTTCCCTCTTTCTTAATGAGGAATTTAAAAAGAATTGAAAAGTTAACACAAAATAACACTGTTGGGATGCAATTTTCTCATGCCTTTGATAAAGGGAGAATGTAATGTGTTGAGCTTTGTGATGGCAAATAACCCTGTTGAAGTCTAATAAACAGGCTTTTTGGTGATTTACTTAATTTACAAGACTTTTTTAAGTTATTTTATTTTCTGTCTCTTTTATGTGTATTCATGTACACTCCTAATTCTGTCTTACTAACCTACCCTAGTCACTACAGTTTCCAATCTTTAAGTTGAAAATTGTCTGTGGGGAAAAATGAAACTTAGTATTATTCCAAAATAGAATGTTGCCATATATCTTGAAACCAAGATTTGTCTTGTAATCTGAATGAAAAGTTTATTTTCAAGCAGCCTTAGTTAACACAAATATATAACCTCAAAGGAATGATAAGCTGCTTGACATTTTTTTTTCTTGAATTTATTTAGAACAAATACATTAAAGAAATAAGTCAAGAATAAAGACACTAATTTCATGAGAAAAATTTAGTGTATAAGGTATGCCTGTTAAGGTATATTTTCATTATTGTGGTAGTAAAACTGTCTGAAGTTATAATCAATGTGGTCTAAGACTGTAAAGTGCTTTTAAGTTATATTTTTGAAAGATTCCTAATAATATAACTAATTTTTTAAAAATTTATTTTTAATTGAAGGATAATTGCTTTACAATATTGTGTTGATTTCTGCCAAACAGCAACATGAATCAGCCCTAGGTATACATATGTCCCTTCCCTCTTGATACTCCCATTCATATCCCACCCTTCTAGGTTGTTGCAGAGCCCTGGTTTGAGTTCCCTGAGTCATATAGCAAATTCCCATTGGCTGTCTAATTCACGTATGGAAGTGGATACGTTCGGAGAAGGAAATGGCAGCCCACTCCAGTATTCTTGCCTAGAGAATCCTGTGGACAGAGGAGCCTGGTGGGCTGCTGTCCATAGGGTCGCATAGAGTCAGACATGACTGAAGCGACTTAGCATGCATGCATGCGTTGGAGAAGAAAATGGCAACCGACTCCAGTATTCTTGCCTGGAGAATCCCAGGGATGGGGGAGCCTGGTGGGCTGCCATCTGTGGGGTCACACAGTCAGACATGACTAAAGTGACATAGCAGCAGCAGCAGTTTCCATGTTACTCTCTCCCTCTGTCCCACCCTCTCCTTTCTTCCCCAGACCCCATGTCCATAAGTCTTTCTCCATGTCTGTGTCTCCATTGCTGCCCTGCAAATAGGTTCATCAGTACTGTCTTTCTAATTCCATATATATGTGTTAATACACGACATTTATTTTTCTGACTTACTTCATTCAGTACAGCTAATTTTTAAGATCTTATGTCCCAGTGTCTTAAATATAGTGTTCCTGCCATTGTAACTTAGAGATAAATTATTTTAAAAGTTTTTATTTTAATGTTGGATTTTTCTAGGTGGATATTCCATCTATTATCACCAAGAAACTATTAAAAGCAGCAATGAAGCATATAGAAGTGATTGTTAAAGCCAGTCAGAAAGGTAATACAATTTCCTGCTCCGAAATTTGAGTGATTTTGTTTTTATATGCCAACTTTCACCCTAAATATCTGAGTACTGATAAATTAAGTGATATATTCATAAATATTCATATATTTATTAATAATACAAGTGATTATGTGAACTCAAGAATCTATGAAAATTAAAGTACAGTCATTAATTGTTAGGTATATTATTGATGAACCTTGTCTTTTTTTTTTTTTTGAATGGATCCTTTGCCTTTGTTACTTCCTTTGTGGTATCTCTCACATGTCTTCTCTCCTTTTTCCTTAATGATTTCAATTTGACCTAGCCTATCCTGTATACTGTTACTATGTTAATTTCACAATACCACAATCCTGTTACCTCCCTACTTTAAAAAAAAAATTAGTGACTGCTGTAGAGTCAAAACTGTCTTATATTTAAATACTTTCCTATGTAGTTAAGTTGTTTGATCTTGTCCTTCAATATGTATTATACTTTAGCTAGGATGACCTCTTTTCAGTTTCCCACATATGTCCTGGGCTTTATACTGTCGTGATGTATACATAATATATATTCATCAAATGTTTGCTGATTGAACAAATGAAATCTTTCTTTGGGGCTTTTCTTACTCTTAGATCAAGTTGAAATATACTTTTTAAGCAAAATTACTTATATGCTCTATATTTAGTTCTTTGTGAGACTGGTAATTACCATGTATGGTATTCCTCTTCTGGAAATTACCAGTAAGTATTAGCAGTCCAAAGCCTCTCAGGAGTCTTGCAGCAAAGATATAGCTTTAACTTTGTATAACCCGGAACATCCTAGACTCATTTGAGTGTGGAACCAATTTTCCCTTCTCATATAACATCAATTCATATAATCACAGTATATTTGAGGAAATTGTGTTCTAGGTAGAGTGGAAGTTAAATTATTAGTTTACTTGTCATTTGGTATAAATCATTCCTCAGGTACGAGAACCAGTTCAGATTGCATGTTTAAGCTCTTGTGTTTTTGTCTTATATAACAATTAAGAAGTTTTACCTTCAATGTAGTTTAAAAGTAGAAAAGTTTAAATGTGTGTAGTTTAAATGTTAAACAAAAAAAAAATTAACTTTTAAAATTGTCCTTTCACTGGCAAAATCATACCAGAAGATTGTAGCCATTCTGTTAAGGGTACTTTAATGACAGAAAAAAATATGGAAAATGTGTTTTTTTAATTAGTAAATTTTAGTTTTTAGAGTAGTTTTAAGTTTATAGAAAAATTGAGCAGTTATTTTAGAGATTCCCATATATTTCCCCCCTTCCCGATTGTTAACGCCTTGCCTTGGTTGGTACATTTGTTACAGTTGATATGCCAGTATTGATACATTGTTAACAAAGTCCATAGTTTTCATTAGGGTTTTACTCTTCTTGTACATTCTGTGGATTTTGACAAATGATTAATGTCATGTATTTATCATCCTTTATCATACTGAGTGTTTCACTGCCCCCATATCCCCTGTGTTTCACCTGTTTATCCCTCTCTCTTTCCTTCAGGAGCCCCTGACTACCACTGATCTTTTTGCTCTTTCTACAGTTTTCCCTTTTCCAAATGTCATAAATTCCATAAATGGAATCATACTGTAGCCTTTCCAGACTGCTTTCTTTCATTTAGAATTATGCATTTAAGGGTTCTCCATGTCTTCTGTGGCTAGATAACTGATTTCTTTTTAGTGCTCAATTACATTCTGTTGTTTAGATGTGCTACAGTTATCCATTCACTTTTTCAAGGACATCTTGGTCACTTGTGTGCAAGTTTTTGTGTGGGAAAATTATTTTTAATATGGTCTTAATTTTGTTATAAAGACAAACACTTTGAACTCAGGATATGAATAAATGGACTCATCTTTTTACTTTTAGTTGAATTGATCAGTTTAATAAAATCTCCAAGTTGTTTTGTTTCTGAGAGTGCTGAAATTTATCCTTTAGTCTTTGCAAGAGAAGGGTTGCTAGTTTGCTACCACTATTCATGTCAAAAATGGTCCTCAATTACAAAATCACCATAAAAGGCTAGATTGGATTCATTAATGACATTGTATTAGTAATTAATGAAATCCATAAAATTAAAAGACCTAAGTATTAGGAGGATTCCAGTTTGTCCAAAGGTTCTGGTGTTCTAAATGTTATAACAGTGAATTAGACTTGTAAGATTTTCCGGGTTTTGATTTTTCTTCTCTTTCATGCATGCATTTGTTTTCTAAATATTTTTTGCTACACAATTTTGTATACTCCGGAAGTAATTAAAGGTTAACCTCTTTATCCATATACATTTTTACTCTCTTGGTGTTCTCTCCTTATCTGCCTCTTGAAAGTAGGAATTGCAAAGAGGTTTTCTATGTAATTACTTCTGTCATCCTTAGACATGTTGAAAATACGTACATTAGAAGCCTTGGTTTAATTTAAATTCAGTAGTAGTTGAAGGGCCTTATTATATCAGTCTTTTCATCCTAAAGGAATCTTTTTTGTCATGGATTCTGAAAACTTCCTTTCGTGGTCTGAAAACTCCATTGATTAGGCAGGAGGTATACTGGTGATTAGTGGAGTTTAATTCATACCCTGTTTTTCAGCATCTATATTTTGCTTGTACTTGTATTAAGGTTTTCTTCCTCCACATGTTTTTATCTTCTGCCTGATTTTTAAATTCTTTCATTAGCTAAGACTACAAAAATCTCACATCTGAGTAGAGTCCAGTCTAGTGATTCAATTTATATATTATGTATAAATGCTTAATAGCATCAAATATTATAATTACTTGTACATTTTACATGGAATCTTTTCAGTGTTATCTATTTAATGACTTTACTGAGGGGGAAACTGAGGCTCAAAGGGATTATATTATTTAAGATCATCAATTAGTAAGTAGAACTGGAGTTTATAGCATAGCTTAGTCTTCTTATTTTAAATTCCTGTTTATGATATAAATTTTTAAAAGACCTGTACCCCGAATACTTGGGGCAGAATGCTTGGTAAACAATTGTATAATTATAAAATAAAATGCATGAACGTGGTTTGTATGAAAACCACATCATCTTTGTCAGTCCTGCTTTTGCACCTCTGGTGCAGGTAACATTCATTTACCTTCACACCTTTGGAATGTATATATGAGCATTTTTTTTTTTTTTGGTAAATATGCTTGCATTCTCTCAATAAAAATAGAAGTAAATAGTATAAAATAAATGCCATTGAATTAGAATTAAGATTCCCTTCACAGACTTCATGATTTTAAAACTTGGCCCAGAGTGCAGATAGGGGGAAATCGTGACTTCTTTTTCTCCTGCTCTTTTGAGGTCTGTAAAAAAGGATTGACAATACTATTATTTTTAAGTTTTGAAGTATTAGTTTAGTGCTTGGCCTTTAAGAAAACCTTTTGTTAGTGTAACTTTTATCATCAGTTAACATTTAGTAAGTAATCTAACTTCATGAACTTCCACTGTATACAGTTCTATACCTTTTCTGTCCTATACTATGGGCAGAAGATGCAGAACTTAACCAAGGAAGCCCGTTTCTATTCTGTAATTAGTTTAAAGGGTTACCTGATTGATTCTGATGTGAAAGAAGAGATAATAGAGAGCTTTAAGATGGATTTTTTAATACTTGCAGAGGATGAATAAGATGTAATGTTTGATAACTAAAGCTTTGTGTGTGCTGGAAGATGTTTTATTTAGTTTTTTCCACTTAAAACTTTTGCTTTTAATATAATTTGTAATGACCTGAGTTTAAAATTTTGTTTACCAAGGGTGAAAGGACTTTTTTTATCAATTCATTTTGAATAAATTAAAAACTTCCAGCAAAGAGGAAAATTACCTTCTTTACTTTATTTTTGTGGAAAAGTTTACCAGTAGAATACATATTGGAAAGAAAGAAAGGTTAAGAAAGGAATGGCTGTGTTAAATTATTTTCTGTTTGTTAGTGGAAATGGCTGAAGTTATTTAATGCTGTTAACTTCTTCCAATGTTTATTTCTTATTTGTATTTATAGTAGAAAATACAGAGTTTTTACAGCAAGCTGCTTTAGAAGAATATGGTCCAGAGCTTCATGTGGCTTTGAGGAGTCGAAGAGATGAATTACATTATTTAAGGAAACTTACCGAACTACTTTTTCCTTATATTTTACCTCCTAAAGCAACAGACTGCAGGTATAAATAAGACTGGAAAATGTCATAGCAGTATTTACATACCATGCCATGTGTATATTGCTGTTTTTGATCATAACAGGAATACACTAAAACTTGAGGTTATCCTATGATGTGAAAAATTTTCCATTTAAGAAATATAATTTATTAGGTCCTAAAATGCCATTTTAGGCACTGAACATTCATGATATATTGTATTGCTAACAGTTTTTTCCTAGAAGCTGATCTTGGGAAATCAAAGATAAACATAAAAATTAAGTTTCTTACTTGATATCATTATACTGTGTTACATCCTTGGTGTTCCTTTGAAAAGACATGCATATTGGGACTCACTGGCAGAAGCACTTTGGATAAATTATACAGCTAAGTTTGGAAAGTATAGTTAAAGCCTCCTTTGTTCCTATAAGAGCATGTTTAGATTATTCCATAAAGTTCCTTTGTTGCTCTTATCTTTATGATCCTTAGAGATAAGGACCATGGTTTATTTTATTTATTTACTTTAATTGAATTATAGTTAATTTATAGTACTATTTTCAGATAACATAGTGCTTCAGTATTTTCATATATTACACTCTGTTTAATGAAAGAAAGGGGAAGTGAAGTCGCTCAGTCGTGTTCGACTCCTTGCGACCCCATGGACTGTAGCCTACCAGCTTCCTCTGTCCGTGGGATTTTCCAGGCAGGAATACTGGAGTGGGTTGCCATTACCTTCTCCAGGAGATCTTCCCAACTCGGATTGAACCCGGGTCTCCTGCATTGGAGGCAGACGCTTTACTGTCTGAGCCACCAAGAAAGTACTCTATTTAGAGTTATTATAAAATAATAGCTATATTTCCTTGTGCTGTGCAGTATGTCCAACCATGGCTTATTCTTGGTGGTACACTTTAAATGTTACTTTATTTTAAATTTAAAATATTTTAAATAAAAGTTTAAAAAATGGCTTTATTAATTTAAATATTATAGTCACACAATAATTATACTATTAAAATTAGTTTTACTTATTAATTTGTTACATGTAACATTGTAATATTCTGAAGTAGAGTTTTTCTAATGCTTACTCAAGTTCCCCCTGCCGAGGAAATGCTTTTTCCCTCTTAATAGTATTCCTTTTAACCAGTTAAGAAATCCAGATGTGGTCTCTGAACCAATAGTGTGAGCATTAGTTGGTGGCTTGTTAGAGATGGCAGACTCTCAAGGCAGACCCCAGACCTCCTGAATCATGGTCATATTAACAAGATTCCCACGTGAGAGCTGATGTAAGTCACTAAATATGTACAATATTGTTCTTTTTTCCAGATCTCTGACCTTACTTTTAAGAGAGATTCTCTCTGGTTCAGTGTTCCTCCCTTCTTTGGATTTCCTAGCTGATCCAGTAAGATGTAAAAAATTTTTTTTCTTTAATTGTGATAAAATGCATATAAAGTAAAATTTACCATCTTAAATTACATGGACAGTTCAGTGGTATTAAGTACACTTCACATTGTTGAGCAACCATCACCATAGCTTGTCTCCAGAACTCTTTTTATCTTACAAAATCGAAATTCTGCACCCATATAAACATTAATTCTCCATTCCTCCTAACGCCTGGCAACTCTGCTTCCTGACTGTTTTCTGTCTCTGTGAACTTGACTACTCTGGTTACCTTAGATGAGTGGAGTGATGCAGCATCTGGCTTATTTTACATGGTATAATATCGTCAAGGTTCATTCATGTTGCAGCATAGATCAGAATTCCCTTTCTTTTCAAGGCTGAGTAGTATTTCATTATAGATATATGTCACATTTTGTTCATTCATCTATTGATGGATAGTTGAGTTGCTTTTACTTTTGATCCAGTAAGATTTTGAAGAAATAGGGATAATTTATAAGCATTTTGAATGCCAAAGTCAGAATAACTTTTCTTTTTCCATTTCCACAAAAGTTGAGAACCCTGTATTGTAGATTTTTTTAAAAAGTTCTTCTGTGTTACAAAAGTACAGATGCTTTGCCACTGCTCTGTTTTGTCATTTTTCCAGAAACCTTCACAATCTGATAGAAGCTTTCAGAATTCAGGGCAGAATACACTAATGAAATTATTTTGATCTATGTTTATTATTTTCCATTAGGATACTGTGAATCATTTGCTTATCATCTTCATAGATGACAGTCCAGTGAGTATTGAACATGTTAGAAAATATTTCAGATTGCATTGAAGTTTGATACATACCTGTAAAATCAAATGACACTTGACTGAATTAATTCTCTTTTCAAAGCCTGAAAAAGCGACTGAACCGCCTTCCCCTTTAGTTCCATTCTTGCAGAAATTTGCAGAACCTAGAAATAAAAAACCATCTGTAAGTATTTTCAGAAATAACATACTTTTGACATAAACAATTTTATCACGTATTTATATAGCTCTAACTTCTCCTCCCATGTTGTATCAAGGTGCTGAAGTTGGAATTGAAGCAAATCAGAGAGCAGCAAGATCTCTTGTTTCGGTTTATGAACTTTCTGAAACAAGAAGGAGCAGTGCACGTGTTGCAGATTTGTCTGACTGTGGGTGAGGCTTACCTGTGTACTTTACTAAAGTCATTGTTAAACTTTGTCATATACTTGACAGTTCAGATCAGATCTGATGTTGTAGTTGCCAGTGTCTACTCCTTTCCACATTGGAACATAATCTATAACTGACTTCAACCAAGTGCTCTTAGCAGGAAAAAAAACTACTAAAAATTTAGAGTAGTGAAATTGTGTTAAAGACCTGGTCATGAGCATTTTGTCACAGTTTTTGTTAAGAATTATTTTGATTAAGTAATCAAATATAAAAATGTTCTATTTTGACTAGAAGTTCTATAACATCTTGTGCTATTGGATTTTGAGGCACTATATGGACTCTGAAAAGATAGTTTTTTTAATGCACCTAATTTTTTAAAATATATAATGAAAACAAATTGAGGTGTATTTTACACAGAAAACAAATAGAATTTAAATATACGATTGCTCTAACAAATCTGCACTCCATATAACCTACACCTTTACTGAGATCAGGAAGATTTCCATCACCCTAGAAGGTTCCCTGAGAGCCCTTCCCAGCTGATGCTTTCCTGCTCCCACTCCTGCCAAAGCAGTCACTGATCTCATTTCTTTGACCACAGATTGGTTTTTCCTGTACAGTTTCCTTATATAGATGGAAGCTCATAGGATGTACTTTTGGAGCCTGACTTCATTGATTCAGGATGATGCTTTTTAAGATTGATTGATGTTATTGTGTAGATGAGTAGTTTGTTCTTTTTTATTGCGAAGTAGTGTTCTTTTGTATGAGGGTACCACACTTTCTTTATTCATTCTCCTCTAGATGGGTATCTGGACTGCTTCCACTCTGGGGCTATTATGAGTAAAGCTGCTCTGCACATTCTTGTACAGGGCTTTCTGTTGAGCATATATTTAATAACTAGAAGTATAATTGCTGTGTCACAAGGTAGATATATGTTTAATTTTATAAGAAGCTGCCAAATTGTTTTCCAGAGGGTTGTATGTACTATTTTACTCCACCAGCAGGGTAAGAGAGTTCTGGTTGTGCCTCAACTTTATAAAAATTTGGTGGTGTTTATCTTTTTAATTTTAGCCGTTTTAGTTGGTATATGGTAGAATTTTGTTGTGCTTTTAATTTGCACTTCTCTAATGATTAACAGAGATGAATACTTTATCATGTGCTTATTGACTATTTGAATATCTTTGTGGAATTGCTGTCTTTTGCCTGTTTCTTACTGAATTGTTTTTCCTTTTGTCAGAAATTTCAGTAGTTCTTTAAATATTCTAGATATGAGTCTTTTTGTCAGATATAAGTATTACAAAGATTTTCTTTCAGACAATGGTTTGTCTTTTTCTTTTTGAAATAGTGTCTCTTGATGAGCAGAACTTTTAAATTTTGATGAAATTCAGTGTATCAATTTTTAATTTTATGCTTAGTGCTTTCTGAGACTTCCAAAAGACTTTTTTAAGCCTTCACCTATCTTTAGTCAAGGTGATGTTTGCCTGTTTTTCTCTAGGTGTGTTATAGTTACTATATTTTATATACAGGTTTGTGATCTATCTTGAAATAATTTTTAGGTTGGTATTAGGTAGGGGTGGAGGTTCATTTTTCCCCTGTATAGATATACAGGTTTTCCAGTATCCATTTTTTGAAGAGACGTTTCATTCCCATCTTGAGTTACTTGGGCATCTTTGACAAACCTTTTGACCATATGTGGGTCTGTTTCTCGGTTATATTCTTTTCCATTGATCCATATGTCTACTTTTTTTGGCCAATACCACAGTCTTGATTGGGGCTTCCCTTGTAGCTTCGTCAGTAAAGAATCTACCTGCAGTGTAGGAGACCAGGGTTCGAACCCTGGGTTGGGAAGGTCCCCTGGTGAAGGAAATGGCAACCCACTCCAGTATCCTTGCCTGGAAAATCTCATGGACAGTGGAGCCTGGTGGGCTGCAGTCCATGGGGTCGCAAAGAGTTGGGTACGACTGAGCGACTAATACTAATACAGTCTTGATTACTTTGACTAAGTAAGTTTTGCAATCAAGTGGTTTAAGGCTTCCCACTTAGTTCTTTTTAAAGACTGTCCTTAGCTATTTTAAGTTCTTTGCATTTCTATATAAAGTTTACAATCAGACTGATAATCCTACCCCTTCATCCACATACACAACCTGCTTCAATGTTTTAATTGGGGTGGTATTAAATCTGTAGCTCAACTTGGGGAGTAATGACATCTCAACAGTATTTAGATTTCCAGTACATGAATAGGGCGTATTTTTTCATTCATTTCATTCTTAATTTCTCTCCATAAAAGTGTTTCATAGTTATCACTGTGGATCTTTATTTTTGGATTTATTTGAATGTGATATTTAAAATAACTTGTTAAATTTTTTTGTTGCTTATATACAGAAATAGAATTGATTTATTGCATACTGATTTTGTATCCTGTGACATTACTAAGTTTACTTACTAGTTCTAGTAGCTTTTTTGTAGATTGCCTTAGGATTTTCTGCACACACAATCATGTCATCTGTGAATACACAGTTTTACTTTTTCCTTTGTGATGTTTACATCTTATTTCTTTTTCCTGCCCCTATTGTAATGGCTAGGACCTTCAGTGTGGTGTTGAATCTGAGTGGTGAGAGCTTACATCCTTGCTTTACGGGGGAATCATTTAGTGTTACACCATTATGTATAATATTAGCCTGGGTTTTCCTGGTAGATCTCCTTTACTAGATAGAGAACATTTCCTTCTGTTTATTGTTTGCTGAGAATTTTTATCATGAATGAACAGTGGATTTTTAAAATGCTTTTAGTGCATCTCAGCACCCTATTTAATCACCAAGTTATTCCTAATATTCTTTTATTATGGAGGTGTAGTGATATCCCCTCTTTATTGCTAATTTGTACTTTCTAGTGGTTTATAAAGTTTCGAAATATTTTTGATTTGCTAAGTTTTAGCTTTCATATTTATTATTTCCTTTCTTCTTACCTTGTGATTAGTGTGTACTTTTGGTTTCTTAAGGTGAAAGCACTGATGATTAATTTGTACACATTTCTTCTTTCTTAATATAAGCACTTAAAACTATAAATTTCTATGAGTTGCTATAACTGAATTCTAAGATTTTTGATATGCTGTGCTTATTTAGTTTGAAATATTTTAAAATTTTCCTGTGGTTTATCCTTTGACCCTTGGGTTATTTTGAAATGTATTGCTAAATTTCCAAAATTTGGGGATTTTTGAGTTATCTTATTGTGATTGATTTCTGATTTAATACTGTCCTGATCAGACAACATATTTGGTGTGATTTCAGTCCTTTGAAATTGATTGAAACTTGTTTTATGGCCCATCCATATGATCTGTATGAATATTCCATGTACATGTGAGAAGAACATCTATTTTGCTGTGTTGGGTGGTGTCCTGTAAATATTATTTAGATTAAATTGATGGCTTTTGATTTCTTAATGGATTTGCTATTTCTCCCTTTAGTTATTAATTTTTTTTCATCTATTTCAAGCTTCATTATTAGGTGCAGAGACATTTAAGATTGTTAATGAATCTATCCTTTTATCACTATAAAATGCTCTTCTTTATCTCTGTCTTGAAGTCTACTTTGTTTGATATTAATATATAGTTATACTATCTTTACTCTTGGGTTTGCATTGTATTACCTTTTTCTATATAATTAAAGAATTTAACATTTATTATAAATACCACATAGCTGAATATTGCTTTAAAAAAGGCGAGTTTGATAATCTTTATTTTCTAATTGGGGGTTATAGTACATTTACACTTAGTATAATTATTGCATATTTATTGTTAGGTCTTTGGTCTTGGTGTTTTGTATTTGTTCCATGTATTATTTTTTTAATGTTTTCCTACCTTTCTTTGAATTACTTGAGCATTTTTCAGTGTTTTATCTCCTCTGTTGACATTTTCTTATTTTTTTTTAGTGGTTGCTCAATGATCATCATCCTTCATTTATCGCAGTTTTCATTTAAACATATATTTTACTGTTTCAGAAACAGTGTAAGAACCTCAATATACCTCAGTTTGTTCGCTTATTGTCTGATGTGACTGTTACTATATAGTTTAATTCTGTGTAGGCTATGAAACTCCACAGTACATTGCTTTTTCTCCCTTAAGCAACAGTCTTAACACACACACACACATGCACACATATTTTGGCCTTGATAGTTACCGGCAAATTTACTTTTTTGGTGGCCTTTATTCTTTTTCTGCAGAGCCAGTTTCTGTATCATTTTCCTTCTGCTGAAATTAATGTTTTTTATTACATTTCTTATAGCACTATTCTGCTGGAGGTAAATTCTCTTAGCTCTTGTCTGTCTGAAAAGGTGTTATTTTGTATTCATTTTAAAAAGATATTCTCACCAAATAAAAATTTCAGGTTATGTTTTTTTTCTTTCAGCATTTTATGTCATTTTTTCATTGTCTTTTGAGCAGCGTCATTGTTTCTAAGGAGAAATTAGCTTCCATTCTTATGTTTGTTTCCCTATATATATTCCTTTTCTCCCTGATTTTGCAGTTTTCTTTTTGTGTTTGGGGTTTCAGCAATTTAACTGTAATGTGTAGTTTTTAAAAAGTTTATTCTGCTTGGATTTTCCTAGGAATCTTAGATATGTAGGTTGGTGGTTTTCATCATTTTAGAAGATGCTTGGTTGTTATCTCTTCAAATACTGTGCCTGATTTTTTCCTCTCCTTTTTGAGATTCCAATTTTATGAATTTGCTATCATTCCAAAGATCTCATATGTTCTGTTCTAGTTTTTTCTTATTCTTTTTTAAAGAAAAACTCCTTTTCTCTTTGTTTCAGTTTCGATAATTAAGAATTAAGGGGTAAGCTCCATATTACCTCTTGTAATAAAAAAGGCAGTCAGTATTTTGGGTTTTTTAATGCTGTCCTCTGTCTCTTTAGAAAAAATTGATTTGTTCAGACTCTGAGCCCTGTCACTAGTCTACAGCTTCCTTGATGGAAAGAAACATTGTTTAAAAACATTGACCGGGACTAAAAAGAGCCTTAGTTTTCACTATTATTTAGTGAATCAGGTTTCAGAATATTAAAGACCCTTGGTATAAGAAATTAATCCAATATGTTTCTTAAAGAGAATTTTACAAACATGTTTATTATTCTAAGTTTTAGAAGATTTATGTTGCTAGGCTAATATTTACACATTTTATGTTGGTATATATTATATTTGACTGTTTAACTTCTCTTTCATCTCAGTAGTTGTTTTATTGCTCCCAATTAAAACTTTTTTAAAAACTTAAAATGATGAATAGACTACTCATACTTGCCACTTTTGATATTCATTACAGTTAGACTGAGAGCCTAAAGTTTTCACTGAATAGTTTGACTCTATGAAAATCTTTTTTTTTCCTTTCTGAATTTGCTAGAGGAATTCAATGACAGAATTTTACGACCAGAGTTATCAAATGATGAAATGCTGTCTCTTCATGAAGAGTTACAAAAGATTTATAAAACATATTGTTTAGATGAAAGTGTTGACAAAATTCGATTTGATCCCTTCATTGTAGAAGAGATTCAAAAAAGTAAGTAAAAGATGAGGATGAATTCTGTTGTTCTGTAGTTCTTTTACTCTTTTCAGAGTTTTCTGATGTATTCCCTGTTTATTGCAACAGCTGTGTGAGATACACAGGCAGGCATTATCCCATTTTACTAACAAGATGAAAGCTGTGACGAAGAAACTTATTCACAATTCACATAAATAATACTTGCCAGAACTGGCTAGGTTGTTCTAATTCTTCATTCTGGTGTGATCTGCACCTTACAGTGGATTTTCTGCAAAACAGTTTTAGTGTTGTTTGTTTGCTCTTTCACTGTAATGAATTTTAAACTAATATATAATGTATTTGTGCTTTTCATAAATAATTTTTGCAATATAATTTTTTTAACAGTTGCTGAAGGCCCATATATAGATGTGGTGAAACTTCAAACTATGAGATGTCTTTTTGAAGCTTATGAACATGTACTTTCTCTCTTGGAAAATGTGTTTACTCCTATGTTTTGCCACAGTGATGAGGTAAGTCAGAATATTAATGTTGTGTGAAGATTTTTCTTTAAAACTTATTAGTTGCTTTGATATCATTGCATGAATAATTCAGATAATAAATAGAAAAATAAAATGTAGTTAATTAAATGCTGTTTTGCACTACATAATTTAATTTAAGCCACTACATAATTTAAGCCACCTGCCAATGCAGGAGATTAGAAACTGATAATATTATTTCTTAATATCAAAACCATGTTTGTGTATGTGGCTAGTAGATTGCTACCTAATTGGTCTATTTGATTTTCCATATATCTGAGTGGCTTTGTAGTGGTGATGGGGAAACCCCATTTTTGTATGTATATTGTTTACCTACTAGTGGAAATCAGATGGTTTGAATACCTCCATTTGCAATATCTTAATCCTTACTCTATTTGACTGTGATTGTATTCACTTGATTTAAGTAATATTTTCTTTAAACTTGTAAGTAGTAAGGTAAAATAGCATATTCAATATCAAGTACTGGTTTAATAAATCATAATTATTTTTTAAGTATTTTAGACAACTTTTAAGAGGTGCAGAATCACCAACACGCAATTCAAAATTCAACAGGTAGGTATATTCAATCGTATATATGGTGGTTGCTTTTTTTTTTTTTTTGGTTCTTTTTGATACTAATCATTCTGTGATAGCATCATTACCTTTATTAGCTGTTTTTCTTTGACTATGTGGTTTCTTTGCTGTATAAGTAAACCAGATATTTTATTAAGGAGTTGTAGAGCCATATTACATATAGTAATGTAAAAATGCCAGACATTCTTTTAGAAAAATTTAACAAGGTACACACCATTGCTTTGTTAATATTATAACTAACATGTATTATTGCTGGAGTACCTGCTTTATTGGAAACTGTGGACTGCATGCATAATTGAAATCCACAGATAACTCCATTTTAGAGAGTAGTTTGTTTTTTTTTTTTCCAGAGAGTGATGTTTATTAGAGTACCCACTGGTTACAAAAGTGGAAGGGTTTTCCCTTCTTGGCTTTCTGGAAACATAAATGTGCAGTTAAATGACCTAATAAAGGCAGTGTAAGAGAGGTGCTTTATCCATTTATAAACTGGATAATTAATGTCTTGATTTGTTCCTTACATTGTATATGTACAAAATTGACACAGATATCAAATATATAAATCTATAGAATTGATACTCACATTGCTCTCAACATCTTCCAGTTTGTGTATTATATGCTCTCATGTGAAACTCTTTGCAACCCCATGGACTGTAGCACACCAGTCTCCTTTGACCATGGGATTTTTCCAGGCAAAAATACTGGAGAGGGTAGCCATTCCCTTCTCCAGGATATCTTCCTGATCCAGGTGTTGAACCCAGACTCCTGCATTGCAGGCAGATTCTTTACCGTCTGAGCCACCAGGGAAGCCCAGTTTGTTTGAGCAAGAATCTAATAATAAACATAAATAAATTGGAGATGTGTTGCAAAGAGAGAAGTAGATAAGTCAGAAAATGGAGTGGTTTTAAAAATAGCATAAGGAAAAATGTGAAAACCTGAGCCGTGGGGAGACTGTGTTACATATTTTGACAAAACTAAGGGTTGTAGAAATATATAGATTTGAATTTTTTTGTATGTTAAATATTAATTTTTACATAATTATATACATATGTAGTATATATGTAGTAATTTTTCTGAAAGGTGCCCCAGTGCTCAATCGTGTCCAGTGCTCTGTGACCCCATGGACTGTAGCCCACCAAGCTCCTCTGTCCGTGGGATTTCCCAGGCAGAAATACTGGAGTGGGTTGCTGTTTTCTTTTCCAGGTGATTTTCCCAACCCAGGGATGGAACCTGTGTCTCTTGTGTCTCCTGCATTGACAGGTGAATTCTTTACCACTAGCTACCACCTGAAAGGTGGGACATAGCTTTCTAAATGGAGAAGGCAATGGCACCCCACTCCAGTACTCTTGCCTGGAAAATCCCATGGACAGAGGAGCCTGGTGGTCTGCAGTCCATGGGGTCGCTAAGAGTCAGACATGACTGAGCGACTTCACTTTCACTTTTCGCTTTCATGCATTGGAGAAGGAAATGGCAACCCACTCCAGTGTCCTTGCTTGGAGAATCCCAGGGATTGGGGAGCCTGGTGGGCTGCCGTCTGTGGGGTCGCACAGAGTCGGACACGACTGAAGCGACTTAGCAGCAGCAGCTTTCTGAAATGTGGGACGTAACCTTTATGATTCTTTGTTAAAATGTTACTCCTTTACTGTTCCCTAAGAATTTATATATTGCAATTATGTAATAGTTACTTTATATAACAAAAATTCCATGCATACTATTTAAAATAGCATTCTTGACCCAGTCCACACAGGGCTTCCCACTTGGCTCAGTGGTAGAGAAGCCACCTGCCAATGCAGGAGATGTGGGTCCTTCGCTGGGTGGGGAAGATCCCCTGGAGAAGGAAATGACAACCAACTCCAGTATTCTTGCCTGGGAAATCCCATGGACAGAGAAGCCTGGTGGGCTACAGTCCATGGGGTCGCAAAGAGTCGGACATGACTGAGCGACTCTTTAACATTTTATTTATTTATTTTTATCTATGGACTTAGGATGTTTGGAGTCTCACATTGATAGTGAAACTCCTCTATTGGATTCCTTAAGAGGAAGTGGTTCTTTGATCTTCTGAGCTTGCTGAGTAGCTAAATGTAAGTCAGGGTCATAACCTCAGAGATGGAAAGCTTCCTTTGCCACTTTGAGAACACCTAGTTGTCTTCAACATATTGAGACTCTAATTTTGCTGACTTAGCATATAAACTTAATAGGAAGAAAATGTGGATTGTTTTCATTCTGGGTAATGGTTATGGCCTTAGAAAGTATGTTTTTCTTTATGTTGACCTGACTCTGACATTATCTGTCTTGTTAGGACTCTGCTCCAGTGACACTCAATGATTCATTTACCTGTGTAGAATAAGTAAAAGACTTTCTTAACAGTCCTTCACTGAAAATTTATAGTAGCATTGCTAATTAGCTGTTAGATGACTGAAAATATGTAAAATATTTATTCATACATTTTATGCCTACATTAAAAGCAGGTGACCAAGCACTAATATATATTAATTGTGAGATTAGCAAGGCATTGGTGTGTATCTTGTTAAATTTTCCCAAATGTTTAGGCATTTTCACATTATTATTATATTTGCATTTTAAAAGCAAAATTTTAATGCATGTTAATGTTAATCTGTTTCATTCTATACTTACAGCATAACTTAAATATTTAAGGCTGGATCTTTTGTTAACTTTGCTTCGTAGCTTAAGACATGATTTTAAAAAATATTCAAACTAAAAATGTGTTGAGCTTGCATCCATAGATATGAATTCCATGTTAGAAAATACACGTTTGTTTTTTCTGCCAAGTTTTTGGTGGCTTAGTCTCTGAATATTTTGCACTGTATTAAACAAATAGTTTGCTTAAATGAGGGCAAAAAATACAGAATTATTTTGTGACATACTGAGTTTTTAAGAATTTTTTTAATGATCTAGAATTCAGATTCCATTTCCGCAAAAGAGCCATTATGTTTTATTTCTCTTTCCTTTATCATGTTAGTCCTAAGAATTCCTTTTCTTTGTCAAGATGAATGTTATCCATCAGTGTAACTTTTAAAGCTTTTAAATTTTGTTTTATTGTTCTAAAGTGAAACTTGTTTAATGTCTGGGGTTTCTCTTTCTCTTTTCCTTATATAATTTCACATATCTGTTACTGCAGAGGTAGCCTAAGTTTGGATGATTTTCGGTAAGTCTTGAGACAGCATGTGATTCTTTTTTGTATAAATTATCTGTTTAATTCCAAAACATACACCCAAAACAACCTAAGTAAAACTAAAAAGGAAAAAAAAAAAGAAACATTATGCAGCTACTGCCTTTATATCAGCTATTTGGTATATCTCTTAAAATTAACCTGTAGTTTGATTCTAGATGTCTCATTTTGGAAATAACATGATATATATCATTATAAAATAAAAATGTCAGTATAAAAATAAAATGAAAAAGCCAGTATTCAGCTTTTAAAGCTATTACCTCATTTTTTAAATGGTATTGATCTTGCTAAATTACATTTAGACTTACTTGTGTTTAAAGAACTTTTTTTTTTTAAGCAAGTAGTACAATTTTTTCAGTATTTCTGGGCTTCATCACAAGTGAGATATTAAAAAAAAATAGTTCAAAAAGTCCAAACTGTTTTATAATCCATTTAGGTTCTGAAGATCAGCAAAATCTATCTAGATTCTGGAGATTTTAATATTTTATCAGTATTTTCATATTTGTTTTTGACATTTATTTCAGAGAAAATTGTGTTTACAATTTTGAATTTTTAAAAAACACTAATTTTATGCCTGTTTAAAATAATATTCTAGCTTAAGTATCCTTTTTTACAACTACTACTATTTATTATTAGCGTTTTTCCAGTTTTAAAATAAGTTTGATTCACTTCTTCACTCCTTGAACGTGTATAAAATGTATATGTTACTCATATACCTAGTGCATTGAAACTTGATCAGTTTACTTGTATTTCTGTAATTGTTGCATTATTTTTACAAGTACATTTTCTTAGACGAATAGTAGCTATTCATTAAGTTAAGCCGTTCAAAACCAACTTTCTTAAATTTTAAAACAGTCATTTTTTATTTGGAGGTTTGTTATAAGGGCAGTATTACATAGTGAGCATGACTTTTGAATAAAAGTTATGTTTTTACTTGTTGAATCAGAAGCAGTAGGCTGTAATGGACGAAATTTTTGCTGCTTTTTGGAGTATTTTTGTTGTCGCTTTTCAGCTATTTCTGCTTTTAGAAATTCACTTTTATAAAAAATGGCAAAACCATTATTTAATATGTAAGACAGAGCAGGGCTTCTTCCTTAGGCTACATTTGTTTTTATCTTTTATGTTCATTGCTAGCTTTTCCCTTGCCATTTTATTTCTTCTCTTGTTATTACTTTGAAATAATGTAAGGTACACTTTATACTTCATTCTTCTTTTGAGTATCATTTATGTGATTATAAAGTTGAAGTATGCTTAAAAATTTTTAGCCATTTTCAGAATTTTTTTGTTCTATCTAAAAATGAAGTACTGAGAAAGTTTCCTAGTCTTCTTGTTTTTCTGTTACACTGAATTATTTCAGAAGTACATTAGCAGGCAGATTCTTTTACCACTGCACCACCTGGGTGGGTACAGTTTGAGTGGTATAGTCTATTTTGAACATTGGTCTTACCAAATTATTTAACCTGTTATTTCAAAAGCTGAATGGCAGTTAGAAATATGTACCACTAGAGGGCTCTCATCTTTTATACTTGGTAGTTCCATTAGTATTCTAAGGTAAAAGAGTAGGTAAATTTCAAATGTTTGTTAGTAAATACTGTCCCATTTATTCATCCCCTCAAATTTAAACTTTAAATATACTGTCACTTTTGATTATGAAGATATTGAGACTTAATCTATGACTGAGAACTCCAAAAAGTTATGTTTAGCCATACCTTCAGTTTACCCTTTTTGCAACTATTCTTATTATTGTTTACAGTAAACTAGACTGTTGTGATAATGTAATAACTTGCTATATTCTTGATACATTTTTGTTTAATATTTAGGAGCACACAGAAGAGAGGAGAATCATTTGGAATCAGCCGAATAGGCAGCAAAATTAAAGGAGTCTTCAAGAGCACCACAATGGAGGGAGCTATGTTGCCAAACTATGGTTTAGCTGAAGGTGAAGACGACTTTGTAAGTAAGAATTTTTCAATTTGATGTATGTATAACTTCAGACTTAAAAATAGCATAAAAAGTTGGATGTGCTTACTTGTTATTTTCTCTCTTTTTTAATCTTACTTCTTACTTCAGACTTCATTTGTGTTTTCCATCCATGGTGCTAATCTAATTTTAAAATTTCTGAGCATTAAGTTACTGCTTACTAAGGCCAGAATGGTTTCTGTTTTGGTGATAATGCTTCTAATAGTCAAACAATTTATCATATTTTGATTACGCTTTTACTTCACATCCTGATCTTATCTCTTCCTAACCGTATTAGCCAGGCGTTTGGAGTTGTATTAATATGTCCTGTTTAACCCCTTGATACTCAAACTGTGATCTGTGGATCAACATGATCAGTATTAACTAAGAGCTTGTTCTCAGTGCAGACAGAATCTCAGTCTTCATCCTAGACCTACTGAGTCATAATTTACATTTTAACAAGATTCCAGCTGATTTTTAAGCACATTATACCCTCCGTGCTATTTCTCTGTATCTTTTCATGTGATGCCTTGCTTGAGATGCCTCCCCGCTCCCCTTTATTTACCTGGAAAATTCATATGCATCTTTCAGAATCCAGCTGCTTCCCATAAACCTTACCTGGGTCCTCAAGCAGAACTGAACACTCCCTCCTTTGTTACTCCTATTAGATTATGTGTTAAAATATATACCACATTGTATTTGAAATCATGATGTTTTTTTCAACACCATAGTTAGGTAGCCTTGTAGCCTTGTCCCAAAAAGGCAAAAACCAACACTTCCTATTTTTGTAGTTCCATTTTTTAGGCCTAGAACACTTTTGATTTTAACAGAGCATTAAGAAGTCTTCCTAAGATCATTAACAGTCTTCTTAGGGATGACAGAAAACCATTTGAGGACAAAACAGAAAAGGGAATCACTGCCAAGGGATTTTGTCGAGGAGGAAAATAATTTACTTAGAAGAGAGGTGTGGGAAGAAAATACAACCCAGGGTGAAGGGAGCTAGAATTCTGGAAAGAAAGACCTCTCACTACTGGTTTACTCTGACTAGACTATTCAGTATTCTCTTACTTAGAAGAGAGGTGTGGGAAGAAAATACAACCCAGGGTGAAGGGAGCTAGAATTCTGGAAAGAAAGACCTCTCACTACTGGTTTACTCTGACTAGACTATTCAGTATTCTCTTAAGTATTCTCTTACAAGATTCATTTCGTTTAAAAAGTATGTTCAAGATGATTGTGTTTTGTCTGTAAAATTTGCCCCCTTTAGCATGAATCAGAGATGTCTAGGTGACTGGATATTATTATGTGTCAATTCAGAGGTTCTCTTCCAATTTAATGAAGTACATTTTTTCCCTTTCTTTCTGCATGTATATTTCTAGAACATGTATCACACTGCCTTCTTTTTAAAATAATATTTCTTCAAAAATATTTTAAAGAATATTTATTTTAAACATTTATATGATTAAAATTTTTGAAGCCAGGAGATGCAGAAAACAATTCTATAGAAATAGGTTGCCTTCAGACCTTTTTCCAATATTATATTACTTTCTGCTGCAGTGAATATATTTTTTACTTGTGCCTTTTTCATAGTTTAAAGAAATTATTTAGAATAAATACTTTCATAAGTTCCCAGAAATGGGATTACTTGATTGAGGCTGTTTTGTAGCTTTTTATAAATATATATTGCCAAAATGCTTTACAAAAGATTTGTACCTGGTGTATCCAGGTACAATATATTTCCAGTTTGTCTGTGCAATTTCTGTCAGTGGCTATTATCACAAAATTATGCATCTCTAAATGAAAGATATCAGTACAATAATTTTATACTTGTTATTACTAAAGTAAAATATTTACCTATATTTGTGTATTTTTAATATCTTTTCCTGTAATTGCTGATGTATGTGTTTTCTGTTGAATTTTCATATACAGCTGATGTAATAAAACATGAAGTCGATTCTAGTAACTTGCTAGTTTTAGTTTCTTATCTTTATATTTGCAGTAGAAAATTTGATATCACTTAATTTTAAAAGTATTACAAATTATAGGCTTTATAGGGGCACATTGCTTTATAGTATATCTCATATGCTGTAGGTGTAAAGGTCCTGGAAATATTAAATTTTTCTCTGATTCTTTTTCTTTCAGATTGAAGAAGGTATTGTTGTAATGGAAGATGATTCTCCAGTGGAAGCTGTGAACACACCGAATACTCCTCGAAACCTTGCTGCATGGAAAATTAGCATTCCATATGTAGACTTTTTTGAAGATACTTCCTCTGAAAGGAGGGAGAAAAAGGAGAGAATACCAGTGTTTTGTATTGATGTTGAAAGAAATGATAGAAGAGCAGGTATTATTATTATTAATGCGTATAACACTATATATTAAACCAATTTGATTAAGACAGCATTTCTCCTCCATTGTTGTAGCATATAGTAATTGATAAAAATATGATCAAACACAACTGTTAAGTGTTCTTTATATTTCACTGTCTTTTTTCTTTCATTGATTTCAGCCATGGCTTGCAGCAGAGACAGGGATAAACAGCCTCCATAGCTGTATAAATAGTCACCACTCTGGGCTTTATCCCAGAGAGGAGACAGTCTGTATAAGTAAAACCACATCAAAAGTGAGCACATTTTGGGAATGAGAGCAGAAAGCTATAAAGTTGATCTCAGGAAGAGGGAACTCTGTGAGGAAAGAAGGAAAAAATTTCATGGTACTATTAGGAAATGGGTTTGAGAGAGGAGTGGAGGAGTGATTAATATTTCCAGTTACTTGGATAGTATGAAGGTAGGTCAGTGGTAATATTTCCCCTTATTTATTTATTTTCCCCTTATTTATTTTTTTAAAAGTTCAGAATAGGGTTTTTGCTAAGATTGTGTCTCTGCCCTTCTTACTTGTCTCAGTATGGTGCTTTTATCCTTTGTTGCTGAGAAGCAGTTCTTCTAGTTTTTAGATCTTTTTCAGAGGGAAATGATCCATATGTAGCTGTAGACTTGGTATGTCATCTGTTGGAGGTACTGAATCTAGCATCTTCCTATACTGCCATCTTGGACCTCCCGTCCAATATAAATAAATTTATGTAAGCATGTAGTATTTTCTCCTTTTGAAAGTTTTAGATGTGATATACTTTAAAATATTTGGGGAATTTACTTTTGTTTTTGCCTTTTGCACAACTGCCTTTTTTTTTTTTTTTGCTTTATTTTTTAAAATTTGGCTTAATTCAACATAAAATTGAAATGAAGTTATCTTAAAACTTGTATTCTAAGATAATTTTTGTCAGCTGTGCTGCAGACTTTTAAGTAATGTGCTCTTGGGAAGCCATGCCCTATGAAGGATAAAAAAGGTGTATCGTTTAAATGCTGCATTGATTTTATATGTATAAGTGAAAAGTAAAAGTGATAGTCGCTCGTTTGTGTCCGACTCTTTGCAGCCCGTGGACTGTAGCCTGCCAGGCTCCTCTGTCCATGGAATTCTCCAGGCAAGAATACTGGACTGGATAGCCTTTTCCTTCACCAGGGGATCTTCCCTACCTAGGGATCGAACCCAGGTCTCCTGCATTGCAGGCAGTTTCTTCACTGTCTGAGCCACCAGGGAAGCCCAAGGAGAATGCTGTGAGCAGGATGTATAGGAGAATACCGATTTCAGGATTTTAAAAACCAAAACTGAATACAATATAGATCTTCTAAGATGTGTATTCAAGAAGAAAAACAGTATTTGCTTGATAGGTTGTAACTGTATCAGGCTGGTTTTTCTGAATATAGGTGTTAGTTTTGAGTTATTGTGGGTTTAGTTAACTCAATACATTGAATTTCCAGATTTATGCTTGAATGACATGAGGTGCTCATAATTGCTGTTAACATTTTTTGGGGTGCTTGCTCTGTGCTGTGCACCTTACAAAAAGCTCTGTAGGTGGATTATTTAATGTAATAGGTACAGTTCTTTTTATTATAAGCAAACTAAGGCAGAGTGTTGTTTAGTTGCTAAGTCATGTCTGACTCTTTTGCAGCCCCATGGACTGTAGCCCGCCAGGCTCCTCTGTCCATGGGATTTCCCAGGCAAGAATACAGGAGTGGGTTGTCATTTTCTTCTCTAGGGAATCTTCCTGGATCTGGGATCGGACCTGGGTGTCTTACACTGTAGCTGAATTCTTTACCAACTGAGCTACCAGGGAAGGACAGTGAGGTTAAGTGTTCAAATTTACATAGTCAGTAAATGGGGGAATTGGAACTGAAATAGGCAGTGTGACCCGACTCATTCTTTAAACCATTATGTTGTACTGTCCAATTTTTGAGTCTCGAGTCACATGTGGCAGTTAAAATTAAATTAATATTAAAAATTGAGTTTCTTTTACTCTAGCCACATTTCAAGTGGTCAGTAGCAATATGTGACTAATAGCTATGATGTTAGTACAGATAATATAGAACATTTTCAGAAATGCAGAAAGTTCTGTTGGATAGTGCTGTTCTGTACTGTGTTAGTTCTTGACAATTGGGGTTTGAGAGCTCCAAAACTGATTATAAATTTTTATTAAATACAAAATGTGACATTTAAAAATTAAGCATAATTGCATGCTTTTTTGAAGTTTATAAATTCTCTGATACCGTTGTAGGAAAAAATGTATATATTATTGTGATAACCTCATAAATAGCTGAAATTTATCAAGCTCTTCTAAGTTTCTTAAAATTAAAATATAGGATAAAATATATTAATAATGTGAAGCCAAGAAACAGTAAATTATTATTATTATTCTGTTTGGCCTGGCATGGTGTGCAGGATCTTAGTTCATTGACCAGGGATTGAACCCATGCTCTTTGCAGATGAAGCGTGGAGTCCTAACCACTGGACCCCCAGGGAATTCCCAAGAAATAATAAATTATTAAGACTGGGAATAATAATTAATAATAAATTAATAATAAATTATTAATTTCTAGCTTTGTATACTTACTGTTATAAATAGTACATTCCTTTAATAGTAGTTTGTAAAATTACTTATTTCTCATTGTGTATTCATTCATTTCACAGTTGGGCATGAACCTGAACATTGGTCTGTCTATAGAAGATACCTTGAATTCTATGTACTTGAATCAAAACTAACAGAATTTCATGGTATGTTCTTTTTGTATAAAGCATTACATTTCAGCATTAGCTTTCCTGAAAGCCATTGAACAAGCTTTCTAAAGTTACTTTCTAATTTTAATTGAATTGTAATAAGGAAATGTAACAGTGACACTTGTGTACGCTACTAGTGATAATAGGAGTGTACTGTTTTTATCCTATTTCTGCTTATTTATCTTTTTAAAGTTTTTACAATGAAAATTTATTGCTTTTCAAATAACAATGATACTAAAATTTAAGACAGTGGTAGAGAATTTAAAGGAGGCATTTTAGAGCTGCCATCTGTTCTTTTGCCATATTCCTCTGTGGTAAATGTGTTTGCTATGCAACATAGCAAGTATTTTGGTCTCAATCCTAGATTTAGATATAGAAAAAAAAAAAAAAATCAACCAAAACCTTGTAGTTATATGTTTTAAAAACAAATAGCTCAATCAGAAAGGTAGAACACTCTTTTCAGTTATTCCTCTTCTCAGTTTGTCTCTGTTTTGTTGTTGTTTTTTAATATTTACAATTTTATTTGACTGCTCCTAGTCTTAGTCGTGGCATGTGAGATGTAGTTCCTTGACCAGGGATCGAAACTGGGCCTCCTGCATTAGGATCATAGAGTCTTAGCCTCTCAGGGAAATCTTATAGTCTCTCTTCTCTCTCCACTTATTGGAGTTAATATAGGCTTATAGTCATGAAGTATTTCCAGTTGTTTTATTTGTAAATTGGTGTGTTTGAATTGTGTATTTGGAATCTTATTATTTTAGAACAGTTCTTTGGAGTGTCAGTTCAGTTCAGTTCAGTTCAGTCGCTCAGTTGTGTCCGACTCTTTGTGACCTCATAAATTGCAGCATGCCAGGCCTCCCTGTCCATCACCAACTCCCGGAGTTCACTCAGACTCACGTCCATCAAATCAGTGATGCCATCCAGCCATCTTATCCTCTGTCGTCCCCTTCTCCTCCTGCCCCCAATCCCTCCCAGCATCAGAGTCTTTTCCAATGAGTCAACTCTTCGCATGAGGTGGCCAAAGTACTGGAGTTTCAGCTTTAGCATCATTCCTTCCAAAGAACACCCAGGGCTGATCTCCTTCAGAATGGACTGGTTGGATCTCCTTGCAGTCCAAGGGACTCTCAAGAGTCTTCTCCAACAACACAGTTCAGAAGCATCAATTCTTCGGTTCTCAGCCTTCTTCACAGTCCAAATCTCACATCCATACATGACCACTGGAAAAACCATAGCCTTGACTAGACATTACTTTGTTGGCAAAGTAATGTCTCTGCTTTTCAGTATGCTATCTAGGTTGGTCATAACTTTTCTTCTAAGGAGTAAGTGTCTTAATTTCATGGCTGCAGTCACCATCTGCAGTGATTTTGGAGCCCCCAAAAAAAGTCTGACACTGTTTCCCCATCTATTTCCCATGAAGTGATGGGACCGGATGCCATGATCTTCGTTTTCTGAATGTTGAGCTTTAAGCCAACTTTTTCACTCTCCTCTTTCACTTTCATCAAGAGGCTTTTTAGTTCCTCTTCACTTTCTGCCATAAGGGTGGTGTCATCTGCATATGTGAGGTTATTGATATTTCTCCCGGCAGTCTTGATTCCAGCTTGTGCTTCTTCCAGCCCAGCATTTCTCATGATGTACTCTGCATATAAGTTAAAGAAGCAGGGTGACAATATACAGCCTTGATGTACTCCTTTTCCTATTTGAAACCAGTCTGTTGTTCCATGTCCAGTTCTAACTGTTGATTCCTGACCTGCATATAGGTTTCTCAGGAGGCAGATCAGGTGGTCTGGTATTCCCATCTCTTTCAGAATTTTCCACACTTTGTTGTGATCCACATTCAAAGGCTTTGGCATAGTCAATAAAGCAGAAATAGATGTTTTTCTGGAACTCTCTTGCTTTTTCGATGATCCAGCGGATGTTGGCAATTTGATCTCTGGTTCCTCTGCCTTTTCTAAAAGCAGCTTGAACATCTGGAAGTTCACAGTTCACGTATTGCTGAAGTCTGGCTTGGAGAATTTTGAGCATTACTTTACTAGTGTGTGAGATAAGTGCCATTGTGCAGTAGTTTGAGCATTCTTTGGCATTGCCTTTCTTTGAGATTGGAATGAAAACTGACCTTTTCCAGTCCTGTGGCCACTGCTGAGTTTTCCAAATTTGCTGGCATATTGAGTGAAGCACTTTCACAGCATCATCTTTCAGGATTTGAAATAGCTCAACTGGAATTCCATCATCTCCACCAGCTTTGTTTGTAGTGATGCTTTCTAAGGCCCACTTGATTTCACATTCCAGGATGTCTGGCTCTAGGTGAGTGATCACACCATCATGATTATCTGGGTTGTGAAGATCTTTTTTGTACAGTTCTTCTGTGTATTCTTGCCACCTCTTCTTAATATCTTCTGCTTCTGTTAGGTCCATACCATTCCTGTCCTTTATCGAGCCCATCTTTGCATGAAATGTTCCCTTGGTATCTCTAATTTTCTTGAAGAGATCTCTAGTCTTTCCCATTCTGTTGTTTTCTTCTATTTCTTTGCATTGCTCGCTGAGGAAGGCTTTCTTATCTCTCCTTGCTATTCTTTGGAACTCTGAATTCAGATGCTTATATCTTTCTTTTTCTCCTTTGCTTTTCACCTCTCTTCCTTTCACAGCTATTTGTAAGGCCTCCCCAGACAGCCATTTTGCTTTTTTGCATTTCTTTTCCATGGGGATGGTCTTGATCCCTGTCTCCTGTACAATGTCACTAACCTCCGTCCATAGTTCATCAGTCACTCTCTCTATCAGATAGTCCCTTAAATCTGTTTCTCACTTCCACTGTATAATCATAAGGGATTTGATTTAGGTCATACCCGAATCGTCTAGTGGTTTTCCTACTTTCTTCAATTTAAGTCTGAATTTGGTAATAAGGAGTTCATGATCTGAGCCACAGTCAGCTCCTGGTCTTGTTTTTGTTGACTGTATAGAGCTTCTCCATCTTTGGCTGCAAATAATATAATCAATCTGATTTCATTGTTGACCATCTGGTGATGTCCCTGTGTAAAGTCTTCTCCTGTGTTGTTGGAAGAGGGTGTTTGCTATGACCAGTGCATTTTCTTGGCAAAACTCTATTAGCCTTTGCCCTGCTTCATTCTGTATTCCAAGGCCAAATTTGCCTGTTACCCCAGGTGTTTCTTGACTTCCTACTTTTGCATTCCAGTCCGCTATAATGCAAAGGACATCATTTTTGGGTGTTAGTTCTAAAAGGTCTTGTAGGTCTTCTTAGAACCATTCAACTTCAGCTTCTTCAGCATACTGATTGGGGCATAGACTTGGATTACTGTGATATTGAATGGTTTGCCTTGAAATGAACAGAGATCATTCTGTTGTTTTTGAGATCGCATCTAAATACTGCATTTCAGACTCTTTTGTTGACCATGATGGCTACTCCATTTCTTCTGAGGGATTCCTGCCCACAGTAGTAGACATAATGGTCATCTGAGTTAAATTCACCCATTCCAGTCCATTTTAGTTTGCTGATTCCTAGAATGTCGATGTTCACTCTTGCCATTTCCTTTTTGACCACTTCCAATTTGCCTTGATTCATGGTTCCTATGCAATATTGCTCTTTACAGCATCGGACCTTGCTTCTATCGCCAGTCATATCCACAACTGGGTATTGTTTTTGCCTTGGCTCCATCCCTTCATTCTTTCTGGAGTTATTTCTCCACTGATCTCCAGTAGCATATTGGGCACCTACTGATCTGGGGAGTTCCACTTTCAGTATCCTATCATTTTGCCTTTTCATACTGTTCATGGGGTTCTCAAGGCAAGAATACTGAAGTGGTTTGCCATTCCCTTCTCCAGTGGACCACATTCTGTCAGACCTCTCCACCATGCCCACCCATCTTGGGTGGCCCCACGGGCATGGCTTAGTTTCATTGAGTTAGACAAGGCTGTGGTCCTAGTGTGATTAGATTGACTAGTTTTCTGTGAGTATGGTTTCAGTGTGTCTGCCCTCTGATGCCCTCTTGCAGCATCTACTGTCTTACTTGGGTTTCTCTTACCTTGGACGTGGGGTATCTCTTCATGGCTGCACCAATAAAGCGCAGCTGCTACTCCTTATTTTGGAAGAGGGGTATCTCCTCACTGCTGCCCCTCCTGACCTTGAATGTGGAATAGCTCCTCTAGGCCCTCCTGTGCCTGCACAGCCACCGCCCCTGGCCTTGGGCGTGGGGTAGTTCCTCCTGGCTGCCGCCCCTGGCCTCGTGGAGTGTACCCTGATCCAAATTCAGGTTGGTTCTGAAAACTGTACCTTGCTACAAGAATAAAATCCACAATAAGGAGAGTATAGAAAGATAAAAATTAAAGGGTCCCTTTGCATACCTTTTCCCTAGATTTCGAGTTTGTACTTATTCTTAAATGGTTTTCTCCTTGCCTTTGTCACTCTGGTACAATGCCATCCTTGTCTTGGTCTTTCTCTGAGACTTTCCCTTTAGATTTAGAGTTGAGAAAAGATCGTTTATCTCCATAATTTAAAATCGTAGATCAACCAAAGTTGATTGTTCCCCAACAATATTTTTTCTTTTTGATACTAAAATTTCCAAAGTTGACCCTATCTGAGAAAACATGTCCATGGTTTTTACATTTTGTTTTTAAGTTTATATAGCATTGGCAAAATGCTGCATTTCCCACCATGAGACCGTGGATATTTTTTTTAGTAGGATTTTGTCTAATAAAATCCCATCAATTTAAAAATAATCTCATGATAATTTTTGGAAGCTTTTTTGCTAATGTCGATGGCTAAGTAAATTTGTGTCAACCCCAAGTGGTGATATTGTGGATATTGATAAACTCAAGTTCTTTGGTCTTGTTTTCTGACTTTAGAAATCAGGTCTCTGACTTTTTCAAAATTATTTAAGGGATAATGCAACATCTCTACAAGGCAGCACTGTGAATCTGAACTTGTTACGGTAAACTATAAATAAGGTTTTCAAAATAATAGCAGGGTATAGTAATAACTTTCATATGTATTAATTTCAGGCACATTTCCTGATGCCCAGCTTCCTTCTAAGAGGATCATTGGCCCTAAGAATTATGAGTTCTTAAAGTCTAAGAGAGAAGAATTTCAGGAATATCTGCAGGTATGGCACCAAGTTAATTTAACACATCCTCTAGTTTGTTTTTTGCTTTGCCTCACAAACGTCTTTCAATGTGGATTTCTAGAATTCTTTTATTTAAAAAAATTTTTCCCGTGTAGAAATGAATTACTGTCAAGAGTCTGCTTTTTTAAAAAAGATGGATAACCAGGAAATACCAGTTATTTTCTTAGAGGAAATAAGTCTTGTATTGGGCTTATTTTAAAACTTTTGGTGTGGGAAGTTAAAGAGTGAGAGAGAGAAAGAGAATGAGAGAGAAAGAAAGAAAAAGTTTGATGTAATAGATTAAATGCATTCTAAGAATACTGGGTTGTTTTGTTATTTTTTTCTTAGTTTTTATTTGATTTTTGTGCTTAGCACTTTCTGAACTCTGGAATTTTCCCCTCCTATTTTTATTTCTCAACTTTTTTGTTGTTGTTGCAATTGTAGATGTTTTTCCAGTTACTTGGAATCTTCTGACTCTACCATTCACCACTTGGAATTGAATTCCGTTTTTTTCAGTGTGTACATTGTGTTGTATAAACAATGTAATTGATATTTCCATTATTGGTACCATCTGCTTTAAAGTTACTTACTTGAGACTTGGCTAAAATTAAAGACACCATTTTTCTTTAATCAGGTGATTAAGACCAAAGAATGGATGATTTTGTTTTATTTTAAAAAATCTCCTTTAATTGGACATGCCATTTTGTAATTTTAATTGTTAATTATTTGGATGCCTTTTAGTAACCATAATAAGTACTTTTTGTAAAGGGGTAGTTACATTTTAATTTCTGTATTTGAACCAATGAACACTTGAATCCAGAAAGTATTTTTATTTAATTTTTTGGTGGTAGGAAAATTAAAAAATGAAGTATACATTGACTACTGTAAGGATGTTTGAACACAGCATGTGCTAGTGTTAACCTGTTTCTTTGTTGATATCATTAGACTGTTGTTTGAACCAACTAATTCTTTCTAAGAACAAGAGAACCTGTTTCTAGAAGAAATACTTTCCAGTAATATGGAGTTAAATGTTGCAGTACTGGCATTTCATTTATATAGATTTCTGCTCATAGAGTTTTGTAACTGTTTCTCAGTTACAGAACTGAATATTAGGTAAGACTGGGTTAAATTTGGCTTTAAGACATCAGTTTTATCTTGTAAGAAAATAGTGTTGCAAGAAGATCAGACAACAGAGTCCAAGTTATGTCATATTTCCACATTTATTTGTAAAACCCTTTATACCAACTTCCTTTAATTATCAAGAAAGATATATGATATTGTAATACTTGTGTCATAGTTGAGAAACTGAGAAATAATATTAGCTAATGTTTAATCTTCCTTCCTGTGTGTCAGGTACTGAGCTAAAATGCTTTATCTAACAATGCTAGAAGTAAGTAGTGTTATCTTCTTTCTACACGTGAGGAAACTGACTCTTAGGCAATATAGGAACTTCTCTAGGGACACCTGCCTAGCAGAAGGAAGAGCAGAATTCAAACCCTTTCATGTTTGACTATAAGGGTCTTACCTGCTATGTGATAATCTTTCTATAAATGTATCTGGTTATTATTCTGAATATAAAATAGCTTTTGAAGATTTAAAATTGTTCTTGGTTAAAAAAATCGTTTTAATGTAGTTTTTGCGACTTCTAGATTTTTGAAACTGTTTCCCTCCCCCCTCCCTCTTTTTTTTTTTTTGTTTTGGTTCATCAAGAAACTTCTGCAACATCCAGAATTGAGTAACAGTCAACTTCTGGCAGATTTTCTTTCTCCCAATGGTGGGGAAACACAGTTTCTTGATAAGATACTACCAGATGTAAATCTTGGTAAGTCAATTTAAAGAATCATATAGAAGATGATAAACTGAAAAGATAAGCAGCATTTTCAGGTTAATTTAGAAAAGTAATTTATATAGTGCAGCCATGTATCAAGCTCTGAAGGACTTCTTATATACCATTAATAGGAATATAAATTGGAAAACCACTTGTAACTTTTTTAATGGAGTATAGTCTATAAAAATACTGAATGATTGTGTTGTACATTTGAAAGTAATATAATGTAAATCAGTGAAAAATAATTGTAAATATCATAAAGTCAGTTAAAACAGAAAGGAAAACCAGTTTGGTATAAGATCTAATGATCTAGCAGTTCCTCTCTGAGATACTTGAGATACTTGAGAGAATCTTGTATTTATATTTAAGAATGTTCTTAGCAGCATTGTTTATGGTATTGGGTTGGCCAAAACTGGAAATAATACAAGTGTTTATCAGCAATAGAGTAGACAGATAAATTATAGTAGCTTCACAAAATGAATACTTAGAGCAGTGAATACCTGTAGCATTGTAGCTGCTTGGAATGGTGCGTGTAAAAGCAAAGACACAAACCAATGTATACAGCATGATTCCTTTATAAAGTTTAATCCAGACCAAGCAATAAAATAAGCTGGAGAAGTTTGGATAAAAGTGTTAAAGATCATAATGGAAGAAAAGCAGTATTTCTAAATATATTTTGTGTAGTGTCATTTTTATGTGCTGTGCTTTGTCATTTAGTCATGTCCGACTTTCCTTGCAACCCTTCGGACGATAGCCCGCTAGGCTCCTCTGGCCTTGGCGTTTTTCAGGCAAGAATTCTGGAGTGGATTGCCATTTTCTCCTCCGGGGATCTTCCTAATGGAGGGATCAAATCAGCATTTCCTGTGTCTCCTGCATTGCAGATTCTTCACCTACTGAGCCATTGGGGAAGCCCCATTTTAAGAGAGGGTGTGCCTGTGTGTCTGTATACACACACACACATATACCTCATGAATAAATCTGGCTTTCATCTAGATCTTTCCAAATTAGTACATGTAATTCAGGCAGAATATTTAGTGTGTGTCTTATTGAGGGGAGATGCAAGAATATCTTGTATTTGGTTATATATGATGGTTGTTGTTGTTTAATCCCTATGTGGTGTCTGACTCTTTTGCTGCCCCATGGACTGTAGTCCACCAGGCTTCTCTGTCCATGAAACTCTCCAGGCAAGAATACTGGAGTGGGTTGCCATTTCCTTCTTCAGGGAACTTTCCCAACCCAGAAATTGAACCTGCCTCTCCTGCAGAAGGAGAGGAAAGAGAAGAAAATCTTCTCTCTCTCAGAAGGAGAGAGAAAGAAAATCTGCCAGAAGTTGACTGTTACTCAATTCTGGATGTTGCAGAAGTTTCTTGATGAACCAAAACAAAAAAAAAAAAGAGGGAGGGGGGAGGGAAACAGTTTCAAAAATCTAGAAGTCGCAAAAACTACATTAAAACGATTTTTTTAACCAAGAACAATTTTAAATCTTCAAAAGCTATTTTATATTCAGAATAATAACCAGATACATTTATAGAAAGATTATCACATAGCAGGTAAGACCCTTACAGTCAAACATGAAAGGGTTTGAATTCTGCTCTTCCTTCTGCTAGGTGGCAGGTGGATTCTTTACCAGTGAGCCACCAGGGAAGCCATGTATAATGTTTAAGAGGTATAATTGGGTAGACCTGTTTACTGACTCAGTTAGAGTGAAGGAGAAGAAATGATCAAATATGAGCCAGATTTCTGTTTATATAACTGGATAAATACTGTTTATTGCTGAGGTATGGAATAAATTTAGAGTAGTTCTAAACTTGGGCTTCCCTGGTGGCTCGGACAGTAAGGAATCCATCAGCAATTGGGGAGACCTGGGTTCGATCCCTGGATTGGGAAGATACCCTGGAGGAGGGCATAGCAACCTCCAGTATTCTTGCCTGGAGAATCCCCGTGGACAGAGCAGCCTGCCAGGCTACGGTCCATGCGGTTGCAGGGTTGGACACAACTGAGCGACTGAGCACAGCACAGCACAGTTCTAAACTTACTGGTTTATAGAATCCAGTTGAGGAAGTTTTATAAAGTAGTAGCGGCAGCAGAAAGCATGAATAAAGATTTGGATGTTGTTTGAAATCAGATTGAGTAAAAATTTTGGCTCAGGAAGAGCATGTAGAAGAGAGAAGCACAGGATGAAACACCATAATTTAAAGAACTTTGGAAATTCTGAGGCGAGGGAGTAATTCTGGGGGTACCAAAGGAGAAATAGCCTGGCAAGAGGGTTGGAGGTTTTCATGTTATGAAACAGTCTCTGTTTTAGCTTTCATTAGCATGCCTTTTGTTATTGTCATTAGGGTCTACTTTTTTCCCAAACTGTACTGAAAGAAATTTAAGTTATATTAATCAGTTTGATGGATTTTGATAGCCATTTGTAAATGGTTGAGAAAAATCACGTTTGATATTTTATTTTATAATAAAGGAACCTGGAGATAAGATCAAAACAATATTCTGGCAAACTGGATTAGAATATATATATTAATCTAAAATCAAGAACACAGACTATTCAAATAGCCAATTTAAATGTTGTAGCAGTGTTTAGAAATTTTTTTCCTTTTGACTAAATGCAAAAGTTAGATACATTTATATATTTACCATTGTTTAATGTCTTTGCAAAAATTAAATATCTTTATATATTCACCACTGCTTAATATCTTTTGAAAACATTTCTTGTGGACAGTTACATATATACACAAAGGTAGAGAAATTTGTATAATGAACTCTTCACCCCTTCAAAAGTTACTACACTTGCCTTGTTCCAGTCCTTTGAAAAGTTGTTGCTGAGCCGTGAAAAACCCCTCAATTCTTGGCCTCCAGAGGAGAAGAATTCAATCTGGGGCCAGTGATGAGGCTTGATCTCTCAGAGCTTTTGTGAAATAAAGTATTATTAAAGTATAAAAGAGATTAAGATTCTGACATAGACATCAGAGGGGGACAGAAAGAGTGCACCCTGCTAGTTTTTAGCCAGATGATATCAGCTACTAGCAGTTTGCTAATTAGAGAAAGGAAATGTCTCAAAACTCAGAGAATGGCACCAGACCCCTTACCCACAACAGTGATTTTGTGATAACACTGGCACAAGGTGAGTTGTCCTGAGCCGTAAAATGATTGACATGAATCTTGAAGAAAGGCCCGGTTCCAAGCCAATACAGTCTCATTAACATAGCTTAAGAGAACATTTGCATGAGTAAAGCATACTGGTTTGTCAAGTGGGTTCTGAGTTTTAGGGGAACCCACTTGAAGACAGAGTCTAGGGTAAATACATAGTTCATTAACATGGCTTAAGACAAACATTTTCATAAGAAAAACCACACTGGTTAGCTCAAAGTTTGAGAAGAGTTAAGTTTAGGTGGAACCATGTATCATCATGGCAGCACAGGATTTTAAAAGAAACCTCTTTTTAAATGTGTATAGAGAAGGGGAAAAAAATCTAAGATTTGTTTGTTATCTCCTGCCGCTGTAGAGAGAAAGAAAAAATGTCTGACACTTGCAGCCTATTTCCTATGTTTGGAGATCCCTGGCCTTGCTGCCTGTTACCCTCTTACCTTCCCCTGCCTTCCACCCCACTGGATTATTTTGAAGTATCCCAAGTGCTGTATCTGAAAACAGTTAAGAATACCATGTTTATTATAAATTTTTGTGAAGTATGAAATGGTCCATTTTGCTTTTTACTTGGCTTTTTGGTATTTAAAATTACCTGGTGAGGTATTCATATAAGCAGTTATGAGATATATTTTACCTTCTTAAGATTAATATTTTATTTTTAATTGCAGGGAAAATTATAAAATCTGTTCCTGGAAAACTAATGAAAGAGGTGAATATGGGCATTCTATAAAATGATAGTTATAAGCATATTTAAATACTAGTAAATTTTAATTGGCTATATGATACTGAAAATCATAATCTTGATTTTTTTTAATTTTTATACCATGGTTTCCACAGAAAGGTCAACATTTGGAACCTTTTATCATGAATTTCATTAATTCTTGTGAATCTCCAAAGCCTAAACCGAGTAAACCAGAACTGACCATTCTCAGCCCTACTTCAGAAAATAATAAGAAGGTACTATGCATCGTCTCGGAGAGCCATTGAGTTTGAAATTGTCCTACTTACGACTTTTCCGTTGGAGAATTCTGTGTTAATGAAATGGACGGGACTGTATGTCTTTGTATGGAAATCAGTTGTAAAGGATAAAGAGGGTATTATAGGTAGTTGCTTGGTTCTTTGCTTTAATGGGTAAATGTTTCTTAAGAATCTTATTTGTCCGCTCCTACCGTTTCTCTATTGGGGAATTTTTTAAAGTGGTTTTCTTAGGTTGTAAATCACCAACTTCCAGTAATCAGGGAATTGATTTCTATAATGTATTTGCATTTATTTGATGGTATTATATAATTTTGATGACTTATAAAATATTTCATCCTTTCATTAAACAAGCACTTTATTATGTGCCTGCTATTGGGTGCTAGGCACTGGGAATATAAATTCCGAGGACTTCCCTGGCAGTCCAGTGCTTAAGACTTTGTGCTTTTTTTTTTGGTTTGTTTTTTAAATTTTTAGTTGGAGGATTGTGTTGGTTTCTACCAAATATCAACATGAATCAGCTATAGGTATACATATGTTCCCCCTCATCCTGAATCTCCCTTCCACCTTCCTCCCCATCTCACCTCTCTCGGTTATCGCAAAGCACCTGATTGGAGCTCCCTGCATCATACAGCAAATTTCCATTTGCTGTCTAATTAGACAGCCTTGGTTTTAATGTGGGGGAACTAGGATCCCACAGTGGTGTGGCATGGCCAAAGAAAAAAGGAAAAACAGATAAATTTCCTGTCTGGAAGAAGCTCAGTTTAGTGCCAGCATGGGGGATTCTGTGAGCTCAAAGAATAGCACCCTCTTCCTCTAGAGAACTTCTTTGATTTATTACTATAAAGGGTATCTTTAATTTTTTTTACTTTATAAGTTTATTGCTAGTAAACAGAAATACAGTTGATTGTTGTGTACTGATTTTCAATTCACAAGTCTTGCTAGACTTGTGTTAATTTTAGTGGTATATCTGTTAATTCTTTTATATTTATGTATTCAAATGATGGCAGTTATGTTTCATTCATGACTAGGACCTGCTATACAAAGGGAGTGATTGCAGTGTCTCACCATTAAATAATATAATGTAGTTCTTTTTGTAGATATCCTTTATGAAGTTTAGAAGAGTTAACCTCCATGTTTGTGGGTGCACTTAGCCTATAGTTTTTCTTTCTCATTGTATCCTTGTCAGGTTTTGGTATTAAAGTTACGTTAAGTTTTCTTTATTTGCTGGTAGAGTGTTAGTTATTTAAATAGTGATAACTTGTTAATAGTCATCTGGGCCTCAAGTTTTGTTTGTGGAAGTTTTTTTTTTAACCAATGTAATTTCTTTAATGATTATAATATTCTTCAGATGTATTATTTCATGAGTCAGATTTTGATAGGTTGTACTTTTTAATAAATTCTCCATCTTGTCTAAATTTGAAAAATGTTGGCCTTATGTTGTCAATAATATCCTCTTTTCATTTTCCTCTGACATCTATGGTTGTGTCCCCTTTTATTCCTGGCATTGTCTTCTTTTCCTTTGCTTTTCTTTTTGCTTTTCTGACCCATCATACCAAAACTGTCCATTTTATCATTTTGTTTACCTTTTCTGTCAGTTTTTTTTAGTTCTTTAGTATCTGCTCTTTGATTATTATTAATGATAGATTTTTTGGTATAGTAGGCAGGGCTAAGATTTAGTTGCATTTTATTATTTTGCTATGAGTAATTCTTCATTTTTTTTCATATACATTAGGTCTTTGATTATTTTGTCCAAATAAACTTAGCTTAAATCTAAACATTCATCTGTAAGCATCCCTTAATTAGACAGTGATTTACAACCTTTAAATCATGTTGGGATTAAAATCAGTTATTCCTAATTTTTTTTTTTAATAATTTATTTATTTTTGGTTGTACTGGGTCTTCATTGCTGCGTGGGCTTTCTCTAGTTGTGGAGAGTGGACGCCACTCTCTAGTTGTGGTACTTGGCGTTCGCATTGCTGTGACTTCTCTCTTACTGCAGAACGTGGGCTCTAGAGTGCTCAAGCTTCTAGAGCACTGCATGTCATTGTGACGTGCATGCTCAGTAGTTGCAGCTCATGGGCTCTAGAGCGTGGACTCCATAGTTGTGGTGCATGGGCTTAATTACCTGGTCGCATGTGGAATCTTTCCAGATGAGGGATCAAACCCAACCCGGGGATTGACAGGCAGATTCTTAACCACTGGACCACCACTCTAGTGCTAATGGTTTTATGCATCTTTCTATGTTTACTTCTTTTGACATAAAAAATCAAAGGGATTCTTTGTATGGATGATGAATTATCTGTTGCATCTAAAATAAAGGTAGATTTTTATTTAATATTTTGTCCCCCCAAAGTATTGTATTTTTAAATTCAATTTTGGGTATAAATGTGGCATTTAGGGAGCAGATCTTAACCACTCTGGTATTATGTGTTTTTTCCTTTAATATTCTGTTTTGATTGGACAAAGTTTAAACACCTTGCTCTATAATTACTTTACCCTTAGTAATTATTATTAGCCTGTGTAATAAACTTTTTTTATTATTTCAACTTTTACTTTAGCTTTTTAACGATCTGTATAAAAATAATGCAAACCGTGCTGAGAATACAGAAAGAAGGCAAAATCAGAATTATTTTATGGAAATGATGACTGTAGAAGGAGTCTATGATTACCTGATGTATGTCGGTAAGATATCTGTGGTTACTGTTAAAACCCGTGTTATATTTCTTCTGTGATGCAAATTAATGCTCTTGTGTATTGCTCCATTATATATTTTTTGAATTGAAGGTACTTTTAAAATTAAGAATTCAATACATAGAATATAATTGGTCTTGAACATACTAAAGTTATTAGTCTTTAAAAATAAAATATTGACCATTTGTATTTTTTGTATTGGAAAATGTTCAGGTGTCTATTTACCTTAATGAAATGTTCTGTGTGATCCTTCTCAGGACAGGTGGTTTTCCAAGTTCCTGACTGGCTTCATCATCTCTTAATGGGAACTCGAATCCTCTTTAAAAACACCCTGGAAATGTATACTGATTACTATCTTCATTGTAAACTGGAGCAACTCTTTCAGGAGCACCGTCTGGTTTCACTTATAACACTTCTCAGAGGTTTGTATTTCCTCATGTGTTTGTTTCATGTTTGAGTACTCAATTTTTATTTAATTTTAATTAGATCTCAAAAGAGTGAGAAGCCTGGCTTTTCTTTGCTTTTATTAGTATTGCTATTATGAGGAAATACTTTGTATATAATAGGTGAAAATTCCTGCAAATGTTTCTTTTTTAAAAAATTTATTAATTTTTTATAAGATTATTTTTTTAAGATTTATATTATTCATTTATTTATGGCTGCTTAATAAATGGAAACAGCAACCCACTCCAGTGGGGTCAACCACACAGTCCATGGGGTCGCAAAGAGTCGAACACAACTGAGCATTTATGGCTGCGCTGGGTCTTCGTTGCTGTACTCGGGCTTTCTCTAGTTGCAGCGAGTGTGGGCTACTTTCTAGTGGTGGTGAGCTAGCTTCTCATTGCAGTGGTTTCTCTCGTGGAGCACAGGCTCTGGAACACAGGATCAGTAGTTGTGACTCTCAGGCTTAGTTGTCCCTCAGCATATGGGATCTTCCCAAACCAGGGACTGAACTGTCCCCTACATTGGCAGGTGGATTCTTTACTACTGAGCTACCAGGGAAGCCCTAATTTTTTATTTTTAATTGGAGGATAATTGCTTTATAATGTTGTGTTGGTTTCTGCCATATGTCAACAGGAATCAGCTATGTATATATGCATGTCCCCTCTCTCTTGAACCCAGCAAATATTTTTTGTCTCTTTTTAGATGCTGTATTTTGTGAAAACACTGAACCTCGCTCTCTTCAAGATAAGCAAAAACGAGCAAAGCAGACTTTTGAAGGAATGATGAACTACATTCCAGGTATAATATTTAAAAAGTAGTTTAATATAGATTAGCACTCTTTGGTGGTCACAATGTATAGTAATTATTGAGGCAATTTTTACTGTGAGTTTTTATTTTAGAAGTAGTTAGAAGAACCAGTTAAAATTAACTCATTCATTAAATGGAATTTGGTTTTTATGTTAGCACTAAGAACTTTTAGATAAGGCTGTTTCTACTCACACAATAGTTGGATTCTTTCAGTAACTTAGAATCAAACTGATCATAGTGGTATGTCTGTGGGACAGCTGGAGTCCTGCTGTTCACTTCACCATGAGGAGAGCTACATTAGTGTGTGTGAGTTAGAGGTCAGAATTCATTAATTCATCCTGAGTTTATTGAACACCTTCCATGTGCCAGGCACTTAGCACAGTGCAGGAGATATAAAAATTGTACTCGGGTAGCTCAGTGGCAACCCACTCCAGTGTTCTTGCCTGGAGAATCCCAGGGACGGCGGAGCCTGGTGGGCTGCCGTCTATGGGGTCACACAGAGTTGGACACGACTGAAGCGACTTAGCAGCAGCAGCAGCAGCTCAATCTGGCAGGAAGATAGACACACAGATAAGATGTACCTGTGATAATAGAGGCTTGTTTAGGTTATGCAGTATCTCAAAGGAGGAGGGTGAATCCCTCACATAAAGGAGGTAGGCTTGAGTGAATGGTTAGTAACCTCTTACTGAGATGTGAATATAAGGAAAAAACATCAAGGAGTCAAAGCAGATGATACTTAATTTAGGACATTTTGAATGTGACAAGCCTAACTATACATTATTCAGGATGCATTGTCTCGTAATCGATTAAATATCCAGGTTTTGGAATTGGAGGAGCAATGATATAAGATGAGATCTGGGAGTCAGGTAATGCCCAGCAAGAAAATATAGAGTAAAAATTGAAGGTGTCTTAGAGAATTCTCATCATTGAAAAATGAGTCTCAGAATGGTCCTGCTTAATTTTGAAGACAATTTCTCTCCCAAGTCTGAATGTAAACGTGAACCACAGCTGTTGTTGAGTGAATCTTCTGTAGGTGTATGATGAAGTCATTTCTTCCTTCTTTTGTGATGTAATATAGAGACCTTCTATATTGTAATATAGCATTCATGGTTTTGACAGTCTTAGTTTTAATATTTAGAAACATGGAAAGCCAGTTAATATAATAATTGTAATTTTGCTCAGCCATGAATTTGAGTCACATCTGCTTCAAGACTTCCATTTGGAAAGGGGTGATTTAGCTAGTGAGGAAGCATAGCATGCCTTTCTGCTCTCCTCTACTCATTTCCTCCTTAGTGATTCTTGAAGAATCTGAAAGGATCGTCTGTTTTTGTCCATGATGCTTCATGCATATTAATTGGGAAATTCTGTGTAGTATTGGTGAATTAGGGGATTCACAAAGATGCATTGTGGCCCATCTCTCTTGAAAAATATCAAGGATCTACTGACCTTCCTATAAATTGAATTTTGCCTCTCAGGGTTAGATTTACCCTGTAAAAGCAAACATAAAATGAAGATTTTCCTTGAACAACATTAAGTGTTTTATGATGATTGGAGGGGAAAGGACAAATATTTGAGCACCTTGTTTACTAATAAGCTTATTTTCCTGCTTGGAGGAAACCATTCAGCACAGATTTTAATAAGGACCGACTGTGGTACCAGGAGTGATACATGACAGCTGTGTAGTCAAACATGAATTAGAACTTTTGGGAGCATACTTGTGTTTAAACAGTTTCCCAAAAGATTGTTCTGTAAAATAGTTATTAGTAATTTTGCAGAAAGTACAGAAATAAATTGGTCATATTCATTGAAGAGAGTCTCTGTTCACCATAAAATTAAATTAATTAAATTTTAAAAAACATTAACATATTCAAACATGAAAATATGAAGAGTGAAAAGTAGAAGTGATCCTGTCCCTACTGTGCAGAAGTAGCGGTATGCTCCAACTGGTGTTAATCCTAACAGACAGTTTCTTTGTATCTCTCTCTATATATGCACAAGTGTATGTACCTAGTGTTTTATTTTACTTGAACGGGATAATAAAATATGTATTGTTTCCCAACGGTCTTTTATCCTTTAATAGTATAAGCAGATTTCTTTACGGTAACATTCCTAAGAGCTTACAGCTATGCTTTGTGTGTTGTGAATCTTTAAATTCAGGACACATGATGCTGCATTTCTCAACTTGACCACAAAGCCCTTTTTTCCAAGAGGTTCTTACTGAAGCACTGATTTAGGAAATGCTGACTTACAGATTTTACGTAATACCTGGGGGAGAGGGTAGGGATTTTGCCTTATGATCCAGTAAATGATGAGTCACTTTATAATATAAAATTGTTTCACATATGGCTTTCTTGTTTAGATTTGATAGTCAAGTGTATCGGTGAAGAAGCCAAGTATGAAAGCATCAGACTTCTTTTTGATGGTTTACAGCAGCCAGTTCTCAACAAGCAGGTAAAATTCGTTAAAGCAGACTGACTCGGGTCAGCTTAGCTTAGTGAATGACACAGTAGTGTGTCTGGTATATTAACTGTGACGTGATACTGTGCTAAGTGAAGGCAATGTAATTCAAACATGAGGATGGAATAAAAGTGTCTCTTGTTAACTCTTTTTGCTCATTTTTTTTTAATAACATGATTGAAAATAAATATTCATTATAGGAAATTTGAAATATACCAAGCGGATTCTTTACCCCTAGCACCACCAGGGAAGCAAAAATTCATGAAATAAAGTAAAAATTTATATATCAATAATTCTGTCATTTATTCAGGTCATTTATTAAAATTTTGCATCAGGCTTGTTTTCTTTAAAATTGTTGTTATATACAAAATATTTGACATATAAATTCTGAGGCATAATAATAAAGTGTAAACATGTGAAAACATATCTATCTAAAACTCATCCTAAAAATAGAACATTATGGATCTTGTTGAAACTACTTTTTTTTTTTGGTCTAATTCCTTAAAATCATTTTTTTTGCATTTTAGCTGACTTATGTTTTATTGGACATTGTGATACAAGAACTGTTTCCAGAGCTCAATAAGGTAACTGAAAAGCAGCGATACTTTCTTTATGTTCTTAATGGTGTACTAACATTTTGTTAGGGACATAAAAATTAAGGAAATCCTTGTGATCGTTTTAAAAATGAACAACCTTAACAAATAGCTCTTTGTATTTTCTTCATTCAACATACTTAAACATAGAGTGGATTTGAGGATGTATGAACTGAATAGCCCCTGCCTTGCCTTCCCCCCTTCCTGATTCCAGTCAGATGGGATCTGTAGAGCCTCACCAGAGGAAGGTGTGAGTGTACATCCTATCTCTAGGATGGGCCAAGCTCTGCAGGCTGTCATCTGCACACTGAATGCTGTGTGAGCATTTTTAAAGCAGTTGAGCTTATATGAAGCCAAGAACACAAAATGAATGGGAGTTGCAGGATGGTGATACTATTATTACCTTGAATCCTGCAGATTTTGAGTTTTGATGAAATAACTAACTATTCAGGGTTGTGATACAGCAGTGAAATGTTAGTTTTATAGAGGGAACTAGATTTGGACTATTTACCTATTGAATACAGGTTTTCAAGTTATAGCAGTATTCAGTGTGTATTAAAACAGGGTGGCAGTTACAGACATTTTGTGTTCAATTTATGTAGGAATCAGTACCAGGAAATTCCAGCTCTGTTTGAGACTTTATGAGGTCTATCACATGCTTTTTTTTCTCCTCTCTAAAACATAAATATCATCTGTGGCATATGCAGGTTTTAACACATATATATATATGTTTTAGGTTAGAATTTTAATACACGGGAACTGTTAGGCAATTCACAAATGAATTCTTGTTTGTTTTTTCTCTTCTATTAAATACATTTATTTTTACTTTAGGTGCAGAAGGAAGTTACATCTGTGACGTCCTGGATATAAACATTTGGATTTGGGATAGAATAACCAGTTGAAATGTTTGCTGTGCTAGTGTAGTATATATGTACTGTTTTTTCTTTTACTTTTGTATATTCCTGTATATATCATGTAATTCAGTGTCTGACGTTTTGATTTTGTTGTTTTAATAAAGACTAACAAATTTAATAATGACGAAAACTGATTAGGTCTCATGGCCTTTCATTTTACATCTCTTATCCAAATTTTCTTAGATCTGTGTCACTTGTTATTGCTGTTTTTAAAAGAGATAATTCATAATCTTCTTGGGGCAAATCAGTTAGACTGATAACTTTGAAAGTATTGTATCACTTTGAAAATAATTATTTTTAGTGCAGAGATCTGATTTGCTGTCATATTTGGAGTTAATAAATTATGGCAGATTTATTCCACTCCCCCTTTTCATTTTTCTGTGTAGGTAACTGTGTGTCTGTAAAGAAGACATACTTTTATGAGTTTTTCATAACAAATAAGGGACTTCTTACTCTTCCTAGATGATTGACAGGTTATATGTAGACCTTTTGCGTGTGAAAACCGAGTACTTAACAGATATTTGTGATTGTGTGGTTACAACTGCATTTCACTGAACATCTGTAACTATAATCCAAAAGCTTATATAAACAGTTTAGTCAAGTGGATTTTTGGTTTATGTTGTCTCTCCAAAAGAAAGGTATAAATTAACTGTATTCTTTGGAGAAAGTTAAATAATTATTTTTAAAGGTTCAACATTTAGAGTTTTGCTTATAATTGCTCTTCATGCTGTATTTTTCTCCCTGAATCATATTTGTCTTTCAAGATCGGGCATTTTGTGTTTGGTTATTGGCTGTGATGTACATTCAGAATATATTTATTGAGTTTCAACCATGTATCAAGTGCTGATAATGTGGGAACTCTAAATATAATTTGGAAAGTGAAACCAGTTGAATGATACTGTTCAGTTATTTTTTTCCCAGTTTTGAAAAATGGTCTTTAGATATTATAAAAATTTTTTAAGGTTTTGCCAGTAGTTCTATTATCTTTTTAACTGCTGAAAAATTCTAAACTGTGTATGAGTTTCTGTGCATCAGTACTTTTAACCAAGCCTTCAACATTTTACTTACTTCTCAGGGGCAGGTGGGAAATTAATCAAGGTAACTCTTCACATTTTAATCCATAGCATTTTGGCTGGAAAAATAAAATATTTACAGCCCTTTTATGCCTTTCTTACCTACTTTCTTATAAATTGTGATATTTTGTTTATTTAGATGAGAAAAAATTCTTTTGAGTGTCTCAAACAACCTAGGCTTACTCTGATAAAATACCATAAATGGGGTGACTTAACAGAATTTTATTTCTCACAGTTCTGGAGGCTGGTAAGTCCAAGATCAAGGTGCCCAAAAGGTACATTTCATTCTGGATCCTCTTCCTTTGCTCTGTGGATGACTGCCTTTTTTCCCTGTGTACTCACATGACCACTGTGTTTGGCCGTGTGGGAAGAAAGAAAGAGATCTTTCACTCTCCTCCTTTTCTTCTTATAAGGCCCCGAATGCTCTTAGGTTAAGCCCATGACCTCATTTAACCTTAATTACCTCCTAAAGGCATCATCTCCAAAGACAGTCATATTGGGGTTTAGGGTTTTAACATGTGAGTTTTAGAAGGACACATTTAAATCCATAGCAGTGGGTGAGCTCTGTTTAAAGAAAATGTAATGTATAAAAATCTTTAAATACAAAGTCATTTGCATAATAAAAGAGGAACTGGATGCATTCCCCATTGGTCAGGCGTTTTATATTACATTTCACCATGCAGTAACTGTGAGATGGTATTATTCCTCTCTTGTTATTTATACTGAAGCGAGAGAGAGCAGTGAAGCTGGAATTCAGACAGATCTGTCTCTAGTCTTGTACTCTTCCAGTGTTGCCCCATGAAAGGAGCCTTTACTTCCAAAAGTGATTACTCGAGATTCCTTTAATGGTCCCCTGGTGCATTTCAGATATTTTACTTTGCACTTTCCTTTCTATCCATCTTTATGTATGTCTTATACTGCATGAGTTTTACGTTTTGAAATGTGTTTAGAGAAATAACTCTGGTTGCAGGGGTAAATTAAAAAGATGAGAAGACACTGAAATTTATAAAGGACATGATGTCTGTGTTATAATCATTAAGCTATGGATATCAGAAGATTCTGAGAAATGGTTGAAACACTTAAATTATTATTTATTGGGACTTCCCTGGTGGTCCAGTGGTTAAGAATCTGCCTTCCAATGCAGGACACTGGGGTTTGATCCATGCTGGGGGAACTAAATTCCTACATGCCCCCGGGAAAACTAAATACAGCCCGCATGCCCTGCACCACAGCTAATGAGCCAGTGGGCCACAATTAGTCAAGTACTGCAACAAGGATCCCATGTGCTGTGACTGAGACCCAACACAGCCAAATAGATACATGTTTTTAAAATTATTTATTGACTTACTAAAAACAGAGTTTACAATAAAAATATAAACAGAAGTCTAAATTTGCCATTGTTCTTTGTAATGATATATATGTAAGTTGTAACTTCAGATATAGTCAACATTAGAATAAAAATTACCCACTGAATGAATGAGCAAACAAATAGATCTTGCTAGTCAACTCCACTTCCATTTCAAAGACTGTTCTCTTTTATGTATATGTTAGTGTCTTCAGTGTTGCTAGGTACATGAGGAGAAATCCTTAACCTGAGGCCTAAGGACCCTGGAAGATTTTTAAGTCCACTGCAAATGGTTTTTTATTTCACTTCTTTTAAAATTAATTTGATGTTGATGATTTTTTTCTATCAAATTACACTAAAGTATTATTCCAGGTATTGGATGTGGCTGTATTCCAATAAAACCTTATTTATGTGAAGCAGTGGCAAGCAAGATTTGGCCTTTAGGTCCCTGATGTAGAGAAACAGAAGTGGAGAGGGAAAAGGGATCCTATTAGAAAAATTGTAATCACCTTCAAATTAAGGAGCAGGGGCTGCATGTGTGCTTACTTAGTCACTTCAGTCACATCCAGCTCTTTGCCACCCCATGCCGCCAGGCTCCTCTGTCTGTGGGATCGAACCTGTGTCTCTTAAGTCTGCTGCATTGGCAGGAGGGTTCTTAACTGCTAGTGCTACCGAGGAAATCCAGGGAGCAGGGAAGGAGGCTAGAAAATTCATTTTTATAAAAAGGCAGCTATCCTTTTCAGGGAAGACTTAATTGGCCTTTTGGTTGCAGAGGGGTTACAGTAAAAAAGAGGCAAACTGCTCTGCATGATGAAAAGGGTGGTTAGATAGAGAAATTATTTTCTGGAGGAACTGATACTGGAGAAAAAGGACTGTGTGGCTTTTGGACTGAGTCTAGAGGGTGAGAGAGAGGTAGCAGAGAAGGGATTATTCATGGTTTATTCAATTTATTATGCACATGTGTATTGAGCAATTACTATGTGCCAGGCAGTTTGAGATGCCAAGGATATATTTGTGCATTTACACCTCACGCGAAGAGTTGACTCATTGGAAAAGACTCTGATGCTGGGAGGGATTGGGGGCAGGAGGAGAAGGGGACAACCCAGGATGAGATGGCTGGATGGCATCACGGACTCGATGAACGTGAGTCTGAGTGAACTCTGGGAGATGGTGATGGACAGCAACTCCTGGCGTGCTGCAATTCATGGGGTTGCAAAGAGTCGGACACGACTGAGCAACTGAACTGAAGCTTACATGTAGCCCAGGAAACAGAGACAGTATAAACAGTGTAAATAAGAAAGTAGTATATAGTATGTTAGAAAGTAACAAGTGCTCAGAAAAAAAATTAAAAAGAGAATTGGGTTGCAGTTTAATGTGATCATTGACATTGAAGAAAAAGACCTGAAGGTGAGAGATTAAGCCGTGCAGATATTTGGGAGCCCATATTCCAGGTAGAAAAATAGCAAGTGGAAGGTTTAAGTGGAAGTCCTTTTGAAAGAAATCTGCCTCAATCACGGTGCGTGAAGGAATGATGGGAAACAAGATCTCAGTGGTCCTTGGAAGCCATTATGATAACTCACTTCTATTTGGTCCGTGATGGAAAGATTTTGAGCACATGAGCAACGTCATCTTTCTAATACTGTGATAGAATCTCTTTGGTTACTGTGTTGAGAGTGTTGAGAAGAGACTAAAGTGGAGTAAAATTTAGAGACAGAGGATTTCCCTAATGGTTAAGAATCTGCCTGCCATTGCAGGGGAGACAGGTTCACTCCTGGTCTGGGAAGGTTCCGCATGCCTCTGGGTGGCTAAGCCTGTGTGCCACAAGCACTGAGCCCATGCTTTAGGGCCTGTGCTCCTCACAAGAGAGGCCACCGCGATAAGTCCACACACCGCAATGAAGAGTAGCCCCACTCCCTGCAGATAGAGAAAGCCCTCGCGTAGCAACAAGAACCTGCGTGGCCAATAAATGAATAAGTAAACATTTAAAACAGAGACAAATGGCTCATTTAGGAGGCTGGTGAAGTAATTCAGGTGACATGACAGTGATTTGAATCAGGGCAGTACTTGTGAAGTTTTTGAGAAGCTGAAGTCTCTTTTTAGTTCTTTTTTAGTCAGGAAACAGAATTTACTGATGGACAGGTTGTGAGTTTGAGAGAAAAACAGCAGCCAAGGATATTCCAAGATTGAGTTTGAGCAATAAGAATGATGAAGGGTCCATTAAATGAGCTGAAGGGAATTGTGCCTGGCACCAGTTTTCAGGAGGGATCAAGAATCCACCTTTGGGCATGTAAAGTTTGGGTTGCCTATTAATCATCTCAACTAGAGATGCCAAGTAGGCCATTGTATTTGTGAATCTGGAGTCCATGGGACAGATGTAGGCAGGGGTATAAATTTGAGAGTCACCAGCCTTACAATGTAAAACTGAATGAGAGCACAGAGAGATTAAGTGTAAAGAGAAGACAGAAGCAGTCCAAGGACTGTCCCCCTGGGGCTGTCCAGTGCTTGACACTAAGAGAGCTGGAAAGGAACCCAAAAGGACTCCAAGTGATGAGTTTGGTTGATTGTTTAAATTTTTATTTATTTACTGATGACTCTGCTGGCTCAGTAGTTGTGGCTCCCAGGTTCTAAGCAACGGACTTGGTTGCTCCGCAGTATTCAGGATCATCCCAGAGCAGGGGTCAAACCTGTATCTCTTGCATTGGCAGGTGGATTCCTTACCACTGAGCCACCAGTGAAGCCCTGGTTGATGCTTTTTAGGAGCACTGCTGTCTCACCTTGAGTTGTAAGTTTCCTTTTGCATTGTAACTCCCATTTATGCCTAATCACTAAGGTTTTATTTTAACACTTAAGCATTATGCTAGCTGCTCTTGGTGAAGATAGTACTATATCCATATTTTAGGATAATGCAAGGTGGAGAAAAACTGGTGCAGCATGGAGAGGTGGTGATGAGGTTACCTGAAGAAATTGTGGAGCAGCCTAGAAGGGCTTCCCTGGTAGCTCAGCTGGTAAAGAATCCGCCTGCAGCGCCGGAGACCCCAGTTTGATTCCTGGGTCAGGAAGATCTTCTAGAGAATCGATAAGCTACCCACTCTGGCATTCTTGGGCTTCCCTGGTGGCTCAGACGGTAAAGAATCTGCCTGCAATGCGGGAGACCTGGATTCGATCCCTGGGTTGGGAAGATCTCCTGGAGAAGGGAACGGCTACTGCTACCCACTCCAGTATTCTGGTATGGAGAATTCCATAGACAGAGAAGCCTGGCGGGCTACAGTCCATGGGGTCACAAAGAGTTGGACACGACTGAGTGATTTCACTCACACTAGAGCAAATGCAGCAACCTAGATATGTAAGCAAGTCCTGGCAACTCTCACAAATAGGAAGGGACCTGCCAAATTATTTTTTTTAATTAATTAATTATTTTTGGCTATGCTGGGTCTTTGTTGCTGTGTGCAGGCTTTTTCTAGTTGTGGCAAGCCAGGGCCACTCTCTAGTTGTATACAGGCTTCCCATTGCGGTGGCTTCTCTTGTTGTGGAGCATGGACTCCAGAGTGCATGGGCTTCAGTAATTTCAGTACTCAGGCTCGGTAATTGTGGTGCACAGGCTTAGTTGCTGTGTGGCATGTGGAATCTTCCTGGACCCAGGGATCAAATCCATATCCCCTGAATTGGCAGGTGAGCTCTTAACCACCGAGCCACCAGGGAAGCCCCCTGAGGGAACTTACTCTGTTGTAAACTGCTCAGCTCAGCTCTGCCACCAAATGGATCTAATGTGTCTGCCCAAGGTGTAATAGCTGGTCTGCTGTATCATCTGTATTAAATGAGGAAGATTCTTAGATGCACGGCCAGTTCAGGTAAATTAATTAAAATCCCCAACACTGTATAACTTGAACATCTTTTATTTTTTGGAAACCATTATTGTCATCAAAACAGATTCTGTACATAAAATTTATTTATTTATTTATTTATTTATTTTTGGCCATGCCGTGTGGCATGTAGGGTCTTAGTTCCCTGACCAGGGAGAAGTCCACCGCAGTGAAAGCATGGAGGCTTGACCACTGACCACCAGGGAAGTCGCGTTAGTCTTAAGTACCCTTTATCTACTGTTCTTTCCTACCTGAAAACTGAATGTATTTTTCTTATTTTTAGGGGGGTAAGATGGGATATAGGGAGGGCTGTCAGATGGCAGGGGGCTTATAATCATGGCCAGTGGTACCAGTGATGAACTGTCAAGAGTTTTCCTTCAGTCATATTGTCTTGGGTTGTAAGTATTTGCTTGAGAGAAGAAATAACTACCAAAGACAGAGTGTATCTTCAATTTTATTGTTTGGAACCTATAATTGAAAAGTATTTTTAGCTCATTTCTTAAACCACTGAACAATACAGGCACACGGATTTAGAAAACTTACAAAAATGTTCTTTAAAAATTTGTGCTTCAATAGGGTTTACCCTGTTTTCCTGGCCAAGCATAAAAAATGTAGCCCAAATGCAGTCCTATTGACATTCTTCTCTTACAATCTTATTGGCATTCATTTATGGTCAATCTCCATATGCATAGAACCGAGGGCATTACTTTATTGCATCAATCTTTATAAAGAGGTTATGAAATTTAAAAGTACATTTGTATCAAGAGTACCTAATATTTGTAAACATTAAAAAACAAGCATTCTCACTCTTCAGTCCTTTAGCTGTTGTCTGCTCACTCATTTTTAAGGTGAGGCCTCCCATTTCTCGTTGAATCATGTATACAATGAGGAGCAGGCTCACTTGGTCCCCACTACCCCTTTAAGCAAGTATTTGTGCATAAATCATGTATGGCATTAGTCTGGGTATTTCCTGAGCACTCACTCAGAGGGTGCTCCCACTCTCAGGCAGGAGTCCTTATGTCTGTGCTTGAGAATGACTGAGAGTGACTGTTCAAATATGGAGGCAGAGCTGACTTTAAACTTAGGTGGACCACTTGAAAAATCAACCTTGTCTCTCCTCTGGATTTTCCAAAAGTGAGGAAGGGGTGAAGTATATATGTGTGTGCCTAGAATAAGTATATCTTGCTAGGAGACACAGGTGCAGGTTTAGAATTACACCTTCTCTAAGAAGGTTCTCTTTTTGTGACACCTTCCCATTAGGAAGGAGGAGGAAAGAAATGGAGAACTGATAGAATGTCATGAAATTATTAGTAGCTACTGCCATGTGTTAGGGACTCTGCTGCTACTCCCTAGCAAATATCTATGTAGCAAGAGTAAACGGGCTTTATCTGTTTCTCTTCTCTAATGGAAGTTGTTCCTGGGCGTCCCAGTCTTTCCTTCCCCTTCTTCCCTACCCCCAGATGGCCTTTTGCAGCTCCCGGCCTTTCCCATTATCTGCTGCCCGTTGTGTCCCAACTCCTCAAAGGTACATGGTGGTGAGGAAGAGAACACCACTGTGTGTTTAGTCCATTAAACTCCCTATCACATATACTAGCGAGGAAAAAAAGAGAGACCAGAAATAAAGCAGAGACTTGTCCTCCATCAGTGTGGGGCTCCAGTAAATATCATCCTGAACAGTAACTGGATTTAACTGAAGAGTGTGGGACTGAGGTCAGAGGGCCTAGGTGCAGGTCTGGGATCTGTCACTTTTACCTATATGGCCTTAAGTCAGCTCTGAGCTTTAGTTTCTTCATCTTTCATACAAGAAGAAAACAATGCCTGTCTTTCCACGCACAAAAGTTATGGGCATCAAATAAGAAAATATGCTTAGAATTCCCTTGTAAATGATAAAGTTATGTAAACATAAGTTGTTTGGTGGATTAGAATGGATATAAAGGAGAAAAAATGATGTGTATGGTTTAAAGGTGTTAAAGTTTTATTAAAATTTGCATATGTAAACTAAAGATGGCTGGCCTTCTCGTCAGAGGTCCCATTTTCATTTCTTTTCCTGTGTGTTCACTAAGTTGCTGACCCTGAGTGATGATGTCAGTGTCTTTACTTACAACCGTCTAAGCTCAGCTTCTAGGAAACTGCAAAGACGGTCTGCGCCATCGTAAAACCAGTTCCTAAAAAACCGACTTGAATCTCACGTGAGAAAAAAAATACAGTTCCATTAATGGCAAGGAGAATTTTTGGCTATTGGTATAAAATAATGATCACTGCCAAAACTGAAAGAAATATTAAAGAAAAACTTTCACAGCAATGACTTCCTGCAGAAAACTGGATCCGACCTTCAACTGCTGGATAAAGCACTTTCATTTTTGAGATGTATCCGGAAACCACATTGATATCTTGGTCACCTAGAAAAATACATACATTATTTTAACTACAGAAAATGATTCATTAATAATAATAAGGGGAAAGCCAATGTATTTCTTTAAAGTCCTTTGTGATTATAAGAAGGAAGATACTCCTTTCATAAGTGAGGCTAAAGTATCACGAAAGACAAGGACAGTGGTGATCATAAGTGCAAAGAATCTGATTGCTTTTCATGTTTCAGATGAGAAATGTGCCCATTGTCTACTACTGGATAATTCAGGGGAATAGAGTCCTCTCAACTCTGAGATGACTTGGTAAGAAGGGACTTCCTACCTAGGGACTTCCCTGACAGTCTAGTGGTTAAGAATCTGCCTTCCACTGCAGGGGACAAAGGTTTGATCCCTGGCTGGGGAACTAATATCCTAATGCCTGAAAGCAACTAGTAGCCCACACACCACAAACACTGAGCCTGCAGGCTCTGGAGCCTGTGTGCTACAAGTAGAGAGTCTGCCTGCCACAACTGAAACCTGAAACAGCCAAATAAACATATGAATGTTTGAAAAGGAAAAGGCTGTTGTCATTATTGCCTCTGAACCACTCCAGAGTGGGGGCACTAAGGAACTGGGTTAAGATAATTAGTTGAGAAATAAATGTGGCTTTTTTGTTTTTTGGGTTTTTTGTTGTTGTTGTTCTGCCTACTCAAGAATCATTTTCACATCGTTGATGGTGAAATAATGGAGGCTTCATTTCCAAAAGAGAAGACAACTGACAAATACTAATCACCTGTAACTACAACAAACCCACAGTGACCTGACAGACTTTTATTTTAAAAGTACCACTTCAAATCATATATCTGATAAGCGGTTAATACCCAAAATATGTAAAGAATGCACACAACTCAATAGCCTACCCCCCAAAAAATCTGATTAAAAGATGGGCAGAGAATCTGACACGTTTTTCCAAAGAAATGCAGATGACCAAAACCACATGAAAAGATGCTCAATATCATGAGTTATCAGAGAAATGCAAATCAAAACCACAAAGAGTTACCACCTCACACCTGTTAGAACAACTATGACCAAAACGACAAAAAATGTCAGTGAGGATGTGGAGAAAAGGAGCTCTTGTGCATTGTGTGCAAAAATGTAAATTGGTGCAGCTGCTATGAAATATAGTAGGAGGCTCCTCAAGAAATTGAAAATAGAACTCCCAAATGATTCAACAGTTCCACTCCTGAGTATATACGTAAGAAAATGAAAATACTAATTTGAAAAGATATGTGCACTTCTGCGCTCATTACAGCGTTATGTACAATAGCCAAGATAAGGAAGTGTGTTAGTCACTCAGTTGTGTCCAATTCTTTGCGACCCCATGGACTGTAGCCTGCCAGGGCCTTCTGTCCATGGAATTCCCCAGGCAAGAATACTGGAATGGGTTGCCATTTTCTCCTCCAGGGGATCTTCCCGACCCCTGGATGGGACCCAAATCTCTGGCATTGCAGGCAGATTCTTTACCATCTAAGCCACCAGGGAAGCATAAGGAAACAAATGTCCATTAACGGATGGATGAATAAAGATGTGTGTATATATATACAATGGAATACTCTTCAGCTATTTAAAAAAAATTACCTTTTGCCATTTGCAACTACATGGATGGCCCTTGAGGACATTATGCTAAGTGAAATAATTCAGACAAGACAAATGCCATAAATTCAACAACAACAGCATAGCAAGCAAGCTCAGTTACAGAGAACAGACTGATGGTTCCTAGAGGTGGAGGGAGTTGGGATTGGGTGAGGATGCAAATGGGTGAAGGGAGTCAAAAGTTAATACAAACTTCCAGTTATAAATAAGTCCTGAGGCTGTAATGTATAGCATAGTGAATATAGTTATTAATACTATTGCATATTTGAATGTTGATACAAGAATAGATCTTAGAAGTCCTCATTACAAGAAAATTTGTAATTATGTAAGGTGACATTAATTGGACAATGTGGTGATCATTTTGCAATATATACAAATATGGAATCATGTTTTATACCTGAAACTAATGTTATATTTCAATTATACCTCAATAAAACAATGTATTACTATAGTACTTAAAAAGAATCCTTCTCTGCAGTGGTTCTCACCCCTGGGTATACATCAGAATCACTGCAAAGCCTTTTGCTCCAACCAAGTAAATCAGACTCTCTTGAAAGTCAGGACCAAGCTGGTATTTAGTTTAAAATACTCCCCAAGTGATTCTAATGTATGATGAGGGCTGAGAACACTTGCAGCCAAAGCTTTCTCAGCCTTGCATGCGGGATCTTTCCCTCCAGCACTCACTAGTCTGGGCTTGAGTGATACACAGCCATTAACTTTGTTTCATGCAGGACTCAAGAGGACACCTTCTAAGCCTGCCTTTCCACTTCCTATCACGGAATGGTTGGAAGTAGCTGGCGCCTTTCCTCCCAGGAAGGGCTGCCTCCTTGGCCCTGGCTCTGCCCTCCACCCTCCTTGGGATATGCAGCTACGGTGGCAGGACCCTCATGATAAGGCTGTAGAGACAGACGCAGAGAAGCTGTGCGTGTGTCTTGTGAACACACTAGGTTTTGCCCTGGAGAACAGGAAGGGGTCGTGTACTGGCAGTGTACTCCATGCACAGGAAGTGGTTCTCAACTGAATTTTTGAAAATGAGGCTGGGGTATAATGACCCTCACCTGGGGTCAACTTGGTGGTTCCTATGATGTCCTCCACCAACACATTGTGCTGACTGGGGCAGGGGGCATATCCCATTTGTGCCTACCTGACCTTCTCACACCAAAAGCTTCTTCAAGAAAGTTGAGGTGATTTGGGGACTTTCCTGGTGGTGCAGTGGGTAAGAATCTGCCTGCCAGTGCAGGAGACAGAGGTTCAATCCCTGATCTGGGAAGACTGCACATAGAGTGGAGCATCTAAGCCCTTGTGCCACAACTACTGAGCCTGTTTCAGAGCCTGTGCTCTGCAACAAGAAAAGCCACCGCAGTGAGGAGTGTGGGCACTGCAACCAGGAGTCGCCCCTTGCTAGCTGCAACTAAAAGAGAAAAAGCCCGAGCAAACTAACCAAGACCCAGCACACCCCAAAATAAATAAATTTTTAAAAAGTTGAGACGATTTAATATGGTTTCCCGCATCCAACCTAAAAATGCCACATGTTTATATTTCACAATTTAAATAGCTGCTTAGCTGCACTTTTAAAAGGTTTAAAACACTTTTTGATGTAAAAATACGTTTTCCCGGGGTGTGGATGGATGGGTTGAGTGCTGGGGAGAGGTGAGACTACTACGCTAGGCTGTTTCCGAACAAAGTGGGAGCGAGCTGACAGTGTAGGGGCAGATCTCGTTTCTGGCTTTGCCCTCCTGGTGTCATCGTGGGCTGCTCCGCTCTTGGGATCTGTTCTGTTCTCGGGTACCTTTGGGTTAGGGAGGGGAAGAGACACTTGTGCTTACCAGAGTCATGTTTTATCATTTCATCTTTTATCATCCGGAACCCGTCTCCACCACTGACAAGGAAGCTTGGGAGGATCACCTTGTACACCTTATCCATTCTGAGAGGCTCATAACTGGGCACACGACACTGGGTGCAAAGAACCTCTAGTTTGACGACCCTGTCCCCAGGGTTTCGGGAAATATCGTACACCACGTGAATTCCTAGAAAAGAAATGAGGCTGTAGGTTTTCACTAGATCCAAAGGAAACTTTTTGTTTTCTAAGAAAGATTTTGGCCCAAATCTGGAGTTAGGGGGCTGCGGCTTAGTTTTCATTTAGTTTGAGCGAAACTTCAGCAAGAGAGCTGAAGTGACGTTGGAGCTACTGTATCTGGTTAAGTTTATGCTTGAGTCTTTCCGGGAGGCCTGAGAACCCCTGGAAGGGAAACTGGCTCTAGCCCAAGGTGGGCACTCTGAGACTCTGCAGGGAGAAACCACACTTTTTTAAATTCACTTCATGAATTAATCGGTCCAGCAACTTGGTTCAGTAGCTTTGGAAAATGAGGAACAGATGAGAGATACAGGATATTTACCATTTTGCTGACCAACAAATAGTTACTAATTTGGCCTGGGTGACTTCTGCGAAACATACAGCTACCCAACACAGTGCCTCTCTCTGTTCCCTCTGCTCTCTCCTGGAAAACACAGAATATCTGGGCAACCCTATAGGCAGCGGGTGGGACTCCACCAACCTCTGCAGCCCCTCAGTCCCAGCAGTGAGGTGCTCTGGGACTTCCCAGAAGGGGGAAGACTTGAAAAGCAATCAGACCCCTCAAGTGGGGCCTACCATCTATAGTACAAACAGTGAGGTCAGACTGTGGTGTCAGAGTCAATTAAGATTATTCATATTAATTTTAACTCATTGGGCTGTGGAATCAGTGATTGACAAAAGCACTTTAGAAGTCCTTAACAATTTGGGAAGCATTTATTTTCCTTCCACTTCCATGGCAATCCATAAGATAAGCAGGCACATTTTCTTACTGTTCTCTGAGAGGCTGAATGAAGACTTGCCCCAGGTCCCAGTGGAACTAGAACCAGGTTCCAATGTCTTGTCCTGGCTGCCCCTGGCAGAAATCATCTTTGTTTATAGTGATCGGACATTGCATTCCCTTGAACCTCTGCATGCTTCAAGGCAATTACCAGGCAATAGAACAGAAAAAGGTTTGGTTTGTTTTTGTTTTTACAAAGAATATTGAATGTTTAAACAACTAAGGTAGAAGGCAATGGCACCCCACTCCAGTACTCTTGCCTAGAAAATCCCATGGACGGAGGAGCCTGGTAGGCTACGTACGGTCCATGGGGTCGCTAAGAGTTGGACACAACTGAGCGACTTCACTTTCACTTTTTTTCACTTTCACGAACTGGAGAAGGAAATGGCAACCCACTCCAGTGTTCTTGCCTGGAGAATCCCAGGGACGGGGGAGCCTGGTGGGCTGCTGTCTGTGGGGTCGCACAGAGTCGGACACGACTGAAGCAACTTAGCAGCAGCAGCAGCAGACCTCAAGGCAGCTGACCTGCTTAGACCCAGAGGGCTAGCTCCTCAGAGAAGATCGTCTGATGTCCAAATCAGACTTGGCAAATATTGCTCATTTTCAGGGCCTTGGGGCTTTGACCCCGACCTATTCTCAGTGGTCTGGGAGTCCACAGCCACTGAAAGACTGTGCATTGGTGCTGGGTGTGTGAAGCCCAAGCAAACCTGGCCAGGACGTCCTGGTAAGGCGGGGAGCTAAGCCAACCAGCAGGAAGCCTCCCCTCACCTTGGAAGGTGACTTACCTCCCACCTGCAGAAACTCGCCCGTGGCCTGGCCGTAGCGGTACACGCTGTGCTCGAAGGCCTTCTTCAGGGTGGAGCCTTTTAACTGGATCAGGTCAAAGGTGCCTCCAAAGGGCAACACAGCAGCCAGGTTCTCCCAGGTAATCGTGCCTGAGGGTAGTCACAGATGAGGCCAGAGGGAAAATGGCTTGCGAACAAGCCCATTGTCCGCAGAGGAGGTAAAGGAGACGGGGGCCACGAGGAGGCTATGAGGACAGCATAATCTGAGTGTTCCTGATGCTCGGGAAGACAGGGATCAGGAGGCCCCTGGCTGTGCCCCCCTCCACTGAGACTATTTTGACAGTATATCAGGGAAGATGATTAGGGCTTCCTAATCAGGTGGGTCAGTGGTAAAAAACCCGCCTGCCAATGCAGGAGACATGAGAGGCCCGGGTTTGATCACTGGGTTGGGACGATCCCCTGGACGAGGCCATGACAACCCACTCCAGTATTCTTGCCTGGAGAATCCCATGGTCAGAGGAGCCTGGCGGGCTACAAGTCCATAGGGTTGCACAGAGTTGGACTCGACTGAAGCGACTTAGCATGCACGTACGCAGGGAAGATGACGGGAGTGTCTTGAATATCTGTCTGGTTGGCTGGTTTTACCATGTGCTATAATCTGGGATATCTGTAAATGCACTAAAGGAAGTTGTCCAGCTGTTTTGTCCAGGGCTTGAGATTGGCAGTTTTGTCCTCCTCTTTCCAGATATCCAGGTGGAAACTGTCACTATTTTGCATAAATCAGTCAATGACTCATGTGAGTCAGAAGTTTGATTTTTTTTTTTTAATTTTTGGCTGCACTGCACAGCATGTGGGACCGTAGTTCCCCGACCAGGGCTCGAACCCGTGCCCCCTGCATTGGAGTTGCAGAATCTTAACCACTGGACCACCAGGCAAGTCCCAAGTCAGAAGTTTAGGTAAAGCTGGGTTCCACTAAGGCTAACTGCTCCCTCTGTGTGCACATGCATCCAAGAATGCAAGTGCGCATCAAGAATACAAGTGTGCGTGTGCCCTGTAGGTGGGGCGCTGACTTGAGTGGCAGCTAACCCAAGCTGAGGGGCCTGGCACTTTGGATTGTGGCTGGCAGCACAGAGGAGCTAAGGCTGCCCATGGCCAGGTTTGGGGAGCTGGTCAGACAGAGAGCTGAGGCCGGGTCCAGGAGCATACCATTGTTCCGCTCGTCAATGGGCGACCGGATGCCACCTCCATTTAAAATGCACATGGACACGTGGTTCCAGGACATCTCATCCGGGTGTCTCAGGTTGTTGTTAATCTGCAACAGCAGCAGGAATTTACACTTGTTACTCTGAGCCTTCTTTCTGAGGGTTCATTCCCAGAAATGAAGCTGCTTTTCTTCTGCCCCTGTGTGCCCGGAGCTCTCTCAAGTGTAACTTGTCAAAACTAGCTTTATGATCTGAGAAGCGACAATAAGATATTGTGACCAGTCCCAGGGAAGACTCTGAGCAGCCAGCAGCTCTGAGACCCTCTCCTAAGACCCTGCATCCCCAGAGCAGGGGCCCTGAGCAAAGCCCACCCCCCAACCCCCAGCAAAGGCCGGGGGCCCCTGTGCAGAGTGGCTCACGGGGCTGCTCCCACAGGACAGGCCCCACACTTGCTCCTGAGGGCAGAGCCCAGAACCCTTTCAGCTCTAGACCTTGGGCCGCCAAGAATCCTGGCATCCTGGTCTAGGTCCCCAGCCAGTTCCCAAGCTGGCAATTTTGGAGACGCAGACAGAGACAGCCCCTGAGATGGAGTTCCAGTCTTTTCTTTTACCTAATATGTGTTTAGTGACTAGAAATAAAATGAATACATTCTCATTTGAAAAAATAGGATGGTGGAGGAGGTGAGGGAGACACGGGGTCGCGGCCAGGAGGACAGCACCACGGCAGTGTTCCTGACATGGGAGGAGGGACTCCTTCATGTGCGGGGAGCACGGCTAGAGCCTGGGGTGTTTCCTTGCACTCCTGCCTCCACACAGTCACACTCTGGCTTCTCTACAGCTGCTGGTCTCACATGGATTGCATGGTGCTTAGGAGCCAGCGCTGGTCCTGCCTTGGGAAGTATGAGTGTTGTCATTTACTTGGCAGGCTTTTTTAAAAAATTATTTTTAATTGAAGGATAATTGCTTTACAATATTGTATTGGTTTCTGCCATACAATAACATAGATCAGTACTTGGCAGACTTCTATTGAGTGTGGCTTCATCCTAGATACCAGGCATGGCGCCAAGGCCCCCTGGGTTCCCCTGGGCATGATGAGTTTGACCCTGAGACCTCAGTTCGGCATGGCCCCTGGGGGGCTGCCTGCAGACAGGTGGACAGAGGGGTGCTTTGGGTGTGAGATCTCACTCACCATGGGACTTACTATCCTAAGGATAACTACATGTCATCGTTCTCTGCTTGTGAAGGCTGTTCCCACAAGGCCAAGTTCTCAGGGCCAAGAGGAGACAGATCAGGGAAACGCAGCCTGGCCTTGTTAGGCCCAAGCAAAAGTGTTTTATCTACTATGTCCACATCTTCAGGGAAGCAGAGTGTGTGGAGTCAGGTCATCTTACAAAAGGAAAGCCATAACCAAAATTCAGAACTTAAGATGAGCACCTCCAAGTAAAGGTTTCATTCTTGTCCAGCAATAAAGAGGTTAAATAGTCTTGTTCAGGCTTCAGAGACAAAGCCGAGCAGGCCTCTGACCTTGCTTCTAACCTGCCTGTACATAGCCCTGACTGCTGCTGTGAGTGTCAGCCATGCCTGCTGTGAGGGTTGGCTGAGAGCCACCGTAGATAGATAAAGGGAGGATCTTTGCTGAGCCATCTGGCCAACCAGGACCAATCGACTGGGACTTAACAACATTCCAAGATTTGCAGAACAAAGCAAACAGCATTGTAAAAGATGGTGGTTGTTGTTCAGACTCAGTCGTGTCTGACTCTTTGCAACCCCCCTGGCTTCCCCATCCTTTGCTATCTCTTGGAGTTTGCTCAAACTCATGTCCATTGAGTCGATGATGTCATCCAACCATCTCATCGTCTGTAGCTCCCTTCTCCTCCTGCCTTCAATCTTTCCCAGCACCGGGGTCTTTTCCAAGACCTACGTAATCTACATGAAAAAGATTAACATAATACCAGAGCTGCAGTTTTGCTCGCAGACTGATGATGATGGTTTGCGGCCTGGGGATTGTGAGCAGGAACCCCAGACTGCAGCCCTTGAAGTCTCATCCGCAGAGCAGACATGCTGCCTTGGGCCTTTTCCCAGTTGGAACTCCGGATGTGCTATGTCACGGGGCTTCCCAGCACTGTTTGTCTGATAGTCAACCCCCAGTTTGGTGATGCATCCTCTGCTGTTCCTATTTCTCTTTTCTTTTAGTGTTAGTATATTGAAAGTAAGCTAGATACTTCTCTAATAAAGGTTTCTATTATTTATTTGTATATAACAAGTGGCTTATTTTGTTAACAAACCTCCTGAACCTGAGATAAAAGTGAAAACTTTTTACAAAACAGGGATGGTCCACTGTATGGTTCAGGCACCTTCCCAGGGTACTCAGTGCGAATCCACACCAAGCTTTTGTCTGGGCATTAATTGTTAAAAAACATTTTCACTGGAGTATAGTTGCTTATAATGTTTTGTTCGTTTCTGCTGTATAGCAGAGTGAATCAGCCGTATGTTATATGTATCCTCCCCTTTTCGGATTTCCTTCCCATGTGGGTCACCACAGGGCACTGAGTCGAGCTCCCTGTGCTAAGCAGCAGGTCCTCTTTGGTTACCTATTTGGGCCTTAAGCTTTAAACGTCTTCGCTTCTGTGTCAGGTGGTCCGTCCTCACATCCTCCCTCCCTCCTTCCGTCTCTCCTCCACCCTCCCTAGGCGTGGGCTCTGCTCTCCCGGGAACCACTCACCATAGCATCGCAAATCAGGTTGCCCATGTTGCATTCTCGAAAGCGGCACGACTGAGCGGTGCCATCCAGATAGACAATTGTTTTCCCCAATTCCTGGGTCGAATAGTTATCTAATTTTACCCGCCATTTGTTAATGTCTGCTTTTATGTTTGGATCTAGAAGAAAACAAACAAATCAGCCTGCAGTTAGAGCAGATCTCACACTGGCTTAAATGTGAGAGAAAGACTCAAACATCATTCAGCTAACCTGGCGTGAGTCTACAGTTCTTCACCATATGTGTGTACATTTTGGTTTTTGACCAGGAAATTTCCTTAGGCACATCTGTTCTGTTTCCTGGAAATAAGGCCCTGCTTGGATCTTAAAATGCCAAGTGAACCAAAATCAGCTCATCACATCTGACTACCTGCTGGCCCACCGGGGATAGCATCCATGGTGCAGATGGGGGCAATGATTATGCTTATACTTGGGCAGGTAAAGGGATGAGAGGTCCTGCTATGGGGTCCTGGCCCCTCCCTTTGGCTGTCAGAAGCTCTGACTCTCCAGGGCCCCTGATCAGCAGTCTTTCCCTGTCTGAACCCAGCTCTCCCCCAGCTCTCCTCTGGGACATGAGCTGAGAGTGGTTCTCCTGTGCCAGGGTAGAGCTGAAAAAAGCTCAACAAGCAGTGTCGCAGTGTCTGGTGCTGAGAGGGCTTGGAGAAGCCCATGGGGACTTCTGAAATTTGGGTGTGTTTTAAATCTTATCCAAGAAGATAGTAGGGTAAACTCAAGGAAGAAACTCAGTTCCTCAGAAACATTGTCCTGAAACGTTAACAAAGCAAATAAAACACAATCCAGCCATCTAATTTTGGGATTGGTGGATCACTGCCCTGAATTTCACATACCTTCTGGGATGCTGCTGTTGAGAAGAATGGGATTTCCATGTGAAGTGACAACATTTCCTTTTTCATCAAACTCAACCTTCAAATAGCCTAGGTATTTGCCAAAAGCATAGGCCTGGACCACAGGAACCTTCCGTCCATCATCAGAAGTGACTATGAATGGGTACTGCCCTGCTGGCACCTCTTTGGAAGGTGGATTGCCTGCAATGAAAGATCCAAAGCTGATCAAGTCAGGCCTTGTTCACAGCTGGCTGTGGGCCCGCAGGCCGCCGGCCAGGTGACTGCAAATTCTGAACCAATGATTCCCCAGCTGCTGCTCTACACAGCTGGTCTTTCAGAGCCCAGCTTTGTCGTCTGCCCCAGTTTCCAAATGCCCTTTTGGCACATGAATCCTCCCATTCTCAACCCAGCAGACATTTGCTAAGCTCTTCCTAAGTCCAGGGCACCGTGCCCGGTGCTGGGGGCACACAAAGATACGACACTGCTAAACTCTCCTGTCTCCATCCTGACCCGGCTGCACTCTCACCAGCCAGGTGGAGTAGCCAAGTTACTTCACATCCCTGAGCTTCAGTTTTCCCACCTGTCGGCTGTTTAGTTGCTCAGTCTTGTTCGACTCTTTGCGACCCTATGGACTGTAGCCCGCCAGGCTCCTCTGTCCATGGAATTCTCTAGGCAAGAATACTGGAGTGAGTAGCCTGCTCACTCCAGATCAAACCTACATCTCCTGTGTCTTCTACATTGCAGGCAGACTCTTTATCCGCTGACCCATCAGGGAAGGCCTTCACCACCTGTACAATGGGCAAAATAATTCCTGGGGCTGTTGTGAGGATGAAACATCTAATCTCCCTTGAGTAATGTCTGGGATACAGTAGAAACTCATTACATGTGTATTTCTTTCCCTTATGAGAGGATGGCAACCTCTTGGAAACTCTAGACACACATTCAGAACTTAGACTCTTTAATGGAGATGATGAGAAATTAACATGGTAAATCAACTGTACTTTAATTAAACAAACAAAAAAAAATGCCAAAGGGCCGTCCCTAGGTTTTGTCGCTGAGTTCTGTGTCCCCTTGGTGCCCTGTGGAACAGCTCATGCCGGGAGCTGACCAGCGCACACACCACCCGCCCCAGCCAGACCACGGACCCGCTAAGTTCTGCTGAATTCTGTCTCCAAGGGGAGCCCTAGGAGAACCTGAGTGCCACGTATCAGCCAGACGCTGAGACCCGCCCCAGCATTGCCTTCTAGACATGGGCCCATGGGAGGGTGGCAGCCTGGGCAGTGGGACCCTGAGCCCTGGTCTCTGATCACCTCACCTGACATGTTTCAATTCTGCAGCTGCAACCTCCTGTGGGCACCCTGCATGTCCTGTTTCACCTCCACAGAGACCAGGACCTCACTTGGGCTGTCCTGAGTCAGAGGCAGTGAAACAGGTACCCTTGACCTGCCACTGTTTCTATCACCTCCCTCCACACACCCACCACCAGCGCTTCCTATTAGATGTTCACAGAGGGCCCGGGCAACTTCAGCTCGTGTTGGCTGCTCACTGGACCAGTTACGAGAGTCAGCCAGGAGCCAGTCCTGGACTAGATCTAGGTTAGCCCTCCAGGCACCCCGCGAGGCAGCTCCTATTATTGCCCCCACTGTACAGACTGTACACCCTGTGTACAGGGTGTCACAGGCCTTGTGTCCAAGGTTATGCAGCTGGTCTGTGCAGGAGGGGGTTGCAAACAGGATTGTGAGGCACTGGAGCTTCTGTTCTCTCCACCTCCCAACACAGCCGATGATGTGCTGTTTTCAGAAGCCTGTAAGAGTTGGTTTCCAAAGGCCACTGCCCAAAGCAAGTGCAAGCCTAGGGGCTGCGCCTTTGTGCTCCAAGTTGTGTCCGGGCTTCACTCTTCACTGAAGACAAGCTGGGGTGAATGTTTTATGAAAAACCCAGTCCTGCCTTTGCTCTTGTCCTCAGTAATCCCAGAGCAGACATGCTGCAAATACCAACATCCCACAAGCAGGAACAAGCTGTTGCCCATATTAATTTCCCATTTTCTTGCTTCCCATGGAAAAAGAGAAAAGCCTTGGAACTTTATTTTTACAAAGGCACCTGACTTGAGATCCAGAGCAGGCCATGTCCCATCTCCATTTGCACGGATCACAACAGATGGTGGCTAGGACTGTCATAGATGGTTGGAGGTACTGCAGAATAGCAAGGAAGGTTAATGCTCACACCATCCTCAATCGGTTCTGTGGTGGTCCTTTTTTGGACAAGCTTGGAGCCTGCTTTTTACTTCAGAGGAAGGGGATATAGCAGCCCTCCTCCACTCCCTCAGCTGAGGAGGGTTCCTCCTTTGAGCTCAGAGAACCTTGGCAAGATGCAGTTTCCATTATGTCCACGAGGTGGCGCAGAACACCCCATCCAGGAGGAAAAGGCACTAAGTCTGTTTCAGAAAGGAATCTAGCAGATTCCTGGAAAGTCGAGAAGGGCAAGCCTGACTATTTTGGCCTCTATTATTCTGCCTTCCATAAATATATCTGAATTTAAACAGAATGTAAAAATTTGGAATCCAACTATTCAGTCAGATGTCTTAGCCGATCAGCTTGCTCTTTAGAAATAGGAGCCACCAACCCCCAGCTCCTGCAGGACAGGGACCTGCTCTAGTTCTTGAAAGGCCTTGATGTGCCTTTTGTTAGAACAAATGATGTGTCATCTTCGTCTCAGATGGACCTAATTAGGAACAAGCAGGACGCTTCCCACGTGGCTAAGGCAACAACCAGTCTAGTTTGGCTCAGGTCAGCCTTCTCCACAACTCTGCTTCCCCTCCACTCGTCAACCCCAGAAAACCGCTGGCAGAGAAATGCAATCCAGGGAAACCGTTCACAGTTTCCACAGCTCTCTATTCAGCCAAAGATACTCAGGCACCAAATATTCTCTTCACACACGGAGCCACACATGTCTTTAGATCCCAGCTTGTTCTCTTGGTGGGGAGAAATGGTTTATCAGAACTCTATTCAGCCATTTGGCAAACAAATAATCTTGGGAGCAAGCCTGAGGAGGTAGGAGGTGTGGGCTGACATTTTCACCTGGTCACCGGGCATTTCCCAGCACAGCGAGGGAGCAGCCCCTCAGGATGTGGGGGTTCCCAGCGCTGGCCTTGACAAGTACCTGTCTGGGGGGCCAGAGGATGGATCATGCGGCCACAGAGATGCCAGCGAGCAGGCCTTCAACACAGTTCCCACTTGGCTGAATGAATTGCTTATGTTTAAATCTTTATTGGATTTGTTATGGGACTGCTTCCGTTTTATGTTTTGGATTTTTGGCCATGAGGCATGTGGATCCCTGCCCAGGGATTGGACCTGCACTCCCTACATTAGAAAGTGAAGTCTTGTCACTGGGCCTCTGGGGAAGTCCTGGCTGAATGAATTGTAGAATGTTTGAGGCGGTCCGTGTGATGATTTTAATGTATAATGGGATTGGTCTAAGAATTTCCAAAGTGAAAGTGAAAGTTGCTTCAGTTCAGTTCAGTTCAGTTCAGTTGCTCAGTCGTGTCCGACTCTTTGTGGACTATACCGTCCATAGAAGTCTCCAGGCCAAAATACTGGAGTGGATAGTTTTTCCCTTCTCCAGGGAATCTTCCCAACCCCGGGACTGAACCCAGGTCTCCCACATGGCAGGCAGATCCTTTACCAGCTGAGCCACACAGGAAGCCCAAGAATACTGGAGTGAGTAGCCTACCCCCTTCTCCAGTGGATCCTCCCGACCCAAGAATTGAACCGGGGTCTCCTGCATTGCAGGTGGATTCTTTACCAACTGAGCTATCAGGGAAGCCCCAAGAACTTCCAATATTCCTATAAAAGGACTGGATTAAAGTACTTGGTAATTTGCATATTTCACATCGATGCTTCTAAGGGGCTTGAGTCTCTCTTTTAAATGACTGGGAAGTGCTTGCTTTCACCTGTTTACTCCTCAACATCTCAGAAGAGTCACACCTTGGTCACCATTATCTTGTCCCTGGGCCACTGTGCAGCCTCCTAACTGGTGTCTATTTATGTATCTATCTCTTCTTTTCCTCTTTCTGATCCAGTTTCCCCACAACAGCTTGAGTGATCTTTCTAAACATAACTAAACACTCCCTGGTTTAAAACATTTCCTATGGCCTGAGTTGTTGTTCAGTCGCCAAGTCATGTCCGACTCTTTGCCACCCCATGGACTGCAGCACACCAGGCTTCCCTGTCCTTCACTATCTCTGGAGTTTGCTCAAACTCATGTCCATTGAGTGGATGATGCCGTCTATCACTGGCCTTAGGGAGAACAGCAAAACTGATCAGGACCCTGCAGGGCCTTCCAAGGTAAAAAAATGTCCCTCCCTGTTCCCTATTTCTCATTTGTAGAAAAGGGCTTTAGTCTCCTAGACTTTCCCTGGGTTCCAAAGACTCAAGCAGTTACTAATTAGGGAAGTGAGAGGCTGAAGAAACAAAGGGAACATAGTCAAGCAAGAAAACCAACGACAGCTTAAAAATAATAACTTAGTGGTGGGGGAGGAAAAACGGAATCCTGGAGTCTCCACAAGGGATATACATAACAATCTGACATATAGCTTTGAGTCGTTCCCCCCGCCCTCATCCAAGTGGAGAATGGTGACTCTATGCTGACCACATGCATGCAAATCCCAGACCAACTGAACCAGAAGACTGATGATTAGGATTCCTGAAATACCACAGTTTCCTCACTACCACCAAGCAGAAGAAGGTGCACCAGCTGTAACTCTTACCCCCAAAACCGCCTTTCAAAATTGTCCCCTGAAAGCCATTGGAGAGTTTGGGTCTTTCGAGCACAAGTTACCCATCCTCCTTGCTTGGCACTTGGCAAATGAATGCTGTACTTTCTCTCACTACAACCTGATGTTAGTAGACAGGCTTTTCTGCATGGTGGGGCAAGCAGACCCAAATTCGGTTTGTAGCAATATTGTAATTTTTGTCATGAACATCATAACCTATCAGACCTACATGATGTGGCCCTGCTTTGAGGCAAGAGGTAGATGCCCACCCCCCAACACCCCCAGGGCAGATACCACAGGATGAAAATAGCAGGACAATCAAGAGCCTAAGCCCTCCCCAAATAGAAGAAAAAAGACCACATTATTTCTCATTCTTGAAGTCAGAAGACCTCCCTGACTACATATGTGTAGGAAGACTCCTTGGTGGTCAAAGGGGACTGATGCTAAGTGATACTAACTACCCATAGGCTTCTTTGGTAGAATCCATCTTGGCTAAGAGATGCATGTACACATATGGGGGGATCCTACACCAAATATGAACTCTGAACCAGGCAAATCAACGGGAACCCAGAAGAAATGCCCCATATAAGTAATTCAAGCTACCACAAGGGAGGGACACTCCCTGAGTCTATCCATATATCTATCCACACATACAGGACTCTCTGTTCCTTTTCATAAGTGCTTTATTTGTTTCACTACTTTCCTTCTTTGTGGGAATTTTCTGCAAAGCTGAAGGGCCAGGTTCTTGTCATTGACCACTAGTCTAGTGGCTAGGATTTGGTGCTCTCATAGCTGCAGCTTGACTGGATCTCTGGCCAGGAGCCAAAGCCCCACTTCAAGCTCCTGCAGGCTGAGGCTGCTAGAGATCAGCTTCATGCGGACCTTCTGCCCTGCACTTCAGCAATCTTAGCGTCTTCCATCCTCACACTACACTCACCTCCACAGTCACAAACATAGAGTAAGACTCAGAACCAGAGGCCCACGGGTGAATTATTTCTATTTTTTTTTTGCTTGAGTTTATTCATCTGTAAATGGAGAATGTAACAATACCTGACTTGGAGGGTTCCTGAGAGGATTTAAGAAGTTAATGAAGCATATGAAGCCTGATTCAGGCAAATGCTCAATAAAGGTTAGTGATAATTAGTTACCAAGTTACCTCCTGGACGTTTTTCTGATCTTAGCCTAAATGTCAGTTCCTCAGAACACTCTCTGACAATTCCCCAGACGTGGTCAGGTCCTCCTACACCTGCCCTCCCAGCATCATGGACTTCTTTCTTCACAGCATGCTTTGTAATTATATATGATTGATTTCTTTGCATACTTAAAAAAAAAAAATCTGATCAGTGTCCATATCCCTTTTAAGATAGTAGGTTCCATAAGGGCCCAGGGGCTGGCCCAGCACATAGCAGGTGATTGATACATGTTGAATGATTATGCTTGAGTAGTTTAGCCAGCTCTTTTTCAGATCAGACAAGATGTGTATGCCCTTCCTGTGGAGGAATCCATGTGTCAGGGGGAGGCAAGCCCCAGTTCCCAACTCCCCTCTATCTAATTCCTTCAACAAGCTGGGTGGGGCTTGTAAAGCAGAATGAGCTGCTTGTTGAGAGAGCAAGTGTGGGTGCAGCTCCCTTTCAATCTGGTGACCTTGGGAGAGACTCTTAGTTCCTAATGTATTTCCTAAACGTATTTCCTGTATTTGTAAAATAAGAGATTTGATCAGTGGTTGAAACCAACAGGGTTTAATTTTTTTTAAGCTATGAGTATCTTCTGCATGCTAGAGATCTCCTGGCATAGCAAGCCATGAAGCAAGTGGGCCAAGAAGCACTCTGTGAGTGGGCAGTCAGGCCAGCTGCTGTCAAGAAGCATTCTGCAACCAGAGAGGTGAGTCACCAGCTCCTCAGCCACCTCTGTACCCAACCCTGACACATCGGCTGTCGCTTCTCTGGGGACTCAGGGGCCACCAACAGTCTCCATATCTGGACCATGTCCCTCTGTGTGGTACATGCTTCGATTTACTGCCCACATTCTTGCTCTTAGACATTCAGTGACCACCTGGAGGCCTAAAGAGACGATGCATCTCTGAGTGGTTCCCGAGTGGGCACAAACCCCCGGAAGTCCAAGCCAGGCTGTGTGCCTCTACCCGGTCGCGACCGGCTGGGGCAATTACAGGAGCTTGGCAGGGTGGGAATGGGCTCATACAACTCACTTACTCAATAAACATCTCCAAGCTCCAACAAGTCCTGGTGTGCTGGACTCCGCTGCCCTGCGGGGCCAGGCCTGAGGGCTTTGCTTCACCTTGTGAGGCAAAGGCCACTCAGTGTGACAGAGCAGGGGACGGAGTGACACCCTCTTCTCTTCACAGAAGATTAACTCATGGCCGAGTATCCTTCCAGATCCCAGGATTCTTTCTTTAAAAAAAATTTACTGGAGTACAGTTGCTTCCCTGAAAGCTCAGTTGGTAAAGGATCCACCTGCAGTGCAGGAGATCCCAGCTTGATCCCTGGGTTGGGAAGATCCCCTGGAGAAGGGAAAGGCTACCCACTCCAGTATTCTGGCCTGGAGAATCCCATGGACTGTACCGTTCACGGGGTTGCAACGAGTCGGAGACGACTGAGTGACTTTCACTTTCACGGTTGCTTCACAATGTTGTGTTAGTTTCCGCCGTAGAGCAAAGTGAATGAGCCACATGTGTACATACAGCCCCTCTTTTTTTGGATTTCCTTTTCATTTAAGTCACCACAGAGCACTGAGTAGCGTTCCCCATGACAAACAGGTTCTCATTAATTATCTGTTTTATACATAACAGTGTGTGTATGTCAATCCCAATCTCCCAGTTTATCCCAACCTCCTTTCCCCTCCTTGGGGTCCATGAGTTTGTTCTTAATGTCTATGTTTCCATTTCTGCTTTGCAAATAGGTTTATCTGCGCTATTCAGATACCAGAATTCCTTTTTTTTTTTTTTTTACAGTATAGAACAGTGTTTTATATAAAAATTAAAAACAAAATCCCAACAACACAGCTGTCCTCTGGTTCTATCACTGTGGCCTGTTAAAACACAGAGTCCAGACCCAGCAATCCCACCATTGGGCATATGCCCTGAGAAAACCACAATTCTAAAAGACACATGTACCCCAATTTTCACTGTAACACTATACAATAGCCAGGACATGGAAGCAACCAAGGTGTCCATTGACAGATGACTCGATAGACAAGTTGTGGTACATTTATACAAAGGAATATCACTCAGCTGTAAAAACAAATGAATTTGAGTCAGTTGTAGTGATGTGGATGAACCTAGAGTCTCTTATTCAGAGTAAAGTAAGTCAAAAAGACAAGCACCATATATTAACACATATATATGGAATCTAGAAGGTTCCACAGAAGTACACAGAAGAACTATACAGAAAAGATCTTCATGACCCAGATAACCACGATGGTGTGATCACTCACCTAGAGCCAGACATCCTGGAATGTGAAGTCAAGTGGGCGTGAGGAAGCATCACTACGAATAAAGCTAGTGAAGGTGATAGAATTCCAGTTAAGCTATTTCAAATCCTAAAAGATGATGCTGTGGAAGTGCTGCACTCACTATGATGTCAAATTTGGAAAACTCAGCAGTGGCAACAGGACTGGAAAAGGTCAGTTTTCATTCCAATCCCAAAGAAAGGCAATGCCAAAGGCTGTTCAAAGTACCATGCAATTGTACTCATCTCACATGCTAGCAAAGTAATGCTCACAATTCTCCAAGCTCAAAATGTTCAATTCTCCAATGTTCAAAATTCTCCAAAGTTGGCTTAAAACTCAACATTCAGAAAACTAAGATCATGGCAAATAGATGGGGAAACAGCGGAAACAGTGACAGACTTTATTTTTTTGGGCTCCAAAATCACTGCAGATGGTGACTGCAGCCATGAAATTAAAAGACACTTGCTCCTTGGAAGAAAAGCTATGACCAACCTAGACAGAATATTAAAAAGCAGAGACATTACTTTGCCAAAAAAGGTCCATCTAGTCAAAGCTACGGTTTTTCCAGAGTAATGTATAGATGTCAGAGTTGGACCATAATGAAAGCTGAGCACCTAAAAATTGGTGCTTTTGAACTGTGGTGTTGGAGAAGACTCTTGAGAGTCACTTGGGCTGCAAGGAGATCCAATCAGTCCATCCTAAAGGAAATCAGTCCTGAATATTCATTGGTTGGTGAAGCTGAAACTCCAATACTCTGACCACCTGATGTAAAGAACTGACTCATTGGAAAAGACCCTGATGCTGGAGAAAATTGAAGGCAGGAGGAGAAGGGGAAGGGGACGACAGAGGATGAGATGGTTGGATGGCATAACTGACTCAATGGACATGAGTTTGAGGAGGGTCCAGGAGTTGGTGATGGACAGGGAAGCCTGGCATGCTGCAGTCCATGGGGTTGCAAAGAGTCAGACATGACTGAGTGACTGAACTGGGAACTGGGATGGAATCTAGAAAAATGATACTGATGAACTTAGTAGAGAACAAACTTGTGGACACAATGGAGGAAGGTAAGGGTGGGATGAATTGAGAAAGTAGCATTGACATATATACACTATCATGTATAAAATAGTTCGTGGGAAGTTTCTAAATAACACACAGAGCCCAGCCTGGCTGTTCTGTGATGATGCAGAGGGGTGGGATAAGGGTGGGGGGTGGGAAGCTCAAGAGAGAAGGGATATATAAAATTATGACTGATTTGTGTTATTGTATGGCAGAAACCAACATATGATTGTAAAACAATTTTCCACCAATTAAAAATATGAAAAAAAAGACAAAAACTGCAGAGTCCAAAGGAATGGGACAGAGAGAGAGAATGATTTGCATTCTAACAGGCCTCTCTCTCTCTCTCTCTTTTTTTTTTTTTAAGAGAAAACCAGCATTTAGTTGGAGAGGGCATTCCAGAGTGGTTGTGTACCCTGGGAAATGCTAGGTGTTTCTATTCAATGAGGGTCTGAGCAGCTGATTTCCACAAAGCATGAGCTTCAGCCACGCTGGTGAGCAGTGGAACATGGGATGCACGATTCATATGAACTTATCTCCACTATTGATACTATGTGTAAAATAGATAACTAATGAGAACCTACTATACAGCAGAGGGCGCTCTAGTTAATGCACTGTGTTGACCCGGATGGGAAGGAAATCCAGCCAAGGGAGGGGAGAGATGTATTTGTGTGGCTGATTCACTCTGCTGTGGAGCAGAAACTAACACAACATTGTAAAGCAATTATAGTCCAATACAAATTAATTTAAAAAGTGAGCTTCTTTTAGAACCCAGAGGACTTCTAGTAAGGAAGCCAAAGTTCTGCTTCCATGGCGTGACAGAGCATTTGGAAATGTCTTTACACACGAACCATCAAAACCGACAATCCTACGAGTTTCTAGGCCTGAGAGAAATTTATAAACTGAGGACAAGCGATCTGAGAGAGGCATAGCCCAGCTGCTTGGGACAAAGCATCACACTCCCAGTTTCTTATCTTTTCAAGGTAAGAAGATACATTTGGTCATCTGTGTATTTAGGTCAGGTTCTCAAATTGAGCCTATACAACGCCTTAAAAAAATTTAACAGCTATATTTATAAGAGTTAAAGTTTTAAAATAACCAGATCAGTCCCAAGATGGAGTCACTCATGCTAAGCTTCCTGTGAGTAAACCAGAACCACCTGTCTTCTGTGAGGCTCTCCCAAAACAGGCAGACCCAGACCCCCCAGTCTGTGCCCACAGGCCCCACACACAGGCTCCAAGACCTCCCTCTGTTCCACAGAAGGGAAGCTAATGTCAGCAAGGCCCAGGGCCAAAATCACTGCAGATGGTGACTGCAGCCATGAAATCAGAGGACATTTGCTTCTTGGCAGGAAAGCTATGACAAATCTAGACAGTGTGTTGAAAAGTGGAGACATTACTTTGCCAACAAAGGTCTGTATAGTCAAGGCTGTGTTCTTCCCAGTGGTCACAGAGTTGTGAGAGCTGAACCTTAAAAGAAAGCGGAGTGCTGAAGAATCGATGTCTTGGAGCTGTGGTACTGGGGAAGACTCCTGATAGTCCCTTGGACAGCAAGGAGATCAAACCAGTCAATCTTAAAGGAAATCAACCCTGAATACTCATTGGAAGGACTGATGCTGAAGCTGAAACTTCAGTATTTTGGTCATCTGATGCGAACAGCTGACCCATTGGAAAAGTCCCTAGTGCTGGGAAAAATTGAGAGCAGATGGAGAAGAGGGCATCAGAGGATGAGATGGCTGGATGGCATCACTGATGCAATAGACATGAACTTGGGCAAACTTTGGGGAGATGGTAAGGGACAGGGAGGCATGGTGTGCTGCAGTCCATGGGGTCGAAAGAGTCAGACATGACTAGGCAACTGCACAATAGCAACAGCAGCCTCCTTGTTACTCCTCCTTTGGTCTTTAAGACTCTCTGGCCTCCTACAGGCCTTCCAAGCCTCTTTTCTCTCTGCCAGATGGGATGCTGCTCCATCCATGAGTTGCTGAATAAGAGCCTACTGATCAGTACATTGTAGAAGATTTTCTTTTAACAAACTTTAGGATTAATGGTTCAGTTTACAAAGCTTGAAAAAGAGTGAAAGTGAAGTCACTCAGTTGTGTCTGACTCTTTGTGACCCCATGGACTGTAGTCTACCAGGCTTCTCCATCCATGGGATTTTCCAGGCAAGAATACTGGAGTGGGGTGCCATTTCCTTCTCCAGGAGATCTTCCTGGCCCAGGGTTTGAACCTGGGTCTCCCACATTGTAGGCAGACGCTTTACCGTCTGAGCCACCAGGGAAGCCTGTTGACTTGGGAAATGGGTGGCAGAATCCATTCTAGGGAGAAACGTTTTCCATCTAGTGAATGCCCGTGAGAGGATGAGGGCCCAACAGGCTCCCCTAACAGCTTAGGGAGGTTAAAAAAATTTTTCAGATCAAAGTGAAATTAGCAGGACAATATTTGGCAAATGGAAAAGAAAAAAAACTTACTTGCAGTCCCACTCCCATCCCATGTCAATAACCAATATAATTTCTGTGAATTAAAAACGATGTATGTATGGAGAGAATACACTTGTGGTTGCCAGTGGGGTGGGGGTGGGGAGGGATGGATTGAGAGCGTGGGATTAGCAGATGCAAACTCTCATACATGATGGATGAACAACAAGGTGACACTGTAGCCCACAGGGAGCTATAGTCACCATCTTGTGATCAATCAGAACAGAAAAGAATATGAAAAAGAATGTATATGTATGTATAACTGAATCACTTTGCTGTACAGCAGAAATTAATACAACATTGCAAATCCACTATCCTTCAATTAAAAAAAATATACATCTATGGATCGCTAAGAGGGGGAAATAGGTGGCAGAATCCATTCTAGGGAGAAACCGTTTTCTGTCTAGTGAATGCCTGTGAGAAGATTAGGGTCCAACAGGCTCCCCTAATGATGACTTGGGTCCCTGTCCCTCGCCTTCTCCTCATGGGGAGGTGAGGTAGACCTGCCTGGAAGGAGGGTCCCTGACAAAGACGGGGATGTAGCATGGCAGGGGTGTATGCAGAGAGCTTATTTTTTTGCATAAACATAGTGGGAGACATTTGAGTTTCAGGAGGTAGCCTTGGATAAGGGGTGTGCACACAGGAGGAACAACAGGAGAACATGGAATGGGAGGTCGGTGAGAATGGGGAGGAGGGTGGGCTGGGGAAGAAAGTCAGCCAGTGAGGCATGCCCTGAGGTGCTGCTGACATGGAAGGCGAGGCTGCACAGTGGCGGGTCCCCTGCAGGGCCTGGCAGACTTGAAAGGAAGCTGCCTCGTGTGGATGGAGTTCACAGGGATCAAGAAGAAAGGTCACTTTTCCATATTTGGGTCTGTGCTTCATGCATAAGAATGGTTTGAAAGAGGCAAGAACAGAGGAGACACAAGAAAGAATTAGGACCAAGGGGATCAGGAAAAATACAGGCTCCCCAAGGAATGATCAGATTTTGGGGGAAGAGGGTAAGAAGAGCTCCAGTGTTCCCTAAGCTTTGTAGGATAAAGAGTCTTTCCATTTATTAAAGGGAGGAGTAACCATATAAATTTGTTTGGAGTTACGAGTGTCAAGGGGCTTCCCAGGTGGTGCTAGCGGTAAAGAACCTGCCTGCCAGTGCAGGAGACATAAGAGATGCCGGTTCAATCCCTGGGCCAGGAAGATCCCCTGGAGGAGGGCACGGCAACCCACTCCAGTATTCTTGCCTGGAAGATCCCATGGACAGAGAAGCCTGGAGGAATATAGTCCATGGGGTCGCAAAACAGTTGGACAGGACTGAAGCAACTTGGCACACATACACGAATGTCAAATTACTACAATCTGGGTAAGAAAATTCTGTATAGTTATAAAAATTTTTTGTATCTTCCTCTTTTTCATTTAAAATGAAATTGTATATATTTTCCTATGTTACAGAATATTAGAGAATTGACATTTTTTTCTTGGACCCACTATGCTCTGGGGTCCATTTCTGTTACTATATAATCTTATTTAATCCCTACAACATTCTCTGAGGTAGTCAAATCATTGCAACTATTTTTTAAAATAAAAAGCTGAAGCCTAGAGTGGTTAAGACATGTCCAAGGTTGGACAGGACTTTCCAGGAGGAGCCAGTGGTAAAGAACCTGCCTGCCAATGCAGGAGACTTAAGAGATGTGGGTTCGTTCGATCTCTGGGTTGGGAAGATCCCCTGGAGGAAGGCACGGCAACCCACTCCAGTATTCTTGCCTGGAGAATCCCATGGACAGAAGAGCCTAGCAGGCTATAGTTCATAGGGTCACAAAGAGTCAGACACGCATGCATGCAAAGTTGTCCAGCCAGCAGTGACTGACCCCAGGAGGGAGACTGGATCCATCAGAGTGCAAAAGCCCTCTCCACAACCCCATGATGCTTGCCAGAGAGATCAGAGAACTGAAATCCATCTCCAAGACCATCAAGAGGAAAAATCAGAACAACAGGAATGTAAAAGATTCTTCTCTCCTCCAGGAAAGAAATTTGACTCTGTGATAGGAGTAGGCTTTCTATTTCACAATATGTAGTTGGCCATCAGCTTTCCTACAACTCAGCCTGCAAAACGACGTGATCCTCTTCTATAGTAATAGCTCTTCTTTTCACTTTGGGGGCTTGGCTCATCCCACTTCGCCTTGGAAAGCACTTCCATGAGATGCTACTAAAACCGATCAGTGTTCAGTTCAGTTCAGTTCAGTCGCTCAGTTGTGTCCGACTATTTGCGACCCTATGAATTGCAGTACGCCAGGCCTCCCTGTCCATCACCAAATCCCGGAGTTCACTCACACTCACGTCCATTGAGTCAGTGATACCATCCAGCCATCTCATCCTCTGTCGTCCCCTTCTCCTCCTGCCCCCAATCCCTCCCAGCATCAGAGTCTTTTCCAATGAGTCAACTCTTCACATGAGGTGGCCAGAGTATTGGAGTTTCAGCTTTAGCATCATTCCTTCCAAAGAAATCCCAGGGTTTTCTCCTGGGTTGATCTCCTTCAGAATGGACCGTTTGGATCTGCTTGCAGTCCAAGGGACTCTCAAGAGTCTTCTCCAACACCACAGTTCAAAAGCATCAATTCTTCGGCACTCAGCCTTCTTCACAGTCCAACTCTCACATCCCTATATGACCACTGGAAAAACCATAGCCTTGACTAGATGGACCTTTGTTGGCAAAGTAATGTCTCTGCTTTTCAATATGCTATCTAGGTTGGTCATAACTTTTCTTCCAAGGAGTAAGCGTCTTTTAATTTCATGGCTGCAATCACCATCTGCAGTGATTCTGGAGCCCAGAAAAATAAAGTCTGACATTGTTTCCACTGTTTCCTCATTTATTTCCCATGAAGTGATGGGACCAGATGCCATGATCTTCGTTTTCTGAATGTTGAGCTTTAAGCCAACTTTTTCACTCTCCTCTTTCACTTTCTTCGAGAGGCTTTTTAGTTCCTCTTCACTTTCTGCCATAAGGGTGGTGTCATCTGCATATCTGAGGTTATTGATATTTCTCCCAGTAATCTTGATTCCAGCTTGTGCATCTTCCAGCCCAGCGTTTCTCATGATGTACTCTGCATATAAGTTAAATAAGCAGGGTGACAATATACAGCCTTGATGTACTCCTTTTCTATTTGGAACCAGTCTGTTGTTCCATGTCCAGTTCTAACTGTTGCTTCATGATCTGCATATAGGTTTCTCAAGAGGCAGGTCAGGTGGTCTGGTATTCCCATCTCTTTCAGAATTTTCCACAGTTTATTGTGATCCACACAGTCAAAGGTTTTGGCATAGTCAATAAAGCAGAAATAGATGTTTTTCTGGAACTCCCTTGCTTTTTCAATGATCCAGCAGATGTTGGCAATTTGATCTCTGGTTCCTCTGCCTTTTCTAAAACGAGCTTGAACATCTGGAAGTTCACAGTTCATGTATTGCTCAAGTCTGGCTTGGAGAATTTTGAGCATTACTTTACTAGCGTGTGAGATGAGTGCAATTGTGCGGTAGTTTGAGCATTCTTTGGCATTGCATTTCTTAGGGATTGGAATGAAAACTGACCTTTTCCAGTCCTGTGGCCACTGCTGAGTTTTCCAAATTTGCTGGCATATTGAGTGCGGAACTTTCACAGCATCATCTTTCAGGATTTGAAAGAGCTCAATGCCATCACCTCCACTAGCTTTGTTCGTAGTGATGCTTTCTAAGGCCGACTTGACTTCACATTCCAGGATGTCTGGCTCTAGGTGAGTGATCACACCATCGTGATTATCTTGGTTGTGAAAATCTTTTCTGTACAGTTCTTCTGTGTATTCTTGCCACCTCTTAATATCTTCTACTTCTGTTAGGTCCATACCATTTCTGTGTTATGTGGCTGCAAAAATCATTAGCCAGAAGGCTCTGGTTTCGCTCTGTGAAGGATGTTGGTGCTGAGATTGGAAGTTGACTGAGGGGTCCTGAGTAGTGACCCCCAGAAGGAGTGAGTCCCTGTGCCTGGTGGCCATCATCTCTGAAGCTACCAGCCATACCTCTGCCCTGTGGCTGGTTCTTCCAGTTCACTCAAACCCACACATCCTCAGTTCTGTGGATGCCCAAAGGAAGTGTTCTTTGTTGGAGAGTGTTTCCATATCGTGTAGGTGTAGTAAGTAATAAGACTCCTTTTTTGTTCTAAAAGGCAAGATTATCTAAAGTACAAGAGTGAAAAGCAATGGTGACATGAACAATGATTGCACAACCAAATCTCTTGCGCTCTTTCACTTATTCTAATGAAGCAGGGATGGGTCCACCCCCGCACAGTGCATACCTGGCTGCTGGCTGCAGTGGGAAGAACAAACACTAGCCTTCATGGTTTTGTTTATCCTTAAAACTGTGAACTTCTTTTATTTTGAGAACAAAATACTGTGTGCATTAAAATCACTTATGTTCTCTCAAGTCAATGACAAGGCTTGGATTTCATATTTGAAATGTGTGATGAAATCCAGAAGCAACACAAATTAGGTACTTAATGAAAAAAAAAACTTCAAATAAAGAAATCTTGCTTAAAAAATTTTTTTGGGGGGTGTGTGGGGTGGGGTGGGGGCTGTGCTACATGGCATGTAGAATCTTGGTTCCCCAACCAGGGATTGAATCTGGGTCCCCTGCAGAGTCCTAACCACTGGACTGCAAGGGAATTCCAAAGAAATGTTACTTTTAAAGGAGCCACATCTGTTGGCATTCACTCAACAGTTCTGGGCACCTGTCTTCCTTGAATCAGCTAGAGACCTGGTGGTGAGTGCAGTGAGTGTTCCCAGGCTAAGGAAGAGAAGTGGTGCCTGCTGGGCTGGGAGGGGTGGAGGGTTCATCAGACTGAGGTTTCAGTGAGGCTGCAGGCAGCTTGCTGAAGAATGAGGTAAGAGCGCCTTATGGGGAAGAGCGAGTGGGGTTGTGGGGATGAGCAATTCAGGATGATGACTAGATCTCATCAGCCTGCGACTCCAGAAGTGAAGTTGCTGAAAAAGAGGTGACAGTCACAAGTTGATAGGATCAAGAATCTCTGAACAGAAGGGATTGTAGACTTTAAACTTGTAACTCTTTAACTCTGCAGATGGAGAAACAGATACCTACACTCACCAAAGCCACAGCTAACCAGACAGACTTGCATGATTCAAACTACAGTTAAAATAGTGGGAGGCACACAGAGCCACAGCCTCTTAGGAGCCTGTCTGCTTTCAAGGGTCACACACGGAGGAGTCCTCTGTCACACCTGCCACATCTTTCAGTCTGAACGTACTTTACCTCTTTTTTTCTCCCAAGGCAAATGCACAGACCAGCTCATATCTCTAGGGTTTAATTCCTTTAGAGAAGACATCTGCATTCTAGCCCTCATCCTTGTAGCCCTGACATTTTGCAAAGCTGGTCAGGAAAGTTCTCTCGTCTTCATCCTGACATAAGCATGGTGAGGCAATACCAGGGTGGTCTGGTCTGCACGTGCATGGCGGCTGTCATCCAAAGCACCTGCAGTGGTGTTCAGTATTCGGAGGGAAACTGTTTATGCACTGTTTGGGCCATTTTGGCCTGCCTCATTTAAAGCTGAGTTTTAAAAAATATGGACAAGACAAACCTCTTTAGTAAGTGGTTACAGCATTTAAAAGAATTAAACAACAGAACATAAAATATCAGGTACAATCTAGACGCTTTGTGAAACTGTTTTAGGTGACTGTGTGAGTGTGTGTGTTGGGTCTTGTGTGTGCTGAAATGGCTCTCAGGAGACTTAAGATCACAAATGATGCACTGTTGTTGTTGTTATTTAGTTGTTCAGTTGTGTCCGACTCCTTGTGACCCCGTGGACTGTAGCCCGCCAGGCTCCTCTGGCCATGGGATTCTCCAGGCATGAATACTGGAGTGGGTTGCCATTTCCTTCTCCAGGAAATGATGCATTATTTTAACCCTAATTTGATTAATCAAGCATATCTAACTTTATGCTAATTCTTTTGTCTTTTTCTTGGCTTGTTGGACCTTAGTTCCTGGAGCAGGAATTGAACCCAGGCCCTTAGTGGTGAAAGTGCAGAGTTCTAACCACTGGGTCGCTAGGGCATTCCTAACTTTATGCTAATTCTCAAGGCAATGTAGTGAAGGGCTGTGTTTTCTGTTTGCTTTTTAAGGTTGGGAAAATTTATTTAAAGAAGCAAACATATCTCATTTCCTATTGTGTCCTAGAATTCCCTTTAATTGTTAAGTTCATTCTTCACAATGATGAGTGTCCGAATTGAACATTTTCATGAGAACAATTTAATCTTGGTAAGCAATCATGAAATGTGAGATAAAATACTAACTCTACAGGTAGTTTTTTCTCAAGACTGTAATTATCTACTTCAAAGTTTGTAGATAAATAGTGTAATTTTTATCCCCAAATCTTTCTTTCATCCAGTCATTCATCATTTATCATCTCCTTAGCAGAAGACACATTCTCTTTTGCAGGATCTCATTGGCTGGAATCAAAGTGACAGGAACAAAACAACAGGCTGCAGAATTAATGGGAGGCAGAGCACAGCCATTCAGCCTTTTCAGGCCCAGCAGGGCTCACTGACTGACGGCTGTGTACCAAGGCTGCGGAGGATGGCTGGGCCTTCAGAGGGTCTAAGGCAAGTCAGAGGGAGTGTGGCAATGCCTTCAACATCTGAGAGGTGGCATCGGATTCCTTTAATTCTTCTTGCCCATTTGGCCATAGCTCATTGAAAACTCAGCTATTCAAAATACAGCCTAGCTATAATATGAAGCAATTAATTAAGTGGGTGGTAATTGGCACTTAAAAAGTGAAAGAGTAGACGTTTTCCCTGGAGTTCCAGTGGTTAAGAACTTGCCTGCCAATGCAGGGGACATGGGTTCAATCCCTGGTCCAGGAAGATCCCACATGCCCCAGAGCAACTGAACACTCATGTCGAAACTACTGGACCCACACGCTCTAGAGCCTGTGCTTCACCACAAGAGAGGCCACCACAGTGAGAAGCCTGAGCACTGCGCCTAGTGAGCAGCCCCTGCTCGCGGCCGCAGCTAGAGAAAGCCCTGTCGCAGCAGTGAAGACCCAGCACAGCCAATGAATTAAAAAAGGTGAAACAGAACAGAAAATATCAGGGCGCACCCCAGGTGCCTTGGGAAATGTTTCATTCAGTGCACGCGTGTGTGTGTGAGCATGCATTGGGTCCTCGTGAGCAACACCCTTCTTACTATGGATCACAGTCAAACGACCCTGAAGCCACTGCTCTGCCAGATGCAGGGGTGGGATGCATCTAGTTCTTACTGTGTGTCCTGAGGCGCTGATGCTGCCTCAGAGGGAAGCTAAGAAAAGACCCAGGAGGGTGTCTTGTTCCAGAGCCGGGACACGACCAAAGTGAGAACCTAAGCTCCAGGCCCTGTTCTGAGGCACTTCACCAACATCCACTCACACACACATGAAGCCACAGCAATGCTTTATAACTGACCCTCATCCTAGCAATGAGGGAGGTCAGGCCGACAGGAGCCCACCCCTTGTTAGTAGTCTAGACCGTCCACCCCAGAGTCTTAACCTCCACCCAGGGTTGCCCAATGACCTGCTCCAGTGGGGGTTTTCTTGGTGTTGGCATCCTCAGTCTAGCCAACTCCCCCGTCTTGAATTACTTAAGCGGCTCTCAGATGCTTGATGGCAAAGTCACCTGCACTAAGAAAGCTGGCATCTCTAGCATCCTCACCATCTTCATCACACTCACATTTTGTCTGCAACCTGCCAGCAGTTATTCCCACCCAATGTGGTAAATCAACTGTATTTCAATACAAAACATTTTTAAAAGTCTCTTCGAGTAAGATTTACACATTATCACTCAGTGTGTATCACTTATATACATTATTACACGTATTAATACATATTATACTTTATATTAACATATATTGTCTAACCCTCCCGGGACCATTACCTGTGTAGAGAAACGTGTTGGAATGTCCTCCCACCACCACATCCACGCCCTTCACTTTCTGAGCAATGAGTTTATCCACTTCAAAACCAGAGTGTCCCAGTGCAATAATTTTGTTCACGTTTAGAGTTTTTAACTTATCTACTTCAGGTTGCAATGCAGCGATTTCATCTTCGAATACTAAATTCGTTCCTAAGGAAGAAAATAAAATGGACACTTACTCAACAATAGCTTTATAAAAATCATATTGCTTATTATATAAGCATATCAAGTAAAAACACCTTACTGCCTAAAGTCCTTAAATTTTTAAGACCAAAACTTGTTTATAAATTCAGTGTAATATCTCTACAAAGCCAATAAAAATTCACACCAATATTCTCACTTACATTCCCGTAAGTTGCACTGGGGCTTCCCTGGTGACTCAGAAGATAAAGAATCTGCCTGCAACGTAAGAGATCTGGGTTCAGTCCCTGAGTTGGGAAGATCCCTTGGAGAAGGAAATGGCAACCCATTCCAGTATTCTTGCCTGGAAAATTCCAGGGACAGAGGAGCCTGGCAGGCTACAGTCTATGGGGTCACGAGGAGTCAGACAGGACTGAGAGTCTAAGACACACACACACAAGGTTGCCTGTTGGTTTAAGGCTGCGGATGATACTATGTTGCTCGAGTTCAATCTCAAACTGTGAGCAGGGTTCAGATTTGTAATCTCTCTATTTCTTTAATCTATTTGTATTTTTATTCAGACTTCCATTAGGTCAGCACAAAGCACGCCTGAGCACATAAACATGTTGCACTGTATACATGCCAAGTCATTATGCTATACACCCTAGTGTGGATCAATCATATCTCAATAAAACTTAAAAAAAGAAAAGATTAGCTACTGTATGGCTTTGTTTGCAAGTTCAGCACAATCAGTCTTCAGACTTGAAACTCTTGTCAGCGACTAGTCCTTGAATTGACGCCATTGACAACACTGTCTTGTCCACCAGATAAGGTCAGTGTTACAGCATCACTGAGCACTGATTAGACTGGGTTCTCATCCGAGGACTGCTGGCCCTGGGAGCCTTGCATCCCTCCCAGGAGGCTCACCCCCTACACAGTGGGAGCTGAAGCTTGCCTGCTAGTGCGGCTGGCGAGTGTGGGTGTGATCGCACAGCTGGGCGCTGTGTGCTGCAGGCTTGCACTACCCAGTGTGGTAAGCCCACCAGGCTCCCCCTTTGTCCCCGTCCTGCAGTCAAATCGCAGCATGGCTGGAGGGCTTACAGCTCTGACTGGCACAGACAGGACTACAAACACAGATACGCTGCCCTGAAGTCACAGCAAGCCAGCTGTGACTCCAGATCTTCCAGAGGATCTGGATTCCCTTATGCTGGAACCAACCCTAAAACAAAAATGCCAAAAGTTGAATCAGTCTCCTAACAACTTTTCAAAACCCAGGAGTCTGTTATCTCCAGTTTGAAAAGTATTCATCTAAGGAGCTGTGAGATGGTTCAACATATCACTTCTGAAGCTGTGGTGTTTGGGGGTCTCTGTGTGTTCCAGGAGGGAACTCTGGAGTCCCTCAAATCAGTTAAGATGATCTGGGCCAAAGAGCATGGAAAATAAGCAGCAAGGCTGATGGTAAAGCTAGGGGTACCCCAGACCAACAGCCTGAAAACAAGTGGTTCACAGATGTGGATGGGATCTGCATTGCTGCCAGTAGCTCACAGGGCAGCTCTTGATTTTTAACTCTTAAAAATCAAGAGTTTAACAGCTTGGCCCTCACTGTCTGCCATGAAGCCATTAAGAATCATCTGATTATTCTTGCCAGTCACCCCAAGAAGCTCAAGGTTCCCAGGTCACCCTCAGTGCTGTGTCAACACTGAACCTCTCACTGATCTCCCCTTAAAACAACGAGGTGCACCCTCCCCATGCCACACTGCTGCTTAATGTCTCTCTGTGGCACTCACCACCTTCTGGTGCACTAAACATTCTCCTCATCTACTTCTTTTCCCTCTAAATGGGAAGCTCCAGTGGGCAGGGCTTTTTGGGGTCAGTATCTCTGATGCCAAGAACACTGCCAGGAACAGAGGTAGGCTCCCAGAGGGAATGAATGAATGAATGAGTAACTGAATGGATGTTTGCTGAGACTTATGCTTCATCCTCTGCTTCAGTGTGGTGGGCAGGAAAGAACAAAAAGTCAAGAGAAAGGCCTCTGAAGACAAAGAAATGTATTCTCCTAACACATCAGAAACCTCACATGATTGATCATCCCACATACAGAAGGCATGGGATTTATTTCAGGATAATATGAAGGGAAAGTTGCAAGTGTTAGTCGCTCAGTCATGTCCGACTCTTTGCAGCCCCACAGACTGTAGCCCATCAGGCTCTTCTGTCCATGGGATTCTCCAGGCAAGAATACTGGAGTGGGTTGCCATGCCCTCCTCCAGGGATCTTCCCAACCCAGGGACTAAACCTGCATCTCCTGCATTGCAGGTATTCTTTACCATCTGAGCCACCAGGGAGTGAGAGGAATTTCATTATCTAAATAATGAAATTATGCCCGTGGGCACCCAGGCCACCAGGACTGAAGGATTGAGGCTGGATATTTGGGGCCAGAGATCTATAGGAGGAGCCAGGCTGCTGAGCCTGTGGTCTTGGGAGAAGCAAGCGTCCCCTGAGACACTGATGCATCCCTGCCCAGCTCCTGCACTGGTCCCTACATGATGCAGCCCCTCTCTCCTGGGAGATGCTGGAAAGAGTGTGGTCCTTTCAGCTCTCACGTCTTTTGTAACCTGGTAAAGTGCCATCAGAGTCCCAGCAAGGCTAGTCCCTGCCCCCTGTCTCTCCACCATCCCCCTCTTCTATCTTTTTATTGGTGACTATTTCTAAGAACAATTTTTAAAGTCTTTATTGAATTTGTTACAATATTGCATCTGTTTTGTGCTTTGTGCTTAATCGCCCAGTTGTGTCCAACTCTTTGTGACCCCGTGGACTGTAGCCCGCCAGGCTCCTCTGTCCATGGGATTCTCCAGGCAAGAAAACTGGACTGGGTTGCCATTTCCTTGTCAGGGGATCTTCCCAACGTAGGAATTGAACCCAGGTCTCCCACGTTGCAGGTGGTTTCTTTACTGTCTGAACCACCAGGGAAGTGTCTGTTTTACATTTTGGTTTTTTTGGCCATGAGGCACATGCGATGTTAGTTCCTCAACCAGGGATGGAACCCATACCTCCTGCATGGGAAAGTGAACCATTGGACCATTAGGGGAGTCTCTTTATTGCTGAGTATGAAAGAAGGGACGAATGTTTTTCTCCAAATCATGCTGAACTCCTCAGCCCAACAATCCAGTCCTCACCCCACTTTCCCGCTTTCACTTAGAATCCATGTTCCAGGAAACTAAACAACTACCACTTTGGGATTGTGGCCCCACACCCGCCTGCTCGCGTGTGTTCATTCCACAGCTTTCACTGGGAAGCCCCCTGTGCTGGCACCAAGCAGGTCCCTGCCCTTGGCAGCGTGGGTCCCAGCAGATGACTCTGACCTCACTTCTGGAATGCCCTTTGCCCCAGAATTCTTCACACACCTTAGAGGGGGCCAAGGAGGGCCATCCTGCCCTTCACTCACCAGACCCTCTTCCCTCCCTCCCTGACTTTGTTAGTGACATTTAATTAGATTCTACCTTTAATGAACTCAAATCCCCCTGGATGGAACATCATGGAGACACATAACTATTCTGTTATTCAACATGTCCACATCTTTAGTCAGAGAACCTGAGCTGGCCCCTCTATTAGGTTCCAGATGTTCACTGAGAACAGACTAGCTCTGTCCTCAGGCTGCTCCCAAGGAAGCCCAGAGTGAGGACAAATGTGATCAGGGGAGGCATTTTCGGGGGGTGCTGGGGACCCACAGCAGGAGCGTCTCACCAGAGGGCCACCTGCGGCAACGGGGCCTCAGGACCCCAGCCCCACCCATATCGGTGATTGGTTCACTGTATAATCGCCCCCCTCGCCTCTGGGCAGGAAAGCCCCAGGGGGCCCAGACAGAAGGTGCCCTGAACCCGGGAAGGGCTGATCGCCTTGCTGTAAGTGGCGGGGCAGAAGGGCCAGAGCCTTGCTGGCGGTGGAGAGAAGCCCGAGACTGCACTGGGTACCTCCAGTGGGGCCACATCCTTCTCAGTCAGAAGAGCACTCATATAGCTCTTCAAAAGCCAGTAATTCATGAGGTCTGCAGGCGCCTGCTGTGGCATTTTCACAATGATTTCAGCCACACCCATGGACCACGTGCAAAGGCTTGGGGGAGAGATGTCACCTGGTGCCTGGGGTGCCTGACAAACCCCAGGTCCCCAGCCGTGGAGAGCAGCCCAGCCCTGCTTCCGAGCTCGCAGGACCCTCTCCTTACCCCTGAGCCACTCAGGGTCAAGTGCATTGACTTTTGTGTCATTTCTGATGGCCTGCAACCACTTTAACAGCAACAGTAAACACACGACATTTCTAACTGTCATTTTCTAAGATTTCCTTTATCAGTTTGTTCTTGTCCAAAACCCTTGTTTCCTTTTTTTCTTCAAATATGGAAAGAAAACTGACTTGGATAATTTAGAAAAATCTTCCCAGGTGACACATTGGTAAAGAATTTGCCTGCCAATACAGGAGACGCAAAGAGATGTGGGTTTGATCCCTGGGTGGGGAAGATCCCCTGGAGAAGGAAATGACAACCCACTCCAGTATTCTTGCCTGGAGGATCCCACAGACAGAGGAGGCTGGCGGACTATAGTCCATGGGTCTGCAAAGAGTCTGACATGACTGAGTGACTCACTTGCAATTTAGGAAAAACATCTTTTTGTTTTCACTGCCAAACCATTCCTGTAAAAGTGGCTCAAAAATGTTTTTTGAATGGTCTTCGGGTTATACAGATATATGTGTGTGTATATATGGCTATAGCAGATATGCATATATGTCTGTTGTATATACACACACAAGACCATTCAAGAATATATATATCTCCCAGAAAGCCAGATATAACAAAGCCATTAAAACAAGAGATAATGAAAAAGGGAGCTAACTAGACATAGAATAATCATACTAGAAAAAAGGAAGACAAGGTAAAACCCTGGCTCTGGGCTCCCTGGTTCCAAAGAAAAAAGGGCGTGAGTTACGTGACTCATTTTCCAATAAATGACTCCTTCTGACATCAGCACTGGATATAAATGGCCCTCTCATCCAAATTCTGAATGTGCTGAATTAAGCAATGTTACTGTTGGTGTCAACAATTCACTGAGCAGGAAAGCAAGGGTCTTTAAGAAGTTACTTAGGGCAACTGGAAACCACTAGATCGGTGTTTCAATGTCATCCACACGTGTCCAACACCACACACTGTTCCTACTTTAACCAATCATCCAGAAAAATAATGCCACACTCTGATTTAGTGGCACCTATTTTCAAGCAATGAGTGCTATAAAAGAAGCGAATACCTGGATTTGAGAGGAAAGGGGTTTCCTTTGAAGTGTATCCAACAATCCCCACAACTTCATTACCAACTGGAAGAATTTTATATGGTGAATAAAGTCCTGAAATTTTAGACGCTAGAGGCCCCTTGGCTTTAATGTTTGCGCTCAGAATTGAAAAATTGACCTTTTTGAGTAGTGGATCAATCAGGCCTTCCACACCATTATCAAATTCGTGATTTCCCAGTGCCTGGTGGAAAGGGAAAAGAGAAAAAGAATTAGGTACTCTGTAATTGCCAGTAAAAACATACTACAGAGAATATTACCTTGGGGAATTCCCTGCTGGTTCACTGGTTAGGACTCCACACTTTCACTGTGGAGGACACGGGTTCAATTCCTGGTCAGGGAACTAAGATCCCACAAAGCATATAGCACAGCCGAAAAATAAACAAACAAACAAAAAAGACCTTAACACAGGGTTCTGAAAACTGGAGAAGCTCTAGGAAGCTGACTGTATGACTGATGTCTTCCTCAGGCTCAGAGATTTTACTCCGGGGCCCTGGGGTCAGGCCCAGGGGCATTCAGATCACCAGGCAGATTTCAGAACCCCAGGCCCCATATCACCTGCTGAGGTGACGTCAATGTGTGTGGAAGGCACTCGCAGACAGGTCAGTGTCCTCTGCCTCCAGGTCTGAGGCAGGTTGAGAGTCTGCATTTACCAGGCTCTGTCCAGTCCCTTCTCTCATAAGCCCATATTTCAATTCACCAAACCAATCATTCCATTCCTTTATGCCAGGGACAACTTAAAATCAACAGGACTTTAGCAAAAGGGGCTGGGGTCATGTGATGAACAGACACTCGAGGCGTCCCCTCCCCGACGCAGCTCCCATCTCCTGGGTCATGATGCACTTATGTTCCCATAACTGTTTCTTCCCTAGGTCTCTGTGGTCCTCTGTTCTTCTGGGAAGGCGAGGATCCCCAAGGGCAAGCAGGAGATTGCACTTTGATAGCAGAGCATTGGTTTCTGCTTCCCGTCAGTTCTGGGTCACCCTGGGTTTTACTCTCAGCAGCTTCACATCCAAGGATGAGTAGGATGAAACCACCACAGGCTTTGGGGCTCTGGATGAGCCCTGAGCCAGGGCTCTGGGAGGAGCTGGCATGCTTTAACACAAGACACTTTACTCCCAACTTATTCCCTAGCTCCCTTTCCTCACTGCTCGGGGACCAGCTGGTGAGCCAGAGCTATCACCTTGGCGTCTGGTATCTTTCCCCAGGGTGATGCTGACAAAAGAGGACCCACTGGCCACCTCCCCCAAAGCCTTCCACTCCTTCTCTATGCGTCTCCTGGAAAAAACTCACCTATTGCAGCCACCCACCCATGGGCTCTGGCTGCCAAGGCTGATTTGCTATCTTAGTACTTAACTCAGTGGGTCTCAAACTTTCTATACACCACACTTGATTTTGCTTCACTTTGAGGGTCATCTGGGAACAGGCCTAGAAGTGCTGACTGGTGGCCCCTCCATCTAAATGAATACCCCCATCCCCATGTTCTCTGACTGTCCCCATCCTCCTCCTTCCTACCCATTCCACTCTGTAGCAGCTTGTTCTGCACATCCGTGGGGTCTTCCCCACAAGGAGTGCCTGTGAGTCACTGGGACCTTCACCTCACTCACTGCTGGAGCCCCTCGCCTGCCTGGCAGGTGACCCTCGCCAGTACCCACGCTCAAAGGGCAGTGTGCATCACGTCCTCATCTGCACGTGTTTCCATGAAGGAAGCAGTACAGTGTCTTCATGTTCCCATGTACCTGTCTTCCTGATTAAACTCAGAATTTCTGAACTTGCCTTTTATCCCATCTCTGAATATCTGCTCATTTTTACTTCTTCCTCTTACCTAAGTGCTTCCCTCTTAAAGGCTGACCTACTTAAAGGTTCTCCCAGTCTTGGGTAATTGTCTTTTTCTCTTCTATTCTTAGAACATCATGGTTTCTTCCTATGGTGAAATGTCTGCCTTATGAGGTTACAATAACTCATAATAATCTTGCTTAATTGTACAGGTTTTTTTTTTTTTTAAATGAATGTTTCCATAGCTCTTCATGAAAGATTGTCAATGCGTCAGCTGCCTTGCAGTTTACCATTATACTGCTAGCACTCAGCAACAGCTGAACTTACAGTTTTCCTTTGTCTTGCTTGGTGTCTCCTCCTTGGACTTGAGTGTAAAGCCCTGGAAGTGGTGACCTTGGCTGCCTTTCTGCCTCTCTGCCTGGCGGGGAGAGAGTGTGCTTGGAGGTGTGCAAGGATCACCTGAAAGCTGTCGCTGCCACCCACACTTTCAACACTCAACGGAACATCTGCAACCCCAGCTGGACTCCTGACTCTGCATCTCTACGTCTGGCTACCACGTGGACACTGCCCCCCAGAGTCTCACAGGCACCCCAAGCTTACTGCGCTCAAGCTCCTGCCTCTGGGATCCCCATCTTGGTCCAAGGTACTGCCCTCTCCCCAGTCAGCTGCAGCCAGAAACCCTGGAGCAGCCGAATCCCTCCCACTTGCTCACTCCCTCTCCTCACCTCCCACCAGCATCTCCCGCTTTATTTAAAAGCTCCAGTTCAGCCTACCCCATTGCTCCCACCTGCATGTAGTCCTGGTGCCCCCACCCCAACCCTGCCCCCCAGCCAGGCCTTCAGATGCTACCACTGCCATCTCTAAACCTGAACCTTGCTGCCAGAACCATCTTTCTAAAATGCAAATCTGAACTTGTTGTTCCTGACCTTAAGGGTCCTGAGAGGCTTCCTCTGGGATAAAGTTCAATGTCCTGAGCTCTTTGAGGTCTGGTCTTGCCTTCTCCTCCAGCTTCCCTCAGACACCCACCTCCAGACAGGCCTGGAGGCTCCATCATTCATGAGCAGTGACCTGAACACATTTCTAAACTGAAGCTTCCTCCAGAAGAGGAATGAATGAATAAAACAAAAGCTGTAATGACAGCAAGTCAGTATTTACTAAGTACATACCACACACCAGTATCATGCAAGGTGATTTTGTGTAGCAAACCTGGTTTTGTGCTGTGACGTCAGTATTATTATTATGCTTGTGTTACAGAGGGGAAAAACTGAGATCTAGAGACATTAAATGAATGGTTCAAGGTCACAAAATTAGTAAGGAGTGGAGCTGGGACCAGAGCCACTTCTGTCTGACTTCAACTTTCTTAACCTCTATGCTTGGCTATAATGGGCTTTGCATAAGAGAGTAAGGACTCAAAATACATTCCTGACTACTCACAGTTTTCTGTGTTTTCACTTATCTTTATCCCTCTGTATATGATACATGGACTTCCCTGGTGGCTTAGTGGTAAGGAATCCACCTGCAGTGCAGGAGACACAGGAGACATGGGTTCCAACCCTGGGCTGGGAAGATCCCCTGGATGAGGGCATGGCAACCGACTCCAGTATTCTTGTCTGGAGAATTCCATGGACAGAGAAGCCTGATGGGCTACAGTGCATGGGGCTGCAGAGCCGGACCCGACTGAAGCAACTGAGCATGCATGCATGCGCATATGATACATAATTGCTGACTGATTGATATATACATAGACAGGGCTCCCTTGGTGGTCCAGCAGTTAAGAATCTGCCTTGCAATGCAAGGGACACTGGTTCAATCCCTGGTCCTGGAAGATCCCCATGCCACGCAGCAACAAAGCCTATGAGTCACAACTACTGCGCCAGCGCTCTAGAACCAGTGCTCCTCAACAGGAGAAGCCCGCAGTGAGAAGCCCTCACACAAAGACGAGTAGCCCCTGCTCACTGCAACCAGGGAAAGCCCACACACAGCAGTGAAGACCCACCACAGCCAAAAATAATAATAAAAAAGATATATACATAGATAGGAAGATAGAACATTCCTTTCCCGTGCCAGGCCTTTACTGCCTTATTCAACTAATTACTCTAGCTCCTGAAGGCCAATGGACCTTCTGGAAGAAAGACCCCAATCCCTCAAGGTCCTCCCTGAGTTAGCAGTCCTTCCTGCACTTGATGATCCCCTTGGGCAGCCCCGGCAGACCCTGCACCTGCCCACTGAGTTGCTTACCACGCAGCACAGTTTTGGGAAGAGAGCAAGGATGCACCATCAAATGAATAAATAAATGAACAGAGAAGTCTCCATCAACTTATTTCTCCTACACACAGCTAATTCTTCCTACAGATACCAAAGCAGAACAATCCCTTTGTAAATCCGTATCTCTAGAAACTCAGTGCTTCCATTTTCTGACCTTGACTTTGCCTGCTCCCTCCTGTTCCCCTGCACCTAACAGAGCTCCACCATTTGTCCACTCTGCAGAGGAAGGATCCTGCAGCTCACCTGAGGACACCTGCTCCCACCACCCTGCCAGCACACAAGAAACTTGTGAAATACACTACTTCTTCAGTCGTTCCTGTTGCTTTTATTAATAATGTGAAAATACCTCAGGAAGAGTCTGCCTAGGAGTAGAACTTAAGAGCAATAAAGATACAATGTAACAGAGCCTATAGTCTTCCCTTGTTCCTTTATATCTTACAGAAACTTTGTAGGGCAACCATGTTGTTGCTGTTGAATCTCTAAGTCCTGTTTGACTCTTTTGCGACCCCATGGACTGTAGCCCTTCAGGCTCCTCTATCCATGGCATTTCCCAGGCAAGAATACTGGAGTGGGCTGCCATTTCCCTCTCCAGGGGATCTTCTAGTCCAGAGATTGAACACACGTTTCCTGTGTTGGCGGGCAGATTCTTTACCACTGAGCCATCAGGGAAGCCCCAGTACAAGAACTTAGAAATTCATACTGCAGTATTATTACGCCTTCTCGGGTCCTCTCTGAAGACCCTGTCCACCTTCTCGTATGTGTGCTTGTTGACCTTTTGCTGCCCTGCCCAGCTAACATGCTTATGTTGTACCATACTTATGTGTACCAACTAACCCTGATATGAGCTAACCTCTTATGTGCCACTTATCACTCTAATCCTCACATAAGCAAGTGATTTTCCTGAGCGTAAAGGACATTCTCACATTTTCTCTCTTTTCTGCTTTCCAAACATTTCATTTCCAATATTGGAAACGAAACTCATTTTCATTCATTTGCTAATTTGAGAGCCTTATTCACCCACTGGTTCTAGCACTATCGTCACCTTGAATATTTTTAATACAAACGCTAAATTTCACCAAATGCACTTTTCTGTAATTTAAGAGAGTTGAATCTCACAAAATGACCTTTTTCAGTATCTCCAACACTGGGATCAAAGGAACACAATGAGAGCGTCTGGTCTAACCCCAGCTCATTATCCTCATCACTTCCTTGGTATAGGAGAACCCTGGGGTTCTCACTATTAAAAGCAAAACAAAACTTGATGCTCATATAGGAAAGAGACTTTCCATGTTCTCTACCTAGCTCAGCCCAGTATTTTCGATCATCCAAATACCTGGAATATTGCCAGCCTTTTCTTCTTCTTCTTCTTTTAATTTTAAAATTAAAAAAATTTTTGGCTGTGCTGTGAGACTTGTGGGATCTTAGTTCCCTAACTAGTGACTGAACCCAGGCCCTGGTGGTGAAAGTGCAGAGTCCTAATCCTGGACCACCAGGGAATTCCCTTGCTTGCCTTTTAAAGCTAAAAGCAAACTGAAATGTAAGGACAAGGGAGATATGTTTTTTCTCTGACTCAAAACCCTGCTGTTGTTAAATAAATTCTGCAGAACACAGTCAGATGTTTTTAACCCCAACTGCAGGCATTTGTTAATATTTACATTTGCATCCCAGGTGGTGCTAGTGGTAAAGAACCTGCCCGCCAAAGCAGGAGACATAAGAAATGCAGGTTCAATCCCTGGGTCAGGAAGATTCCCTGGAGGAGGGCATGGGAACCCACTCCAGTATTGCCTGGAGAATCCCATGGACAGAGGAGCCTGGCAGGCTACAGTCCATAGGGTAGCACAGAGTCAGACATGACTGAAGTGACTTAGCATGTATACTTGCTGTGTATAGTTTGTGAAAGACTTTGAAGAAACTCTGCAAGGATAGGGCCCAAAAGGTCTTATGAATCAGCAATGGAAGAATGAATCCATTTGGAGTTTCTTGTTTTGATTAAAAACACTCTGAAGTGAGGAGTGAGGGAAAGCTTGCGTTACCATCATTGGTTTATAACTCTCATTAATTCTGAATACAGGACAAAGTCTAACTTCCTTTTGGGGATAAGCAATTCCTGACATATACCCATTTTAAGGTGCTTATATGATGACCACATCTCTATTTATTCATTTATTACCATTGCATTGAATGCTAATGAGAATTTAACAGTCAATTCAGTTCAGTTCAGTCGCTCAGTCGTGTCCGATTCTTTGCCACCCATGGACTGCAGCACGCCAGGCCTCCCTGTCCATCACCAACTCCCGGAGTTTACTCAAACTCATGTCCACTGAGTCAGTGATGCCATCCAACCATCTCATTCTCTGTTGTTCCCTTCTCCTCCTGCCCCCAATCCCTCCCAGCAGCAGGGTCTTTTCAAATGAGTCAGCTCTTCACATCAGGTGGCCAAAGTATCAGAGTTTCATCTTCAACATCAGTCCTTCCAATGAACACTCAGGACTGATCTCCTTAAGGATGGACTGGTTGAATCTCCTTGCAGTCCAATGGACTCTCAAGAGTCTTCTCCAACACCGCAGTTCAAAAGCATCAATTCTTCGGCGCTCAGCTTTCTTTATAGTCCAACTCTCATAACCATACATGACTACTGGAAAAACCATACCCTTGACTAGACAGACCTTTGTTGGCAAAGTAATGTCTCTGCTCTTTAATATGCTGTCTAGGTTGGTCATAACTTTCCTTCCCATGAGTAAGTGTCTTAATTTCATGGCTGCAATCACGATCTGCAGTGATTTTGTAGCCCAGGAAAATAAAGTCAGCCACTGTCTCCCCATCTATTTGCCATGAAGTGATGGGACTGGATGCCATGATCTTAGGTTTCTGAATGTTGAGCTTTAAGCCAACTTTTGCACTCTCCTCTTTCACTCTCATCAAGAGGCTCTTTAGTTCTTCACTTTCTGCCCTAAGGGTGGTGTCATCTGCATATCTGAGGTGATTGATATTTCTCCTGGCAATCTTGATTCCAGCTTGTGCTTCATCCAGCCCAGCATTTCTTATGATGTACTCTGCATATAAGTTAAATAAGCAGGGTGACAATATACAGCTTTGACCTACTCCTTTTCCTATTTGGAACCAGTCTGTTTTTCCATGTCCAGTTTTAACTGCTGCTTCCTGACCTGCATATAGGTTTCTCAAGAGGCAGATCAGGTGGTCTGGTATTCCCATCTCTTGAAGAATTGTCCACAGTTCATTGTGGTCCACACAGTCAAAGGCTTGGGCATAGTCAATAAAGCAGAAATAGATGTTTTTCTGGAACTCTCTTGCTTTTTCGATGATCCAGTGGATGTTGGCGACTTGATTTCTGGTTCCTCTGCCTTTCCTAAAACCAGCTTGACCATCTGGAAGTTCATGGTTCATGTATTGCTGAAGCCTGGCTTGGAGAATTTTGAGCATTACTTTACTAGCATGTGAGATAAGCGCCATTGTGCGGTAGTTTGAGCATTCTTTGGCATTGCCTTTCTTTGGGATTGGAATGAAAACTGACCTTTTCCAGTCCTGTGGCCACTGCTGAGTTTTCCAAATTTGCTGGCATATTGAGTGCAGCGCTTTCACAGCATCATCTCCCAGGATTTGAAATAGCTCAACTGGAATTCCATCCCCTCTACTAGCTTTGTTCATAGTGATGTTTTCTAAGGCCCACTTAACTTCACATTCCAGGATGTCTGGCTCTAGGTGAGTGATCACACCATTGTGATTATCTGGGTTGTGAAGATCTTTTTTGTACGGTTCTATGTATTCTTGCCACCTCTTCTTAATATCTTCTGCTTCTGTTAGGTCCATACCATTTCTGTCCTTTATCAAGCCCATCTTTGCATAAAATGTTCTCTTGGTAGCTCTAATATTCTTGAAGAGATCTCTAGTCTTTCTCATTCTATTGTTTTCCTCTATTTCTTTTCACTGATCGCTGAGGAAGGCTTTCTTATCTCTCCTTGTTATTCTTTGGAACTCTGCGTTCAGATGGGTTTATCTTTCCTTTACTCCTTTGCTTTTGGCGTCTCATCTTTTCACAGCTATTTGTAAGGGCTCCTCGGACAGCCATTTTGCTTTTTTGCATTTCTTTTTCTTGTGGATGGTTTTGATCCCTGTCTCTGTACAATGTAACGAACCTCTGTCCATAGTTCTTCAGGCACTCTGTCTATCAGATCTAGTCCCTTAAATCTATTTCTCACTTCTATTATATAATCATAAGGGATTTGATTTAGGTCATACTTGAATGGCCTAGTGGTTTTCCCTATGTTCCTCAATTTAAGTCTGAATTTGGCTATAAGGAGTTCATGATCTGAGCCACAGTCAGCTCCTGGTCTTGTTTTTGCTGACTGTATAGAGCTTCTCCATCTTTGGCTGCAAAGAATATAGACAATCTGATTTCGATGTTGGCCATTTGGTGATATCCATGTGTAGAGTCTTCTCTTGCATTGTTGGAAGAGGGTGTTTACTATGACCAGTGTGTTCTCTTGGAAAAACTCTATTAACCTTTGCCCTGCTTCATTTTGTATTCCAGGACCAAATTTGCCTGTTACTCCAGGTGTTTTTCGACCTCTGGGGGCCATGAGGAGATACCCCATGTCCAAGGTAAGGAGCAGCAGCTGCGCTTTGCTGGAGCAGCTGTGAAGAGACACCCCACATCCAAGGTAAGAGAAATTCAAGTAAGATGGTAGGCACTGAGAGAGGGCATCAGAGGGCAGACAGACTGAAACCACAATCACAGACAACTAGCCAATCTGATCACATGGACCACAGCCTTGTTTAACTCAATGAAACTAAGCCATGCCATGTAGGGCCACCCAAGACAGACGGGTCATGGTAGAGAGGTCTGACAGAATGTGGTCCACTGGAGAAGGGAATGGCAAGCCACTTCAGCATTCTTGCCTTGAGAAATCAATGAATAGTATGAAAAGGCAAAAAGATGAGGCACTGAAAGATGAACTCCCCAGGCTGGTAGGTGCCCAGTATGCTACTGGAGATCAGTAGAGAAATAATTCCAGAGAGAATGAAGAGATGGAGCCAAAGCAAAAACAACATCCAGTTGCGGATGTGACTGGTGATAGAAGCAAGGTCCGATGCTGTAAAGAGCAATATTGCATAGGAACCTGGAACGTCAGGTCCATGAATCAAGGCAAGTTGGAAGCGGTCAAACAGGAGATGGCAAGAGTGAACGTCAACATTCTAGGAATCAGCAAACTAAAATGGACTGGAATGGGTGAATTTAACTCAGATGACCATTATATCTACTACTGTGGGCAGGAATCCCTTAGAAGAAACGGAGTAGCGATCACAGTCAACAGAAAAGTCCGAAATGCAGTATTTGGATGCAATCTTAAAAATGACAGAATGATCTCTGTTCATTTCCAAGGCAAACCATTCAATATCACGGTAATCCAAGTCTATGTCCCGACCAGTAACATTGAAGAAGCTGAAGTTGAACTGTTCTATGAAGACCTACAAGACCTTTTAGAACTAACACCCCAAAAATATATCCTTTTCATTATAGAGGACTGGAATGCAAAAGTAGAAAGTCAAGAAACAGTCAATTACCATCCTTTAGATACTGAAGTCAGTGGAAAGTACCTAGTATCCACCCAATGAAAATAAATACATAATGTCATAATGCCACAGTCCCCCATCCCTTCCTCTACCTGGGGCAGATGCTGAATAACTGATGGAGTCAGTCTTCCCCACCGAGTTTGAACTGATTCTCAAAACTCTTCTTTTCCTGGCCCTGCAGGGACTTATTGTCAATTAACTAGAGACGGACACTTGAGATGAAATTGTTCTCCATGTCTGCATGAAGATAATAATGATAAGCGTGAAATCTATTGACTTCCAACAACAGTAAAATAAAACTTCAGAGAGGAACATGTGCTAGAGGAAATGATTTCACATCCTTCCTGACTTTTCTCTCTTTTACCATGTTTGTTCCACAGAGTGCAGATGGAACCTGCAACTGAATCCAGCTGTCACCTAACAAGGCATGCCTGACCACCTTGTCCTGTGAGGCCTCATGCCCACGGCCAGTCTTTTTTCTTTCTCAAAGCTTTTCCTAAGAGAAGCTGCTATTTCTTCATTTATTTCCTTCATCAATAAACACATGTTCTCAGTGGTGTTGAGTAAATGAATGAACAAGAACAAATAAGAACACTCCTTGGGGTGAGAGTGAGAGAAACAAAGCCCTTGGTGTTGGAGTGGGTGGCTCTGGGGGCTGCCACAGGGAAGAGGCCCAAAACCTGAGCCTTCTGCTCTTTCTTCATGGTCTTCAGGAGGGGACATGGAGGTCGGTGGCCATCAGCTGGCCTTCTATAAAGGTCTCCCATTATGCCAGAATTGGAGAAGGAAATGGCAACCCACTCCATTGTTCTTGCTTGGAGAATCCCATGGACAGAGGAGCCCGGTCCATGGGGTCACAGAGAGACGGACACAACTGAGTGACTAACGCTTATTATGCCAGAATATTTAGTCTTTATGGAGAAATCTCCCATTTTCTGAATCCTCCAGTTACAAGTGATTGATCAGAGCCGTTTCTCTCTGTTGTTGAAGTCTGCATTAATTGGTGGATAAAGGAGGTGCAGTACATATATAAAAGGGAACATTACTCGGCCATAAAGAGAATGAAAAGATGGCATCTGCATCAAAGTGGATGGACCTCGGGATTATCATACTAAGGGAAGTAAGTCAGACAGAGAAAGGCAAATATTGTATGATATCACTTATAGGTGTAATCTACAGTATGATATGGATAAACTTAACTATGAAACAGACACATGGACAAAGAGAGTTGTGTTTGCCAAGGTGTAAGGAGGGTGGAGGAAGGATGGATTGGGAGTTTGGGTTAGCAGATGCAAATTATTATATATAGAATGGATAAACAACAAGTTTCCACTGTATAGCACAGAGAACTATATTCCATATCCTGTGGTAAACCATTATGGAAAAGAATAGGAAAAAGAATGTACACTTTGAATGAATCACTTTGCTGTACAGTAGAAATTAATTCAACATTATAAATCAATAAAGTAAATTTGAAAAAAAAGAATATGCATTAATCAAGTCCCATAATCTATTTAAAATGGACTTCTCTAGTAGCCCAGTGGTTAAGAATCCATGCCCAATGCAGGGGGCCCAGGTTCGATCTTTGGTCAGGAACTCGATCCCATCTGACAAACACACTTGGCACAGCCAAATAAATAAATAAAAAATAAATGTAGCTACCACAGGGGAAATGCTCAGTAAATATCTACTGGATGAAAAAACAACTTGATAAATGATTGGTGAGGAGGAGGAAAAAAAGAGACTGAATGCCCAAGGCTGGGGTTACTGGTCCTCAGTCCCTGGGTGGTGTTCCCAGCAGCTTCTTCTCTGTAACCTGTACCTGTGTTGGCCTGTCTGTGTGGGCTGCGGTGGGAAAAAGGTTCAGACACAGTGCCTCTGGGCTCCGGCACCAGACTGATAAAGAGTTCTGTTCTGAAAGCCACAGCAGCCACACAGTGATAATTTTCACAGAACACAGAGCCACAAAAAGGCTAGTGAGCAGCAAAACCCAGAGAGAGAGAGAGTCTCACAGGCCAAGAACATGTCAGGCCTCCCTGAATAAAGCAAGCTGTGCGGCAGCGGTCATGGTGGCCCAGCTCTGACTAGTGTCTAATGCTACATCTTTGGTTGGTTTGCGTCAACCCGCAGCAGTATTTTTATTTCAAATGTTACCAGGAAACGTAGATTTTTTTCCCCAAGTTTGAAATGACATCCCCCACCCCAATTTCAGGCCAGCCCAGCTTGAACCCAGGTGAGGGGGTTACAGACACTGAAACTGGGTCAGTGGTGGGGCAGAGACCTGGGCTTCTGTTGCAGGAGATGTTGCATGGAATTGCCTGGGAGAAACCTGGTGCTCACTGCCCCCTCCATACCCTACCCATGGGTCCCTGCTCTGCACAGTCTGCTGGCCAGGCAGTCCCCACCATTCAGCCAGCAGAACACGTGCCTCAATAACCCATGAAGGTTATTGTGAGGCTGCCTGTGGTTCCAGGTGCTAGCAAAGAGCAATCCCCAGTATAGCATGGGGCAGGCCTCTCCTCCCCTCAGGCCTCCCCTCCCTCTCAGGCCTCCCCTGCCTCTCAGGCCTCCCCTCCCCTCAGGCCTCCCCTCCCCTCAGGCCTCCCCTCTCTCTCAGGCCTCCCCTCTCTCTCAGGCCTCCCCTCCCCTCAGGCCTCCCCTCCCCTCAGGCCTCCCCTCCCACTCAGGCCTCCCCTCCCACTCAGGCCTCCCCTCCCCTCAGGCCTCCCCTCCCTCTCAGGCCTCCCCTCCCTCTCAGGCCTCCCCTCCCCTCAGGCCTCCCCTCCCTCTCAGGCCTCCCCTCCCTCTCAGGCCTCCCCTCCCCCTCAGGCCTCCCCTCCCTCTCAGGCCTCCCCTCCCCTCAGGCCTCCCCTCCCTCTCAGGCCTCCCCTCCCCTCAGGCCTCCCCTCCCCTCAGGCCTCCCCTCCCCTCAGGCCTCCCCTCCCTCTCAGGCCTCCCCTCCCCTCAGGCCTCCCCTCCCCTCAGGCCTCCCCTCCCTCTCAGGCCTCCCCTCCCTCTCAGGCCTCCCCTCCCTCTCAGGCCTCCCCTCCCTCTCAGGCCTCCCCTGCCTCTCAGGCCTCCCCTGCCTCTCAGGCCTCCCCTCTCCCTCAGGCCTCCCCTCCCACTCAGGCCTCCCCTCCCCTCAGGCCTCCCCTCCCCTCAGGCCTCCCCTCCCTCTCAGGCCTCCCCTCCCCTCAGGCCTCCCCTCCCCTCAGGCCTCCCCTCCCTCTCAGGCCTCCCCTCCCCTCAGGCCTCCCCTCCCTCTCAGGCCTCCCCTCCCTCTCAGGCCTCCCCTCCCTCTCAGACCTCCCCTCTCCCTCAGGCCTCCCCTCCTGGCGACCCAGCCAGGAAACCCCTCTGTTTCTGCTCCTGCGCCATCCCCTCCAGGGGTCCCCTCCTCCAGGCACTCCCACTGTCCCACTCTGTCTCATCGCTTCTCACCTAGACATTTCGAGACCCTCTGAGCCAGTCTCTGGCTTCAGACCTCCCGCCCACTGCCGAGGGGCCACCAGAATGCACGTCCCCAAACACCCAGCCCACTGCTTCCAGCCCTGCTGGGTGTCTCTGCAAGGCTCCCCCCTTCCTACTGAAATCCGTCCTGCTCAGACGCTAAACCAGCCCCTCTCTGATCTCCCTGAGTTGTCTCATTTTTTTTTCTTCCTGACCAGGCACTTTCGGTTCCAGGAACACAAAGCCACCTGCATGTAAGAACTACTTCAGACGCAGCTCAAGTGTGTGTGAGAAGGCTTCAGCGGCACCACCACCGCAGACTGCCCTCCTATCACATCCATTCACACTCCGCTGCCGCTGTCTGTCCACGTCTTTCTCCTCTTTCCCCTGGAGGCAGGAGCGATGTTAATTGTCCCAAGGTCCTTGGTAATGCCAGATGAGTGCCTGGCACCAGCGGCTCAGCAGGTGTTTACTGAAGGAATAATAAAACCACCCACCCCACCTGCTCCTTTCAAATAGGTTCCATTTTCATCTCTGATTTGGTAGGTGAGCCACTGAAGCTGTTCAAGAACAGGATATAAAAACACACTTGATAAAGAGTAGTTAAGCAGCAGCAGTAGTGTTAATCGCTCAGTCATGACTAACTTTTTGTGACCCCACGGACTGTAGCCCACCAGGCTCCTCTGTCTATGGGATTCTCCAGGCAAGAATACTAGAGTGGGTTGCCATTCCCTTCTCCAGAGGATCTTCTCGACCCAGGAATTAAATCTGGGTCTCCTGCATTGCAGGCAGATTCTTTACCATGTGAGCCACCAGGGAAGTTGTAAAACAGAGAAACCAAACTGCTTGGAAGAAGGTGAATCAGACAATAAGCTTGGAAGCTTAGCTGACTGCATCACGATTCACAGCTCAGTCTGGTTCTCTTTTTCAATTCCTGTGTCTTCATTTATATTTCTATTAATATCTTACTGACACTTGCTTGTGAATAGATTTTTTTAAAGTTTTTTTAACTGTTCAGTGTCTTGCATGTGCACATATGAACGTTATATAGATTTCATGAAGGCAGTTAGCAAGAAAAAGGAATTTTTAAAAATCTCTTTCTATTGGGTATCTGCCAAGGAGACCAACCACCTATATGGTATCTGAATTACAAAGGGGGTTATTTCACAGCCCCCTGCTTGGTCCATAAAGGACTGTGAAAATTACCAGTGAATTTGACATAAGGGAATTTCAAGAAAGAGAAAAAAAATACATGACAGAAAGAAATATTAATAGTTCAGACTTTCATGCTACATGGCTAAGCCCTGTTCATACATTAACTTATTTAATTCTTGCAATGCTGTGAGATAAGTACTAATTACTTGTCCTTTACAGAGATGGGAAACCTGAGGCATGGGGCTTCCACAACTAGCAAGAGGCATAGCTGGGACTGGAACAAAGCAAGGCTTTAGCATCTGGGACCTTAACTATCCTGCCAAACTGCTCCTAATACAAGCACCTGTAAACCATAATGGAAAGGATATTAAAAAAATTAATGTGTATATATACACATGTATATGTATGTATAACTGAATCATCTTGCTGTACAGAAGTAATTAAAAACATTGTAAATCACCTGTGTGCTTAATTGCTCAGTGGTATCTGACTCTTTGCAACCCTATGGACTATAGCCTGCCAGGCTCCTCTGTCCATGGGGATTCTCCAGGCAAGAACACTGGAGTGGGTTGTCATGCCCTCCTCCAGGGTATCTTCCCAACCCAGGGATCAAATGCAGGTCTCCTGCACTGCAGGCAGATTTTTACCATCTGAGTCACCGGGGAAGCCCCAAATCAGCTATGAAACTAATAAAACTAATAAATAAATTTATTGTATTTGGGATGGATAAACAGCAAGGTCCTCCTGTATGGCACAGAGAACTATGTTCAAGATCCTATGTCAGGGCCTTCCCTGGAGGCTCAGTGGTAAGGAATCTGCCTGCCAATGCAGGAGACACAGGTTCCATTCCAAGATCCCACATGCCTGGGGGCTACAACTACTGAAGTCCGTGCACCCTAAAGCCCATACTCTGCAACAGGAGAAGCCACCACAATGAGAAACCTGCACACCACAGCTAGAGAGTAGTCCCCAGTTGCTGCAACTAGAGAAAAGTCTGAACAGCAACAAAGACACAGAATAGCCAAAAGTAAATAAATAAAATCATAAAAAATACAGTAAGGTCTCTGACTTCTGCAAATAGCCTTTAAAAAAGATCCTATGATAAACCATACTGGAAAAGAGTATGTTAAAAAAAAAAAAAAAGACAAGCATCTGGAGAGGGATGAGTATCATTAAACAACCCTCTGGTTTCTTCCAGGTTTCCATAGTGCTGAATAACACAGCCCTGGTCTTTGCCCTTAGGAAGGGTTAGGCAGACAGGGAGAGAGCATGAAATAAACACACCCATCCATGCATTCATAAAGCAAGTGGGAACCACAGGCAGAGATGTGTGTGAGACAGCCTGACAGTTAAGGATGGACGGGGCTCCAAGAGTGAGCTTCACCTTCGAGGCACTCATCAGGGAAAGCTCACAGGCCAATGACATCAGCTGTAGTAACAAATGTGGGGATGGAGACATGAAAGCTGAGGCAGTCAGAAAAGTTCCAAATAAGAAAAGAGGCTTAAATCCAGATAGAAGAAAAACAACGGAAAGCGAATTAAGAGCAGCACAGGATGCATGATGCAGAAGAATTTTGGTTTTAATCCGCAGAAATCGATTGTAACAACATCAAAGAGCCGTGTGTCGGAAATTTGCAACACATGAATCCAGTTAGTCACTTAGACTCTAGCTCATCCCATGAAGAAGGCTGTGGGACACCCTATAGTTTAAGGATTAGAGGAAACTCTGGTCTGTCACTCAACAGGGCTTAGTTGCCAATCACTCAGGGAGACTCAGCAACAACCATAAGCAGGGAAGATTACAAGGTAGGCATCGTGGCTGCTTCTGGTGTTGGGTTGTGCTTCACATCCCCAGTCTTAGTCCCTGGCAGATGAATGTGGCGTCTGACTGAATGGCAGAAAAGATTCCTGAGCTCAATGAACAAACAAGTACTGAACAGACAACATTTTATATTAATTCTCTGACCACGCAAAATACCCAAAGCAACATTACCTTTAGGAATACCTGCTCAACTAATTGGGTTCCAGGAAGGTTTCACTACTGTGCTGGTCAAAAGGCTTATTCGTTTTCCCCACAAGATGGCTCAAGCAGTGCTTAGATGTTTTTAGCTTCATTCAAAACAATTTTGTTTGTATTGTGACAGCTGTCATATCAGTGTGCATTTTTAAAAGCCTTATCTAAATTGGTGAATTTTTGTGTAGCCATTTTAATTTTGAGGATAACATCTTTGGCATATTATGCTTTGTTATTTCACAAAAGGTGAAAGTGCAATTGAAATGCAAACAAAGATTTATTTAGTGTATGGAGAAGATACTGCAACTGATTGAACGTGTCAAAAGTGGTTTGTGAAGTTCTGAGCTGGAGATTTCTCACTGGATGATGTTCCACAGTCAGGTAGACCAGCTGAAGCTGATAGCGAGTAAATCGAGACATTGAGAACAATCACCATTATACCACGCAGGAGATAGCTGACATATTCAAAATATCCAAATCAATCATTGAAAATCATTTGTACCAGCTTGCTTATGTTAATTGCTTTGATGTTCGCGTTCCACGTAAGTGAAAAAATTTCCTTGATCATATTTCCACATGCCACTCTCTACTGAAATGTAAGATGTTCCATTTTCAAAACAAATTGTGATGTACAATGAAAAGTGGTTACTGCACAATAACGTGGAATGGAAGAGATTGTGGGGCAATTGAAATGAACCGCCACCAACCACACCAAAGGTCAGTCAATCTTCTTTTAAAGGAGGTGATATTGTGTATATGGTGGGATTGGAAGAGTCTTCTATTAGGATAAAACCTTCCAGGAAAAAAAAAAAATTAATTCCAACTAGTACTTCTCCCAATTAGACTAACTGAAGGTAGCATTCGATGAAAAGCATCCAGAATTAGTCAACAGAAAACGCATAATCTTCCATCAGGATAATGCAAGACTGTATGTTTCTTTGATGACAAGCAAAAACTGTTACAGCTGGGCTGCAAAGTTCTGATTCCTCCACCACATCCAGATATTGCATTTACAGATTTCCATTTATTTTGGAGCAACCCCACATCCAAGAAGCGGTGGCTGTACGGGCGCAGGAGGGCCAAGAGGAGCTACTCCTTGTTCAAGGTCAGGAGGGGTGGCTGTGAGGATATACCCCTAATCCAAGATAAGGAGAAGCGGCTGCACTTTACTGGAGCAGCAGTGAAGAGATACCCCATGTCCAAGGTAAGAGAAACCCAAGTAAGACGGTAGGTGTTGCGAGAGGCATCAGAGGGCAGACACACAAACCATAATCACAGAAAACTAGTCAATCTGATCACACGGACAACAGCCTTGTCTAACTTAATGAAACTATGCCATGCGGTGTGGGGCCACCCAAGACGGGCGGGTCATGGTGGAGAGGTCTGACAAAATGTGGTCCACTGGAGAAGGGAATGGCAAACCACTTCAGTATTCTTGCCTTGAGAACCCCATGAACAGTATGAAAAGGCAAAATGATAGGATATTGAAAGTGGAACTCCCCAGGTTGGTAGGTGCCCAATATGCTACTGGAGATCAGTGGAGAACGAACTCCAGAAAGAATGAAGGGATGGAGCCAAGGCAAAAACAATACCCAGCTGTGGGTGTGACTGGTGATAGAAGCAAGGTCCAATGCTGTAAAGAGCAATATTGCATAGGAACCTGGAACGTCAGGTCCATGAATCAAGGCAAATTGGAAGTGGTCAAACAGGAGATGGTGAGGGTGAACTTCGACGTTCTAGGAATCAGCGAACTAAAATGGACTGGAATGGATGAATTTAACTCAGATGACCATTATATCTACTACTGCGGGCAGGAATCCCTTAGAAGAAATGGAGTAGGCATCATGGTCAACAAAAGAGTCCGAAATGCAGTACTTGGATGCAATCATAAAAATGACAGAATGATCTCTGTTAGTTACCGAGGCAAACCATTCAATATCACAGTAATCAAAGTCTATGCCCCAACCAGTAACATTGAAGAAGCCGAAGTTGAACTGTTCTATGAAGACCTACAAGACCTTTTAGAACTAACACCCAAAAAAGATGTCCTTTTCATTATAGGAGACTGGAATGCAAAAGTAGGAAGTCAAGAAACACCTGGGGTAACAGGCAAATTTAGCCTTGAGATACAGAATGAAGCAGGGCAAAGGCTAATAGAGTTTTGCCAAGAAAATGCACTGGTCATAGCAAACACCCTCTTCCAACAACACAAGAGAAGACTCTACACATGGGCATCACCAGATGGTCAACACCGAAATCAGACTGATTATATTCTTTGCAGCCAAAGATGGAGAAGCTCTATACAGTCAGCAAAAACAAGACCAGGAGCTGACTGTGGCTCAGATAATAAACATCTTAATGCCAAATTCAGACTTAAATTGAAGAAAGTAGAGAAAACCGCTAGACCATTCAGGTATGACCTAAATCAAATCCCTTATGATTATACAGTGGAAGTAAGGGACTAGATTTGATAGATAGAGTGCCTGATGAACTATGGAATGAGGTTCATGACATTGTACAGGAGACAGGGATCGAGACCATCCCCATGGAAAAGAAATGCAAAAAAGCAGAATGGCTCTCTGGGGAGGCCTTACAAATAGCTGTGAAAAGATGAGGGGCGAAAAGCAAAGGAGAAAAGGAAAGATATAAGCATCTGAATGCAGAGTTCCAAAGAATAGCAAGTAGAGAAAAGAGCCTTCCTCAGCAATCAATGCAAAGAAATAGAAGAAAACAACAGAATGGGAAAGACTAGAGATCTCTTCAAGAAAATTAGAGATACCAAGGGAACATTTCATGCAAAGATGGGCTTGATAAAGGACAGAAATGGCATGGACCTAACAGAAGCAGAAGACATTAAGAAGAGGTGGCAAGAATACACAGAACTGTACAAAAAAGGTTTTCACAACCCAGATAATCACAATGGTGTGATCACTCACCTAGAGCCAGACATCCTGGAATGTGAAGTCAAATAGGCCTTAGAAAGCATCAGTACAAACAAAGTTAGTGGAGGTGATGGAATTCCAGTTGAGCTATTTCAAATCCTGGAAGATGATGCTGTGAAAGTGCTGCACTCAATATGCCAGCAAATTTGGAAAACTCAGCAGTGGCCACAGGGCTGGAAAAGGTCAGTTTTCATTCCAATCCCAAAGAAAGGCAATGCCAAAGAATGCTCAAACTACCACACAATGGCGCTTATCTCACATGCTAGTAAAGTAATGCTCAAAATTCTCCAAGCCAGGCTTCAGCAATACGTGAACCGTGCACTTCCAGATGTTCAAGCTGCTTTTAGAAAAGGCAGATGAACCAGAGATCAAACTGCCACCATCCGCTGGATCGTCGAAAAAGCAAGAGAGTTTCAGAAAAACATCTATTTCTGCTTTATTGACTATGCCAAAGCCTTTGACTGTGTGGATCACAATAAACTGTGGAAAATTGTGAAAGAGATGAGAATAACAGACCACCTGACCTGCCTCTTGAGAAATCTGTATGCAGGTCAGGAAGCAAGAGTTAGAACTGGACATGGAAAAATAGACTGGTTCCAAATAGGAAAGGAGTAGGTCAAAGCTGTATATTGTCACCCTGCTTATTTAACTTATATGCAGAGTATATGATGAGAAATGCTGGGCTGGAAGAAACACAAGCTGGAATCAAGACTGCTGGGAGAAATATCAATGACCTCAGATATGCAGATGACACCACCCTTATGGCAAAAAGTGAAGAGGAACTAAAAAGCCTCTTAATGAAAGTGAAAGAGGAGAGTGAAAAAGTTGGCTTGAAGCTCAGCATTCAGAAAATGAAGATCATGACATCTGGTCCCATCACTTCATGGGAAATAGATGGGGAAACAGTGGAAACAGTGTCAGACTTTATTTTCTTGGGCTCCAAAATCACTGCAGATGGTGATTGCAGCCATGAAATTAAAAGACACTCCTTGGAAGAAAAGTTATGACCAATCTAGATAGCATATTGAAAAGCAGAGACACTACTTTGCCAACAAAGGTCTGTCTAGTCAAGGCTATGGTTTTTCCAGTGGTCATGTATGGATGTGAGAGTTGGACTGTTAAGAAAGCTGAGCACCAAAGAATTGATGCCTTGAACTGTGGTTTTGGAGAAGACTCTTGAGAGTCTCTTGGACTGCAAGGAGATCCAATCAGTCCATTCTAAAGGAGATCAGTCCTGGGTGTTTTTTGGAAGGAATGATGCTAAAGTTGAAACTCCAGTACTTTGGCCACCTCATGAGAAGAGCTGACTCATTGGAAAATATTCTGAGGCTGGCAGGGATTAGGGGCAGAAGGAGAAGGGGACAACAAAGGAGAGATGGCTGGATGGCATCACTGACTTAATGGACATAAGTTTGGGTGAACTCTGGGAGTTGGTGATGGACAGGGAGGCCTGGCGTGCTGTGATTCATGGGATCGCAAAGAGTCGGACACGACTGAGTGACTGAGCTGAACTGAACTGATTTATTTTGGTCTTTACAAAATGCTCTTAGCGGAAAAATTTCAATTTTCTGGAAGACTGTAAAAGGTACCTAGAACAGTTCTTTGCTCAAAAACATAAAACATTTTGAGAAGACAGAATTATGAAGTTGCCTGAAAAATGGCAGAAGCTAGTAGAACAAAATGATGAACTACACTGTTCAATAGATTTCTTTGTGAAAATGAAGAATGTCTTTCAGTTTTATTTAAAAACCAAACAAACTCTTTGGCTAACCCAGTACATCTCTGAGGAGCTAGGAGGCTCCAGCTGATTTTTGGATTCCTTATAGAGCCAACTTGAGAAGGAAATGGCAACCCACTCTCGTATTCTTGCCTGGAGAATCTCAATGGACAGAGGAGCCTGGCAGGCTATAGTCCATGAGGTCACAAGTGTCAGACACAACTTAGTGACTAAACCATAAAGACAACTGTTCAGGTGAAGGAAAAGAAGTGTCAAGAGGATTTGCAAGTTCTGGTTATATAGCTGAAGAACAGACAGGGAGGGTGTTTACACAGCATCCAGATGTTTTCGTGAGTGAAGCAGGGAGAGCTGCCAATCTGTTGTGTGACTAGTCCGGTTCTTCTCCCATTTTCAGCTAAGAAAACACAGATGTTAGGACAAGATGAGCTCAGAAGCTGCTGCTGCTTCCTTTCCTCCGTGCCTGAGGCTGGTCTCACCTAGACCAGCCCTGATGTGGAACTCAGACTGAAACAGAGGAAGCAGAGGTTGGGGACAACAGCCACAGGATGGGGTTGGGGCTGTTCACACATATCACTGAGACCAGAGGATCCACAATCCATAGACATGCACAGCTTTCAGGGTCTGAGCTCTAGGGATAACCACCAACTTTCCATGCTTTCTATGCTTCAAGGACTTCCTTGGTGGCTCAGACAGTAAACCGTCTGCCTGCAACGGGGGAGACCTGGGTTCAATCTCTGGGTTGGGAAGGTCTCCTGGAGAAGGAAATGGCAACCCACTCCAATATTTTTGCCTGGAAAATCCCATGGACCAAGGAGCCTGGTAGGCCATAGTCAGTCCATGGGGTCGCAAAGAGTCGGGCACGACTGAGCAACTTCACTTTCACTTCTATGCTTTAATAAAACAAAACAACAAAACACTGCCATCAGGTATCTCTTTCAAGCTTTCCAAACCATCACTACTAGTCTGTCTTCCCAGAACATGCTGCTTTGTTATTGAAGATAAAGTAACTCTGTTTCCTTGGTATGAGAGACTTTGTAAGCACTTGAATACCAGGTGACTTTGTCACTGATGATAAAGTAACTCAGTTTCCTTGGCATGAGAGACTATGTAAGCACTTGAATACAAGGTGACTTCCCTATTTGCTTATGGATTGCTCTTCTGAGAGGAGGGGAAACACACCCGCTGTGGATCTGGACATATGTGGACATATGTTCATATACCTGAGCACTGTCTTCTGCAGATGGGATCTGTAGTTGGAGAAACCTGGTGCACAGGTGTTAGCATTTCCATCATTTTTGCTTTGTTTTGCTTCTCCCTGCTCACCCGCCTTCATAGGTCTTACCCAGCCTCTCTATGTGGTTAAGAAGGGCTCAGAGAGGCACGATCCCCTCACTGAACGGTAAGTTTCCCTCTGGCAGGTCTTGTTTACTGTCTAAAGTACTCAGCACAGAGTCTGGCACAGGCTTGGTTGTTTAGTCGCCAAGTTATGTCCGACTCTTGTGACCCCATGTACTGTACCCTGCTAGGCTCCTCCGTCCAGGGGATTCTCCAGGCAAGAATACTGGAGTGGGTTGCCATTGCCTTCTCCAGGGGATCTTCTCAACCCAGGAATCGAACCTGGGTCTCCTGCTTTGCAGGCAGATTCTTTACCAACTGAGCTGCAAAGGAAGCCTGTTAAGTGAAATTCAGTCAGTTGTGTCCGACTCCTTGTGACCCTATGGGCTGTAGCCCCCGCCAGGCTCCTCTGTCCGTGGAATTCTCCAGGCCAGAAGACTGGAGTGGGTACTGTTCCCTTCTCCAGGGGATCTTCCCAACCCAGGGACTAAACCCAGGTCTTCAGCATTGCAGGTGGATTCTTTACCATCTGAGCCACCAGAGGAGCCCCTAGTGAGTATCCGTGGACTGAAAAAGTAAGTAAACCTCACAGAAAACAGACTTGAAACTGGGTTCATCACCCTTCCATTTTGGCCATCATTTTCTATTACAAAACAGATAACCCTCCATCTAAAATCCTGGGAACCTCTTTGTCTGGAAGCAGTAGCCACCTGGAGGTACCTGGGGGAAGACCCAAGCCATCCCTCCAAAAGAAAATAGCTTCTATGAAAGGAACTGTGGAGGAGAAACAAGAGTTGTCAGGCCAACTTAGACCCATGCGTACTATTAAGTCCTGGGACCAGTCGAGCTGTGTTGGCAGATTAGAAGCAAGACACAGAGCTGGGCAGGGCCTGAGGCACTGAGAAATGACACGGGCAGACCACCCCCCTCCAAATCCCTTGTTTTATAGATGAGGAATCCGCTGCCCAAACTCACAGAGCTAGAAGCTGGAAAAGCCAAGAAGTGAAACCTGAGTGTCCTGAGGTCCTATCCAGATCTCTTTCTACTGCTTCTGTCTGCCACAACCCCATGGGCACAAGCATGGCCACTAAGTCAGGAAAAGCCTGGAAATAGGAGGCTTTAGCTGTCAGGGGGTAATCTTACTACACCTCTGCACTCTTGAGGTGCAATGTCAAACACCGCTGACTCGCCCTGTGTCCTGGACTTGAACCCTCTTAGTCATCTTTTGATTATAAGCTCTTTTGAGCCACCTCTGCCAACAGAAGGTGAGTACAGCCAGCACTTACTGACCCCTGATTGTGGCTGGCACTGTGCAAAGAAGTTTACACCCACTATCATCTCCTTTAATATTAATTTTAAAAATATTTATTTATTTATTTGGCTGTGCTGAGTCTTTGTTGTAGCATGCAGGATCTTTAGTTGTGACATGTGGGATCTAGTTCCCTGACCAGGGATCAAACCCGGGTCTCCTGCATTGGGAGAGCGGAGTTTTAGCCACTGCACCACCAGGGAAGTCTCTGTCATCTCCTTTAAACCCTACAACAACCTATGGGGAGAAGACCATGATCACACTCACCTTACACCTATGGAAAGAAAACCTCCAGGAGATTCAAGAACCTGCTCACACTCCATAGATTTTAAGTGGCAGGGAGGGGACCTGATCCCAGATGGTCACCCTAAATTCACCCTCCTAGCCCTGTGCCATGCTGCCTGCCTACTGAAAATGGCGCTGGTGGATTCAGCCTTTCTTTCCCCATCACCATAGTTCTGACTTGGAGTGCCCCTAAAACCGAATTCTCTTCCAAGTTAATGATTAATCTCTCTATTCAAAACTTTATTCACTTCCTGTCCCCAGTGACCTCAACCACAGGTTTATAGAACAGTAATCAACCAGAGTTGGAGGAACCGCTATTGTAGATTTCATCATTAACATACAATTTCAGGTTGCTCTTCTAATAGGCCCCCAAGTCACAGACTACCTGGCCTGAGAATCCTAAACCAGAGACTTACTGGCTCCCGAAACTGTGACTGAGAAACGTCACAAAATGATGATGAATTTCAGTTTCTTTGTTCTTTCCCTTTAAAAACACCCTCAACTCAAAACCCAAGTGGGAGTGGATCTGAGGCTCTCTCTTCCTCCCTTGCTCGGCGCCCTGCAATAAATACTTTGCCACAAATGTCTGCTGTTAACACGTCAGCTTTCTGCACTGCACCCATACAAGCCCTTTGCCCAGTTTCAGTCTGTCTTCATCTCTTGACTAGACTATACTGTCCAGCCCCTTCTCCCTTCCTCTTTTCTGGTATCTTTGCCCTCCCATCCATTTCTATTCATTTTTCCAAAACTGTGATTTCCCTCTGTGGCTGAGAAGTGTTTTCTCATATCAGCTAATTGTCCAGGTCTCTGAGGTTACCAACTGGGTGTCCAACAATTCAGTTCCATACTGACACTATCTACCTGGGGCTTCCTAGGTGGTGTTAGTAGTGGTAAAGAAACCACCTGCCAATGTAGGAGACTCAGGAGACACGGGTTCGATCCCTGGGTTGGGAAGATCCCTTCCAGTAAAACCCACTCCAGTATTCTTGCCTGAAGAATCCCATGGACAGAGGAGCCTGGAGGGTTACAGTCATGGGATTGCAAAGAGTAGGACACAACTGAAGCGACTTAGTGCGCACACACTGTCTACCAGGAGTGAACATTAAATCACAGATCCTGGGTTCAGAGCCACAGGCCTGCCCCCACTTCAGATGCCAGTTGCAGGTCTTGGGTCACTTGTACTTGTAATACATCAGCTGTAAATCAGGGATTCCCACAAGACCCTACACAGTTTTGATAATTTGCTAGAAAAACTCACAGAACTCAGGAAAGTACTTTGCTTTTACGGTTACTGGTGTACTATAAAGGCTGCAACTCAGGGACAGCCAAGTGGAAGACATGCATGGGGCAAGGTGTGCAAGCAGAAGGGTGCACAGGGCTTCCCTGCTCTCTCTGGGCACACCACCGTGCCACCACTTCAGTGTGTTCACCATTTAGGACTTTTTAGGATGGTTTCATCACACTGACATAATTGATCAAATCCCTGACTGCTGGTGGTCAGCTCAGTCTCTGGGTCCCTGCCTCTCCCCAGAGGTTAATAGTCCCTACTCTCTAATCTCACTCTGAAGATGCCTAGGAGTCTCCAGCCATCAGTCATCTCATTGACATATAGAAGACACTGATCATGTATCCGCAAGAGTTTGGGGAGCTATGTGCCAGGAACTGCAGACAAAGACAAAATATTTATTTTTTATTAACCACAATTCCTCCACTCAGACACCTCCAGTGGCTCCCCATGACAATAGAGCAGAGCCCCATTTTCTCAGGGTGGCCTGTAAGTTGCATGCGATCCCATCTCTCCTGATTCCTGCCACCTTGCTCTGGTCCAGGCTGGTCCATCTTACAGATTCCTGCTTCTGCACCTTTGCCTCATCCTCCCATCCCTCCACCGAATTGAAATGGAATCAAAATATTTCTCAGGTCACCACTGGTTTAGAGATGTGAGGACCCTCAGACTTTACAGATGAGGAATTGATGGCTCAAAGAGCTGAATGGCATATTCCCAGTTACAGATTCACCATCTCTCAAAGGCAGAGAGAACAGTACTCATGTCTGAATTCCAATGATGAGTGCTGGGGATGATAAGCTTCAAACTGCCGAAATCTTATGTAAAATTTCAAAAGCACAAACCATAAGACAAAACAACAAAAAAAATTAATTTGATTATACCAAGTGGAGGATTTCTGTTCAATGAAAAGACACTAAAAAATGGAGTATTTTCTGCCATATCAGTAAACAAGGATGTCACAGTCATCAGAGATGGCAGCCCTCAATATGGGCCCTAAGGGAATTTGAGAAGGAGATGAATACCAGCTATCTAGCACCCATCAGACTGCAGCCACTCCCTAGGGTGAGCCCTGAGGAAGATCAGGATATGAAAACACACATACTGGCCCCAGATATTAGAGGTACATATCAAAGGAATGACTTCAGTGAGCCAGACTCTTGCAACTGTCCATACATAGAAAAGCACTACAATCCTTAACTTGGGATATTTAGTCTTCTTTAACTGACGTAACTCTTTTGATGTTCAGACTATCTACTATTTTGATGTTGCAAAACTATATAAAGCACTACACTCCTTAATATAAAACTATAGCACTACACTCATTATATAAAACTATATAAAGCACTACAATCCTTAACTTGGGATATTTAGTTTTCTTTAACTGGCATAACTCTTTTGATGTTCAGACTATCTACTATTTTGATGTTGCAAAACTATACAACCAGACTCCTCCCCTTGCCTCCTTGAGGCAGTTCTCTCAGGGTCACTTGAGATGCTATCTCCCAGGCCTGGGCCCGATGTCCTAAAAATTCCCACCCAATAAAACAAGTTGACAATGCTATGGACAAAATTAATAGATCTAAAAATGGTAAATAATCCACTTGCAATGCAGGAGACCTAGCTTGAGTCCCTGGGTTGGGAAGATCCCCTGGAGGAGGAAACAACAATGTCTAAAACTGATTGCAGGGACTTCCTCTGTGGTCCAGTGTGCTTCCATTGCACAGGTTCAATCCCTGGTCAGGGAACTAAGATCCCACATGGTACATGGTGAGGACAAAAACAATTAGAAAAAATAAAATTGATTATGGATCAATACTTAGAACTCTTGAAAAGTAAGAAAACTAGAGCAAACCTAATTTATAAAGAAAGAGCAAAGTATGTGACCATGCAGTTAGGGCAGAGGAAACCCATAAAGTAACAAACATATTAATTTTACTAATTATTAGAAAAACACAAGCTCAGATAGTGAGATGTCATTTTACACCTCTTGGAAAGCTGGAGAATGATGCAAAGTAGGGGTAAGGATGTGGTGGGGGTGGGGCCATATCTGCCTGGGGGCGGGTGGGGTGAATAGAAGGCCCCAGGAAGGCCATCTGGTGGTCAGTTCTTGAGTAAGTGTACACATCCTTGTGCCCAGCAATCCTGCCATGGGTATGGATCCTAAAGGAAGTCTCACAGGCGGGACCTGCAGGAGGCTGTTTGGGGCAGCACATTTGTGGAACTTCAGCATGATGTGTCCCATGTCCAAACCCATCAAAGGGGAGCAAAAGCTAAAATGTGGGGAGGTCTTCAGGGTGCACGAGGCACAGTGCAGGTGCCCAGTTCAGGACAAAAGAAACAATGAGCTGAGTAACAGAATGAGTTGCGTAACTTAAAAGTATAAGCAACTAAAACTATAACAAAGGTTCTACAATCCCACATAGAAATCAAACACAAACAGCAACATGCGAGGAGGGCTGCCTACATGGGAAATGGAAGGTGAGGCATGTGGGCTAAAGGGGGTTTATTGGGCTAGGGTGAGGTAAAGTCAGGGGCCATGGTCCCCACTCAGGCTGCTGGCTCTGGCATCAGGGAGTGGTTTGCTCAGGTTGAGGCTGCTGGCTGTCAGACAGAAATTGGGCTCAGCGGCCAGGGCCTTACAACAGGGCCCAAAAGAGGCTGCCCTTCCCCACAGCCCACCTTGGTGGTGAGAATCCTGTCCCTGGAAATGAATCCCTTTGCTTCTGTGCTTTTGGGGGTTCACATAAGTCTGCTCAATGACTAAACATGAAGAATAGCCCAAACCAAAAAAAAAAAAAAAAAATCCAACTTCTAGTAAGTCTTGATGGAATATGTTACATGAGTAGCATTTAAAAATAATTTTTTCTATAGAAACAAAAGAAATGTAAAAAAAAAAGACTAGTTCAGAAATGGGACATAGAAAAGTTGGTGGAGTGGGCAGAGGAGGGTGGTAGGCTGTGCGGGCAGTCAGAATCAGATAAACTGAGAGCTTAAAACCCCAACCCCCCTTACTCACAGCTTTCTCTTTTTTTTGGCAGGACACATGGAACTAACTTTACTGAGTATTTACTCTGAGCCAGCAGGAAGCTAGGGAGTTTTACATTTGCCATCTCATGGATCACTTGCAAAAGTCTTACACAGAGGGGCGGGGTGGTAGTTGATCCCGCCAGTCTTGCAGTTGGGAACAGGAAGCTCAGAGAAAGCAACCCGCCCAACTCACATGGTGAGTACATCAGAGCTGTCTTCCTGTGCCTCCACCAACACAGCGACACTAACTAGCAGCTTGTGATGGCCTCCCTCTAGAGTTTTCTGCCTGGCAGCTGGGTCCAGAAGTCTCTAAGCTTGTCTTTGGCTCCAGTACTATCAGAACCCCCCAGCACTGCTGGTGGAATGTAAATTGGTACAGCCACTGTGGAAAACAGTATGGAGATTCCTAAACAAATTAAGAATAAAATGATCCAGCAATCCCACTACTGGTGACATGCCCTGAGAAAACCAGAATTCTGAAAGGCACAGGTACCCCAATGTCCACTGCAGCACCGTTTACAATAGCCAGGAAGCAATCTAGATATCCATCAGTGGATGAATGGCTAAAGAAGTTGTGGTACACATATACAATGCAATATTACTCAGCCATAAAAAAGAATGAAATTGAGTCAGTTATAGTGAGGTGGAAGAACCTAGAGCCTGTTATACAGAGTGCAGTCAGTCAGAAAGAAAAAAGCAAGCATTGTATACTAAAGCATATATATGGAAACTACAAAAACACTACTGATGAACCTATTTACAGAGAAGAATGGAGACACAGGCATAGAGAATGGTCTGGTGAACACAGCGGAGGAAGGAGAGAGTAGGACAAATTGAGTAGTAGCATTGACATATATCCACTACCATGTGTAAAATGGATAACTAGTGGAAGCTGCTATGTAACAAACATAGGGCGACCAGCCTGGTGTTCTGTGATGACCTAGGGGGTAGAATCGGTCAGAGGAGAGAGGCTCAAGAGGGAGGGGATACACACAGACACACACACACGGTTATGACTGATTCAAGTTGATATTTGGCAGAGATCACCATAACACTGTAAAGCAACTAGCTACCAATAAGAAAAAAAGAACCCCTCTAGCTGTTCTCACTGGGGCGCACAAGTCCAGAGGTTGAGGGAACTCCTGGGGTTAAGTTAAATTCTAGTCACTTCCTCTTTGCCCTCCAAACCCATGCATCCTTAGATGTGGCTCCTCTAACCAGGTCCAGTTTCTAGAGAACTGGGGATACCCTTTCACGACTGTTTTCCACCCTGATCTACATCTCCAGCTTCCTGAGAGTCAAGAGGTGGCAGCAGGTCGGTGGGCTGGGGGTAGATTTTAACAGCAGAACAGCAATAAACTCCCTGAATGGTGTGTAAGCAAAATGACAGTGAAAAGCCACTGGAAAACCAAAACACAGTGAATGTGGCAGAGCTTTATCCCCTACTAAAGCATCACAAGAACTAAGATTTTATGCAGGTCAAACCATGTTTGTCAAACCTGCATGGAGTGAATCTGATGAGATGGTATCAAGAATCTGGCCACCAACCTTACCTCTGGCTTTCCTCCTCTTTCACAACCTGCCAACATTACATAAGTTGCCTAGTTTTCCTCAGGCCCTGGTCCAATTGTTTTGAGTGAAATTTAAAAGACAGTAAATCCATCCAACAATAAGTATCCTAAACATTTCTGGCGGTGATGGGCTGTAACTTGTAGCAGATTGCTTCAGCTTCACCCAGCATCTTATCATAAACACTTGATTAACATTGTGAGCTTAATTCATCTGAAAGAGGAAAACAGTATCACTTGGGAAAACTGGGAATTATCCACTTTTTTTTCCCACCGAAAGGAGTCTACACAACTGTGGAAAAAAGAGCGTCATGAAAAGAAAAGTTTAGAAAGTTGTGGTTTGTAGAAGAAATCAAAACAAACTCACGTAAGGTTTATTCTTTTTGGGAGGAAATGGCAACTATGGGCTAGTAACAATTCAGTTTTATAAATATTTATTCTGTCATTACCTAGGACAAAGCATCAGGCAGGTCTAGCTGCTGAGATAAGAACACTAAGAGGCCACACACAGAATTCTTGAGACCTGCGAGTCTTTGGCACAGTCCAGATGCTGGCAAGTCCCCCAGATAAATGCTGTGGCTCAGATAAACACAAAGGCTATGGGGCTCATAGCTTTTGAATTGCAGTGGCTCTGAGTGTTCCTGATAACCTTAAAACCAACGATTAGATAGAGAGGACCTCTCTGTCCTTCTTTCATCTCTCTACAATGAGCTTTCCTGGAAAAAAAAAAGAAAAGTCTACCCACCCTGTATCTTTCCTGTCCCCCTCTCTCCAAGTTTCCAGGGGGAAAACTACAACACTGTGCTTTGCCCACCTCTCTGTTCCTCTGATACAAAGTGTACCATTAGCCTGCTGTATCCCAGGCAGGACCACACCTCTCCTCGGCTCCCATATCCACATACCACATCTCCCTGGACCCCTTGCTCTGTTCCTGTTGTAAAACTTCTAGGATTTTTTTCCCCCAGTTTCACCACACAGAATCCCTTCACTCTAGGATTTCACACAGGGCTAAACTCGGGCGTTAGTTTGACTTACAAAAGTCATACCTATTTATTACTGTGCAACTCCTCTCTGCTCCTTTTCTAGAATTCAGTCCAACAAAATAAGGCATCACCTTTAACAGAGCAGTGAGGAACTGGCACTTCAACTCTCACACATGTTTTAACAGCCTCTCCTCTCTTAAGTGGGACTCTTCCTACATCTCTGCTGCCAAACTGGTTTTAATGAAATTCTTTGAAACCCAGTGCTTTCAGTATTTTCGCTTCCCTAGGGAAGTTTCTTTATTTCTGTTTTTAAACCTCTACAACAGTGCCTGGTAATAATAAGAACTAACATTTAAAGAGGTCATACCATATGCCAGCCAACCCTCTGAAGTGGGCTTCCCTAGTGGCTCAGTGGTAAAAAATCCACCTGCCAATGCAGGAGATGCGGGTTTGATCCCTGGGTGGGAAGATGCCCTGGAGAAGGAAATGGCAACCCACTCCAGTATTCTTGCCTGGGAAATCCCACGGACAGAGGAGCTTGGCAGATGATAATCCATGGTGCCGCAAAAGAGTCTGACACAGTTTAGCAACTAAACAACAACTATGTGTCGGCCAACCCTCTGAAAGCAGACAGGATTATTACCCTGTTTTCTAGAGGCAGGAACTAAGGCACAGAGAAAGTCAGCTGCACACAGAAGGTGTCCAGCTGGGATTCTCCCCAAGACTGTGAGCTTAATTATGCTTAAGCTCTGGGGTCAAAGGGATCTGGGATCTGTTATTATCCTATCTCGCTCCCTCTCCCAGCACATGACCTGGATAACGCACTTAACCTCTTTGTCCCTGAGTTTGTTTCCCTTCCAATTAACTGGAGATAAAGCATTTCTTCGAAAGACCAAGCAGTAAATGAGAGATATGTGAGGGGTCTACCTCGGTCCAGGGCACAGTGTAACTGAGGACCTACACATCCCAGCTGAACCTCCTCACTGGCAAGTCCGAGTCCTGCTCCTCTAAATACCCAGTTTCCTGGTGGAGGCACAACATCAGTCCATTTAAGACGAATCAGCCAGGGGCGTCTACGTAAGCATCCCCCTGGAAGCCTGCCGGGAGTCTCGCTTTCTCTCCACATCGCTCAGCGCCGGGGTCCTAGGCTCGCCACCCACGGCCTCACCATCTGCGGCTCCTTCACCTGGGCATCTCTCTCGCTCGGACACTCCCCCCCGGGGGCGCCGCAGCCTGCCGGGCTGGCGGTCTTACCATGGCATCATAGCGCAGGGCGTTCATGAAGTGCGCCACCTCGGTGCCCTTGTACACGGTGAACCAGATGGTGCCCTGGTACTGGTCGCCGGCGTCGAGCAGCAGCACGTGGGGCTCGGCGCGGCGGATCTGGTGCACCTTGGTGGCAAGCCGTGCCACGCCGCCCACGCAGCGGCTGGCGTTGACACACTTGCTCGAGTCCTCGCTCGTCTGCTCCAGGCGGCTGTGTACGTCGTTGGTGTGCAGGATGGTGAGCTCCCAGGCGCGCGCCGCGGGCCACAGCAACGCGCCCAGCGCGAGGAGCCTCAGCGCCGGGGCGCGTGCGGCTCGGGGATCCATGGCTGCGGCTGGCGGCGAGAGCGCGAGCGCCGGTGAGTGCGAGCCGGACGGGCGGTCGAAGGAGGGCGGCGGCGAGTCGAAGGCGGCTTGCGCGGGCCGGCGGGCGGGGCTGGGCCGGGCCGGGGCGGGCTCTCCCGAGGCCGGCCCCACACGGCCAGGCGCACACCCCCGCGGTCACCCCGTCCGACCCTGGCCAGCGGGGCGGCTCGGGCGCGGCCGGCGGCTGGCACTCGCTCCGGGCGGGACCAGTGAGGAGGTTGTTCCCCGCGGGAGGAGGGCACCGGTCGCGGTCCCGGCCCGACCAGGGAGCCTGGACCCTGGTGCTCCCACTATGGGTGGTCGGCTGCTCTTCGGGAGCTGCGCGGGAGGATTTGGAGGGCCCACTCCGCTTCCAGCTCTTCGCTGATCTCGCCTCGTTAAATTTTTCTAGAGGGATGCGTTGTTTCTGTGGGTTTGTGGTTGCCAGTTCTCACTTGAAAGAAGGGGAAGAGGGAAGAGAGAGGCGGTGGAAAGGAAAATAGGTGAGAGCAGGGAGCGAGGGCAGCGCTGTGCTTTGGGGGCTGTGGGAGTGGTGACTTAAGAAAAATACACAGCCTGAGAGTTGACTGTAAAGTTTTATTTGGGGCAAAAAAAGGACTGTAGCCTGGGAGATAGCACCTCAAATAGCTCTGAGAAACTGCTCCAAAGAGGTAGGGGGGAAGGAGAATATACATGTGATTTTGGTGAAGGCAGAGTACATGCAATCAAGTCCCTATTTTTTCCAGAAAATTTCTACTGGTCTCAGGAAGCTTTAGTCACAAGAAATAGTCGTCACCATGAAGAACTTCAGCGCTTTTCTAGATGTGAGGAAATACAAGAATTGGGCTCATAAAATCAGCTTCTGAGATTATCTATCTGAAGATCTGTCCTTCCAGTCCCCATCTCCCCCTCATCCCCCCACCTCACACCATCCCCCCCTCCCCAGGACATCCACCCCACACCAGCACAGAGTGCCTCATTTCTGCTCTCCACCCTGAACTCCTTTCAGGGGACGCTGAAGGTCAGCAGCTGCAGCAGTACATGATCTAATCCTTGCAGAGGTAGATGGCAAGTACCGGTTTGTAGTTGACAGGGCTCTCTCATGGGCATACATCCGACTGTACTTTGGAAGGCATTTCCTGGCCATTTCGTCCCACAGTGCCCTAAAGGCTCATTCCTAGATCTGGCAAAGATTTTGCTGATGGGCCGCTCAATGTGCTGTTACTCACTAGGTCTATCAACAGTAACCAAAGGGCTCTGGAGCACCTACCTCTCTTAATCTGTTATGGTCCAGGAAAAATTCCCTCTTGTTGTATCTTCTCATATCTAGAGTTACACTGTTACAATCATTGAGCACATAGTATTAGTTGCTCAGTTGTGTCCGACTGTTTGAGACCCCATGTACTGTAGCCTGCCAGGCTCCTCTGTCCGTGAAATTTGCCAGGCAAGAATACTGGAGTGGGTTGCCATTTCTTTCTCCAACTGACTGCATACAAAACTATAGATTTGATCAACTTCTTTAAATCGCCTAGTCATGATTATTTTCATTGAAGTTTCTGTCACACATTTGGTAATGCAAGAAACAACAATCTTGTAAAACAGGCAAAGTACAGTGGCATAGCTAGCAGTATTATTAAAGTCATAAGTAAGAATTCAGCCGAGAACTTCCATTAAGTGTAGCCCAATATAGCCTCAGGTCGTCTGACTTAGTTTATTCTGCACCAATCTTTATTTTTCAGGGAAATTATATATCTGCACAGTCCATAGGTCCCAGCCCAATTTCCTAGTGTTACTAGGCTGGTTATCCTTAGTATAATTTAACTGTTCTCAAGATAAAGGAAGGCCTTAAAACTTAAATGATGATAGCCTGGTGTTAATCACATAAATCCATCCCATAATTGTGGGAGGTTTTATTCCTTAATTCCTTGGCTGAATTTTTGCTTGTTGCTCTGACTGAGCTTGAGTAACTTTAGAGGAAAATTCATATTTATGGCCAGAATCAGAGCAATAACTAACTGGCCAGGTGAGAGAATTCTAGTAATATGAAGAGTAGCCTGAACAGGACTGAACTTCCTTTCTTCTAAAATCAAGTTCCTTAGGGCCAATTAGAGGCTTGGAATGGAGAAGTCCATCAAAGTAGTCTAGAAGTATAGACACAGATAATTGGCTGCAAACTCAACAATTGGATTGATTTTTAAAATGAGCACAGAATCGTGTCCATGATAGAAAAACATTTGATTTATATGCAGAGGTCTAAGAAGTCAAGAAAATATTATAAATAATTGTATGATCAGGTCCAGCATCTTGGGTAAGCTGTCACTTCTGATGTTATCTTCTTCTTCTCATGGTGGGTGTAGTTTCCTCTGTTTGAGCTTTGTTTTAAGGTGGGTTTGAGGTCAGCATTCCTCTCTATAGACCAGTCTGATGTAGGGGCCTTTAGAAGTGGGAATTAATCCAAGAGTCAGTTTCCCTTCAGATTCACTGTGCATGAGCTAGTTAAGAGCATCTGATAAAAAGTCCTTCCATCCAGTTTGGAAATAATCCTTTATATCTTTTCCAATATACGTGATCCCCTGTTTGCAGGTCCTGGGGTATCTGATTTTCATTCAAAGATTACTGAGATAAGCTTTAGAAACAAAACTTAGAGTGTCCTTTTAGTAATTCAATTACCTTTACGATAATATAGTATAACAACAAGGAACTCTCTGGGAAATGAATCAGTAAGTGCAGACCTCCATGAACAAAACTGGAATTTAACATTTTTTGAAACATAATATCTTTCTCTCTAAAATTACCCTAATTTCTACCAAATATCCACATTTTGTTGTTATTGTTTAGCTGCTAAGTCATGTCTGACTCTTTTGCGATCCCATGGACTGTAGCCTGCCAGGCTCCTCCATCCATAGGATTTCCCAAGCAAGAATATGGAGTGGGTGAAGGGGCATCTTCCAGGATTGTTGCTGCCAGTGCCCCCATTCCCATGGCGAGCCACTACTGATCCACGCCTCCACAGGAGATCCTCCAACACCAGCAAGGTCTCATTTCTCCCAAACAATCCCTTTAGCTGCACACCATTGAGCAAGAGACATCCTCTTTGATGATGTAAAGATCCACAATGAGGCTGGCTGGCTGCCTCCTTTGAGGAAATCACATTGGACCATCCTATAAGAAGGGAGCTCCTGTAAGAAGATGATTTACAGCCTGGACCCAAATAAGGAAAAAATACTTAACTCACAAAGTAAACCTTCTGTACTTAGGTTTTAAAGATACACACAACTAAAACATTAAAAAAAAAAAAAAACCAAACCTGGAGTATGTTGCCATTTCCTTCTCTAGGGGGTCTCCCAACCCACAGATAGAACCCATGTCTCCTGCATAGGCAGGTGGATTCTTTATCACTGAGCCACCTGGGAAGCCAATTGTCACCTATGCGTGCTTAGTCGCTCAGCTGTATCTGACTCTCTTGCATCCCCGTGGACTGTAGCCTGCCAGGCTTCTCTGTCCATGGGATTTTTTAGGCAAGAATACTGGAATGGGTTGCCATTTCCTCCCTCCTCCAGAGGATCTTCCCAACCCAGTACTGAACATGCATCTCCAGCGTCTCCTGCATTGTAGGTGGATTCTTTACCTGATGAGCCATTGGGGAAGACCTTATTTGTTGCAAAATAAGTGTGGTCTCAAAAAACCATGGCCTCACAATTTATGTAACTATAATTTATCATATAGGCTTTTTGCTTTGCTGAAACTTTTGGAAGGAGTTGCACACTGAACTTACAAAAAACACCTTTCAGGGCTGGGAGAGTCACGCCAAGGACTTAAGAGATCTAGGTGAATTCCTCCCTTTACAAGGTACCCAATATACCTTGAAATTTCTGACCTGTTAGTGAGGTAGCCCTCCTAATTTATGTGATAAAGCTGCTGGGAATCTAAGGGTTTCTAATCTCTGGAGGAGCAGATAGAGAAAAAGGATAAATGCTTCAATTCTGCTTACAAATGTATAATTTACCAAATTATTGTAAGCCATGATTAGTTGGAGGGGAAGGTTTTCCTTATACGTGGAAAACACAGATTCAACCCAACAATTTTTCAGATGGAAACCATAAAAATTGTAATGATATTCATGTGTTCACTGTCTTCTGTAACTAACTCTTTTTGTTAACAGTTTTATCAAGCCATCAGGTGTTTTCCCATTAGGATGCTTTCAGCTCTTACTCAGTTCAGCATTCTGGTCCTGAAGGTTAGACACTTCAGAAGGTTCTTTCTGTTAATCTTAAAAAGGAAGCACTCTTGCAAAGGCATCAGTGAAACCACAATGACAAAAGACTTACAAAGGCACATTTAAAATCTGATGACAATTCAATTGACAAAGTAACCTGGTCACTGCTGTGATATATAACACTTGTAGACAATAACTAGAATTATGACTGATAACATTTTACACCATTTCAGAATTTTAGAAACTCTATATAATTTCTAGGATATCTGTATTAGTAATATTTACTGTACAATATAACCTAAGCGGTCACAACAGTTGTGAGAGCTGGACCTTAAAGAAGGCAGACCTGAAAGAATTGATGCCTTTGAACTGTGTTATTGGAGAAGACTCCTGACAGTCCCTTGTCCAGCAAGGAGAACAAACCAGTCAATCTTAAGGGAAATCAACCCTGAATACTAGTTGGAAGGATTGATGCTGAAGTTGAAACTCCGGTATTTTGGACATCTGATGGGAACAGCTGACTCATTGGAAAAGTCCCCAATGCTGGGAAAGATTGAGGGCAGATGGAGAAGAGGGTGTCAGAGGATGAGATGGCTGGATGGCATCACCGATGCAATGAACATGAATGTGGGCAAACTTTGGGGGATGATGAGGGACAGAGAGGCCTGGTGTGCTGCAGTCCATAGGGTCACAAAGAGTTGGACACAACTGGGCAACTGAACAACAACATAACCTAAGAAGATTTATTACTTATTGACAATACTTCCCATGTAATTTAATGTACCAAAAAACTTAATTAGTTTAATATCTCTCTTTGGGATGTTTCAGGGGCCCTTTGAAGCATCCCAAAGTTAACTAATGTTCAAAGGACTTCATTAAATTTTGATTTAGAGAATTTTGTCAATAAATATCAAAAGAATTTAGAACACTCAGTCAGATAGGATCATAGGTCACTGTGAAACAACAGTTATTCACTTAGCTAAAGTACCAAAGTTTCCAAAGGCCAATTACAGAACAGATCACTTCAGAGGTAAATAAACTTAAAATCTGTTATCAAAGGCAGTTTAGCATCTTAAGAAAACTTGTACCATGCATGAAATTCTTTTCTTGGGGCCTGCTTTCTGCAAACCTTCCTCACTTTCTGTAGCCCATCCAGAAACAGTCATCTGTAAACCAGACCTACTTCCTTTTTTCTTAATAAAATACAATTCCATTTACATGCCGTCTTTACTGAGAATACGCATCCTACTTTTCTTAAGCAACCATCAACTGTCATTTATATTAGTATTCTGTAGATTGATGAACATAAATACCAGTGATAATAATTTAGATGATTTAGGAAAAATTTCTAAAAATATTTGCTTTCTTGTAGAGAACCTCTCAGGATGGCACCAAACATATTCATTAGTAGTCCAAAATATCTTTAAGTTTTCTATAAGAGGGAGCCAGTGTTTAGCATTAAATGTTTCAGTACCTTATTTTGTTTAGGAGTGACTAGCTAGTCAATAAACTTTCTCGTATTCCATTATCTCATTACATTTTTTTTGTATCTCTTTACATGATCTCTTCACAATTCTTATCTTATTATATTTTCTTTCCTTAAAAGTTTCTTCACATGGAGTTATTTTCCTTGCTGACAAATTTGCAACACATATAATAAGATCTTAGTTAGCTTATATTAAACCTAGGCACAATGAAAGTATTATACTGATTATTATATTGACGACTCTTAAGACATACATGTATTCAGACAGACACACTGAGAGATCTAACTTCATTTTCTAAACCTAGTCATGAGTCAGATATCACAATATAAAACTCACTAGTTTATAAGTAGCAGTTGGAATAAAAAATTCTTTTTAAAGGCTTCATACCCTTTTTGTCCCCCTTCAGTCTCAGAAATTAGAGATGGTCTGGATAAGTGATCCTGAGAGCTCTGGTCTCAAGGATCAGGGAGCAAAAATCAGGTTCTTCAAATAGGACTTATTTCCTCAGGACTTACTACTATTTTCTTTCAAGCTAGCTTCTCTACTGGTTGGGAATTAAACCAGTTGGGGGTCGGTTAACCTTCAACAGGCATTGTGTACTTAATTGGTGCAATTGAAGGTTCATACTTTTCATAGATACCTCCTTTTTTTCTTTAAATGGTTTGGAAAAGTTGGTCAGCCAGTATAACAAGAGCGTTTATGTGTAACTCAGACCAACCTAGATTGTCTTTTGACAAAGTAGCCAAATCCTCATCTAAACCTTCTGAAAAGGCAGAATTAAGCAAAGGGTCATATTGGTGGTTAGAGAATGACTCAGGTGTCAAGCCAGAATATTGCTTAATTTTTTTCTTTTTCTTTTCCCCAAACCTTTCATAATAGTCCAGAATTGATTCATTTGATCTTTGCTTACACTGTTGAATCTCTGTCCAGTCTACAGTTTTTAGAAAAAGCTCTGGATTAAGTTCAAGTAGTTTTTGAGCTAATCCCTTGTATTCAGTGTGAGCCTCTAGAGTATGTGATTCAAAGTTCACTAAGAGGTGTTTCCATCTTTTTTTCTTTATTAATACCCTTGCTTTACTTTCAGAAACTAACAGTTGTATTAACTAATATACATCTGAAAACCTGGGCTCATAGGAGCAGATGGTTGACTTGAATTTATTAGCAAATTCCAATGGATCCTGACTTGAATTGGGAAATTTCTCAATCAAGGCTCAAAGTTCTGCTTGAGTCCTGGTTGTGTATGTAAGCACTGAGGATGGTTCACTTCTCCTTGGAATAATTTTCTCTTTAAGGCAACTATAATCACTTCTGAATTTTTAAATCCTCCTTTACTGGGGGAAGGGGAGCGGCAGGAGGAGGAAGAATTGGAAGAGAAACAAATGCTAACATCTGGTCAAGTAACTCAGATAGAAGAAGATATGTAGTGGGAGCTTGTTTCCATCTCTGGCTACTGTAAATAATGCTGTTATGAATGTGCTGTACAAGTATCTGTTCAAGTCTCTGCTTTCAACTCTTTTGGGTTTATGTCCAGAAGTAGAATTGCTGGATTGTGCACAGTAGTTCTGAATGAGTGAATGTGTGAAGTCGCTCAGTCGTGTCCCACTGTTTGCGACCCCATGGACTGTAGCCTACCAGGCTCTTCCATCCATGGGATTCCCAGGCAAGAATCCTGGATTGGATTGCCATTCCCTTCTCCAGGAAATCTTCCCATCCCAGGAACTGAACTCAGTTCTCCCGCCTTGCAGGCAGATTCTTTACTGTCTGAGCCACCAGGGAAGCCCATTCAGCAAATACTTACTGAATATTTGACACACTGTGACAGGTGTTAATGGGGCTCTGGGGCTAAAATGGGTCACAGGACAGACCTGTCCTTAAAGCTCTTACCGTTCAGTGTGTGCCAGGTTGAATTGTGTCCCACCAACTCTGACCCCCAAGACCTCAGAATGTGACCTTATTAGGCAATAAGGGCTTCCCTGGTGGCTCAGAAGGTAAAGAATCTGTCTGAAATGCAGGAGATCCAGCTTTGATCCGAGGGTAGGGAAGATCCCCTGGAGAAGGGAATGGCAATCCACTCCAGTATTCTTGCCTGGGAAATCCCATGCACAGAGGAGCCTGGTGGACTACAGTCCATGGGGTTACAAAGAGCTGGACACAACTGAACAACTGCCCACATGCACACACACGTGTTCTGGTATGACTGGTGTACTTATAAAGGGAAATTTGGACACAGAGTCAGATGTGCATAGAAGGGAGATGATGTGAAGATGTTGAAAAGGCAACAGGCCCTAAATGGAGTCATTTATGCCAACCCCCAAATCACCAAACTCAGACTTTAATTACAGTTTCAGCTCTCCCAGAAGTGGAATCTTACCCTAGTCAATCAAGAATCGCCTGATCAACATTAGTCAAGTAATCTGCCTGTCAGACCCTTGCCATACCCTCTAAGGAAAGTCATCTTGCAATAAACAATCTGCTTTTTTTTGCCTAGTACTTCTTTATTCCTGCTCTAGTCTGTCTATAAAATCTCTTGCCTTGTTTAACTGTTCAGGGAAACTTTCCATCTGCTAGATTGTTGATGCTGCTTGAATCTTGAATCATGAATCTTTATACAGAGCCAATAAGATCTTTAATGCTTACTCAGTTAAATTTTGTTTTTCATAAAGACACACACAGGGAGAACACCACTTAAACTTAAAGGCAAAGAGCCCAGTGATGCTTCCACAAGCCAAAGTATGCCAAAGATTGCCTGAAAACCACTGGAAGCTGCAAGAGAGGCATGAAGCAAAATCTCCCATCATGGCCCCTCAGAGAGAGCCAACCCTGCTGACACCTTGATCTCACTGTAGCCTCCAGGAAAGTGTGCCAGTGCACTTCTGTTGCTTAGGCCACTCAGTTGGCGACATGTTGTTACAGTGGCCCTGGGAAACTAATACGTGAAGGCAAGACAAAGCAATCACAAAACTGTGTGACATGTGAATGGGGCGTATATGTGATGCCTCAGAGGGTGGTGTGGGTGAGGTGAAAATCACGTCTTACTGGCCTTGAGGGCCCATGAAAGGGGTTTAGATTTGCCCCTGGGTCACAAGCCAGGAGAACCTTGCCATCTGGCAGAAGACACAAAGGAATTTTATTTTTTTAAACTGCAGAGGAGGACATATTCTTCCAGTCCTTAGCTCTTCATCTGGTAGAATGCAGGCTTTCTCAACTGGAAACAGCTAAGAGATGGAGCAAAGCCCCAGAATCCTTGGCAGGATAGGAGGCTGTGAAAGTTACCCCTGAGAAGGCCTTACACCGGAGTGCACTCCCTGGTCCTGCCACCTCCCATCTGTGTTGCTCCAGGTGTCGCCCTGGTCACGAGGAACTGCTCTGGGAAGAAGACCATGGATGGGGGCATTTTGATTTCATGTACTTGACGAATTTTAGCTAGAAGGCTTGTGAATGAAATTACAAGCCTTAACTGGTTTTAACTGGTTTAAATTCAGTTTAAAGCAATGATCCTCCCCGCCCCCCACCCCGACTCTTGGCAGAGTTTAAAACTCAAGAAGCAAATTTATATTGGGGTCAATAAGAAGAAACCAAGGAGTTGATAAGTTTGAGAACAAGGGCTTACAATCTTCCAAAGGCAAAAAATCTAGATTCTGGAAAAGAACAAGGAGTTACTGTTCTTTGTCAATGTGGTCATTTTAAAATAATGTTTCTTTTTCTGACAAAAATGTTGTTTCCAAATTTGGGGATTTTTGTATTGAATGCCCTTTACATTTCGAAAGACTTTTTAAAAAATCATTGCAATGAAACTAGAAAATCTGTGGATTTACCTTGATTTTTAAAGAATATAATTTTGTTTCATTCTGTAATGATATATGCAGTTATTACAGAGCTCAAAATTGGAAATTTGGGGCATGGCAAATATTTGGAGTTTACATTAAACCAAAAATGCTAAATCTTATGCAAATGTGATAAAACATGGGATTTCAGTTGCAATTAAAATGTACTATAATGAGAAAGAATGGTATCTTCTAGGAAATAGTTCTATTTCCTGAAAGGAATTATATGAATCTATAAAATTTTCCTCTTGAACATTCTGAGTAAGATTCATTTTACAATCAGAGTTTATTTTTTGATTTTGCATTTTCCTTTCATATGCTTTGGTTATATATTATAATATTTTAAGTTGACTCGGGGAAATTTGAACTCATAATTTTACAGTAACAGATATTCAGTGAGTTCTGAGAATTTGCAGTTCTATACCATGTTTATCTGTAATTAAAATTAGGATGCTGATACTGAATTTCACCCAGAAATCTCTTGAATAAAACCTCAAAAGCCTGTAATTCCACCACTTAGCCTCTTTCTGGTCAATTAGTGGAATTATGAAGTAGTTGTACTGTCTTGATCTCTCCGTAGGAAAATTAAAACCTTTGATGGGCATTGGTTAAAATAATACTAATTGGGAGAATCATTTCGATGTATACACTACACAGTTTAGAATAAGTATTATATTTTAAATTTATAAGAGAGGACTGACACTGCTCAACTTAGAAACTTACCGTAAAGCTACAGCCCTCAAAACAGTGTAGTATTATGAGAGTAGATACATAGATCAATGGAACGGAATAGAGAGCCCAGAAGCAATCCATAGAAATGTAAACCAATCAGTAAACTGACCCTTGACAAAAGACAAAGATGATACAATGGAGAAAAATTAGTCTTTTCAACAATTGCTACTGGAACAACTGGATATCCACATGCAAAAAAAAGAAAAAGAAAAAGAAACAGAGTTTTTACTTCCATCACAAGAATGAACTCAAAATTACTCATAAACCTAACTATAGAACAAAAAAACTACAAAACTCCAAGGAGATAACACACGAAAATCCAGATGACTCCGGGTATGGTGATGCCTTTTTATTAGATACAACACCAAAGATAGGACTCATGCAAGAAATAATTGATAAGCTGAACTTCATTCAAATTAAAAACCTCTGCTCTGTGAAAACTCTCAAGAGAATAAGTAGACACTATAGACTGTGAGAAAACATTTATAAAAGACATGCCTGTTAAAGAACTTATCCAAGATATACCAAGAACTCTTAAAACTCAACCATAAGTAAAGAAACTATTCCAATTAAAAATGGGCAAAAGACCTTATCAAGGAATATATACAGACAGCAAATAAGCATATGAAAAGATGCTCCACATCCTATGTCACTTGGGAAATGCAAATTAAAACAACAGTGAGGCTCTCTAAGAGTCACCCCTGCGCAGCTTTCTTGAGGCAAATGAGCCTGAGGCAGCCATTGCCTGCTCTGTGTTCTCCAGTACCTGGATTCTTACCCTTGCAGATGCCTGAGGAAGTGCACCATGGAGAGAGAGGTGGAGCCATTTGCCTTCGAGGCAGAAATTGCCCAACTCATGTCTCTTATTATTAATACCTTCTATTCCAACAAGGAAATTTTTCTTCCAGAGTTGATCAGTAATGCTTCTGATGCCTTGGACAAGATTTGCTGAGAGCCTGACAGATCCTTCCAAATTGGACATTGGTAAAGAGCTGAAAATTGACATCATCCTGAACCCCCAGGAATGTACTCTAACTCTGGTAGACATGGGCATTGGCATGACCAAAGCTGATCTTGTAAATAATTTGGGAACCATTGCCAAGTCTGGCATTAAAGCATTTATGGAGGCTTTTCAGGCTGGTGCAGACATCTCTATGATCGGGTGATTTGGTGTGGGCTTCTACTCTGCCTACCTAGTGGCAGAGAAAGTGGTTGTGATCACAGAGCATAACAATGAGGAACAGTATGCCTGGGAGTCTTCTGCTGGCAGTTCCTTCACTGTCTGTGCTGACCATGGTGAGCCTATTGGCCAGAGTACCAAAGTGATTCTCCACCTGAAGTAAGACCATACAGAGTACTTGGAAGACAGGTGGGTCAAAGAAGTGGTGAAGAAGCACTCACAGTTCATAGGCTATCCCATAAAACTCTATCTGCAGAAAACATGAGAAGGAAATCAGTGATGATGAGGCTGAAGAAGAGAAAGGTGAGAAAGAATAGGAAGATAAATATGATGAAGAGAAGCCTATGATTGAAGATGTGGGTTCAGATGAAAAGGATGATAGTGGCAAAGATAAGGAGAAGGAAGACAAAGAAGATAAAGGAGAAGTACATTGCTCAGGAAGAATGGAACAAGACCAAGCCCATTTGAACCAGAAACCCTGATGACATCATCCAGGAGGAATATGGTGAGTTCTACAAGAGTTTTACCAATTACTGGGAAGATCACTTGGCAGTAAAGCACTTCTCTGTAGAAGGTCAATTGGAATTCAGAGCACTGCTGTTCATCCCCCGTTGGACTCCTTTTGACCTCTTCGAGAACAAAAAGAAAAAGACCACCAAACTGTATATCTGCCATGTGTCCATCATGGACAGCTGTGATGAGTTGATTCCAGAATATCTCAACTTCATCCATGGGGTGGTTAACTCTGAAGACCTTCACCTGAACATCTCCCGAGAAATGCTCCAGCAGAGCAAAGTTCTGAAGGTTATTCATAAGAACATTGTTAAGAAGTGCCTTGAACTCTTTTCTGAGCTGGCAGAAGACAAGGAGAAATATAAGGAATTCTATGAGGCATTCTCTAAAAACCTGAAGCTTGGAATCCATGAGGACTCCACTAACTGGCGATGCCTTTCCGAGCTGCTGCGCTATCACACCTCCCAGTCTGGAGATGAGATGACTTCTCTCTCAGAATATATGTCTCGCATGAAGGAGACCCAGAAGTCCATCTGTGACATTACTGGTGAGAGCAAAGAGCAGGTTGCCAACTCTTCCTTTGTGGAGTGCGTGTGGAAGCAGGGCTTTGAGGTAGTGTACGTGATGGAGCCCACTGATGAGCACTGTGTGCAGCAGCTCAAGGAGTTTGATGGGAAGAGTCTGGTCTCCATGACCAAGGAGGGCCTGGAGCTGCCTGAGTACAAGGAGGAGAAGAAGATGGAGGAGAGCAAGGCCAAGTTTGAGAACCTCTGCAAACTCATGAAAGAGATCTTGGATAAGAAGGTGGAGAAGGTGACAATCTCCAACAGGCTCATGTCTTCACCCTGCTGCTCTGTGATGAGCACCACAGCTGGACAGCCAACATGCAGTGCATCATGAAAGCTCAGGCACTTTGGGGCAACTCGACCATGGACTAAATGATGGCCAAAAAGCACCTGGAGATCAGTTCTGACCACCCCGTCTTGGAGACCCTGCAGCAGAAGGCAAGAGGCAGGCATAAACGGCAAGGCCGTCAGGGACCTGGTGGTGCTGCTATTTGAAACTGCACTGCTCTCCTCTGGCTTCTTGCTTGAGGATCCCCAGACCCACTCCAGATGCATCTCCCACATGATAAAGCTTGGCCTGGGCGTTGATGAAGACAAGGTGATGGCAGAGAAGCCCAGTGCTGCTGTTCCTGGTGAGATTCCCCGCCTTGAGGGTGACAAGGATGCCTCTTGCATGAAAGTAGATTAGGAGTTTCTACCTGCAGCCTGCTCCCTCTGTATAGCATCCCCATGGTGCACCCAGTGGCAGCCCTAGTGGCCCTGGCTCATGTGGTTCCCTCTGCTGATGTCTGGTGGTTTTATTTCTGTCCTTCTGTCTAAGGCAGGATACAAGGGCCTCAAGCAAGCCCTATCCCTATCCATGTTTGACATGGGGTTTGAATATTGTGTTGTGTTTTTTTTTGACCTGAAATTAAAGTATTGGGGAAAAAAACCCAAAACAAAACAGTGAGATACCACTACATGCCTCTTCAGTTCAGTTCAGTTCAGTCGCTCAGTTGTGTCCGACTCTTTGTGACCCCATGAATTGCAGCACGCCAGGCCTCCCTGTCCATCACCATCTCCCGGCATTCACTCAGACTCACGTCCATCGAGTCGGTGATGCCATCCAGCCATCTCATCCTCTGTCGTCCCCTTCTCCTCCTGCCCCCAATCCCTCCCAGCATCAGAGTCTTTTCCAATGAGTCAACTCTTCGCATGAGGTGGCCAAAATACTGGAGTGTCAGCCTTAGCATCATTCCTTCCAAAGAACACCCAGGACTGATCTCCTTTAGAATGGACTGGTTGGATCTCCTTGCAGTCCAAGGGACTCTCAAGAGTCTTCTCCAACACCACAGTTCAAAAGCATCAATTCTTCAGCGCTCAGCTTTCTTCACAGTCCAATTCTCACATCCACACATGACCACTGGAAAAACCATAGCCTTGACTAGATGGACCTTTGTTGGCAAAGTAATGTCTCTGCTTTTCAATATGCTATCTAGGTTGGTCATAACTTTTCTTCCAAGGAGTAAGCATCTTTTAATTTCATGGCTGCAGTCACCATATGCAGTGATTTTGGAGCCCCCCAAAATAAAGTCTGACACTGTTTCCACTGTTTCCCCATCTATTTCCCAAGAAGTGATGAGACCAGATGCCATGATCTTCATTTTCTGGAAATGGCCAAAATCTAGAATGCTGCAAGAGCAAATGCTGGCAAGGATGAGTAGCAAGAGGAACTCTCATTCGTTGCTGGTGGGAATGCAAAATGGTATAGTCACTTTGGAAGAAAGTATGGTAGTTTCTTACAAAAAATAAACATACTCTTACTATATAATCTCTCAATCTCTTTACTTGATAATTTACCCCAGTGAGTTGAAAATTTATGTCCACCCAAAAACCTGTACATGGATGTTTATAATAGCTTTGTTCAGAGTTGCCAAAACTTGGAAGAACCAAGATGTCCTTCAGTGGGTGAGTAGATAAACTGTGATACATTCAGACAATGGAACATTATTCTGTACTAAAAAGAAATAAGCTATGAAACCATGAAAAGATGTGGAACTATGAAACCAGCTTAATTCCATAACCAATGAAACGTTATTTAGTGCTAAAAAGAAATGAGTTATAAAACCTTAAATGTACATCACTAAGTGAAAGATACTAATCCAAAAAGTCTGATACTATATGATTCGAACTATATGATATTCTGGAAAAGGCAAAATTCTGGGGACAGGAAGAGGGTCAGTGGTTGCTATGGGTTAGAGTAGAGGGAGGGATAAAGAAGTGTAGCACAGAGGATTTTTAGGGCAATGAAATTACTCTGTATGATACTATAATGGTGGATTTGTTATACATTTGTGAAAATGCATAGAATGTACAACACCAATAGTTAAACAATGCAGAGTATGGACTTTGGGTGATAATTATGTGTCAGTGCAGGCTCATTGATTGTAATCAGTGTACCACTTTGGTATAGGGTGTTGACAGGCAGGGAAGACTGTGTGTATGTGGAGCCAGAGAGCGTATGTGACATCTCTGTACTTTCTGCTCTGTTTTGCTGTGAACCTAAAATTGCTCTAAAAAATGTTTTTTTGAAAAAGTTAGAAGGATGCCAGTCCTGCTCTCTTTGTTTCATTTCAGCAGCTAAGCCGAGAACTCATATAATTTTTCAATAGTATCCATGATGGTGACTGTAGAGATTTTAATGGAAAGATTTATTTTATTCGTGTAAGTGTAACTAAATGTCAGGTAATGCAACTAAAGGATATTTTCCCCCCAAAGTCAAACAAGAATTGGGTTTCTTTTTCTCTTAGAGAAAAGGAAACTTCTGCTCATAGTTCAAGTGCTTTTAAAGATTTTCCTCTTCTGAGTGGACGTGCAGTCATCTCCCCCATGTTTCCATTTCCTGACAGAACCCTTTAAAAGATGTGGCGATTCAGAGATCTGGTTCTAATAATAGTCTTGCCTCTGTAACTAAAGGACTTCCCTGGTGGTTCAGCGATAAAGAATCCACCTGCCGACGTAGGAGATGTGGGTTTGATCCCTAGGTCAAGAAGATCCCCTGGAGGAAGAAACTGCAACACACTCCAATATGCTTGCCTGAAAAGTCCCATGGACAGAGAAGCCTGGTGGGCTAGAGTCCATTGGTTTACAAAGAGTTGGACATGACTAAAGTGCCTGAGCAGCCATGCTAAAAAATGTCTTCAGGGTGACCTGAGTAGTCTTTGTTATGAGCACCTGTCTATGTAGAAGGTGATGACTGATAATGACCTGAGGAGGTCCCTTTTTCATGAAAATAGCAGAATAAGCTGTAGAATGAAGTGTGGCAAGAATTTTATCTGCACAAAGAGTTTCTTTTCAGCCAAAAGTTGTGTTTGGCAATCCTTCTTCTTTTCTTTCTTGTCTTAGAAAAGTCATTTTGAAGACATGCAGTCATCAGAATTCCTAAAACAGACTAAAAAAAAGGAAGAATTTTTCTTTGATGGCACCAGTAAGCACATAGTGAATAAAACAAGGAGATGCCTATTATAAAGAGATGTCTTGCAGATACAAGGGAACTGAGAGGTTGCCAGTTCTTCCATGATGTGCTTCAAAATACCCCTGAGTATGATCCATACTCTCCTGTTTCTTTGCATGTCTCATAGTTGTTTTTTTTTTTTTTTCTTGTTGGTTAGATCTGCTTTTAAAATAACATATTGTGAAAACTCTGATAATTACACCATCCCCTCCCTCACCTCCCCCTAACCAGGGTTTGCTGTTGTTGCTGTTTGGGATTGTGGATGTCACTGTAGTTGCTGTTTGTTTTTTAGTGACTTCCCTGGACAAGTTATAGAGTCGATATTCTTTGCTATGTACAGCCACTGAAGTCTTTGTTCAGTTAGCCTGGTGAACAGCTAGTGATTGGAGGTACATGTCCTTAAATTTCTTGAGCCAGTAAGTCTCCCAGCCAGTAAGTTCCCAGTAAGAACCCCAAGGGGTTCTCTGTGCATTTCGGGACTTGCTTTTAGTGTTTTCACAGGCAGTTCACAACCCTACCTTAGCCTTCATTCTCTTTTCCTGCAGAATCTCGAGGCTAGTCAGAGGTGGAAAAATTAGGACCTTCTCAGGTCTTCCCTGGACATACTCAGAGCCCAGTACATGCAGGTGGCTTTCTAGATTCTAAAGAGTATGTTGAGCTTTTCAAAGACCCCCAAAACTTTTTATTCACCAGATTCTTCTTTTAAAATGTTTTATTCAGCCCCTTATTTGCCCAACTCCTATGGCTATCATCCCTGGGTCAGGAAGATCCCCTGGAGAAGGAAATGGCAACCGACTCCAGTATTCTTGCCTGGAGAATCCCATGGACGGAGGAGCCTGGTGGGCTACATGGTCCAAGGGGCGCAAAGAGTTGGACACGACTGAGTGACTTCACTTCTTGCTTTCATAGGCACCTGGGATGTTAATTGCCATGGATTTTCCTGAGGTTTTGTTGTTTGGTTTTATTCTTTTCTGCCAATGACCATTTGTGATTTTTTAAAGTCTAAGTGTAATTGACTTACAATATGGTATTAGTTTCAGGTATATAAGAGTGATTTGATATTTTTATGCATCATAAAATGGTCAGAAGTCTAGTTATCATCTATCATTATACAAAACAGTGTAATATTGTTGTTGGCTATATTCCCCATGCTGTATATTAGATCCCTGTGACTCATTTATTTTATAAATAGAAGTTTGTACCTCTTAATCTCCACTACCTGTCTCACTCCTCTTCCCATTCCTCTCCCTTCTGGCAATCACCTGTTTGTTCTCTGTATCTATGACTACTTCTCTGTGTTATGCTTGTTCATTTGTTTTGCTTTTGAGACTCCACATATAAGTGAAATCATACAGTATTTGTCTTTGTCTGACTTATTTCGCTTAGCATAATACCTTAAATCCATCCATGTTGTCACCAATAGATGAGTAAAAAAAGAATGAATTTTTTTTGGCTGAATAATATTCCATTGTATACATACACCACATCTTCTTTATCCATTTATCTATTGATGGACACTTAGGTTGCTTCCATATCATGGCTATTTTTTCTTTTTTTTTTTTGATGCACTGTATGGTTTGCAAGATCTTAGTTCCCTAGCTAGGGACTGAACCTGAGCAGTGGCAGCGAGGAGTCCTAACCACTGAACCACCAGGGATTTCCCTTCATGACTATTGTTAATAATACTAGAATGAACTGTGGGCACATATATCTTTTCAAATGAGTGTTTTTAGTTTTTTTTTTTTTTTTAACAGAGAAGTAAATACCTGGAAGTGAAATTGCTGAGTAGTATGGTAGTTCTATTTTCATTTCTTTGAGAAATCACTGTACTGTTTTCCGTAGTGACTGTGCCAATTTACATTCCCATCAACAGTGCGCAAGGGTTCCCTTTCTCCACATCCTCACCAACACTTGATATTTGTGTTTGTTTGTTTGTTTGTTTTTGATAATAGCCCTGGTAGGCAGGGTCAGGTCCCAACATAGTTCACCGTGGGCTCTTGAATTTTCTGGAGCTGGTGTCCACCTGCTGGTGGGTAGAGCTAGGGCTGGATGCCAGGGAGGCTGGCTGAGGGGCCCAAAGTGTCTGGAGCTGCTGTTGGTCTGCTGGTGGATTAGACCAGGGCCCAGGTTAGCGTCGGGCTGGTGCCCACCCACTGGTGGGTTGTGGAGAGTCCTGGGGCTAGTGTTGGCCCACTGGAGTGGAGCTGGATCCTAGGGCCTCTGGTGGGTGGGACTGAGTCCCCTGGGCTCAAGAGGGTCCTATGATAGCCCTCTTGATGGTGGGTGGGGCTGTGTTCCCATCCAGTTAGCTGCTTGGCTTGGGACATCTCAGGACTGGTGTCCATCAAGTAGTGGGAAGGTCGGGGTTCTGGTTCTAACAGGCTATAGTGAGGAGTCCAAAATGGGGCTTGCCAGCACAGTGTCCTCAAGGTGGAATATGTACCCCAAATGGCTAGTGCCAGTGTTTATGTCCCTGGAAGGGAGGGTTCAAGTTGTCTCCTGTCTCTCCAGGAGGTGCTCCAAGATTAGCAAGTGGGTCTGACCCAGACTCCTTTACATACAGCTTCTGTCCTGGGTCTCGGAGCATGTGAAATCTCATGTGCATCCTTTTAAGAGTGGAGTTGCTGTTCCCCTCTGCTCTCTGGCTCTCCCGGCTTTCACAGCCAAATGTTCTGGGAGTTCATCTTCCCCGTGTGGGACCCCCGGATTGGGAAGCCTAGTTTGGGGCTTGGACCCCTTGTTCCTTGGGGAGAACCTCTACAACTGTGGTTTTCCTCCTCTTCTCAGGTCTCCTGTGTGTGTGGGTCTTGACCATGCTGCATCTCTGTCCTTCCTACCTGTCTCGTTCTTCCTTCTCTGTATCTTTAGTTGTGGAAAAGCTTATCTTCTAGTCTAGTCAGCCAGTCATAAATAGTTGACTCTGAAAATAACCGTAATTTTGGTGTGCCTTTGGGGGAGGTGAGCTTAGTGTCTCCCAACTCCGCCACCTTGGCCACCCAAAGATGGTTTTGGACTGGTGTTGGGGCGGGGACAAGGCTATTCCACTGAGAACGTGCTGGGTTAGGTCAAATAAGAACCAGGTCTGTGAGTGGGGATTTCTAGGGAGCTACCAGATAAGTTATAGAATGACAGTTCTTTGGGAATGGAGATTTCAGGGGAGTGTCAGATCTGTTCTGCCTCCCTCAGCCATTTCTAAATTGCTGCTGGTAGCAAGATTGTTACATTTCAAGATTACTGTGGGGATGGGAATAAGGCAGGTTAACACTGCACATGGTTTTCTTTTCCTACAGAGATTCAGTCATTTTTCTTGAGGAAACAAGAAAAATTGCATTGTTACTAGCCTTTGCTTAATGTCCAGAATAACGAAGAGTTAATTTTGACTATTTTTGCCAGTACTTACTGTTTTTATAAAGAAGTGAGTTTGGGAGGGTTTCCCCCACCCCTTTGGAAGTGTTTTTCCTGATTTTTTAAAAAATTTATTTTTTACAAGCAGTTATATTGAAACCTGTCCAGGAGAGAAACAGAAAATTTCCACTTCACTGTGCCTTTCCTCACCCTCAAGTCTATTGTTCAATTTTAATCATAATAGCTATCTGAAAAAAGTCACATGATTTTCTGATCCTTCATCCAATCCCTTAACTCTTAAAAAAGAAAGGGGTTTGAAGTGTTAATGTCCCCTTAGGTTTGATAGTTAAGGATTTTAATAATCTTTCCATGACTTCAATTTGGACTTTAGAGAATTATTATATATTATTTGTCTTAAAAAATTTTAAATGTAACTGCCTCTCCTTGATTTTACTAATATGTAACCATTGCACAAAGCAAGTTAATAACTTATAACTTCCTTTGATGAATGGGTGTCTTATAGCCAAAGCTGAACAAGGAAGAAATCTTCTGAGTAATGAGTTCCTGTTCACTTCTTTTTAACCATCTGAGTTATTTTTTAATGAAAAAAAAAAAAATATTGAGTTGAAAGCTCATAGAAAAGGAGCAGTCAATGTTAGACCAAACACTGGAGTACTGTAAATTCTTTTATGGCTCTTACTGTGTAAGCATTTTTCAGCTGAGTCTTCCTCTGAGTTTATTCCTCTCACTCTTTCTTTCCAGCCTCCTAGACTATAGAGATTGCCCTCAATCACATATCCATAGTGAGGAGATTTATAGGGATGGTTCAGAGAGGCTGTGATCAGCTCATGGACATTTCTCTGATGGGTTGGAGGTGAGGTAAGTAGGAATCAGCATCATCAACCTACAGTTTCCAGACAGTTTGGGGTCTATGTGCTTGTCGGCAGCTTACCATTGTTAATCCTTAGCTTCTCCCACCTGGAGGGTGTTTCAATATCAGCAAAACAGCTCAGAAATATTGTTTTGTGTACTGATGGGAAACCCGGACCTTGCCTGAAGGCTGCACTATTATTTCTCTTGACTGTTTATCCTTGGCCTCCCAAACTCTTCCTTCCCTACTTGAATCTCCTGTAATCAAAGAATTGGGGAACTCAGAATAGTTTTGTGCCCAGGAGCTCCCCAGTGTCCTGCTTAGTATCAACTCACATTTTTGTCTTAATGTACCAAGATCATTTTTCCATATGAATACATAGAGATTTTACCTTTAAAAAAAAACCAAACAGATGTTTAGTATTCCATACTATAAAAATATCCTAAAAAAACCCCAAACAAACAAAAAATCTTAATTTATTTACTTCTCTTAATAGATCCTTGGATTGTTTACAGTTTTTCAGTATTGCAGACGATGTTTCTGTCAACCTTAACAACCTATACATTACTATCCATGCATCTGGGTGAGAAAAGATTTTGGTTTTTAGTTAATTCAAAGTGCCACCCCTCAACTGCTGCTGCTGCTGCTAAGTCGCTTCAGTCGCGTCCGATTCTGTGTGACCCCATAGACGGCAGCCCACCAGGCTCCCCCATCCCTGGGATTCTCCAGGCAAGAACACTGGAGAGGGTTGCCATTTCCTTACATGTTATATCAATTTTCACTTTTACCAACAATGTGAGAGAGAACCTATACTCCCCTGTCTTAATCAAAAGCTATTTCAGAAAATAATTTTCAGTTTTTTAATAAGAAAATAGTGTCTCATTATTATTATGGTTTAGTTTATATTTCTTTTTTTTCCCCAGTCTTCCCATTTGTGAATAATGTAGCATTTCTTCTAATTGTTAGGGAGATTGGGCATCTTCCATAAATTCATTGATATTTTGTGTGTTGTCTGAATGGACTTTATACTTTATCTAGCATTATTTATTAAATAATGCAGATTGAAAATATTTTTTTCACATGTTGGTTCTTGTCCTTGACTTCTGTTTCTGGTGTTTTTAGGCATGTAACATTTTTATATTTTGATATAGTCTAGTCTATCTGTTTTTTCCATTTGGTCTGGGTTTCATGTTATAAGTCAAGTTTTCTTGTATTTTCTTCCAGAGTCTAAATAGTTTCATTTTTAATAATTGTTCCAACTAGAATTTATTAGTCTAAAGAGTGAGGTGGGGATTCACTTTTGCTGTTTTCCCAAATGACTTGCCAGGTGACTCAATTCTATCATTGAATAGTTTTACCTTTCCCCAATTTATAGATAATGCAACTTTTTATCAAAAGAAATTTCTATATGTGCTTTAGTGTTGATTATGTTTTATTTATTGTTAAATCTTGACAAAGTTATCAATTATATTGCTACCAAAATGTAATAGGACTACTAGTTCATTACCAAGTAGATCCATGTTTTGTGTGACCTGAAGTTTTAACAAAAAAGATACAAAGTTATGAAAATGAAATCAGTACAAAATAAGAATATTTATATACAAAGAGAAAAAAATCATCACAAATTACAGAGTTTCAAAAGATCATAAACGCTGCAAATACCCTAATATCTGGAAAAAGCAATACTTCTATTCATTGCCTCTGATCTTTCTATATTTCCCCTACTATTTTTGGCAGTGCCCTCTGATTATCTCTTCATGTCAAACGACTTTATAATTTTCTATAGGAAAAAGTCATTTTTTTCCTATCATGTTTAGATGAAATTTATTTTTTTATGATTGAACATTTTTATAATTGAAGTTTATGATTTTTAACTTATTTATTTAAAATTTACTTTATTGAGGTAACACTGATTCATACTGTTATGTTATTTAGGTTTCACATTTCCAATGTTATATTTCTAATTCTATATACACCATGACATGCTCACCACCAAAAATTTAGTTTCATCGACATACATTTTACCTCAGTTTTACCTTCACCTCCCCACTTTGGTAACCACTATATGTTCTTTTTGTCTATCTGTTCCATTTGTTTGTTTATTTATTAGTTTATTATATTCCACATTTGAGTGAAATCATACAGTATTTGTCTTTTACCATCTGACTTATTTCAGTTAGCATAATAACCTCAAGGTCCATATATGTTACAAATGGCAAGCTTTCATCTTTTTATGGCTGAGTAGTATTCCATTCGGAGAAGGCAATGGCATCCCACTCCAGTACCCTTGCCTGGAAAATCCCATGGATGGAGGAGCTTGGTAGGCTGTAGTCCATGAGGTAGCTAAGAGTCAGACATGACTGAATGACTTCACTTTGACTTTTCACTTCCATGCATTGGAGAAGGAAATGGCAACCCACTCCAGTGTTCTTGCCTGGAGAATCCCAGGGACAGGGGAGCCTGGTGGGCTGCCATCTATGGGGTTGCACAGAGTCAGATATGACCGAAGCGACTTAGCAACAGCAGTATTCCATTGTATTTATTACCACATCTTCTTTACCCATTATCCATTGATGGGTACTTATGTTGTTTCCATATCTTGGCTACTGTAAATAATGTTGCAATGAACATAGGGTTGCATATATTTTTTGGATTAGTGTTTCTGTATTCTCTGGATAAATGTCCAGAAATGGGTTAGCTGGATGAAATGGGGGTAGTTCTATTCTTATCTTTTTGAGGCATCTCCATAGTTCTGAAGTTTATAAATTTTTATAATTGAAATACAATTTTTTTTCAGCTTCATAGTTTGTCATTGGTAATGTCATGTAAATTGGAGGAAACTTCAAGTTTGGTTCTCAATGTCCATCAACCTCTAGAAAGTTTCTAGATCTCAGGGCATTTTAAGTTTTTTCATTTCAGTGACTAATCTTGTATCTTCTTCAAAATGGTGGCCCTAATCAATAAATTGGTTGTTGATGTTGGGGCCCTAATCAATAAATTGATTGTTGATTTGTCATAGTCACATTGTACCTTTATGTCCTGAATCTGAGGGAACTGGTGTAACAGACAGCAGAAATATTCTTAGCAGCTATTCCTATACAAAGATGATAACAATGAGTTTAGCTATATACAAAATGACTGAATATTATGTAAATATATCCATTAAACCTAAACTAAGTGAATCTTCAAGTCAGCATTCCCTTACCTGGTTTCCATTATGGCCCCTCTGGTACCATCCATCATAAGAGAAAGTGTTATATAGAGGAAGTTGGAGTGAAAAGAGATAGAGATCTTAACCAAAGTTGGCTGAAATACATTACATTCCAAGTTTTTATAAACACATATAACCATATGGGGGCTTCCCAGATATTGCTAGTGATAAAGAATTCACCTGCCTGTCCAGGAGATGTAAGAGACATGGATTTGATCCCTGGGTTGGGAAGGTCCCCTGGAGGAGGGCACAGCAACCCACTCCAGTATTCTTGCCTGGAGAATCACATGGACAGAGGAGCCTAGGAAGCTACTGGGAAGTCTATTGGGTTGCAAAGAGTTGGAAATGACTGAAGTCACTTAGCATGCATATCGATATGGATACATTGCTAGATACTTCCCAGGGTCTTGAAAGTGGACCATGCAGGTGTGGGACCCTGAAGTTTATCAGCTTCATTGCAAATCTATCTCTGCAGATTATTCTCCTTTTCCATAAAGCTTCAAGCTAGTCTCAGTTGTTTATTTCTTCATAAAAGCTTTAGAATAATTGTATCCAGTTCACAAGAATCTTGTTTGGTATTTTGGTTAGCATATCAGTCAAAGGAAAGAAACCACACAATAAGGTGAACAGGGAATTTTTCATATAAATAGCTGTTAACTACAACAGAGGACTGGGGGCAGGAGGAGAAAGGGACGACAGAGGATGAGATGGCTGGATGGCATCACTGACTCTATGCACGTGAGTCTGAGTGAACTCCAGGAGTTGGTGATGGACAGGGAGGCCTGGCGTGCTGCGATTCATGGGGTCGCAAAGAGTCGGACACGACTGAGCGACTGAACTGAACTGAGCTGAACTGATACTGACCTGTCCTTGGTCGTGGGGTTATGGCCTTTTAAAATATAGTTTGATTTTATTTTCTAATGCTTTATTTAGGATTTTTGTATCAATATTTATAAGATAAATTGGGATATAGTTTGCTGTTATATTTTAGAATTAGTGTTACATGGTTTTGCACAAATAATTAGGAAGTTTTCCACTTTTTCTCCTGGAAATGTTAACAAACATTTAAATATTTATTCCTTGAAGACTGGAAAGACTTCATATGTAAAACTCTCTAGTCTCTGTGTCTTGGGGGATGTCTTAGGCAACTTTAAAAACATTTTACAGGGTTAAAAGTATCTTTAGATATCCATCTTTTCTTGAGTTACTTTTGGTAATTTGTATCTTTCTCAAAAGTTATGAATTTCTTCTGAATTTCCAGACTTATTAATGAGAGTTTAAGTTACTTTACTCTTGGTAGTTATTTTAATTTTCTCATTCTTTTTTCTCTTTTAGTTGAAGTTTAGTTGATTTAAAATGTGTTATTAATTACTGCTATACAGCAAAGTGTCTCCATTAGACATCAGTTCAGTTCAGTTTAGTTCATTCACTCAGTCGTGTCCGACTCTTTGTGACCCCATGAACTGCAGCACACCAGTCCATCACCAACTGCCGGAGTCTACCCAAACCCATGTCCATTGACTCAGTGACACCATCCAACCATCTCATCCTCTTGTCCACTTCTCCTCCTCCCTTAATCTTTCCCAGCATCAGGGTCTTTTCAAATGAGTCAGCTCTTCACATCAGGCGGCCAAATTATTGGAGTTTTAGCTTCAACATCAGTCCTTCCAATGAACACCCAGGACTGATATCCTTTAGGATGGACTGGTTGGATCTCCTTGTGGTCCAATGGACTCTCAAGAGTCTTCTCCAACACCACAGTTCAAAAGCATCAATTCTTTGGTGCCTAGCTTTCTTTATAGCCCAACTCTCACATCCATATGTGATTACTGGAAAAACCATAGCCTTGACTAGATGGACCTTTGTTGGCAAAGTAATGTCTCTGCTTTTTAATATGCTGTCTAGGTTGGTCATAATTTTCCTTCCAAGGAGTAAACATCTTTTAATTTCATGGCTGCAATCACCATCTGCAGTGATTTTGGAGCCCCCCAAAATAAAGTCAGCCACTGTTTCTGCATCTTTTTGCCATGAAGTGATGGGACCAGATGCCATGATCTGAGATACCATGATCTTTCTGAATGCTGAGCTTTAAGCCAAGTTTTTCACTCTTCTCTTTCACTTTCATCAAGAGGCTACATTTTCCTCCATATTCTTTTCCATTGTAGTTTCTCACAAGATATTGAATATAGTTCCTGGAGGGCTATAGTCCAAAGGGTTGCAGAGAGTTGGACATGACTGAGCGACTTAGCAGCAGCAGCAGCAAAGCGACTAAGCGCATGCGTGCATGCGCACGCGCGCACACACACACACACACACACACACACACACAATCCTTGTGCTACATAGTACTTTCTTGCTGTGCTCCTTTAATGGACTGGAACATGGTGGTCTGGAGTTGACGATAAGAAAGTGAGAAGAGGAAAGAGCTTAATATTTTCTGGGTTACACAGAAAAACAATAAAACCCTAAGACAGGGCTTATACCACTCACTTAGGCACAGGGTGCAAAGGCTGAGATCAAGCCTCAAGGAAACCCCCTGGGCTTTCTCGAGAATCTACCCCCAAAACCAGAGTCTGCCTGCCTTACTGCATTATGCGTTCCACCTATTCTTCTGACATTACGGGGGAGGGGGGAGCTAGCCCCGACCACCTTTCTCTGGAAAAAGTTAACTTAGAGCTCCAATTAGTCTCCTGCATATAAAAGGAGTGTTTCAGATCAAACCCCTCTGATGGCTGTCTAACTTGCCTGACAGTTAGAGACTTTTACAACTTGTGATTGTTTACAGCCCCCCAACTGTGAGAGGCACGGGAAGCCTAAAACATAGAACCTTTCAAAGAGTTAAAAGTTATTAGAGTAGTGCTGGTGTAAGATTTCACTGTTGAGCCAATACTTGTTGCTAAGTTCCCATATCTCTTAATCCACTGTGCACCTGGGAGTACATTTGTTAACGTAGTTAGAATGTAAGAAAAACAAGTGTAGCCTTGAAACTAACCACATCAGACTTTTGAGCTAATTGGTTCTTTCTTCATTGTAACTTACTGCACCTTTGCTCCTTGAGAAATTTAACCTTGTTTGATACTTTCTGAGGCTGACATAGATTAGAAATATAAAGAAAAAACACTTCCAGGGAAAATAAGTTTTCTGGTTGAGCAGCCTTTATCAAAAGAGGGTCTTAAAATGTTTCACAGGCCTCCAAGGCCAGAAGATAAAGTACACAACATCATTTGTGGGAAAGTTATAAAAGTCCTTTTGAAAATAAAGTTATTGGGCTTCACTCACCGAAGCAGCTTGGTCTCCCCATGTTAATCATTCTCTCTCTCTCCCTCTCACTCTCTTTTTCAGGCTGATCCCTTGGAGCATAGAGGCTCCCAGCGTTAACTTATCTGCCCAGGTTTCTAAGACCTGAATGGGAAGACATTCTGCGTCTTCACTCCCTCGGGAGACCGGGAGGGCACCTGTGGCCTCCGTGAACAGGGCAAACTTCTTGTCTCGGAGTTTCATTGGTTCTCTATGTAAACCAAGGACTATCAGCCTCTTTCTCTCCTCTATTTTCTTATCTGCAACATCCTTTCCTTATCTCTCTCTAAATCAATCGCTGCCTCCGTCTCCCCTTCGAATTCCCTGGATCCACCAGGGCTGGACCCCAGCAGTTTTCCCCTTCTCCTCCTGATCCCAATTCCTCCCAGCATCAGAGTCTTTTCAAATGAGTCAACTCTTCGCATGAGGTGGCCAAAGTACTGGAGTTTCAGCTTTAGCATCATTCCTTCCAAAGAACACCCAGGACTGATCTCCTTTAGAATGGACTGGTTGGATCTCCTTGCAGTCCAAGGGACTCTCAAGAGTCTTCTCCAACACCACAGTTCAAAAGCATCAATTCTTCGGTGCTCAGCTTTCTTCACAGTCCAACTCTCACATCCATACATGACTACTGGAAAAACCATAGCCTTGAGTAGATGGACCTTTGAAGTAATGTCTCTGCTTTTGAATATGCTATCTAGGTTAGTCATAACTTTCCTTCCAAGCAGTCAGTGTCTTTTAATTGCATGGCTGCAGTCACCATCTGCAGTGATTTTGGAACCCCCCAAAATAAAGTCTGACACTGTTTCCACTGTTTCAAAACTGGGTTGTAAATAATCCCTTTCACCATATGGAAAAGCTAATGAAGGAAATCTTATGCAAGTATCCCATCTCTTTGATCTCAGTTCTGGGAGCAGCTTGCCGCTCTGCTCATTCCTGACAGAAACTGATAAGGAACAGAGGGGTCAAGAGAGACAAGAAACAACACACAGAAATCCTACTGTTAAACATTGCCTGACACTTTCTCATTTTTTTTCTTTTTTCTAAGATTTCTTTTTCTTTCTTTCCTTTATTTTTTGGCTGTGGTGGATCATCATTGCTGTTCATGGGCTTTCTCTAGTTGCAGTTAAGCAGGGGTTACTCTTCTTTGTTGTGTGAGCTTCTCATTGTGGTGGCTTCTTTTGTCCTGAGCACAGGCTCTAGAGCATGCAAAGTTCAGTAGTTATAGCAGGTGGGCTCAGCATTTGTGTCTCACAAGCTTAGTTGCTCCGGGGCATTACTTTCTCATTCTTAATTATGTGTATTTTTACTATTACTTTTGTAATAATTTATTTTATTGTATCAGTTCAGTTCAGTCGCTCAGTCGTGTCCGACTCTTTGCGACCCCATGAATCACAGCATGCCAGGCCTCCTTGTCCATACCAGTTCCCGGAGTTTACCCAGAATTGTGTCCATTGAGTCAGTGATGCCATCCAGCCATCTCATCCTCTGTCGTCCCCTTCTTTTCCTGCCCCAAATCCCTCCCAGCATCAGAGTCTTTTCCAGTGAGTCAACTCTTCTCATGAGGTGGCCAAAGTACGGGAGGTTCAGCTTTAGCATCAGTCCTTCCAAAGAAATCCCAGGGTTGATCTCCTTCAAAATGGACTGGTTGGATCTCCTTGCAGTCCAAGGGACTCTCAAGAGTCATTTCCAACACCACAGTTCAAAAGCATCAATTCTTCGGCGCTCAGCCTTCTTCACAGTCCACCTCTCACATCCATATATGACTACTGGAAAAACATTAGCTTTGACTAGATGGACCTTAGTTGGCAAAGTAATGTCTCTGCATTTGAATATGCTATCTAGGTTGGTCATAACTTTCCTTCCAAGGAGTAAGCGTCTTTTAATTTCATGGCTGCAGTCACCATCTGTAGTGATTTTGGAGCCCCCCAAAATAAAGTCTGACACTGTTTCCACTGTTTCCCCATCTTTTTCCCACGAAGTGATGGGACCGGATGCCATGACCTTCGTTTTCTGAATGTTGAGCTTTAAGCCAGCTTTTTCACTCTCCTCTCTTACTTTCATCAAGAGGCTTGTTAGTTCCTCTTCATTTTCTGCCATAAGGGTGGTGTCATCTGCATATCTGAGGTTATTGATATTTTGCCTGGCAATCTTGATTCCAGCTTGTGTTTCTTCCAGCCCAGCATTTCTCATGATGTACTCTGCATATAAGTTAAATAAGCAGGGTGACAACATACAGCCTTGATGTACTCCTTTTCCTATTTGGAACCAGTCTGTTGTTCCATGTCCAGTTCTAACTGTTGCTTCCTGGCCTGCATACAGATTTCTCAAGAGGCAGGTTAGGTGGTCTGGTATTTCCATCTCTTTCAGAATTTTCCATAGTTTATTTTGATCCACACAGTCAAAGGCTTGGGCATAGTCAATAAAGCAGAAATAGATGTTTTACTGGAACTCTCTTTCTTTTTCCATGATCCAGCGGATGTTGGCAATTTGATCTCTGGTTCCTCTGCCTTTTCTAAAAGCAGCTTGAACATCTGAAAGTTCACGGTTCACGTATTGCTGAAGCCTGGCTTGGAGAATTTTGAGCATTACTTTACTAGCATGTGAGATAAGTGCCATTGTGCAGTAGTTTGAGCATTCTTTTGCATTACTTTTCTTTGGGATTGGAATGAAAACTGACCTTTTCCAGTCCTGTGGCCACTGCTGAGTTTTCCAAATTTGCTGGCATATTGAGTGCAGCACTTTCACAGCATCATCTTTCAGGATTTAAAATAGCTCAACTGGAATTCCATCACCTCCACTAGCTTTGTTCATAGTGATGCTTTCTAAGGCCCACTTGACTTCACATTCCAGGATGTCTGGCTTTAGGTGAGTGATCACACCATCGTGATTATCCGGGTCATGAAGATCTTTTTGTAAAGTTCTTCTGTGTATTCTTGCCACCTCTTAATAGCTTCTGCTTCTGTTAGGTCCAGACCATTTCTGTCCTTTATCGAGCCCATCTTTGCATGAAATGTTCCCTTGGTATCTCTAATTTTCTTGAAGAGATCTCTAGTCTTTCCCATTCTGTTGTTTTCCTCTATTTCTTTGCATTGATCGCTGAAGAAGGCTTTCTTATCTCTTCTTGCTATTCTTTGGAACTCTGCATTCAGATGCTTATATCTTTCCTTTTCTCCTTTGCTTTTCACTTCTCTTCTTTTCACAGCTATTTGTAAGGCCTCCCCAGACAGCCATTTTGCTTTTTTGCATTTCTTTTCCATGGGGATGATCTTGATCCCTGTCTCCTGTACAATGTCACAAACCTCAGTCCATAGTTCATCAGGCACTCTATCTATCAGATCTAGGCCCTTAAATCTATTTCTCACTTCCACTGTATAATCATAAGGGATTTGATTTAGGTCATACCTGAATGGTCTAGCGGTTTTCTCTGCTTTCTTCAGTTTAAATCTGAATTTGGTAATAAGGAGTTCATGATCTGAGCCACAGTCAGCTCCTGGTCTTGTTTTTGCTGACTGTATAGAGCTTCTCCATCTTTGGCTGCAAAGAATATAATCAGTCTGATTTCGGTGTTGACCATCTGGTGATGCCCATGTGTAGAGTCTTCTCTTGTGTTGTTGGAAGAGGGTGTTTGCTATGACCAGTGCATTTTCTTGGCAAAACTCTATTAGCCTTTGCCCTGCTTCATTCTGTATTTCAAGGCCAAATTTGCCTGTTACTCCAGGTGTTTTTTGACTTCCTACTTTTACATTCCAATCCCTGATAATGAAAAGGAAATCTTATTTGGGTGTTAGTTCTAAAAGGTCTTGTAGGTCTTCATAGAACCGTTCAACTTCAGCTTCTTCAGTTACGGGTTGGGGCATAGACTTGGATTACTATGATATTGAATGGTTTGCCTCGAAACAAACAGAGATCATTCTGTCGTTTTTGAGGTTGCATCCAAGTACTGCATTTTGGATTCTTTTGTTGACCATGATGGCTACTCCATTACTTCTGAGGGATTCCTGCCCGCAGTAGTAGATATAATGGTCATCTGAGTTAAATTCACCCATTCCAGTCCATTTTAGTTCGCTGATTTTTAGAATATCGACGTTCACCCTCACCATCTCCTGTTTGACCACTTCCAATTTGCCTTGATTCATGGACCTGACATTCCAGGTTCCTATGCAATATTGCTCTTTACAGCATTGGACCTTGCTTCTATCACCAGTCACACCCACAGCTGGGTATTGTTTTTGCCTTGGCTCCATCCCTTCATTCTTTCTGGAGTTTGTTCTCCACTGATCTCCAGTAGCATATTGGGCAGCTACCAACCTGGGGAGTTCCTCTTTCAGTATCCTATCATTTTGCCTTTTCATACTGTTCATCGGGTTCTCAAGGCAAGAATACTGAAGTGGCTTGCCATTCCCTTCTCCAGTGGACCACATTTTGTCAGACCTCTCCACCATGCCTGCCCGTCTTGGTGGCCCCACGGGCATGGCTTAGTTTCATTGAATTAGATAAGGCTGTGGTCCTAGTGTGATTAGATTGACTAGTTTTCTGTGAGTATGGTTTCAGTGTGTCTGCCCTCTGATGCCCTCTTGCAACACCTACCATCTTACTTGGGTTTCTCTTACCTTGGCCGTGGGGTATCTCTTCACGGCTGCTCCAGCAAAGCACAGCTGCTGCTCCTTACCTTGGATGAAGGGTATCTCCTCCACCGCCCTTCCTGACCTTCAACATGGTATGTATCCTCTAGGCCCTCCTGTGCCCGCACAGCCATCACTCCTTGGACATAGGGTTGTTACTCCTGGCGGCCACCCCTGGCCTTGGTTGTGGGGTTGTTGCTCCCTGTTGCCACCCTGGCCTCGAGCGTGGGGTTGCTCCTCCTGGCCACCGGCCCTGGCCTTGGGCACCACCCTGGCCTCGGACGTGGGGTAGTTCCTCTTGGCTGTCACCCTTGATCTCGGATGTGGGGTAGCCCCCCGGCCGCCGTCCCTGGCCTCAGACGCGGGGGTATCTCCTCTTGGCTCTCGCCCCAACCTTGGACGCGGGGTAGCTCCTCTCGGCCGCCGCCCCTGACCTCGGAGGCAGGGTAGCGCCTCTCGGCCGTTCCTGTGCCATTGCAGCCTGGCACTCTAGGCCGCTGCCCCTGACCTCGGATGTGGGGTAGCTCTTGGCCACGCTTAGTGCACCAGCCGCCGCCACCACCTGCGCTTAGACCCAAAATTGTGCTTCATTTTTTCACTATATACTTTAACTTGAGGACATCTGTAAAATCAGTACCTTACAGAAATCCTGAAAGAAATTCCACTAGTATAAGCTATTTAAATATTACTTATATACAAAGTATTTAAAAGGGGGATAAAAGCTTATTTACAATACAGAAGTAGTCATGGATATAGAAAACTTGTAGTTACCAGGGGATTTGAGGGAGAGGGATATGTTGGGAGTCTGAAACTGACATATATACACTGTGTGTGTGTGTGTGTGTGTGTGTGTGTGTGTGTGTGTGCGTGCGTGCACGCGCTGTGTGCTTAGTTGCTCAGTCATGTCCTAGTCTTTGTGACCTCATGGACTGTACCCTGTCAGGCTCCTCTGTCCATGGGGATTCTCCAAGCAAGAATACTGGAGTGGGTTGCCATGCCCTTCTCTAGGGGATCTTCCCATCCAAGGCTGCTAATGCTGCTGCTAAGTAGCTTCAATCGTGTCCTACTCTTTGTGACCCCATAGATAGCAGCCCACCAGGCTCTGCCATCCCTGGGATTCTCCAGGCAGGAACACTGGAGTGGGTTGCCATTTCCTTCTCCAATGCATGAAAGTGAAAAGTCAAAGTGAAGTTGTTCAGTTATGTCTGACTCTTTGCGACCCCATGGACTGCAGCCTATCAGGCTCCTCCATCCATGAGATTTTCCAGGCAAGAGTACTGGAGTGGGTTGCCATTGCCTTCTCCTCCCATCCCAGGGATTGAATGTATAACTCATTCATTTTGCTATACACCTGAAACTAACACAACATTGTAGGTTAACTATACTCCAATAAAAATTTAAAAGGGAAAAGTGTTTAAGGAAAGCCAGCACCACATGAACAGCATACACTTAAATAAAAGAGATGAATGCTTAACATACAGAGTAATGATTTTATTCCCTGATAAACTAAAGGTCCATTTCAAGATGTTTCTTTCTTTTGTATGCTTCATTTGTTTTATTAGCAAGTGAAGCCCTATAAAGGATGGCTTCATCTAGTCCTCAGACTCAGATTCATCTCCATCTTGACTAATTTGGAAGTAACAAAGCTCATAAGTCTCCTTGTCAGATGCAACCACAGGAAGCCAATCACGAAGATTGTTCTTTTTAAGCTATTTCTTGGTAAGGTATTTCAGATACCTTTTAGAGAACTGTTTCTCAGAAACAACTGTGATTTTGTTCAATGTGAATGACTTTCCCAAGATTTCCAGTCTTTCTATTCACTTTAACCTTCTCCAGTAGAAACTGTTCAAAATGTCCAGAATCAAAATTCCATCTTTGTCAGGAAGCATTTAACAGGAGGCTTCCTGTGTGCCATTTTGGATCTGTCAGGAATTCTCTGTTCCTTATTAATTACTGAATATTCAGGAATTAAGAGGAGAGGCAAGCCTCTCCTGGGGGCTGAGGAATCCAGGCATTTCCTTCGTTAGTTTTTCTATATGGTGATAAGTACCCTCTTCCTTTTTATGAACCATATGGTTACAAGCTATCTTGTAAGACAGTATAAATACCTACACAATGTTGAATAAAACACTGTTGCTCCATCAGAGCTCTGGTCCCCATATCTTTCTTTCTCCTTCTTTCTCTCTCTTTCTCAGGCTATTTCTTTGGAGCGCAGAGGCCCTCTGAGTTCACTTTCCTGCTCGGGCTTCTAAGACCCTCTCAAGAAGGCGCTCTGCGCCTTCACCCCATCGAGAGGGTGCCTGAGGCCTCCGTGAACAGAGCAAGCCCCATGTAGGGGCTTTATTGGCTTTCTGTGTAAACCAAGGAATATCAGCCTCTTTCTCTCCCCTTTACTTTCTTATCGGTCGACTCCAGACCACCAGGTTTCGATCCATTAAAGGACCTCAGCAGATCTTCTACTGGATGAGTAAAATCCAAAGTAAACTTCGAAGTTGATTCTTAAGATTCTTGTCTTTGTTTGGCGCTATCTTGAAGGCTTGCTGTATGATCAGAGAGCTGTATTTGTACTTTTAATTTATAATTTTATTGCATTGATATCAGAGAATGTTATCTGTACTGTTTCTACTTTCGGAATTCATACACTTTTTCTTTACAGCCACTGTAGGATTGATTTTTTGTATTAATAAATATTTCACGGGCAAATGATTTAAACTCTTTGCTATAGGATGTTCCTCTTTTGTCATTCAGTTCAGTTCAGTCACTCAGTCATGTCCAACTCTTTGCGACCCCATGAATCACAGCACGCCAGGCCGCCCTGTCCATCACCAACTCCCGGAGTTCACTCAGACTCACGTCCATCGAGTCAGTGATGCCATCCAGCCATCTCATTCACTGTTATCCCCTTCTCCTCCTACCCTAATCCCTCCCAGCATCAAAGTCTTTTCCAATGAGTCAACTCTCTGCATGAGGTGGCCAAAGTACTGGAGTTTCAGCTTTAGCATCATTCCTTCCAAAGAAATCCCAGGGCTGACCTCCTTCAGAATGGACTGGTTGGATCTCCTTGCAGTCCAAGGGACTCTCAAGAGTCTTCTCCAACACCACAGTTCAAAAGCATCAATTCTTCGGTGCTCAGCCTTCTTCACAGTCCAACTCTCACATCCATACATGACTACTGGAAAAACCATAGCCTTGACTAGATGGACCTTTGTTGGCAAAGTAATGTCTCTGCTCTTCAACATGCTATCTAGGTTGGTCATAACTTTGCTTCCAAGGAGTAGCATCTTTTAATTTCATGGCTGCAGTCACCATCTGCAGTGATTTTGGAGCCCCCCAAAATAAAGTCTGACACTGTTTCCACTGTTTCCCCATCTATTTCCCATGAAGTGATGGGACCAGATGCCATAATCTTCGTTTTTTGGATGTTGAGTTTTAAGTCAACTTTTTACTCTCTAGTTTCACTTTCATCAAGAAGCTTTTTAGTTCCTCTTCACTTTTTGCTGTAAGGGTGGTGTCATCTGCGTATCTGAGGTTATTGATATTTCTCCTGGCAATCTTGATTCCAGCTTGTGCTTCTTCCAGCCAGCGTTTCTCGTGATGTACTCTGCATAGAAGTTAAATAAGCAGGGTGACAATATACAGCCTTGACGTACTCCTTTTCCTATTTGGAACCAGTCTCTTTTTCCATGTCCGGTTCTAAATGTTGCTTCCTGACCTGCATACAGATTTCTCAAGAGGCAGGTCAGGTAGTCTGGTATTTCCATCTCTTTCAGAATTTTCCACAGTTTCTTGTGGTCCACACAGTCAAAGACTTTGGCATAGTCAATAAAGCAGAAATAGATGTTTTTCTGGAACTCTCTTTCTTTTTCGAGGATCCAGCAGATGTTGGCAATTTGATCTCTGGTTCCTCTGCCTTTTCTAAAACCAGCTTGAACATCTGGAAGTTCATGGTTCACGAATTGCTGAAGCCTGGCTTAGAGAATTTTGATGCAATCTCAAAAACGACAGAATGATCTCTGTTCGTTTCCAAGGCAAACTGTTCAATATCACGGTAATCCAAGTCTATGCCCCAACCAGTAATGCTGAAGAAGCTGAAGTTGAATGGTTCTATGAAGACCTACAAGACCTTTTAGAGCTAACACCCAAAAAAGACGTCTTTTTCATTATAGGGGACTGGAATGCAAAAGTAGGACATCAAGAAACACCTGGAGTAACAGGCAAATTTGGCCTTGAAATACAGAATGAAGCAGGGCAAAGGCTAATAGAGTTTTGCCAAGAAAATGCACTGGTCATAGCAAACATCTTCTTCCAACAACACAAGAGAAGACTCTACACATGGACATCACCAGATGGTCAACACCAAAATCAGATTGATTATATTCTTTGCAGCCAAAGATGGAGAAGCTCTATACAGTCAGCAAAAACAAGACCAGGAGCTGACTGTGGCTCAGATCATGAACTCCTTATTGCCAAATTCTGACTTAAATTGAAGAAAGTGGGGAAAACCACGAGACCATTCAAGTATGACCTAAATCAAATCCCTTATGATTATACAGTGAAAGTGAGAAATAGATTTAAGGGCCTAGATCTGATAGATAGAGTGTCTGATGAACTTTGGATGGAGCGTCGTGACATTGTACAGGAGACAGGGATCAAGACCATCCCCATGGAAACAAAATGCAAAAAAGCAAAATGGCTGTCTGGGGAGGCCTTACAAATAGCTGTGAAAAGAAGAGAAGTGAAAAGCAAAGGAGAAAAAGAAAGATATAAGTATCTGAATGCAGAATTCCAAAGAATAGCAAGAAGAGATGAGAAAGCTTTTCTCAGCGATCAATGCAAAGAAATAGAGGAAAACAACAGAATGGGAAAGACTAGAGATCTCTTCAAGAAAATTAGAGATACCAAGGGAACATTTCATGCAAAGATGGGCTCGATAAAGGACAGAAATGGTCTGGACCTAACAGAAGCAGAAGCTATTATGAAGAGGTGGCAAGAATACACAGAAGAACTTTACAAAAAAGATCTTCACCACTCGGATAATCACGATGGTGTGATCACTCACCTAGAGCCAGACATCCTGGAATGTGAAGTCAAGTGGGCCTTAGAAAGCATCACTATGAACAAAGCTAGTGGAGGTGATGGAATTCCAGTTGAGCTATTTTAAATCCTGAAAGATGATGCTGTGAAAGTTCCGCAGTCAATATGTCAGCAAATTTGGAAAACTCAGCAGTGGCCACAGGACTGGAAGAGGTCAGTTTTCTTGTCATTAAATCAGATCAAATCTGATTTGAAAATCTAGTATAAGAATGTTGTTTTTTTTTTGTTTGTTTTTCTGGTAAGTTCAGGCTTGAGCTCATGCCACCAGGCAGCACTGCCAGACCAAGTGCCAAGTGCTGAGCAGCAACAGAAACAAACAAGAAGCACATTTTGTTTTTAATTCTCCCTGCAGCTCAGAACCCCAGGAAACCTTAGAAAGTAGGGGGCAAGGAACAACCAGCATCTTGGGAGCCACAGAGGAGCTTAAAGGGTTGGGACTTGGTCCAAGTCAAACCAGAAGTACCAGGCATCTCTGGAATTAGGCCCTGTCAGATATAATTCATCAGAATAGTATATCTGCATCATGCCAGGCCTCAGGGACTTTCCTTAAGGGAACTGTCTAACGGCTAATTTTTGTGAACCAATAACTCTAGGGATATCTCTGGCAGGGGAGAATTTCAAATGAAGCCAGGAGGGTATGGAGCACAGCAACCCAGTTGTACAGGGCCTGCCCAGTTACCCAGTTAGGTAGTGTCACTGTATACAGATCAGCAGTACTTCAGCAAAGGTGTAACTCTCACTTATCTCCAAAAAAAAAAGCCAAAAAAAAAAAAAAAAAGAGCTAATTCTTAGTCTGATCAATAGCCTGGGTAAGCCTGAATTCTCATACGAATAGAGTTTGGCGTGAAAATCTACTCAACTGATGTGTTTGAGAAATCATCAGTGCCTGTTCCACAGACATCGGAAACGTTCCAAGAGCAGGTTTTGACTAATTTTAACTCCTTTAAGTTCTTATCAACTAGACAGTTGTCTCTTGGGTTGTTTTATAGCCACACCTTTCTAGAATCAGGGGATTGCCTTGGACTGAATTAGGCCTCCTATGCCACTGAAGTCGCTAAGAGGACTCTTGTGACAGAGTACCATAAAAGAGATTAGGCTCTGCACTTACAGGTTTCTTCCTTTTCTGTCCCTCTCCCTGTCCTCTGTCTCCTTCTTGTCTTACACCCTTCTCTTTACTTTCCATTCTTCTTTGGACTATATCTGGGAGCCCCAGTAGCACTAATCAGTCAGTTCCCCAATAGGCACCTACCATGCACCAGGCATAATGCTGGGTAGTAGAGGATACAGAGAAGACCACAGCATGTGTTTGTCCTTGAGGAACTTATGACCTTATACCTCTGCTATAGGATGTTCCTTTGGGACATTCAATCAGATCCATGCTTTTGGGAGCAGGCCACATTCTTTCAAGTCCACACATTTTCTCACCATAATCTAGAGTCTTGCTTAAAAATAAGATCCCAAGACCATCAACACCTACTTTGCCTGGGAGCTTGTCAGAAATGCCAAGGAACTGAAGTCCCATCCCAAACTTAATGAATCAATCTCATTTAAACAAAATCCAGTGGTAATCCATGTGCACATTAAAATTCTAGAGCATTTCATGCTTCATATAAAACATTTAAAATGGACATACTCCAAATTTGTGATTTATTAATGTTGCCTTTTTCATTTTTATTTTGTTTTAAGAATTTTTAATGTTGCCCTTTTAAGATGAATTGACTCTGTTATCAAAATCTAACAAAAAGTAAGTTTTGAAAGGCATTGGATAGGATATAATTACAGCTGGGGTTGGCCCCTGGATGCATTCTGACATCATCCTTTCTTCCATATGCCCTGACTTCCTCATCCTTCCTCCCACTGCTGGGGATGCTTAGGAATCAAGGTTTTCGGCTCTGCAGACCTGGGGAGCATAGTCACACCCCCAGTGGGATGCAAAATCAAGTGTAAGAATGATGTTTTTGTTTGTATGTTTTTCTGGAAAGTTCAGGCTTGAGCTCCAGCCACCAGGCAGTACTGCCAGACCAAGTGCCAAGTGCTGAGCAGCAACAGAAACAGACAAGAAGCACATTTTTAAAAAATTCTCCCTGCAGCCCAGCAACCCCAGGAAACCTTGGAAAGTAGGGGGCAAGGAACAAAGAGCAACTTGGGAGCCACAGAGGAGCTTAAAGGGTTGGGACTTGGTCCAGGTCAAACCAGAAGTACCAGGCATCTCAGGAATTAGGGCCTTTCAGATATAATTAATCAGAATATTACATCTGCATCATGCCAGGCCTCAGGGACTTTCCTTAAGGAACTGTCTAATGTTTAAAAACAGGGCAAATGGTCTAGCTCTCCTAGGCTATTGCATTTTATCTTTTGTGAACCAATAACTCTAGGGATATCTCTGGCAGGGGAGAGTTTCAAATGAAGCCAGGAGGGCATGGAGCACAGCGACCCAATTGTACAGGGTCTGTTCAGTTACGCAATCAGGTAGTGTCATTGTGTACAGATCAGCAGCACTTCAGCAAAGGTGTAGCTCCTGTTTATCTCCCGCCCCCCCCCCGCCCCCCCCCCCCCCGAAAAAATGTTGATTCTTGGTCTAATCAATAGCCTGGACGAGGCTGAATTCTCATACGAACAAATCTTGGCATGAAAAATCTACTCAACTGATGTATTGAGAAATCATCAGTGCCTTGTTCCATAGACACTGGAAATGTTCTGAGAGCAGGTTTTGACTAATTTAACTCCTTTCAGTTCTTATCAGCTAGACAGGTGACTCTCAGGTTGTTTTATAGCCACACCTTTCTGGAATCAGGGGATTGCCTTGGACTGAATTAGGCCTCCTGTGTCATTGAGGTCACTAAGAGGACTCCTGTGATAGCGTTCCAGATACTAGATCAGGCCCTCCATATGTGGCTTTCTTCCTTCTCTATCCCATTCCCCTGCCTCATTCCCCTTCTTGTCTTACACACTTCTCTCTACTTCCCATTTTTCTCTGGACTCTATCTGGGGTCCCCAGGAGCACTAATCAATCAGTTACCCAATAGACATCTACCACGCACCAGGCATGGTGCTGGGTAATGGAGGACACAGAGATGACCACAGCATGTGTTTGTCCTTGATGAACTTATACCTTATACCTCTGTTACAGGATGTTTCTTTTTAGCATTAAATCAGCTAAATGCTTTTGGGAGTAGCCCACATTCTTTCAATTTCTTAACCAATGTAGTCAAGAGTCTTGCTTAAAAGTATGGTCCCAAGACCATCAGCACCAACTTGGCCAGGGAGCTTGTCAGAAATGCAGCATCTCAAACCCCATCCCAGACTTAATGAATCAGTGAGTGAATGAGTGAGTGGTAGTTGCTCAGTTTTGTCTGACTCTTTGCTGCCCCATGAATTGTAACGCTCCAGGCTCTTCTGTCCATGGAATTCTCCAGGCAAGAATACTAGAGTGGGTTGCTATTTTCTTCTTCAGGGAATCTTCCCGATCCAGGGATCAAACCCAGGTCTCCCACATTGCAGACAGATTCTTTACTGTCTGAGCCACCAGGGAAGCCCTTAATAAATGAAGCATATGCTTAATAAGTATGTGTGCATGCATGTTAAGTCGCTTCAGTGGTGTCTGGATGTTTGTGACCCTATGGCCTTTAGCTTACCAGGCTCCTCTGTCCATGGGATTCTCCAGGCAAGAATACTGGAGTGGGTTGCCATGCCCTCCTTCAGGGTATCTGCTGGATCCAGGGATCAAACTCTTAATAAGCATATTCACACATAAGGGTGTGAAGAGCTTACTCATTGGAGAAGACCCTGGTGCTGGGAAAGATTGAAGGAAAAAGGAGAAAGGGCAGCAGAAAATGAGATGGTTAGATAGCATCACTGACTCAGCGGCCATGAATTTGAGCAAACTCCAGAGCATAGTAGAGGTCAGAAGAGCCTGGTGTGCTGAAGTCCATGGGGTCACAAAGAGTCAGACACGACTCAGCTACTGAACAACAAGAAGACATAAATGTGACCTCACATAGTGCACACTGTGCTATGAATATAAGTATCATAGCATAAATTCAGGACAGGGAGAGATCTTCATTGTCTCAAATGGTCAGAGGGGAAAAGATTTTCCAGGGCAGTTGGAACTTGAAGAATAATCAGGAATCAATAGCTGAGATAGTCTTATTTGTTTCTTAAAAAAAAAAAAAATATTGTTGAGACCCAGACTAGTTCCTTCTGAACCTATACTTTTTTAAAAATTTATTTATTTATTTGGCTGTGTTGGGTCTTAGTTGTGTCATGTAGAATTTTTGATGCCTCATGTAGAACTTTTGTTGCCATGTACCCATTCTCTACTTGTGGCTCCTGGGCTTAGTTGCTCCACGGATGTGGGATCTTAATTCCATGACCAGGGATCAAACCCACATTCCCTGCAATGCAAGGTGGATTCTTAACCACTGGATCACAGGAAAGCCCCTGAATTTATACCCTTTAAAGTTCTTTATTGTCCAAAGTGAAATATTGAGTTTCTGGAAAAGATTTTTATTATGTTTAGAATTTTACTCAATATGTATTTAAAAAATGCATCTTTCTGAAAGTACTATCTGTAGGTATAATAGTATAATATAATACTATAATTGTACAATATTATACTATGTACTATGCTAGTATATATATAGCATATATTATTAGTATATATTATACTATATACTAAGCTATAATACTCTGAGTAGTATTTTTCATGGCAAATTGAATATCTAAGCTAGAAATTCCTAGCATTTTTTAATTTACTTGACCTTCTTCATATTGGCCCACCTAGGAAGCATCCTCCTTGAAGCCCAAGTTAGTTGACTGTACTATTTCCTCTTATCTAAACAAACTATGCTTCTCAGGTGGCTCAGCAGTAAAGAATCCACCTGCCAATGCAGGAGATGTGAGTTTGATCCCTGAGTTGGGAAGACCCTCTGGAGAAGGAAATAGCAACCCACTCCAGTATTATTAATTTTTTTTTGTTCTGAGAGTTTTTTTTTTTTTTTTTACTTTATTTTACTTTACAATACTGTATTGGTTTTGCCATACATTGACATGAATCCACCACGGGTGTATACAAGCTCCCAATCTTGAATCCCCCTCCCACCTCCCACCCTATATCATCTCTCTGGATCATCCCCATGCACCAGCCCCAAGCATCCTGTATCCTGTATCGAACATAGACTGGCACTTCGTTTCTTACATGGATAGTATACATGTTTCAATGCCATTCTCCCGAATCATCCCACCCTCTCCCTCTCCCTCAGAGTCCAAAAGTCCGTTCTATACATCTGTGTCTCCTTTGCTGTCTTGCATACACCACTCCAGTATTCTTGCCTGGAGAATTCCATGGACAGAGGAGCCTGGTGGACTATGGTCCATCAGGTCGCAGAAGAGTTGGACACAACTGAGCAACTAAACAGCAAACAAACTATATTGAAAGTTGTGAGTTCTTGGTTATTTAAATTAAAATAGTGAAAATGACTGTATTTGCTGAGGATCTTCATGGTAGGATGTAGTATCACATCAGAACTTTTATGCTGTTTCACAAGAACCACTCGGAAACAAGGGTAAATATTGTGGTGGGCTCCATCCACCTCATTACCAGAAGCTACTTCATTACCAGAAGGGGCTGTGAAGAATTTCCCAAAAGTCAATGATCAGCTTTTGCCTTTCTGTTAAGTCTCGGCACAGCTTCTTTATCTTAGAGGTGAGTGAGAGTCAAGTTTGAAAGTCTTGATTCTCCTTGCCCTTTCTTCTATTGACCCTGGCTTCTGTGAGTGGCTTTCTTTTTGTACAAATCCCACTTCACATTCCTGAAAGGAAGAGAAGACTAGAAGGTCAAGCACGCCCACATTTCTTCATAGGTTCATGGCTGTTTTTCCTACATTTGTCTTCTCCAGGTTGTCTAATGCCTGACACACATAACCAGTGGCATGGTTAAATTTGCTTAGGTTACTCTATTAGTGCGATCACCCTAAATGCACATTTGACAGCTGCCCCTGGCATTATTCCTGTCTCTGAGGTCATCAGGAAAAAGCAAATGACCTGCTGGTCATTTCATTTTTCTTGTTATAATAGCATCATTCTGAAATCAGTAAAATCCTTTCTGATGACAGTTCTGTGGGAGATAAAACTTAGATCCATGTGAATGTTTGGTGTGATGGAGAGTCACAGAGAAAGAAGTGAACTTTCTCACTCATGTGCAGTTTTTGAGCTCTCCTGGTGAGGGTTTACATTCTGTGTTGACTGGATGGTTGGAAATTCTCACCTGGAATTTGCACAAGTTTTTACCTCCAGGCCAGATAGATCATTGCTTAGTTAACCTAATCTCTCATTATGTGTAGATTTTATTTTTGAACAATTTTTATCATCATATAGGATTTACAATGTTGCATTAGTTTCAAGCGTACAGCAAAGTGAATCAGTTATACATATACATTGTTGTTCTGCCGCTCAGTTGTGTCCGACTCTTTGTGACCCCATGAACTTGCAGCATGCATGTATATTTCCCTCTTTTTTAGATTCTTTTCCCATATAGGTCATTACTGAGTTTTGAGTAGAGCTCTCCGTGCTATACAGTAGGTCTTCATTAGTCATCTATTTTATATATAGTAGTGTGTGTATGTCAATCCCAATCTCCCAGTTTATCCCTCCCTCCATTCCCCCTGGTAACTGTAAGTTTGTTTTTAAATGGTTTATGAGTGAATGACAATGTGAAACACCTTATATGCACTTCAGTTGAGAAACATGATTAAATAGTCTCTAAAGTCAATGCTCCTTTTCCTTTTGCTGTCTTGGTGCTTCTTTGTCTGTAGCAGCTGCTGACTGAGGGGTAAGACTTCAGTGTCAGTCATCGTGGACTCTGCTGACCAAGGATGATTCTAGGGTTCAAGGACTGGGAGCATTTTCTAGATAGCCTGGCTGGGAAAACTCTGTTCTCTGGGCCACTGTGTCCTTCCTGGCTTATCTTGCTCAGGGTAGCTTTTTCCCCTTTTGTGTTCTCTTGGATAATAATATTATCTTTAGTGCTCTCCTCCCTGCTCTGGCCAGTTTCCTCCCTGTTTGATAAATAGTGTTTCACATTTTCCAGAGGTTAAGGCCTAGTTGGCTGGCCAGGAAACTCAGCGGTACAAAGCCACAATAGCCTTTCTCTAGAAGGCCTTAAAACACAGCCTGAGGGAAGTGAAGTTTTAAAGCTGAGGGAAAACTGAGATTGACCACAAATTCTTTCTTGTTGCCATGGATGTGGAACTTCCCTTGTTTTTCTAATTGTGTGTGTGTGTGAAGAGAGAACGGGAGGGAGACTGTAGGTGTCTGTGTCTAGGGCTGTCATTTATGTTTGCATTCATTCATTCTCACCTTCTCTTTTTCATGGTTTCCAAGTATTTGTGTTCTATTTCTCCTGCCGTTAAAACACCACCAGAACTGATGTTCGCACAGTGCACAGTGATATGGCTGTGGTGACTATTAAATATGGAGATGCTTCTGTACTTGAAGACAAATAACTTTTGTCACAGACTCCATCTGGATTCTCCTCTGCTGCCAAGGGCCTTCACACAGTCCAGCTACTGGCGGGTTCATACCTGGCATAACTGGGGAAGGATCCCCTGGAACCCTAGGGCAGTGTATCCCTGCCTGCATCTACTCTGTTTAGTTCATACCCTCTGTATATGTTTTGAGTATCACCTCCTGAAAATAGAAGAACTTAACACAGAGAGTACATGGTTATTAGGTCAATCTTAGTCTTGGAATTCAGCCAAGATTTGTGAAGGAAGCACAAGAAATAGCTGAACAGTGAGGACAGATTCTTCAAAGTCTAAACACTAACGACCACATCCTTTCCTCATAAGAAAGAACTTCATGATGACTTAGACGGCCACAATCCAGACCCAGCCATCTTGCCGAAGTTTGAGCCTCCTGTCACTGGAAGTGGACTAGAATGACTTCCAAGGCCCCTTCCAAGGTTTCTATTTAAAAAAATCATAAACTTTATAGATTCCTTCAGAAAGTGCATACCTAGCATGTTCCTTGAGATTTATAAGAGCTAAATAAATGAAGAACCAGGTGTCTTAAGGCCTCTGGTTGCCTGTCCTGGGTTTAGACATCTGGTGGCCTCGATATTCACATGAACACAGTGTAAGTCTGTAATTATGGGACTGTATCTTGGACCCCTGCTCATCTGTGGCCACCCAGAGGACGTGGGATGAAATGACAAGCCTGTGTATGGGATACTAGGATGTGTGGGAAGGAAGTGGTTTGATTTTGGGAATACGCAGTTGAACTTCATAAGAGCAATAGCAACAGTGAAGCAAGGATTTATTTTCTGGGAAAAAAGCTGAAATGGAAGGAACTCCTAGTCTCCTGAAACTGATGAGGCAGTGGTAGGTCTGGGTAATTCGGAGAGGCATTGACTCCCTAGCTCTTCGGGATCTGCGAGTTTGGAGTCTAGATAAAGAGGTTCTGGTAGACCCAGTTTAGTCCTGTGAAGAAGGTGGCAGGTGAGAGCCTTTGGGAGTGAAGGCACACAGAACTGGGCAGAGAGACTCCAGGGTATCCAGGCAGAATATCAACATGCCTCCCGCAGAGACTTCTCGTGAGGTGGCTGACTTGGGTGTGCTTCAGTTTTCTCCTTGGTAAAGTGGGGTTTTTAATGTTTTCCCCCATACCTTTTCTTAGCAATTGTAAGTTATGTATTTGGCCCCAACAGGTGTCAGTATGATTTTTAGTAGGAGCCCAGGAAATAAGCTTGCTCCTGGGAAAGGGAAGCATCTTGGGAGTCTGCAGCCACGAGACTTCCTGGAGCCCTACATGCCCTCTAAATCTGGTTGGGTTGCATGAGTTCAGTTCAGTTCAGTCGCTCAGTCGTGTCCGACTCTTTGCGACCCCAACGTTGGGTATACCTGTCTTCAATTAAGAAATTAAAGTCTGAGTAAAATTGAAAGAACATAATTATTAACACTCCTGTACTGGTCTTCTGGGCTTCCTAGGTGGCTCAGTGGTAAAGAATCCACCTGCCAATGTAGGAGAACCAGGTTTGATCCCTGGGTCGGAAAGATCTCCTGGAGAAGGAAATGCCAACCCACTCCAGTATTCTTGCCTGGAAAAATCCCATGGAGAGAGGAGCCTGGCAGACTACACTCCATGGGGTGCAAAGAGTCAGACACAACTTAATGACTAAATAACAACTGGTCTTCTAGATTCACTATCTGTTAATGTCTTCACACACACACACACACACACACACACACACACACACACACTTCTTTTGTAAGCTATCCAAAAGTAGTATACAGGTATCATGACATTTCATTCCTATATGATTCTAAATAATACACTTCTTATAAACAAAGACATTTTCACGTTCCTGGTCAATAATCATATTATTTCTACATCTAAGAAAAGGTTAATTCAATAATATCAAATACATAGTCCATTATCAAATTTCCTAAATCATTTCCAGAATGTTAAGTCCTGGTTAACGCCTTGTATTTGCTGCTGTATTACTTTAGTAGGCATCAGTCTAAAACAGCTGCCATTTCCCTCTGTTCTTTCATGTTGAATCTTGGAATTTTCCTGGCCAGATGTTCTGCAGTGTACTTCATGGGTTCCTGTCACTGCTTCATGTTGTGTTGTATTTCTGAGCCAGTCCTTCTAGCCCTGGTCTATGAGTCATGAGGTTGTCTTTGATGTTTTAACCCAAGAACCTTACTGGATGTTTAGGGCAAGCACTTAAAGCAACTGAGTTTATTTTCCTACACATTCGAAGACCCAGCTTTGTTAATATGCCCCCTAAATGACTCCAGACAGAATGTGGTCCACTGGAGAAGGGAATGGCAAACCACTTCAGTATTCTTGCCTTGAGAACCCCATGAACAGTATGAAAAGACAAAGTGATAGAATACTGAAAGAGGACCTCCCAAGTCAGTAGGGGCCCAATATACTACTGGAGATCAGTGGAGAACGAACTCCAGAAAGAATGATGGGATGGAGCCAAAGGAAAAACAATACCCAGTTGTGGATCGGACTGGTGATAGAAGCAAGATCTGATGCTGTAAAGAGCAATATTGCATAAGAACCTGGAATGTTAGGTCCATGAATCAAGGCAAATTGGAAGTGGTCCAACAGGAGATAGCAAGAGTGAACGTCGACATTCTAGGAATCAGCAAACTAAAATGGACTGGAATGGGTGAATTTAACTCAGATGACCATTATATCTACTACTGTGGGCAGAAATCACTTAGAAGAAATGGAGTTGCCATCATGGTCAACAAAAGAATCCAAAATGCAGTACTTGGATGCAATTTCAAAAATGACAGAATGACCTCTGTTCATTTCCAAGGCAAACCATTCAATATCACAGTAATCCAAGTCTATGCCCCAACCAGTAACGCTGAAGAAGCTGAAGTTGAACGGTTCTATGAAGACCTACAAGACCTTTTAGAACTAACACCCAAAAAAGACATCTTTTTCATTATAGGGGACTGGAATGCAAAAGTAGGAAGTCAAGAAACACCTGGAGTAACAGGCAAATTTGGCCTTGGAATACGGAATGAAGCAGGGCAAAGGTTAATAGAATTTTGCCAAGAAAACGCACTGATCATAGCAAACACCCTCTTCCAACAACACAAGAGAAGACTCTACACATGGACATCACCAGATGGTCAACACCGAAATCAGATTGATTATATTCTTTGCAGCCAAAGATGGAGAAGCTCTATACAGTCAGCAAAAACAAGACTGGGAGCTGACTGTGGCTCAGATCATGAGCTCCTTATTGCCAAATTCTGACTTAAATTGAAGAAAGTAGGGAAAACCACTAGACCATTCAAGTATGACCTAAATCAAATCCCTTATGATAATACAGTGGAAGTGAGAAATAGATTTAAGGGCCTAGATCTGATAGATAGAGTGCCTGATGAACTACGGACGGAGGTTCGTGACATTGTATAGGAGACAGGGATCAAGACTATCTGTATGGAAAAGAAATACAAAAAAGCAAAATGGCTGTTTGGGGAGGCCTTTCAAGTAGCTGTGAAAAGAAGAGAGGCGAAAAGCAAAGGAGAAAAGGAAAGATATAAGCATCTGAATGCAGAGTTCCAAAGAATAGCAAGGAGAGATAAGAAAGCCTTCCTCAGCGATCAATGCAAAGAAATAGAGGAAAACAACAGAATGGGAAAGACTAGAGATCCCTTCAAGAAAATTAGAGATACCAAGGGAACATTTCATGCAAAGATGGGCTCAATAAAGGACAGAAATGGTATGGATCTAACAGAAGCAGAAGCTATTAAGAAGAGGTGGCAAGAATACACAGAAGAACTGTAAAAAAGGTCTTCACGACCCAGATAATCACGATGGTGTGATCACTCACCTAGAGCCAGACATCCTGGAATGTGAAGTCAAGTGGGCCTTAGAATACATCACTATTTACAAAGCTAGTGGAGGTGATGGAATTCCAGTGGAGCTATATCAAATTCTGAAAGATGATTCTGTGAAAGTGCTGCACTCAATGTGCCAGCAAATTTGGAAAACTCAGCAGTGGCCACAGGACTGGAACAGGTCAGTTTTTATTCCAGTTCCAAAGAAAGGCAGTGCCAAAGAATGCTTAAACTACCGCACAGTTGCACTCATCTCACATGCTAGTAAAGTAATGCTCAAAATTCTCCAAGCCAGGCTTCAGCAATACATGAATCGTGAACTTCCAGATGCTCAAGCTGGTTTTAGAAAAGGCAGAGGAACCAGAGATCAAATTGCCAACATCTGCTGCATCATGGAAAAAGCAAGAGAGTTCCAGAAAAAACATCTATTTCTGCTTTATTGACTATGCCCAAGCCTTTGACTGTGTGGATCACAATCAACTGTGGACAATTCTTCAAGAGATGGGAATACCAGACCACCTGACCTGCCTCTTGAGAAACCTATATGCAGGTCAGGAAGCAAGTTAGAACTGGACATGGAACAACAGACTGGTTCCAAATAGAAAAGGAGTACGTCAAGGCTGTATATTGTCACCCTGCTTATTTAACTTCTATGCAGAGTACATCATGAGAAATGCTGGGCTGGAAGAAGCACAAGCTGGAATCAAGATTGCCGGGAGAAATATCAATAACCTCAGATATGCAGATGACACCACCCTTATGGCAGAAGTGAAGAGGAGCTAAAAAGCCTCTTGATGAAAGTGAAAGAGGAGAGTGAAAAAGTTGGCTTAAAGCTCAACATTAAGAAAATGAAGATCATGGCATCCGGTCCCATCACTTCATGGGAAATAGATGGGGAAACAGTGGAAACAGTGCCAGACTTTATTTTTTGGGGCTCCAAAATCACTGCAGATGGTGATTGCAGCTGTGAAATTAAAAGACGTTTACTCCTTGGAAGGAAAGTTATGACCAACCTATATAGCATATTTCGGAGAAGGCAATGGCACCCCACTCCAGTACTCTTGCCTGGAAAATCCCATGGATGGAGGAGCCTGGTAGGCTGCAGTCCATGGGGTTGCTAAGAGTCAGACATGACTGAGCGACTTCACTTTCACTTTTCACTTTCATGCATTGGAGAAGGATATGGCAACCCACTCCAGTATTCTTGCCTGGAGAATTCCAGGGATGGGGGAGCCTGGTGGGCTGCTGTCTACAGGATCGCACAGAGTCAGACACGACTGAAGCGAGTTAGCAGCAGCAGCAGATAGCATATTCAAATGCAGAGACATTACTTTGCCAACAAAGGTCCATTAGTCAAGGCTATGGTTTTTCCAGTAGTCATGTATGGATGTGAGATTTGAACTGTGAAGAAAGCTGAGCGTCGAAGAGTTGATGCTTTTGAACTGTGGTGTTGGAGAAAACTTGAGAGTCCCTTGGACTGCAAGGAGATCCAACCAGTCCATTCTAAAGGAGATCAATCTTGGGTGTTCTTTGGAAGGAATGATGCTAAAGCTGAAACTCCAGTACTTTGGTCACCTCATGCCAAGAATTGACTCATTTGAAAAGACTCTGATGCTGGGAGGGGTTGGGGGCAGGAGGAGAAGGGGACAACAGAGGATGAGATGGCTGGATGGCATCATTGACTCGATGGACATGAGTTTGTGTGAACACCGGGAGTTGGTGATGGACAGGGAGACCTGGAGTGCTGCAATTCATGGGGTCACAAAGAGTCAGACACGACTGAGCAACTGAAGTGAACTGACATGAAAGGACTCCAAGTTCACTCAACACCTAATCATCACCACCTTAACCTGTGTTTCCACAAAATCAGTCATATTCAACATACTGCCTCCACTGGAATCATTCTAAAATGTGAAACATAAAATGAGCAATGGTGTTTGACTAATTTTTCTCTGCAGTGATGATGTAGGCTCTCAAGTCACCAAAAGTAAAGTAGAGGTTGAATACAGCGTTGCGGGAAGAGGATTTGTTGTTTTTATCTTGGCTATTTGCCTGTAATACTGCAGACTATAAACTGGGCTAAGACTTGGAGTTGTGAATTGTCAGGTGAATGGAGTGGACAGAAGAATGTTTATAACTGCCACATGCCACTCCAGCATTGATGTGGATCCTCTTATTTCCCCAGGAATCTATAATTATGGAGACCAAAGGGATTGTTTTGCAGATGAGAAAATGAAGGCCCAGAAAGGAAAGTGATGTGACTGATGACACCCAACTCGCTGGTGGGTGGATCCTGGATTAAAGCCTTTCTCCCACGTCCAGCCCTGTGCTTTCTCTGTTATCCATAATGACAGAGTCATTACATTTTGTATTTAGACGCTCGAGGAAACAGTTTTGAAATGACAAGGGCTAAGGAAGAAGAGAAAGCTTCCCCCCATTGCTCAGTAGTTAAGAATCCCCTTGCGGTGCAGGAGATGTGGGTTCGATCCTTGGGTTGGGAATATGCCCTGGAGGAGGAAGTGGCAAACTGCTCCAGTATTCTTGCCTGGAGGATCCCATGGACTGAGGAGCCTGGTGGGCTACAGTCTATGGGGTTGCAAAGAGTCAGATACAAGTGAAACTACTTAGCAGGCACACATGCACACAGGGAAAAAGAGAACATGATTAATTAAGCAGACACAATAGACTCTCACAGTTGTTAAAATCAAAGCACCAGTGTTCCACTGTCATATCCTTGAATCTTGAAACAGAACAACTGTGGCAGAGCCCTTTGCTTCTTTAAAACCCTCCTCTCTCATCTTCCAAAATCATAGTCCTTTGACCTTCAGAGTTTGAGTCAAGATACTATGTGTTTGGGATAAGTAACTTTTTCTTGGGTTGTCATAATGGATTGTTCATCTTTAAAATTGTAAACTGAATCACTTTTGAAATTATATCTTTTTTTTTATAGGCTTTTTCCTTCTGAAGTCATTTTGCAAAAATCTCTCTCTGCCTCCTCCACAGGTGTATAAATACTCTTTGCAATTACCAGGTATCTGTCTTCACCTGTCTATTACAGAGAGTTTTCAGAAGTTCCAATTATATACCAAATTACAGATTATGGCTTAGATGTAATTTGATCTTAAAAACAGAATTTAAGGTAACTTTTCTCAACCAAGTTGCAAGTATTGATTTTTTTTTACATGAAGTATATTTGTTCAATTAGGTCTCCTTTTTTCATTCTTTAAAGAATGTATCTTCAGTTACCTATAGAAAGAAAGGAAAGGAAGGAGAGAGGAAAAGGAAGAAAGAAGAATGGAGAGAGAGAGGGAGGGAGGAAAAGAAAATCTTCATCAGCCACTTGCAATTAGTCACAGTTCAGTTTTTTGGTCCATTGTCTTGGTTATGGGGTTTTCAAGCTCTTTTTGATGAATATGAAAACCTCCTGCAGAAGCTGTTAAGAAAGGGAGAGTCAGTAAAATGCACATTTGTATCAGTGAGATGCTTTGGCAGCAAGTGGGCAGTGGTAAAGAATCCACCAGCTGATGCAGGAGATGCAAGAGACCCAGGTTCCATCCTTGGGTCAGGAAGATCCCCTCAAGTAGGAAATGGCAATCCACTCCAGTATTCTTGCCTGGAAAATCCATGAACAGAGGAGCCTGGAGGGCTACAGACCATAGAGTTGCAAAGAGTTGGACATGACTGAATGGCTGACCACCCATCCACCAGCAGAAACAAGCAGACCACCCCCCCCCCCCAAAAAAAAACCTGTCTTACATGATAAAATTTATGGCTTATATAATGAGAAATCTAAAAATGGGTACATTGACTTTGTGACTCAGTGATGTCATTAGAGCCTCAGCCTCTTTCCATCTCACCATCTGTCAATCATGGTATAAACGTTGGTCTAGGACTGGATGACCTGGGGATCAAAATACACTTGTCAGTAGCAATTGGAGTTTGCCTATTCAGGTCTAGTTTGGAAGGGCAATCATCTTTTCCTATGGTTCTCTCTCAGTTCAGTTCAGTCACTCATTCGTGTCTGACTCTTTGCGACCCCATGAACCGCAGCACGCCGGGCCTCCCTGTCCATCACCAACTCCCGGAGTTCACTCAAACTCACGTCCATCGAGTTGGTGATGCCATCCAGCCATCTCATCCTCTGTCGTCCCCTTCTCCTCCTGCCCTCAATCCCTCCCAGCATCAGAGTCTTTTCCAATGAGTCAACGCTTTGCATGAGGTGGCCAAAGTATTGGAGTTTCAGCTTCAGCATTAGTCCTTTCAATGAACACCCAGGACTGATCTCCTTTAGAATGGACTGGTTGGATCTCCTTGCAGTCCAAGGGACTCTCAAGTGTCTTCTCCAATGCCACAGTTCAAAAGCATCAATTCTTTGGTGCTCAGCTGTCTTCACAGTCCAACTCTCACATCCATACATGACTACTGGAAAAACCATAGCCTTGACTAGATGGATCTTTGTTGGCAAGGTAATATCTCTACTTTTGAATATGCTGTCTAGGTTGGTCATAACTTTCCTTCCAAAAAGGAAGGATGGTTCTCTCTAGAGGTAAGAAAATTCCCCAGAATATCCCAGAACCAAATCCCTTCAGTTCATATTAACTTGATTTGAGTCATGTGCCCATTTCTGAACCAATTCTTGTTACAGGGGACTATCATGCTTAGACATAGTATTAATACATGTCTTAGGGTGGATTCCTCGGGAAGCAAACTGAGACAGTTTGTGTGCAGGAGGCTTATTGGAGCGTGTCTTCCAATCAGTGCTTGTTGAGGAGTGAAGAAAGCAGGATTAGGAAAAGGAAAGGGTTAAATAAAAGATTCAGTTAATCCCACGGGAACTCTCACGAGCAGAGAGGGCTTTGCAGAGTTGTCCTTCCTTTCGTCAAGACTGCTGGGCTTTATACTTTTCACCTTGACCATCCCCGGATGTGAGCTAACACCAGGGATAGTGTGTGGCATTGGGGAAAGTGGCTTTTTCTGGCTTGCCTTTCCAGGGCAATGCCCAGGGACTGACTCGCTGAGCAGCATTAGGTCTGAGCAGGCCTAATGGCAGGAGGAATGGGTGTTTTAGTGTTGATGCGGGGATTTGGGCAGCATACCACAACATTGGTTATACTTCAGCTCTTGAGCCATTTGGATGCACCTTTTTGGTATAGTATACTCTGGGAGTAACTCCTTCAGGATACTGAATAGTCTATGTTCCCAGGGAACTTATAAAAGGAAAGTTACTATTCAGCATGCATTACTGCCCCTTGGAGGGTTGAAGGGGTTGAATTAAGTCAGGTTGCCTGTAAGTGGCTGGTTAGTCTCTTCAAAGGATGGCCCTATTGCTCCTTTCTTCCTTCTGCAGTAGTAGGCAGATTGCAAAATAATATCAGAATTTGAAGGACCACTAAACTAGCAGAGAGTTTGCTCTCTCTCTCTCTCCCTCTATGTCTTTATCTATCTATATTTATGTGTTGTTGTTGTTGTTCAGTTGCCCAGTCGTGTCCAACTCTTTGTGACCCCATGGACCGCAGCATGCCAGACCTCCCTGGCCCTCACCAGCTTCTGGAGTTTGCCAAAGTTCATGTTCATTGCATCAGTGGTGCCGTCCAGCCATCTCATCCTCTGAAGCCCTCTTCTCCTTCTGCCCTCAATCTTTCCCAGCTTAGGAACTTTTCCAATGAGTCGTCTGTTCACATCAGATGACCAAAATCCTGGAACTTCAGTTTCAGCATCAATCCTTCCAGTGAACATTCAGGGTTGATCTCTCTTAAGATTGACTTGTTTGATCTCCTTGCTGTCCAAGCCACTTTCAGGAGTCTTCCCTGGTGGCTCAGACGGTAAAGTGTCTGTCTACAATGTGAGAGACCTGGGTTCGATCCCTGGGTTGGGAAGACTCCCTGGAGAAGGAAGTGGCAACCCACTCCAGTATTCTTGCCTTGAAAATCCCATGGACGGAGGAGCTTGGTGCAGGCTACTATCCATGGGGCCGCAAAGAGTCGGGCAAGACTGAACAACTTCACTTTCACTTTTCACTTTCTCCAGCACCACAATTTGAAGGCATCAATTCTTTGGTGTTCTGCCTTCTTTATGGTCCAGTTCTCACAATAGTATGTGACTACTGGGAAGACCATAGCCTTGACTGTATGGATCTTTGTCAGCAGAGTAATGTCTCTGCTTTTCAATGCACTGCCTAGGTTTTTCAAAGCTTTCCTGCCAAGAAGCAATCGTCTTCTGATTTCATGGCTGCAGTCACCATCTGCAGTGATTTTGGTGCCCAAGAGGAGGAAATCTGTCACTACTTCACCTCTACCTTAAAAGAAAATTAATATTTTAAATTAAGTAATTAAGTAGTTTACTTTTGGATGCACTGTGTTTTCCATTGCTGTGCACAGGCTTTTTGTAGTTGCAGCAAGTGGAGGCTACTCTTCTAGTTGCAGTAGGTGGGCTTCCCATTGCCGTGGCTTCTGCTGTTGCAAGGCACAGGCTCCAGGCGCCTGGGCTTTAGTAGTTGTGGCCTACTGTCTTAGTGGCCCTGTGGCATGCGGGATCTTCCTGGACCAGGGGTTGAACCTGTGTCCCCTGCATTGGCAGGCAGATTCTTATCCACTGTACCACCAGAGAAGTCTGTTTACTCTATTTTTCTCCTTAGGTATCTCCAGCCTGATTCCATAACATCAAAATTCAGAAGTAAGCATTATGGAACAGACAGAGAGAGACCCAGGAATACTCTTTTAGTTCTGGCTTGAGGAACAGAGAAGAACTCTTATAACTCAGAGATTGAGGGAATCACCCTTTTTCTTTTCCTTCTCCTTTTTTGCATTTACTTTCACCCCAGACCCCAGGCAATTTTGTGGTGGGGGCAGTGGCAGCAAAGCAGCCTATATGGAAAACCGCAGGAGCCAAAATTCTGAGGGAGAGGGACCCTCATTTTTCATCTGATGGAGCTGCAGTTCCAAACCTCCTCTCCCTACCTCTGTCTGGCCTCTTGTCATTTGAACGCCAGATGTGAGTCAGTCACAGAAGCAAGAGGCTTTTGGCTGATGGACTGAAAAAAGGAGGTTTAAGAAACCAGACAGTATTAGGGAGACAGCAGAGAAGGAAGAGATCAGGAAATGGATCCCATAAAGTTGTTTGTCTTTCTGGGCTGTTCTCCAACCTGTGCATAGTGGATCTGCCCCTAATTAGCCTTCCAAAGACTATGAGAACTGAGCTAACAGACTTCTTGCCTTGTTCCAGAATAATCTCTGGGTGACACACTTACAGGACATATCTGAATAGCACATAAAGCCTTTGAAATCTGAATTGATTTTGTGACTACACACACAGAAATTGAGCTGAAACTTATGACTTGAACTTAACCAGGTCAAATGCCTGCTAAAACAGAACCATCAACATTCTCTGATGGGATTTAAATAAGACCCAGAGTCATATAAAGTGATATTAAAGATAACCAGGATACAATCCAAAATTACCTGAAGTATGAAGAATTATGAAAGTCTCAAATTGTTTTGGAAAGGACAATCAACAGATGCCAGTGATGAGATAATACAGATGTTGGAATTATTTGACAGTCTTTAAAACAGATTTTATAAATATGCTCAAAGGAGCAATCATGAGCACTTTTGGAAACAAATTTTAAAACAGATATAGAAGATAGAAAAGAAAACAAAATGAAAAATTTTAGAAGTGAAAAATACAATAACCAAAAATATAAATTCACTGGAAAGAGTAACAGAATGAAGATGATAGGGGAAAGAAATAGTGAACCTGATATCATATTATTGAAAATTATCCAATCTGAACAACAGAGAGAAAAAAGATTGAAAAAAAAAAAGAACAGAACCTCAGGGTCTGATGGAACAATAGCAAAAGGTCTAGTATTTGTGTCATCAGACTGTCAGGAGGAGACAAGAAAATGTGATGCTGAAAAAATGTTTGAAGAAATAATGGTTGAAAACAACATATTTGGAGAAAGACACATACCTACAAAGTCACAAAGTGGAGTAAACTCCAGGTAGGACAAAAATCAGAGGAATCTATGGCCAAACGTATCATATTTATATTTCTGGAACATCAAAGACAAAGAAAAATTCTTGAAACAGCTAGAGAGAAACAGTGATTTTAAAAAATTTTTAAATTTTATTGGAGCCTAATTGATTTATAATGTGTTAGTTTCAGGTGTACAGCAAAGTGATTCAGTTATACATATACATATATTCACTCTCTTTTAGATTCTTTTGTCGTGCAGGTTATCACAGAATATTGAGTAGAGTACCCTGTGCTATACAGTAGTTCCTTGTTGGTTATCTGTTATCAGTTCTGTTGCTCAGTCGTGTCCGACTTTTTGAGACCGCATGAATCAGGGCATGACAGGCCTCCCTGTCCATCACCAACTCCCGAAGTTCACCCAGACCCATGTCCATTGAGTCAGTGATGCCATCCAGCCATTTCATCCTCTGTCGTCCCCTTCTCCTCTTGCCCCCAATCCCTCCCAGCATCAGAGACTTTTCCAATGAGTCACCTCTTTGCATGAGGTGGCCAAAGTACTGGAGTTTCAGCTTTAGCATCAGTCCTTCCAAAGAACACCCAGGACTGGTCTCCTTTAGAATGGACTGGTTGGATGTCCTTGCAGTCCAAGGGACTCTCAAGAGTCTTCTCCAACACCACAGTTCAAAACCATCAATTCTTCAGCGCTCAATCTTTTTCACAGTCCAACTCTCACATCCATACATGACCACAGGAAAAACCATAGCCTTGACTAGATGGACCTTAGTCAGCAAAGTAATGTCTCTGCTTTTCAATATGCTATCTAGGTCGGTCATAACTTTCCTTCCAAGGAGTAAGCGTCTTTTAATTTCATGGCTGCAGTCACCATCTGCAGTGATCTTGGAGCCCCCCCAAAATAAAGTCTGGCACTGTTTCCACTGTTTCTTACCTATTTCCCATGAAGTGATGGGACCAGATGCCATGATCTTAGTTTTCTGAACATTGAGCTTTAAGCCAACTTTTTCACTCTCCTCTTTCACTTTCATCAAGAGGGTTTTTACTTCCTCTTTCTGCCATAAGGGTGGTGTCATCTGCATATCTGAGGTTATTGATATTTCTCCCGGCAATCTTGATTCCAGCTTGTGCTTCTTGCAGCCCAGCGTTTCTCATCATGTACTCTGCATAGAAGTTAAATAAGCAGGGTGACAATATACAGCCTTGACGTACTCCTTTTCCTATTTGGAACTAGTCTGTTGTTCCTTGTCCAGTTCTAACTGTTGCTTCCTAATCTGCATACAGATTTCTCAAGAGGCAAGTCAGGTGGTCTGGTATTCCCATCTCGTGAAGAATTGTCCACAGTTGATTGTGATCCACACAGTCAAAGGCTTGAGAATAGTCAATAAAGCAGAAGTAGATGTTTTTCTGTAACTCTCTTGCTTTTTCGATGATCCAGCAGATGTTGGCAATTTGATCTCTGGTTCCTCTGCCTTTTCTAAAACCAGCTTGAACATCTGGAAGTTCACGATTCATGTATTGCTGAAGCCCGGCTTGGAGAATTTTGAGCATTACTTTACTAGCATGTGAGATGAGTGCAATTGTGTCATAGTTTGAGCATTCTTTGGCACTGCCTTTCTTTGGAATTGGAATGAAAACTGACCATTTCCAGTCCTGTGGCCACTGCTGAATTTTCCAAATTTGCTGGCATATTGAGTGCAGCACTTTCACAGCATCATCTTTCAGGATTTGTAATAGCTCAACTGGAATTCCATCACCTCCACTAACTTTGTTCATTGTGATGCTTTCTAAGGCCCACTTGACTTCACATTCCAGGATGTCTGGCTCTGGGTGAGTGATCACACCATTGTGATTATCCGAGTCATGAAGATCTTTTTTGTACAGTTCTTCTGTGTATTCTTGCCACCTCTTCTTAATAGCTTCTGCTTCTGTTAGATCCATACCATTTCTGTCCTTTATTGAGCCAATCTTTGCATGAAATGTTCCCTTGGTATCTCTAATTTTCTTGAAGAGATCTCTAGTCTTTCCCATTCTGTTGTTTTCCTCTATTTCTTTGCATTGATCGCTGAAGAAGGCTTTCTCATCTCTCCTTGCTATTCTTTGGAACTCTGCATTCAGATGCTTATATCTTTCCTTTTCCCCTTTGCTTTTCGCTTCTCTGCTTTTCACAGCTATTTGTAAGGCCTCCCCAGACAGCCATTGTGCTTTTTTGCATTTCTTTTCCATGGGGATGGTCTTGATCCCTGTTTCCTGTACAATGTCACAAACCTCCATCCATAGTTCATCAGGCACTCTATCAGATTTAGTCCCTTAAATCTATTTCTCACTTCCACTGTATAATCATAAGGAATTTGATTTAGGTCATACCTGAATGGTCTAGTGGTTTTCCCCACTTTCTTCAATTTAAGTCTGAATTTGGCAATAAGGAGTTCATGATGTGAGCCACAGTCAGCTCCCAATCTTGTTTTGCTGACTGTAGAGAGCTTCTCCATCTTTGGCTGCAAAGAATATAATCAATCTGATTTTGGTGTTGACCATCTGGTGAAGTCCATGTATAGAGTCTTCTCTTATATTGTTGGAAGAAGGTGTTTGCTATGACCAGTGCGTTCTCTTGGCAAAACTCTATTAGCCTTTGCCCTGCTTCATTCCATATTCCATGTCAAATTTGCCTGTTACTCCAGGTGTTTCTTGACTTCCTACTTTTGCATTCCAATCCCCAATAATGAAAAGGAAATCTTATTTGGGTGTTAGTTCTAAAAGGTCTTGTAGGTCTTCAGAGAACCATTCAACTTCAGCTTCCTCAGCATTACAGGTTGGGGCATAGACTTGGATTACTATGATATTGAATGGTTTGCCTTGGAAATGAACAGAGATCATTCTGTCGTTTTTGAGGTTGCATCCAAGTACTGCATTTCGGACTCTTTTGTTGACCATCATGACTACTCCATTTCTTCTAAGGGATTCCTGCCCACAGTAGTAGATATAATGGTCATGTGAGTTAAATTCACCCATTCCAGTTCATTTTAGTTTGCTGATTCTTAGAATGTCAACATTCATTCTTGCCATCTACTGTTTGACTACTTCCAATTTGCCTTGATTCATGGACCTAACATTCTAGGTTCCTATGCAATATTGCTCTTTACAGCATCGGACCTTGCTTCTATCACCAGTCCGATCCACAACTGTGTATTGTTTTGCTTTGGCTCCATCCCTTCATTCTTTCTGGAGTTTTTTCTCCACTGATCTCCAGTAGCATATGGGACACCTACCGACCTGAGTAGTTCCTCTTTTAATGTACTATTGTTTTGTCTTTTCAAACTGTTCATCGGGTTCTCAAGGCAAGAATACTGAAGTGGTTTGCCATTCATATCTGTTATATATATATAAACGGTAGTGTGTATATGTTCATCCCAAGTAACCAATTTATCCCTCCCTGAGAAACAAGTGACTTGCTGACAATGATTCTTTCATCAGAAATCATGGATATCAAAAGGAAGCAGTACAGTTTTCTGTGCTGAAAGAAAAGAATTGTCAGCTTGGAATTTGTGTATAGCAAAAATATCTGTCAGAGATGAAAGTTAAATAAAGGCATTTCTGATGCTTTAAAGGAATTGCTAAATTCTACAGATTGAAGGGAAATGATACCACAAGGAAGCAGGGAACATCAAGAGTGAAAAAGAGGAATAAAACTGTTAAATATTTGGACAGGTATAATAGACTATTCTTCTCTTGGGTTTTTTATAATACATTTTGTGGTTGAAAGCAAAAGTATAACATGGTCTGGTGAAGTTTTCAGTGTATGTGATATTTATGATAATATCTATAGCAAAAAGAAGGGCAGGGTAAGGGCAACTTTATGATGTTAAAGTTTCCAATAAAAGTGACAAAATATTGAGTCTAAGTAGACTGTAAAAAAGTATATATTTTGTAATCCTTTAGAGCAACCACTCACTAAAGAACTATATAGAGAGATACCATTAAAAATCATAACAGTGTAGAATAGAGTAATAAAATAGATTAGAGTAATATTTATTGCTATAATTACAATATAGTAATAAAATATAATAATAAAAAGTGCTCAAATAATGTCCTCCTCCCAAGAAAAAAGGCAAAAAAAGGGAAACAGAGAAATGAGAAATAAGAGAACAAAAAGAAAACAGTAATACAATGGTAAACAAATCCAAATGTATCATTAGTTTCACTCAGTGTAAATACTTTCAATATACCAATTAGTAAACAGAGATTGTTAGAATATATTAAAAAATGATGTGTAAACTGTATGCTGTATGTAAACAAAATACTTCAAATCCAATGCTATTTCAGTTCAGTTCAGTCGCTCAGTCGTGTCTGACTCTTTGTGACCCCATGAACCACAGCACGCCAGGCCTCCCTGTCCATCACCAACTCCCGGAGTCCACCCAAACCCATGTCCATTGTGTTGGTAATGCCATCCAACCATCTCATCCTCTGTTGTCCCCTTCTCCTCTTGCCCTCAATCTTTCCCAGCATCAGGGTCTTTTCAAATGAGTCAGCTCTCTGCATCAGGTTGCCGAAGTATTGGAGTTTCAGCTTCAACATCAGTCCCTCCAATGAACATCTAGGACTAATCTCCTTTACGATGGACTGGTTGGATCTCCTTGCAGTCCAAGGGACTCTCAAGAGTCATCTCCAACACCACAGTTAAAAAGCATCAATTCTTCGGTGGTCAGCTTTCTTTATAGTCCAACTCTCACGTCCATACTATAGGTGGCCTAAAAGTTAAAGGATAGGAAAAGACATACCATGCAAATCTAAATAAAAAGGAGGCTGAAATGAACATGTTAGCACCAAACCACACTTTGGAGGAAAGAAAATTCAGGGATGAAAAGGAACCTTGCTGTTATTGTTTTATTGTCTCCTTAGTTTTGCCTTTTCCAGAATGTCATATAGTTAGAACCAAATAGTATGTCAGCTTTTCAGATTGACTTCTTTATGTAGTGATATGCTATTAAGTTTCCTTCAAATCTTTTCATGACTCTTCAGTTGTTTTTTTCTTTTTTTCTTACATAAAAAAAAAAATTTATTTGGCTGTGCCATGTCTTAGTTGCAGCATGTGAGACCTGTGAGATGCAGGATTTTTAGTTGTAGCATGTGAGCTCTTTATTTGTGGCATGTGGGATCTTGTTCCCTGACCAGAGATTGAACTCAGGCTCCCTGTATTGGGATTTCAGAGTCTTGACCCCTGGACCACCAAGGAAGTCTCCCCCACTTCTTTAAATTATTTATTTATGTATATTTACTTTGGGTTTAAGTTTTTTTTTTTTTCCCCTAGTTTCTTAAGGTGTCAGCTTAGATAACTTATTTTGAATCTTTCTTCTTTTCTAATAAATATATTCAATGCTATAAATTTCCCTCTAAGCACTGCTTTCACAAACTCCCATCAATTCTCACTTGTTTTTCATTTTTATTTTGTTCAAAATATTTTAAAATTGTCTTGAGATTTCTCTTTTGGCCTATGATTTATTTAGAAGTATATCATTTAATCTTCAAGTATTTGGTGATTATCTAGCTACCTTTCTATTATTAATTTCTGGTTTAATTTCATTGTGGTTTGAGAACAGGTATCATACAATTTTTATTCTTTTATATTGTTAAGGTATGTTTTATGGCCCAGAATATGGTTTATCTGAGTGAATGTCATTACACTCAGACTTTGTCTTGAGCAGAGTCAATCTGATCAGGTACAAGGATTACCTTTAAATCAGAAAGTCACTTTATCTATTTACAATAGTGTGAATTTTTTTTACATGAATATTTATATTTGTGATCTAGGCCTCCCACTAGTTCTGGTGCCTTTTAGTATTAACATTAATTAAAAAGTTGCTTAATGAGTTTGGATCTCAGAGCAAAGAAATTTTCAGTTTTATGGGATAAAGAGAAGTTCATCTCTTGGCTACCTGATGAATCTAGGTGCTGTCATGTCCAAATTATGACCAGCTTAATGTCTGTAAATCATTGTACAGAAAGCTATGCAGGCTTGGCTAGGTGCTTAGACTTGGAGCCAGACAGTGCTTTCACCACCTACTTGTTGAGGGACCTTGGTGAGGTTATGAAACCAGATACTGAAAAACTTCTCTATGGCTCAACTTCCTCATCTATAAAACAAGAACAACAGTAGTCCCTACTTTACAGCCTCATTGTAAAGATTAAGTTAATTGAAATATGTAAACATTTTGCAAAGAGTATGTCATGTAAATGATCAATAAATATTAACCATGAAAATGGAACCAACCCTGCTGCTGGAATCTCTTTGACCCTTTGCCCTGGGGCTCTACCTCTCTTCAGTGATTAAGGCTACCTGCTTTCTCACAATAGAATTCCTGCCCTTACAACTGGCCCAGTTATTCAAGTTCCCCTAGACCTTTTTCCAAGACCTGGAGCACTTTCCCAAACCGATGAGGCCTGGGGTGAGAGGGAGAATTGATAGGTGTAAGAGCTGAGTAAATTCTCAAAGGATAAGTAGATCTGAGAGAGATGAAAATAGGGACAGATGTGGAGGGGAGCATGTGAGCAGAGGCATGGAGGTGAGCACATCATGATGTGGGGGGAGCAGCAAACTCCTAAGTGGTTCTGAGGGTAAAATATGACACCAGAAATGGTGCAAGATGAGAGCAGCTTGCAAGCAGAGGCCAGGTCACTGACATTTCCCCCTGCCATGATAAGAAGTTGAATTTTATAGCATTTATACCACTGACAGTTAGAAGTACAGAAACATTAGAAATTTCAGAGAAGATAAGTCATGGTGCACAAGCGCAGGGGATGCGATGGTGCAGCAGAGAGGAGCTACCCCACATCCAAGGTCAGGAGCAGCATCTGAGAGGAGCTACCCCATGTCCAAGGTAAGGAGTAGTGGCTGCGCTTTGCTGGAGCAGCTGTGAAGAGATACCCCATGTCCAAGGTAAGAGAAACCCAAGTAAGACAGTAGGCACTGAGAGAGGACATCAGAAGGCAGACAGACTGAAACCACAATCACAGACAACTAGCCAATCTGATCACACGGACCACAGCCTTGTCTAACTCAATGAAACTAAGCCATGCTGTGTAGGGCCACCCAAGATGGATGGGTCATGGTAGAGAGGTCTGACAGAATGTAGTCCACTGGAGAAGGGAATGGCAAACCACTTCAGTATTCTTGCCTCGGAGAACCCCATGAACAGTATGAAAAGGCAAAAAGATAGGACACTGAAAGATGAACTCCCCAGGTCGGTACGTACCCAATATGCTACTGGAGATCAGTGGAGAAAAAACTCCAGAAAGAATGAAGGGATGGAGCCAAAGCAAAAACAACACCCAGTTGTAGATGGGACTGGTGATAGAAGCAAGGTTCGATGCTGTAAAGAGCAATATTGCATAGGAACCTGAAATGTTAGGTCCATGAATCAAGGCAAATTGGAAGTGGTCAAACAGGAGATAGCAAGAGTGAACACTGACATTCTAAAAATCAGTGAACTAAGATGGACTGGAATGGGTGAATTTAACTCAGATGACAATTATATCTACTACTGTGGGCAGAAATTCCTTAGAAGAAATGGAGTAGCCATCATAGTCAACAAAAAATCTGAAATGCAATACTTGGATGCAATCTCAAAAATGACAAAATGATCTTTGTTCATGATCAAGACCATTCCCAAGACAAAGAAATGCAAAAAGGAAAATGGTTGTCTGAGGAGGCCTTAGGAATAGCTGAGAAAAAAAGAGAAGCTAAAGGCAAAGGAGAAAAGGAAAGATAAACCCATTTGAATGCAAAGTTCCAAAGAATAGTAATGAAAGATAAGAAAGTCTTCCTAAGTGATCAATGTAAAAAAAGAGGAAAACAATAGAATTAGAAAGACTAGACAGCTCTTCAAGAAGATTAGAACTCCCAAGGGAACATTTCGTGCAGAGATAGTCACAATAAAGGACAGAAACAGTATGGACCTAGCAGAAGTATGATATTAAGAAGAGGTGGCAAGAATATATGGAAGAACTATACAAAAGAGGTCTTCATGACCCAGATAACCACGATGGTGTGATCACTCACTTAGAGCCAGACATCCCAGAGTGCACAGTCAAGTGGGCCTTAGGAAGCATCACTATGAACAAAGCTAGTAGACGTGATAGAATTCATCCATCAACTCACCTATTCCTCAAATAGTTGAATTACTTCAAGTGCTAAAAGATAATGTTGTGAAAGTGCTGCACTCAATATGCCAGGAAATTTGGAAAATTCAGCAGTTACCACAGGACTGGAAAAGGTCAATTTTCATTCCAGTTCCAAAGAAAGGCAATGCCAAAGAATATTCAAACTACCGCACAACTGTACTCATTTCACATGCTAGCAAAGTAATGCTCAAAATTCTCCAAACAAGGATTAAACAGTACATGAATTTCCAGGCATTCAAGCTGGATTTAGAAAGGGCAGAGGAGCCAGAGATCAAATTGCCAACAGAAAAGGCAAGAGAATTCCAAAAAAACATCTGCTTTATTGACCATACCAAAGCCTTTGACTGTGGATCACAACAAATTGCAGGAAATTCTTAAAGAGATGGGAATACCACGCCGTCTTGCCTGCCTCCTGAGAAATCTGTCTGCAGGTCAAGAAGCAATAGTTAGAACTGAACATGTAAAAACGAACTGTTTCCAAGTTGGGAAAGGAGTATGTCAAGGCTGCATATTGTCACCTGCTTATTTAACTTATATGCAGAGTACATCATGTGAAATGCCAGGCTGGATGAAACACAAGCTGGAATCAAGATTGCCTGGAGAAATCTCAATTACCTCAGATAAGCAGATAATACCACCCTTATGGCAGAAAATGAAGAACTAAAGAGCCTCTTGATGAAAGTGAAAGAGGAGAGTGAAAAAGCTGACTTAAAACTCAACATTCAAAAAATGAAGATCATGGCATCCAGCCCCATTACTTCATGGCAAATAGATGGAGAAACGATGGAAACAGAGACAGACTTTATTTTCTTGCACTCCAGAATCACTGCAGATGGTGACTGCAGCCATGAAATCAAAAGATGCTTGCTCCTCAAAAGAAAAGCTATGACCAACTTAGGATATTAAAAAGCAGAGACATTACTTTGCCAACAAAAGGCCGTCTAGTCAAAGCTGTTGTTTTTCCAGTAGTCATGTGTGGATGTGAGAGTTGGACTATAAACAAAGCTGAGCCCCAAATAATTGATACTTTTGAACTGTGGTGTTGGAGAAGACTCTTGTGAGTTCCTTGGATTGCAAGGAGATCCAACCAGTCCATCCTAAAAGAAATAGTCCTGAATATTCTTTGGAAGAACTGATATTGAAGCTGAAACTCTAATATTCTGACCAACTGATGTGAAGAACTGACTCACTGGAAAAGACCCTGATGCTGGGAAAGATTGAAAGCAGGAGGAGAAGGGGATGACAGAAGATGAGATGGTGGGATGGCATCACTGACTCAATGGATATGAATTTGAGCAAGCTCTGGGAGTTGGTGATGGGGGAAGCCTGGTGTGCTACAGTCAATGGGGTCGCAAAATGTCAGAAAGACTGAGCAACTGAACTGAACTGAACTGAACTGATCAGGCATTAACTTATTAAGACCAACCTACCTGCTCTTCCCTGATGGCTCAGACAGTAAAGAATCCACCTGCAATGTGGGAGACTTGGGTTTGATCCCTGGGTTGGGAAGATACCCTGGAAGGGAATGGCTACCCACTCCAGTATTTGACCTGGAGAATTCCATGGACAGAGGAGCCTGGCAGGCTACAGTGCAGGGGGTCACGAAGACATGACTGAGCAACTTTCACTTTGCCTGCCCTTAGAAAGAGAAAGTTTTCCATTTTGTACAACTTGACTTTCAGCCTCACCTCTCTCCTGAAAGTGCTACTAGCTCAGTCATAACCAACTCTATGTGATCCCATGGGCTGTAGCCTGCCAAGCTCCTCTGTCCATGAGATTTTCCAGGCAAGAATACTGGAGAGGGTTGCCATTCCCTTCTCCAGGGGATCTTTCTGATCCAGGGATCCAATCCAGGTCTCCTGCATTGCAGGCATATTCTTTACCTTCTGAACTAAAGATGTATGTAGTTTTTCTCCTGACAATAACAACTGACTTTATTCTTGTGTGCAAAGTTTTGTGGCTCTCAAAATCAGCACTATTTATTTTGAATTCCTAGCCACAGCTTGAACTGGACTGAAAGGATATTGACTGGAATGAAATTTGAGGGATTGTGGTTTGGAAGGATGTATTGTTCTAGCTAAGAAAAGAAATGAAATTTTCTCTTGTGATTTGGTGTGTTTTTTGTGCCGTTAAGTATTGACACTTGTGATTCCCTTCCCTCAGTTGGGGGGTGCCAGGGAGCACTCACCTGTGTTCTGGTACCTGTGACCCCCTTCACTCAGCCAGGTGTCTTTTGGCTGTGACAAACCAAAGACAGGGAAAGTAACTTGGTTTAAGTCATCTCTCTCAGATGACACTATGACTCCACTGCCTCTCACTTTTAGGTCTAAGAGCACATTCTAATTTTAGAAGGTAAATGAAAATCTTGCCCACGCCTAGGAGTATTATTTATTTGCATAGGGCAGACGGGCCTCACCCAATTTCCTGAACTGTCCCCAGTTTGACTCACCTTGCCAGTAATGCCCAATTATTCCATCATGGCTGAAACACAGGGGCAAATTGTGTGACCATAAAATAATTATATATATGTATATATATATTTATTTATTTATCTTTGGATGCAGAGTTCTAAATCTCTTTAATTTTCCCACCACATTGATAAAGGATGCTCAGAACTACATACAACCTCTCCTTGGTAGCTCCCTACTATTGTTCTTTTAAAAGGAATTTTAGCCACGCTACTCCTAAAGCTGGATTCCTAGATTGCTTTGGCTCTCTTCATTTTTTCAGGTAAATGATTAAGGGCTCTATATTAAGTCAACTTGCCCTTTCACTTGGACAAATACCTGAGCTTCAATGTAAAACCCACCTTGAATGAATATCAGAAGATGCCTATTTCAGGGTTTCAAGTGTTTGGTTAAAGCTGCCTCCATCCAATGAGTCAACCATGCTAGCTTTATTTCTTAAGATATTTCAGTGTGCTGATTTACTCAACGGGTTGTATTTCCTGAGGACGTGATTCATTCATACCCAGCAGAAGGGGAAAAAACAACATTTGAAAGCCCACTTAAGGAGGGGTAGATAAAACTATTCTTTTGGGCAAACTGTCCTTTACAGTATGATGTGGATGTTTCTGGCATTTCTCTTTGGGAAAAGAGTTTGAGATGAGGTTTTTGAGCCTGCAAATGGGGATATGAGGACAGCTTGTGGGGCTAGCCTGAGTCTCTGAGAAAGGAGGGATTTTCTGTTCAGTGAAGAGAGGCAAGCAGGCTCTTTTTGGAGCTGGAGACATGCATTTCCTGACCATGAGGAATCACAGCTAAAGCCACATTTCTGTGCCTTGATCCAAGGCTGCCCATGGAGGTCTGATAAATCAGGGAAGGGGGCCAGCTCTGCGTATGAATGCTCTGCTAAGGCAGGTCTTTTATAATGAGGACTTTCAGGTTGTCACCCTGAGGACTGTGACTCTTTAGCTTCCTGTGAAGACCAAGGATTTCCCTGTGTGGAAGGCACTGCCAAGACCTTTCCTGCCAAGACACACATGCTCCCTCAGGAGCTGCTTCTTGCCCCCTCCCTGGCTGCCTTTTGTAATGCCTTCCTGGCCCCCCAGCCCCTCTGGGATCTTACCCTTCTCCTCTGAACTGCAGAGTTCTTGCTCATCATACCTAAGTGGCTCCTAGTTTTTGTGCTAATTAAAAGAAACTGCCTTCTCATGGCAGAGGAATGAGATTTTTTTTGTTGAGGTTTCCACAGAAGTTTATTTTTCATTATTATTATCACATTTTAATGAAGTTGATTCACATATTTAAAACACTAAATATTTAAAAGGTATTATCACTTTAAATGACTGACACTTTACTAGCCAACTTATGAGCATCTACATCACTGAAATTCTTTCCTCTTACTTTAAAAAAAAATAATACTTATTACTGAACTGAACTTGGATCTGCTTACTTGATGCCCAGCAAAGCCAATCTACTGACTTGGGTTATCGTGAAGGAAAGTACTGTGTTTATTTGTAGGGTACTAAAGAGAAGAGACAGCTTGTGCTCCAAAGATGTGAACTCCCTGATGACTTTCAGGGTAGGATTTTTAAAGGCAACATTTGGGTGACGGCTGCAGAGAGCATGACTTTCTTCTGATTGGTTGGTGTTGAGATAACAGGGTGGTATTTTGGGGGCATTTTAAGCATCGCGCATCTGGTTCCACCCAGTCTGGAGTCTACATTCTTGCGGTCAGCATGTAGTCACCATCTTCCTCCTGGCTGAGGGTCTTAGTTCCTGCAAAATAGCTCAAAGATATGTATCAGATTGTTATATATCCCTTGAGGAGGAACTCGGACTCTGTTTTGTCACTGAGCTATTGTTTCTTGACTTTGCATTTTCTTTGTTTTTGCATTCCCTCACTTCCCTAATTATTAACTGCTTTTAACTTATATGCAGAGTACATCATGAGAAACACTGGGCTGGAGGAAGCACAAGCTGGAATCAGGATTGCCGGAAGAAATATCAATAACCTCAGATATGCAGATGACACCACCCTTATGACAGAAAGTGAAGAAGAACTAAAGAGCTTCTTGATGAAAGTGAAAGAGGAGAGTGAAAAAGTTGGCTTAAAGCTCAATATTCAGAAAACGAAGATCATGGCATCTGGTCTCATCACTTCATGGCAAATAGATGGGGAAACGGTGGAAACAGTGGCTGACTATTTTTTTGAGCTCCAAAATCACTGCAGATGGTGACTGCAGCCATGAAATTAAAAGATGCTTACTCCTTGGAAGGAAAGTTATGACCAACCTAGATAGCATATTTAAAAGCAGAGACATTTCTTTGTCAACAAAGGTCCATCTAGTCAAGGCTATGGTTTTTCCAGTAGTCATATATGGATGTGAGAAAAGAAAAAGGCTATAAAGAAAGCTGAGCGCTGAAGAATTGATGCTCTTGAACTGTGGTGTTTCAGAAGACTCTTGAGAGTCCCTTGGACTGCAAGGAGATCCAACCAGTCCATCCTAAAGGAAATCAGTCCTGAGTGTTCATTGGAAGGACTGATGTTGAAGCTGAAGCTCCAATATTTTGACCACCTGATGTGGAGAGCTGACTCATTTGAAAAGGCCCTGATGTTGGGAAAGATTAAAGACAGGAGGAGAGAGGACAACAGAGGATGAGATGGCTGGATGGCATCATCGACTCGATGGACATGGGTTTGGGTGGACTCCAGGAGTTGCTGATGGACAGGGAGGCGTGGCGTGCTGCAGTTCATGGGGTTGCAAAGATTCAGACCCGACTGAGCAACTGAACTGAACTGAACTGAATCTGCTCTTTGGATCTCAGGGAAGGTCTAGGAGACTAAAGCCTTTTCCTCTAAACAAGAAAAAAGGGATACAGAGGAGCTTTTATACTCAGGAGGGCTCCTCAGGGTCCTGCTCAGTTTCAGTTCCTCCTTTTCTTTGATATTCCTCCATCATGGGGATAACATGATTGGGACAAGAAAGAGAATAACATTTTGGATAGAGAGGTTAATTGTGAATTCGACAGGGGAACTCAGTTTAATGGGGACTCAGTTTCACACTGATGACTTAATAGAAGCAATTTCCCTTCTTGGTAAAGCCTATGGGATGGTGCCTTCTCCGGGTGAAAGAATTAGAGAAAATTTCCTCCTGTAAGCAGCATAGCTCCATGGGCAATGGGCTTTCCACCCAAAGGCTTCTGCAGGCAATGAAAACTCAGGCTGCGTTGCAATCATTGAGCTTGGGGCCTGTCTTGGGAGCTGTGTGGGGCCTCTGTAATTCAGTCCCTCCCACCTTGGGTGACTTTGATCTGAGCACATTGCTTTTGTCATCAGTCTGCTTTCTATCATCCACTGGTGGACACTAATTATAAATGCATGGCTCCAAGTATCTGCTTGTGCATCTGCCAACCTTGAGTAGCGTTGACCTTGTTGGGAACTCAGTTTCAGCATCTCAAAGGACATTATCTACGATGACTGTAGCCTGAAAACAAGTAATAAAAAACAAACAAACAAACAAACAAAAAAAAACAAGGTCATTCAGTCGTGTCTGGCTCTTTGTGACCCCGTGGTCTGTATAGTCTATGGAACTCTCCAGGCCAGGATACTGGAGTGGGTAGCCTTTTCCTTCTCCAGGGGATCTTCGTAACCCAGGGATCGAACTCAGGTCTCCCACATTGCAGGCAGATTCCTTACCAGCTGAGCCCCAAGGGAAGCCCAAGAATACTGGAGTGGGTAGTCTATCCCTTCTCCAGTGGATCTTCCCAACCCAGGAATCAAACCAGGGTCTCCTGCATTGCAGGCAGATTCAACTGAGCCATCAGGGATGCCCAACAAGGAATAAACAACTGTTTAATTCATGAAGTAGTCAGTTTTCTTAAATACAATTGATAGCAGTAAGCAAGTGCATTTCAGTTCCAGGGTGGGACTTATAAGACACTGTCCTACCTTTTTGGAAATTCTTCTTCTAGGAGATATTACTTAATAATTATATTGATGCTGCTGCTACTGCTAATAATGATAAAAGTAGGTTCTTACTCAGTTCTTACTCTGGGCTATCAACTTTATAAAACTCTCACGACACCCTAGGTTTCTCATTGTACAGAGCTGGAAGTTCAGAGAAGGTAAATGGTAAATAAGGAGCAGTAAGCCTTATCCCAGGTTGGAAAAAGTCTCTGTGAGCTACTCACTCCTCCCTTCCATTCTAAGCTGTGTTCAGTCTGGAACCCAGCAGCCTGGGATTGCTTGGATGTGCTCATTTGTTCTTGGTGGTGGTGGTTTAGTCACTAAGTTGTGTCACACTCTTAGATTCGTTGGGTTCATTTGTCCATAGGATTCTCCAGGCAAGAATACTGGAGTGGGTTGCCATTTCCTTCTCCAGGGGATCTTCCCAACCCAGGGATCAAATTCACATCTCCTGCATTGGCAGGCAGATTCTTTACTGCTGAGTCACCAGGGAAGCTGAATTTTTCCTTTCTGAATGTTATCAACCCAGTCACCAGTTGTAATCACTTTGAGAACAAGGACAGAAGCTTCTACTTCTTTGCCTCCCAAAATATCTGTTGTGGTCTCTTATAGATTTATGGGTGGTTGAACAACTGCTTGTTAAATGGGCAATCCTTTTAATCCTTTTAATGGATTAATCCTTTAATCCTGTCAGGAGGAAACAGAGAAAGTTCCCATAGGTAGAAATCTGCCTGTTAAAGTGTCTGAGTCTATTCAGTGGAATATTTGCTGTTTTTTCCCCCATAGCAACTGTGAACGCATTTCTTGTTCATGGCCACCACTTCTATTTTTAAGCAGTTCCCAAGGTCCTCATGGTTGCTGAGGATCATTCCACACTTCTGCTTTTAAAAAAATATTTTTATTTTATTTTTATTGAAGTATAGTTGATTTATTGATACAATGTTGTATTAGTTTCAGGTGTACAGCACAGTGATTCATTTATACATACATATGTGTATGAATATATATGTGTGTGTGTGTATATGTATATATATTTCAGATTCCTTTCCTTATAGATTATTACATTATATTGATTATAGTTCTCTGTGCTATACAGTAGGTCGTTGTTGGTTCAGTTCAGTTCAGTCACTGAGTCGTGTCTGACTCTTTGCGACCCCATGAATCGCAGTATGCCAAGCCTCCCTGTCCATCATCAACTCCTGCAGTTCACTCAGACTCGCGTTTACTTTATATATAGTAGCATGTATATGTTAATCCCAACCTCATACTTTATTCTTTCTCCTCCTTCACCTTTGTCCTTGGTAACCATAAGTCTGTTTTAAAAATATGGAATGCTTCATGAATTTGTATGTCATCCTTGGGCAGGGGCCTTGCTGATCTTTGTTCAGTTCAGTCACTCAATCTTGTCCAACTCTTTGTCACCCCATGGACTGCATCATGCCAAGCCTCCCTGTCCATCACCAGTTCCTGGAGTTTACTCAAACTCATGTCCATTGAGTTGGCTATGCCATCCAACCATCTCATCTTCTGTCGTCCCCTTCTCCTCCCACCTTCAATCTTTCCCAGCATCATGGTCTTTTCAAATGAGTCAGATCTTCCCTGTATTGTTCCAATTTTCATATATATGCTGCCAAAGCAAGCACCACGCTTCTGCTTTAAGTGCACTCAAACCTTCCTCAGTCTGCACCTGGCATGTTCACAGGTCTTTTGCTTTTGTTTTTCCCTTTTATGTTCTTCAGTCCTCCTTCCTCTTCTTCTTCATTTTTTTTTTTTTTTTAATGTAGCCAAGGAAGAGGTGCCGTTAGTAAACTCTCTGCTCAAGGTTTCCTGGCTTTCACATGATTCTGAAAATTCTGTTCCTTGAAAGTAGTCCTAAAACGTGGGTCCTGAGAATGTTTGGCATTCATTTTTCAGCAGTTTTATATTTGTGATTAAGACTGGTAGGAGATCCCAGTTTACCTAAATAAAATGATCTCCTCTTGGCACTATAATAAAGTTAAAAAAATAAAAAAGAAACTGTTCAAACAGGAATATAAAAGTTGAATCCTTAGGACACATTTCACATTTTTATTTTGCCCCAGAATAGTAGCTCATAAAGAGGGTCATCTTTGATTTGGTTTGGAGGTCATTTTGAGAGTGTACTTGACTTCCCAGAGTTCCTCATGTTTATTTAAGGTCTCAGTCTGAGCAGGGGTTTGTGCTAAGCTCTGGTCAAATTTTAATGTATCTTTGAAGATTCTGAGCCTGACCTGAGAATCTTTGCTTTAATTTAAGGTGTCAAATTAAAACTGTTACAGAATGAGAGAGCTGGAGTTGGTAAGATTTGATAAGAAACTCTGTTTTATTACTCCTTTTGTATTTATTTATTAGTTGATTTTAGGCTAATCTTACCATTACTAATGTGGAAAAATGTAAGATATAAAAGTTGACATTCTCCCAAGAAATTCCTGTGTGACTTGTTGAGCCTGATTAAAAATATTACATGTTGGCACCAAAATTTCAGGCCTCTACTTTTCTAGCCCACAGTGTTTGGGAGAAGCCGTGAGGGATAAAGAGAAGCTATTTAGAATTCTGGAGTTGTTTGTACAATCCTGTGATCCTCCTGGAGCAGCAGCTCTGTGGAAACACAAAGTCTCAATGTTTGTAGGAGGAAAGAAAATATGATGGAAGCATGAATGGAATGGTGAGCAAGGTGGAGTGTCAAGGATGTGGGTTGTGTGAGTGGTTAATTACTTGTTTCACTTGATTGGGCTTTTGGAAAACTTGAGAAGTTCAGAGTTGTTTTTGCAGCCTGAGAGCGGGCTTCCTGTTTGGATCTGGAAAGTCACTGTACATTCATAAAGAACAGTCGAAAAGTGATTGAGAAAGATTCTTTGTAGCCACTAGCTCCCACATTCCTGTTTGTCTTCTTAAAAACCAGGAACTCCAACAAACAGAATTGAAAAGTAAAATATCCATGATCTCTATTCTAGAACATTCCAGAATTGGGTCCTAGAATATTATATGTTAAGTGAGTTAAATAGGATATTAGGTAAAAAAGATTGATGTAATTTTTCTAGATGGGTGACTTTACATTAAGATATACACAGTGTTTATGAAATAATTATTTTTGCATTCACTCAGTGCCAGCTAGATTTTTACTGAACCCCAGCCCTGAGTTCACCTACAGCCACAACAGACAGCTCTTGTGCACACTGGCAGCCTGCCACCTTAAGTGTTCATGTCTCTTTGCTTCAAGAGAAACAAAACAAGGAAGACATGCAGCCAAAAGTGTTTGTACAGTGCATGTGCAAGGCTGCTGGAAATGAATGCCTGAAAATGAATGTGCTGGAAATGAATGCCTATAGGTCAGTCCTTAACCAATGAAGGATGAGGGTCAGTGGATGAATACTCCAGCTTCATCATCCCTCATTGGGATACTTCTGAAGGGTACTTCTCAGGGGGTCCTCAGCAAAACTGAACTCTAGCTACTCTCAGGAGTCATCAATCATCAAACACATGTCCTTTTTTTTAAAAAAAAATTATTTATTTTAATTGGAGGCTAATTACTTTACAATATTATAGTGGTTTTTTGCCATACATGACATGAATCAGCCATGAGTGTACATGTGTTCCCCATCCTGAATCCCCCTCCCACCTCCCTCCCCATCCTATCCCTCAGGGTCATTCCAGTGCACCGGCCCTGAGCACCTTGTCTCATGCATCAAATCTGGACTGGTGATCCATTTCACATATGATAATGTATGTATTTCAATGCTATTCTCTCAAATTATCCCACCCTTGCCTTCTCCCAAAGAGTCCAAAAGTCTGTTCTTTACCTCTGTCTATTCTGCTGTCTCATATATAGAGTCATCTTACCATCTTTCTAAATTTTTTATATATGTGTTAATATACTATATTGGTGTTCTTCTTTCTGCCTTACTTCACTCTGTATAATAGGCTCCAGTTTCATCCACCTCATTAGAACTGATTCAAATGCATTCTTTTTAATGGCTGAGTAATACTCCAGTGTGTATATGTATCACAGCTTTCTTGTCTATTCATCTGCCAGTGGACATCTAGGTTGCTTCCATGTCCTGGCTATTGTAAACAGTGCTGTGATGAACATTGGGGTACACATGTCTCTCTCAATTCTGGTTTCCTCGGTGTGTATGCCCAGCAGTGGGATTGCTGGGTAGTATGGCAGTTCTATTTCCAGTTTTTTAAGGAATATCCACACTGTTCTCCATAGTGGCTGTACTAGTTTGCATTCCCACCAGCAGTGTAAGAGGGTTCCCTTTTCTCCACACCCTCTCCAGCATTTATTGTTTGCAGACTTTTTGACAGCAGCCATTCTGACCAGTGTGAGATGGTACCTCATTGTGGTGTTGATTTGCATTTCTCTGATAATGAGTGATGTTGAGCATCTTTTCATGTGTTTGTTAGCCATCTGTATGTCTTCTTTGGAGAAATGTCTGTCTAGTTCTTTGGCCCATTTTTTGATTGGGTCATTTATTTTTCTGGAATTGAGCTGCAGGAGCAGCTTTTATATTTTTGAGATTAATTTTTTGTCAGTTGCTTCATTTGCTATTATTGTCTCCCATTCTGAAGGCTGTCTTTTCACCTTGCTTATAGTTTCCTTTGTTGTGCAAAAGCTTTTAAGTTTAATTAGGTCCCATTTGTTCATTTTTGCTTTTATTTCCAATATTCTGGGAGGTGAGTCATAGAGGATCCTGCTGTGATTTATGTCGGAGAGTGTTTTGCCTATGTTCTCCTCTAGGAGTTTTATAGTTTCTGGTCTTACAGTTAGATGTTTAATCCATTTTGAGTTTCTTTTTGTGTGTGGTGTTAGAAAGTGTTCTAGTTTCATTCTTTTACAAGTGGTTGACCAGTTTTCCCAGCACCAGTTGTTAAAGAGATCGTCTTTTCTCCATTGTATATTCTTGCTTCTTTGTCAAAGATAAGGTCTCCATAGGTGCATGGATTTATCGCTGGGCTTTCTAGTTTGTTCCATTGATCTATATTTCTGTCTTTGTGCCAGTACCATATTGTCTTAATGACTGTAACTTTGTAGTATAATCTTAAGTCAGGCAGGTTGATTCCTCCAGTTGCATTCTTCTTTCTCAAGATTGTATTGACTATTTGAGGTTTTTTTGTATTTCCATACAAATTGTGAAATTATTTGTTCTAGTTCTCTGAAAAATACAGTTGGTAGCCTGATAGGGATTGCATTGAATCCATAGATTGCTTTGGGTAGTATACTCACTTTCACTATATTGATTCTTCCTATCCATGAACATGGTATATTTCTCCATTTATTTGTGTCATCTTTGATTTCTTTAATCAGTATTTTATAAAACACTGTTTTCTATATATAGGTCTTTTGTTTCTTTAGGTAGGTTTATTCCTAAGTACTTTATTCTTTTTTTTGCAATGGTGAATGGAATTGTTTCCTTAATTTCTGTTTTCTCATTGTTAGTGTATAGGAACAGAAGGGATTTCTGTGTGTTAATTTTATATCCTGCAACTTTACTATATTCATTGATTAGCTCTAGTAATTTTCTGGTGAAGTCTTTAGGGTTTTCTATGTAGAGGATCATGTCATCTGCAAACAGTGAGCATTTTACTTCTTTTCCAGTCTAGATTCCTCATTTCTTTTTCTTCTTTGATTGCTGTGGCTAAAACTTCCAAAACTATGTTTAACAGCAGTGGTGAGAGTGGGCACCTTTGTCTTGTTCCTGACTTTAGGGGAAATGCTTTCAATTTTTCACCATTGAGGATAATGTTTGCTGTGGGCTTATCATATATGGCTTTTATTATGTTGAGGTATGTTCCTTCTATGCCTGCTTTCTGGAGGGTTTTTATCATAAATGGATGTTGAATTTTGTCAAAAGCTTTTTCTGCATATGCTGAGATAATCATATGGTTTTTATCTTTCAATTTGTTCATGTGGAAACACACATCCTTGTCATTCCTCCCAGCTCTGCCTTGCTTTCCCCGCTTGTGTTTCTTGGGATCATCTTCCCAATAAACTACCTAAATCAGGATTGCCGCATGGTTTCTTTCTTCTTCTTCTTTTTTTTTTTTAGCATTAAAGAAATACTTTTATTGATTTATTTGGCTTCACCAGGTCTTAGTTGCAGCACATGGGATCTTTGATCTTCATTGCAGCATGCGGGATTTTTAATTGCTGCCTGTAAACTCTTAGATGCAGCATGTGGGACCTACTTCCCTGACCAGGGATCAAACCTGGCCTCCTGCACTGGGAGCATGGAGTCTTGGCTACTGGTTCACCAGGGAAGTCCCTGCCTCAGGGTTCCTTGAAGAGGAACCCAGAAGACCAGGTGTGGGGGCAATGTTCAGCTAAACAATAACCCTAATCAGGTCTACTAACAAACTAGAGTATTAGATAAAGAATATTTTAAAACATCTCTGTTAAGTTGACCAGATGCAAGCCATTTATTCTAGCTGAAACCAAATATAAATCAAAGCCCTAATATCTTTCATAGTATCTGTGGAGATGGGAATTAACTGTCTCTCCACCTAAAAAATTATGCTATGTCCTGGAGCCGATAGTGTTAACTCCCAGGTCTTAGGCCTTCATTTGTTGAGTAATCATGATTTAAATTGTCTATTAAGTTTGATTTGGAGATATAAGAACCCAGAACTTTAGAGTGGGGATAAATAATGAACATCATCTTTGGTGGCAGTCAGTCACCTTGAATGATTGCTGTTATATATTTGAAGAGCAATTAGTGATCATTCTCTGTTTGAGGATATAGTTGGCTCTGTTAAAATTGTTGTCAATTATTAACCAGTGTGAAATAGCCATGAAAAGCTAAGCTTTTCTCTTTTAGTTCACAAACCGCCAAGGGAAAAAAAGGTGCAATTTTGAAATTTTGTGCTTCTTTAGGTTTTACAATTATGTCCATTTGCTTTGAAGTGACTTTAATCTGGATAATAATCTGTCTAGAGATATTGCAATTCAAGAGGTTTCTACCTAATTAAAAATGAAAGAAACAACTTGAAAGCATGGTGGGATATAATTGTAGCACACTTTCTTCATCCCCATGGGCAAAAGGTAGGTGAAGGTGAGGAGAGAAATTGAAGGAAAAGAGGAAAGAGTGAGATAAAAGGTTTACTTTAGTGTCTTGGAAGCACTAATGAGAATAAAAAAATAATAGCTAACATTGAGTACATTCTTACCTGGGCTCTCCAGTCTTCTAAATACTTTATTTATGAAGCAATTGAGGAATACCACATTTTGGATAAAGTGAGTCTGGAATGAAATCCAGGCAGGTTCAGAGTGTGTGCCTTAAGCCTCTATACTTTCTTGCTTCAATAATAGTAATAATAGGGATCTTTCCCAGTGGTCCAGTGGTTAAGAATCTGCCTTGCAATGTTAGGGACACCCATTTGATCTCTGGTCGACAACCCACTCCAGTACTCTCGCCTGGAAAATCCCATGGATGGAGGATCCTGGTAGGGCTACGGTCCATGGCATTGCAAAGAGTCGGACATGATTGAGTGACTTCACTTTAGTGCAAGTCAGATTTAAAAAAATGTGCTTTATGGGCTATCAAGTAGCTTTTCAGAAAGAGGTTTCAGCTTTCTCTCCTCAAAGTTGGCCTTAGTGTCCAGGGCCGCTGGAGTCCAGCTCCAGCAGCCAAGGAATCAGCCTGAAGGGATGAGCGGTGTCAGTGAAGAATGATGTAGCCTCTGACTCGAACGGGACTACATATTTATTTCTAGCTTCAGGTTTTATTTCATACTTTGACAAAAGCATTAGGTCAGAGGTTTGACATTTTTAGTCCCCCTCCCCCGCACCCAGATTTATTATCTCCAGAAATCACTGTTGCCCTTCAAACAGAGTTCCTGCTTCAGCGATTCTCTCAGAATCGGCTTTACTATCTATTATCTACTTCTTCTTATGTGTCCTATACTTGTGATTACATTGTAACTCATGTTTATGTCTGGGCTGCATACCACATTCCTCAGTTTATTTCTTATCTTTCTAAATCCTGTATGCTCCTAGCATCCTAAGCTCACTATCTCCTAAAAAGGCTTCTAGCTATTCTTAATTATTCCTAAACCCTAAGCTCAGCAAACTTCTTTTGCCATAAACATTCCCCTCACAAACAGGTCTCAGATAACAATCCTTCCCATGGCCTCAAGCTGCGGCCTACATGCTCATCCTGGAACATTCCTTGTATAGATCCTTGAACAAATGTCAGTGGTTAACTTTATGGATTATTTGCTGGGCACAGCTGCAGAAGGCTTTGTGCTTTCTCATGCTCCTTTCAAGAACAATAAGCACCTCAACATTCTTTCCAGCCAACTCAACTGAAGAAAGGAAGAAACAAGTCAGAATCACAAGAGCTAACTGCTTCATCCTGGGACCGTGCCTGTGGGATGAGGAGAGGGGGTTGGGGCTGTGCCTCCATTTTGTCAGTAATGCCTAATGCAGCTCCAGACACAGTGCCATGACTAGGAAACCTGGTTAACAGAACACTTGTGGTCCCTGGGGCTGCTCCAGGGTGCTTGTATATAGGTAGATAGGCCATTCCTGAGGCTTCCAGGAGAACTGAGCTGCCTTGCTAATAAGTTCAAATGCTAAATGAACTTCTTGCCAGCTTACAGTTCAGGTGTGTTCTCTTATGGACCTGAACTCACATCTCTTTGAAATATAACCATCAAAGAAGGTAAGGCCCTACATCCAGCTTCCTGGGAGAAGACGGGCCTAATTTCAGCTGTCCCTTTGACTCCAAATGGCAAATCTGACCTCCAGCTGTAAACATATGATAAAATTACCAGTTTTATCCTGAACACATAAATCCAGGGGATTGTATCCACTGAGTTATATAAAAGACTTTCCTCTGTCTTTGCAGTCTCTTTAGAGAATTGCCTGTGGTATCACCTCCTGGTTTTATTCAGTAATAAGATTGTTTTCTTTCTCTTTTACCTTAGTGTAAAGGTTTTCTAGATTGGAAGAAAATTTTGCTTTTCAATTATATTTCCCAAACAATATCTTATGTGACCTCTTCTTAGGGAGTCTGATAAAGAAAATTGCTTCTGGAAAGGATCTGGGGTGTAAGGGATGGGGAATGTGTACTAGACTCTCTAGGAGGGCTTCTCATATTGATAGATGTGATTGTCTGAGTCATTAGTTAATTTATTCAATGTTTATTGAGCACCTACTTTGTGCCTGGCTCTGTGCTAGAGTCAGGATGTCAGAGACATATAGTTCTTGACCACAACCCACTGGGGCCACAGTGATTGAAAAAACATGTGCTTCTTGGGTTGCTAGGACAGGAATTACCTGTGGGTTCCCAGCCTGGAAACCTGGGAGCTCTACAGAGAGATCAATGGCTGTAGAATTTAAAATTCCCTAAAGAAAATATCAGTGTGTCTTCCTCTGACTGGGCCTTGAAGAAGGCCTAGAACTCTTTCCTTATAGACTGGCATTCTTAAGTGGCACAGCTCCTGTGTGAATCATCACATAGCAAGACTACACCTGAGTTTCTAATATGTAGTAAGTTGGCTAAATGGTCTTTGACTAAGGGAATGAAGGAAATTAACTTTCTGTCTGATCAGGAAAGACTCAGAGGCAAAAATCATTATGAACTTTTGTCGACTGAAAGAAAAATGCACAACATCAAGAGCTGAGGGTTTAAATTTATTCAAGAACTATTTATTGAGAACTATGGTCTGCGAGGCAGCGGCTCTGTAACTCTGAGGAGCTATTCCAAAGAGGGACATGGAGAAGCCAGTATATATGTGATTTTTGGCTGGGGAATACGTACAGTCACACACACACACATATGTACAGTAAAGCTTTCATCTCGGTAAAAAGTCACTGCTAGTCACACAGAACACACCTCTCAAGGTAATGATTTTAGGGCTTTTGGGAAGACTCTTCCCATGCATAGAATAATTATAATTAAATAATTAAAAAATAATTAAAATTATTCCTGAGATATTAATCTAACTATCAAAGGAGCCTGCTTGTCCAAAGTACATAACATCCTGTTAACATCTTAATTTCCTCTCAAGGTTCCCTGTTGGTCCATGACTGCAGCAGGTTATGACTTAATCCTTAATAGTACTGAGTGGTAAGCAAGAAAAGCTCTTTTTTCTCTTTATGTACTTTCAAGATTTTTGTGGGCACGTGTTTCGTTGTTTCCCTCCTGGGGTGGCTGTTTCCTAATAATGTCATTGTGATAGAGTGCATTCATCGGGGTTATGGTTTTTATATTCTGGAATGTCCCTCCTTTCTCCCATTTACCAGCTCTTCATTATTTCTTTTCTATTTGAACTCATTTCTCTCCTACACTCTTCCCCTTCTCCCACAGCAACTTCTCTCTGTGCTGAAGTCTGAAACAATACTAAAACTTAACAATCAGTCACTATTTGAGTAGGACTACTGTTTCCTTAAATTAAAAAAATTTTTTTTAAATTTTTACAGTGTTGTGTTGGTTTCTATTGAACAACAATGCAAATCAGCCATAATTACACATATATCCCCTCCCTCTTAAGCCTTCCTCCCCTCTCCCATCCTACCCCTCTAGGTCATCACAGAGCTCCAGACTGGGCTCCCTGTGTTGTACAGCAACCTCTCACCAGCCATCCACTTTACACACGATAGAGTATATATGTCAATGCTACTTTCTCCATTTGTCCCACTCTCTCCCTCCCCCACTGTGTCCACAAGTCCATTCTCTACATCTACATATCCATTCCTTCCCTGCAAATAGGTTCATCAATACCATTTTTATAGATTCCATATATATGCATTAATATACAATATCTGGGCTTACCTGGTGGCTCAGTGGTAAAGAATCTGCCTACAATGTAGGAGTGGCAGAAGATGCGGGTTCCATCCCTGTGTTGGGAATATCCCCTGCAGGTAGGTGTGTCAACCCACTCCAATATTCTTACCTGGAGGATCCCACAGACAGAGGAGCCTGCTGGGCTACAGTCCATGGAGTAGCAAAGAGTCGGACATGGTTGAAACTACTTAGCATGCATACAATATTTGTTTTTCTTTTTCTGACTTACTTCACACTGTATAACAGGCTATAGGTTCATCCACTTCAAATATAATATCTCTTTTTCACACAAGATACCCTTTACAGTATCTTCTTGCTGTTCAGATTTGCCAGTTCGCAAATTAGCAGGGGAAGATACATGTATTAGTTGCCAGGGCTGCCATAACAAAGTACCATAGACTAGGTGGCTTAACCAACAGAAATTTATTTTTTCACAGTTCTGGAAAGGTATAAGTCTATGATTGAGATGCCAGCAAGGTTGTTTCTTTTGAGGTCTTTTTCTTTGGCTCAGAGATAGCTCTCTTCTCCCTGTTTTCAGGTGGTCTTTCCTCTATACCTCTCTGTGTCCTAATTCTCTCGTCTTATAAGGACACCAGTTGTATTGTATTAGGATCCAACCTAATGACCTCATTTTAACTTAATTGCCTCTTTTAAGACCTTATCTTCAAATACAGTCACATTGTGAAGTACTGGGGTTAAGACTTCAACATATGAATTTGGGAGAATACAACTGAGCCCATAACAGTACACCTTCAAGTTGTCTTAAAAAAAAAAAAAATCACTGGTCTAAAGCAATGTTGCTATGAGTGGTTGATAAAAGAATTACCTGGGGAGGTTAAAATATATAGATGCCTGCATGGTCTCCAAGACATCAGTCAGTGGGTCTGAAACAGGAATGGGAATCTCTACATTAAAAAAAAAAAAAATCCCAGGTAACTAGGGCTTCCCAGATGGCTCTAGTGGTAGAGTCCACATGGCAATGCAGGAGACACAAGACGAGGGTGCAACCCCTGGGTCAAGAAGATCCCTGGAGCAGGAAATGACAACCTGCTCCAGTATTCTTGCTTGGAAAATTCCCTGGACAGAGAAGCCTGGTGGGCTACAGTCCATGGGGTTTCAAAGAGTCAGATGCGACTGAGCACACAATTCAGACAATTAGTCAGCTTTGAGAACCACTACCACTATTCTAATTCCTGGCATGTTTGTTTATTGTGCTAGAAAGATCAAGTCTGGTGAGGACTCCTCTCAAAGGGTGCTGTTTTCTATCATTTGTTTTCATGTTTGTTTTTTTTTATTTCTGTCTTCTTCACTGCTTTTCATTTTTGTGTGAATTAATTGATGACTAACCTAGACAGCATATTAAAAAGCAGAGAGATTACTTGCCAACAAAGATCCATCTAGTCAAACTATGGTTTTTCCAGTAATCATGTATGGATGTGAGGGTTGGACTATAAAGAAATTTGAGTGCTGAAGAATTGATGCTTTTGACATGTGGTGTTGGAGAAGACTCTTGAGAGTCTCTTGGACAGCAAGGAGATCCAATCAGTCCATCCTAAAGGAAATCATTCCTGAATATTCATTGGAAGGACTGATGCTGAAGCTGAAACTCCAATAATCTGACAACCTGATGTGAAGAACTGACTGATTGGAAAAGACCCTGATGCTGGGAAGGATTGAAGGCAGGAGGAAAAGGGGACAACAGAGGCTGAGATGGTTGGATGGCATCACCAACTCAATGGACATGAGTTTGAGCAAGCTCTGGAAGTTGGTGATGGACAGGGAGGCCTGGTGTGCTACAATCCATAGGGTTGCAAAGAGTTGGACACAACTGAGTGACTGAACTGAACTAAACTGAATTGAAGTTCTTAAGGCACCCAACAAATTCCAGTCCAAGTTTTATGATTTAATTAGCTTCATCTATTGGACTTATGTCCCAAATAATTTCTGATTCATATACTCCTATCTCAACTACAAGTATCAACTAGGTATCTAATTTATGCTGTGTCTGCCAGTCATGGTTGATGATGATGACATAAAGAAAGGTGGAGTAAGGTCTGCCCTCAAGAAATTTAGAAACTTTCTTTGTTAAAATAACAAAGACGTTATCTCCTAATGCTTCCATTTTATTAAACAAAATCATATCACTGGAGACTTACTGTGTTTTGGATTGTTTTGACTAGGGTCTTATTACCCAGTTATGGTGACACATTCACTAGTAAGTCTATGACTAAACTAGGGATCGGCCACCTAGGTTCTATGCCTTGAAGCTGCCACCCTGAGAGACTGACTTGAGTTCCCCAGTTCCTTTGTCCCTAGCATAGCTGTAGCCATGGCAGTATGTTGGGGTTCTTTAATGGACTGGGACCTGGCAGTCTGGAGGCAACAATAAGAAAGTGAAAGAGAGAGAGAGGCCGATATTTCCTGGTTTATGCAGAGAACCAATAAAGTCCTTGACACAGGACTTACGTCTTTCATGAAGGCACCGGGCATCCTCTCAAGGTGGGTGAAGGCACAGGGCGCTTTCTGGAGAGAGTCTTAGAAGCATGGGCAGGAGAGTGAGAAGATGGGTCTCTGCGCTCCAGAGAATCAGCCAAGGAGAGAAAGAAAGAAAGAAAGCAAGAAAGACACAGGGACCCAAGCTCTGATGGAGCAAAGGTGCTTTAATGATTTCTCTGTGAGTATATAAAGGCTGTGGTACAAGAAGTTTCTTTTGACAATGATAAAGATCAGAAAACCAAATGCACAGCAACTGTTACCAAGGGAACAAGGGATTAATAATGGTCACAAGGTCAGGAGACAATCCATATCTCAAGAAAGGGGATCAAGACTAAGCAGTTTTGTCATAAAGAGAATGTTTACTAAAGGAGACTCAAGCCTGTCTCATACAATGACCTCAGTTCCTGGGAGCAGCGTGCTGTTGCACTTAAAAAGAAACAAAGGGCTTGTGAGAAACAGCACGTAGGAATCCTCCTGTTAAACATTCCCTGACAGTAGTAGAACCATGAATTAGCAAGTTTCGAAGGTTTACTAAGCACATTCCTCTGTCTGTAGGGTTGCAAAGAGCCAGACGTGATTGAAGCAACTTAGCATGCATGCACACAAACACAGTCCTCCCTAGATGTGATTTTGTATCTGATTAAACCAATCTCTGGCGGCTTCCCCAATAGCTCATAAAGAATATGCCTACAATCCAGGATACACAGGAAATTCAGATTCTATCCCTGGGTCAGGAAGATCCCCTGGAGCAAGAAATGATAACTCATTCTAGTATTCTTGCCTGGGAAATCCCATGGAATGAGGAGCCTGCTGGGCTACAGTCCAGAGGGTTCCAAAGACTTAGACATGACTGAGCAAACACACAAAACCAGTCTCTCCAGAATGCTTTCTGGATTCCAGTGAAATTATGCCCCATTTCTGGCAAAGTAAACCCAACAGCTATTGTCAATATAGGAGATAATTTAGGCATTTAAGGGTGAAACATAATCCCTTGGTTAAAAAAAAAAATCAAAGTCAAGAACAGGGATTTTTCTTTTCATAGCAAGTCATCTGTTGTGTCTTGAGGGTAACATAAAAAATGATTATAGATTTAAAAATTTGCTTCAGGTGTGTTAGAGGAAGAAAATATGAAGGAAGCAGAAACAAAAAGAAATGGGTTCTGTGGATTTGAGATGAGAAGTAGAGGTCAGCTCATGCTGGGGTCTTCAGAAGTTTAATGAAGGTTACCTGTTGCTCTTTAACTTATCTGTTCATTTCTTCTCTCAGTCATTTTGTAAATCATTGATCAAACATTTATTATCTGCCTTGAGTTGTACAGATAAATAAAAAAGCTATCTGTTCTCAGAAAGCTCAAAGTCCTGGAAGAGATGACCACGTAGACTGATAGTACAGTAGGTGTGATGGGTGTGTAATGGAGCCATGCAGAGGGCAATGAGGAGCCTGGAAGATGGACGACCAACTACTTGGTGGGATAGGATGTGGATTCAGAGAAGGAAACACTGAGCTGAGCAGAAGAAAGGGGAAAGACATTTCATTCAAAAGGAATAGTTTAACAACAACCCACAACCTTTGGACCATTAACATATACATACTAATGTTTATAAAATAGTCAATAAAGACCTACTTTATTGCACAGGGAACTCTACTCAGTGCTTTGTAATAACCTATATGGGAAAAGAATCTGAAAAAGAATAAATATATGTATAACTGAATCACTTTGTTTACACCTGAAACTAACACAACATTGTAAATCAACTATATGCCAATATAAAATGAAACTTCTAAAAGAAACTTCTAAAGGAATAGTATTTCTCAATTCAGATTACCCTCCCACCCCGCTCCCACTGCCCAACCAAAGCAAGTGGTTGTTTAAGTCTTACTAGTAACTTTTCATCAGAAAGAAAAGGTAGCTAGAGCAAACTATCCTGGCAGATGTACTTCTTGAGCCTGCAACAGTTTGAACAGTAAGAAAAATTCGTTTTTATATAAGTCTACTTCACTTCCCTCTTGAATCTGGTTGGCTTTGAGTCTTGCTTGAGGCATAGAAGGCAGGGAAATAATGTGCAACATTCAAAAATCAAGACTATGCCTCAAGAGGTCCTGACCAGGAGCTCTCACCCTCTAGGAATGTTGCTGTCAAATGAGGAAGCTCTAGGGACTTCCTTTTCTTCCCTTTCTCTCCTTATTTTTGGCAGCACTGGGACTTGGTTGATGTGCGAGGGCTTTCTCTAGTAGTGGTGAGAAGTGTTACTCTTTGCTGCACTGTGTGGGCTTCTCACTGTGGTGGCTTCTGTTGTGGAGCACAGGCTCTAGGCAGAAGTGGACTTTGGTAGTTACAGCACTCAGGTTCAATGGTTGTGGCTTGTGGACTCTATAATGTGGGTTCAGTAGTTGTGACCCATGGGCTTATTTGTACCGTGGCATGTGGAATATTCCTGGACCAGGGATCAAATCCCCATTCCCTGCACTGGCAGGTGGATTCCTATCCACTGTACCCCCAGGGAAGTCTTCTAGGGACTTGGTGGTCCAGTGGCTAAGACTCTGAGCTCCCAATGCAGGGGTCTTGAGTTCAATCCCTGGTTGGATCTCTAGCTCCCACATGCTGCAACTAAGTTCCTGTGCTGCAACTAAAGATCCTACATGCCTCAATAAAGATCGGAGATCCTGTGTGCCCCAACTAACACCCATCTCAGCCAAATAAAAAGGTTTCTTTTTAAAAAAACAAAAACAAAAACAAAAACAATGAATAAGCTCTGCTCAACCTGCTGGGGACACGCAGACACCCTGGCCAACAATACCAACTTTCAGAGATTAGACTCATGCTGTCTTAGACCAGTCCAGCTCAGGTGAGCTCTCAGATGACTGTAGCTGTGTGAGTGACTTTAGCCAAGACCAGCAGATGAAACTTCTAGCTGAATCTAGGTCAAATGTAGACTCACAGAATTTCGGGCAAATAAAGTGATTGTTGTTTTAAGACACTAACTTTTAGGGTTTGGTGCACTAATGATTTTTTTTTTTCTGTGTAAACATCAAAGTCTTATTCTGGAATCAAACCAAAGTCAATGATTTTGCCTTCTCAATGCTTTGCCACTACCCACGGGCTGAATAGATGGCAGCTGCTCATTGAGTCTTACTCTCATGTGTATTATTTGCATTTGCACTGAAAGGAGCTCTGTTCTCCAGGATGGAACTACTCTAAGGCTCTTCAGGAACAGGAATAAGAGTCCATCACACACAGCCGATTTTGAACTGTGTCCTAAACAGAAGCATACAGACTAAGAGCTGAGGGACTGGGAATTATTCGGCCTCGCACCCTCATTTTACATTCAGGCCAGAGAGATGAAATGACTTGCTCGAGTTCTCACAGCTCATTAATTGCACAGTCAGGACAAAGAGGATAATCTTCTGACTACTAATCTAAAATGCTTTGAATGTCTGAATTGAACATACAAATTTGAATATTTAAGTGTGAATTGCTTTTTGAGCAAGAGGAGAAGCTAATCACTTCAAGATATGATTTTGGAGTCACCGAAAGACCTTGAAAGATAAAAATGCCTCAGGAACACAGCTGCTAATAACCTGGGAGAAAATGTGCCTAACTTCAGTTGTCCTCCAGCTCCAAATGGCAACCCCCCTTTCTAATTATGAAGGCAAAGTAAGCTTAATGATTTTATCTTGAAAAATGAATATAATGGGTTGTATCTACTTGGGTAAACAAAAAAGTGAGAATTTCTTCTGTCTTTGCAACCTCAAACAATTTGCCTGTGATGAGTATTATACTCTTGTTTAATGATTATTTGATAATTTAAAAATTTTTTTTCTTTCTTTCCTATCTCTGTGGAGAGATTTTCTGGGTTGGGAGAAGATTTTGTTTTAAATGATATTTCCTAATAACTTATAACTCCCTTCTTTTCCTCCCTGCCCCTCTCTCTCTCTTCCTACCCTCTTTCCTTCCTTCCACCTTGGCTTTGTGTAGCCTACTCATTTCCATTTTGGGGGAGTGTATCCTTTGGTAGTCTTTTCCAATGAGGTCTCAGGAAGTTATCTGCTTGTCTTTGTATGTTTGAAAAACGCTTTTATTTCCTCTAAATTCCTAGAGTATAACTAAGCCAGATATAGAATTATAGACTGACAATTATTTTCCTTCATCTTTTAAAAATTAATTATTTATCTGACTGCATCAGGTCATAATTGTGGCACATGGGATCTTGATAGTGGTGTATGGGCTTCTCTAGCTGCAGCCCATGGGGTCGCTACGAGTCGGACACGACCGAGCGACTTTACTTTCACTTTTCATTTTCATGCATTGGAGAAGGAAATGGCAACCCACTCCAGTGTTCTTGCCTGGAGAATCCCAGGGACGGGGGAGCCTGGTGGGCTGCTGTCTACGTGGTCACACAGAGTCAGACACGACTGAAGTGATTCAGCAGCAGCAGCAGCAGCAGCTTTGTGAGGGCTCAGTAGTTATGGCACATGGGTTTAGTTGCCCCTCAGCATGTGGGATCTTAGCTCTTCCAACAAGGATTGAACTCATGCCCCCTGCATTGGAAGACAGAGTCTTAACCACTGGACCACCAGAGAAGTCCCTTCCTTTATCATTCTTAAGATATTCAGTCATTGTCTCAAGCATATATAATTGCTGGTGAGAAGCATTCTGTCTTATTGTTGCACCTTTTCAGGCAACCTATCTTTTCTCTTTGGGAGCTTCCAAGATTTTCTGTTTAATCTTGGTGGTTTGGCAGTAAATAAACCTTTGTTTTTATTTATCTTGTTTGGTTTTGTGTATTTTTATCTGACATCTCATACCTTTTCATAAATCTGGAAAACTCTCCACTGTTATCGCAAATGTTCCTCTTTCCAAGTCTTTTTATTCCTTATTCTAGAGCATCTATTAAACATAGATTAGAACTTTTCATTCTACCTGCCATATTCCTAACTTCTGTTCCTTATTTTTCACTTTTTTTCTATATTTACTCTTTTCTTGGTGATTTCCCCAGATCCATATTGCAATTCATGAATTATTTCCTCATCTGAATCTAGTCTATTATTTAACAAGTTTAATGAGTCTTTCTATTTTGTCTATTGTATCTTTCACACTAAGAAGCTTCTAGTTGGTTCATTTTTAAGTCAACTTGTTCTTGTTTGTTCTGTTCCTTTAAAAAAGTTATACTTACTTGTTCTTTTCTCTTTTGTAAATTAATATACAATAATGATACTCATTATTAATTCGTCTATTTTGGAGTCTTTGGACATTCTCTTTTTGCTTTGAATTTCCTCATGCATCTGTTAATTTATGTCTATAAATTCATCTTCTGAAAGAGTTATCTTTAGAGAGAATTCTGTCCATGCCCTGAGTTAGAGAGTCCTCTTGATGACAAGGTTCACTGTTGTTCTTGCTCAAGTCCTACTGAGTCTACTGCTTCCAAACTAACTTTGACACTAGGTTCTGAGCTCCAGATTTGAAGGGTTAATACAGTCACAATAGGGTAAGCGGAGATGTGCCTGCAAACGGGTCTCTCTGCCCGGGCTGAACGTGCTTGCAAACGAGGCGTTCTGCCAAGGAGTCTGGACACAGCCTAGAGTTTAATGGTCCCTTGCAAACGAGGGAGCATTCCCTTCTTGTGATAAGAAGAAAAAAAAAAGGGCCCTGGACAGACTCTGCAGTAGACAGGGATTTCACTCCCCTTGCTGTATGATAACATGTATGCACCTGCGCTGTACTGGAAAAGCTTATTCATGCAGTCTGGAATTCTGCCTAGGGGGCTATATAATAATAAACTGCAAATGTTTTGCACAGTTCTGTTCCTCCGGCCGGAGTATGTATTGTCTGTCTCTTGTGCATCTCGTGTGTTTTGTCTTTGTGTCATTTCGCTCGCAACACAGATTATCATATTGCTCTGGTAATGGGAAGGTGGTTGGTTCTGTTCTGGTGTAGACTCAACATTCAAAATCTCTCTGTATGTAGGAGTGGCTGTTGAAATCTCTGTCTCTGAGAGCCTGAGAAAGTCAGCTCACTTCTTCATGCAATCCTGGTCATGTTGGAGGAGATTTTCAGGTAATGTTTTTGAGCTTGTCAGCCTTCTTGGAAAATCAGTGCTAAGAGAATGCCCATCCTATTCTTTGACATATGTGAGGCCTGCGGCTTAAATTCCTTTCTCACAAAGGTATGAGCTTGCTATCCCTTAAGATATATATCAGGTCTAGATTCTTCCAGGGACTGTGTGGTTTAAAAAACTGCATACTTTAATAATTATGTGTTCCTTCTTCATTTCTGGCATATGAAGATGTCCTTTTCTGTTGAGCTCAGCTGTGACTTTAACATGAAACAATTATATATATATATAATGTAATATTATATATATTTTAAATTGGGGTACAGTTGTTTTACAATGTTGTGTTAACTTCTGCTGTACAACAAAATGAATCAGCTATATGTATATATCCCCTCCTTGTTGGACCTCCCTCTCCCCACTTACTCCACCCATCTAGGTCACCACAGAGCACCAAGCTGAGCTCCCTGTGCTATGCAGCAGCTTACCACTGGCTATCTGTTTTGCATATGGCAATGCACATACGTCAGTCTCCCCCCACCCCCACCTCCCATCCATTCTCTATGTCTGTGTTTCTATTCCTCTCCTGCAAATAGGTTCATCTGTACCATTTTTCTAGATTCCATATATGTGTTAATATATCATATTTGTTTTCCTCTTTCTGACTTCACTTTGTATAACAGACTCTAGGTCCATCCATGTCTCTACAAATGACCCAATATCATTCCTTTCTTTTTTTATTTTAAAATTTATTTTAAATTGAAAGATAATTGCTTTACAATACTGGTTTCATTTCTGCCATACATCAACATGAATTGGGCTTCCCTGGTAGCTCAGTGGATAAAAATCTGCCTGTAATGCGGGAGACCCCAGTTCAATTCCTGGGTCAGGAAGATCTGCTGGAGAAGGGATAGGCTACCCACTCTAGTATTCTTGGGCTTCCCTGGTGACTCAGCTGGTAAAGAAGCTGCTGACAATATGGAAGACCTGGGTTAGATCCATGGGTTAGGAAGATCCCCTGGAGAAGGGAACAGCTACCCACTCCAGTGTTCTGGCCTGGAGAATACATGGACTGTATAATCCACGGGGTTGCAAAAAGTTGGACACGACCGAGTGACTTTGACTTTCACGTCAACATGAATTAGCTATACATATGTCTCCTCCTTCTTCAACCTCCCTCCCACCCCCCACTCTTTCCCACCCCTCTAGGTTGTTACAGAGACCTAATTTGGGTTGCCTGAGTCATACAGCAAATTTCCACTGACTCTTTTACATATGGTAGTGTATATGCTTCCATGCTACTTTCTCCACTCGTCTTACCCTCTCCTTCCTCCCCTCAACCCATGTCCATAAGTCATTCTCTATGTTTGCTTCTCCACTGCTGCTCTGCTCTCCACTCATCAGTACCACCTTTCTAGACTCCATATATATGCATTAATAGATGATATTTGTTTTTCTCTTTTTGATTTACTTGACTCTGTATAATAGGCTCTAGGTTCATCCACCTCATTAGAACTGACTCAAATGTTTTCCTTTTTATGGCTGAGTAGTATATTCCATTATGTGTGTGTCAGTCAGTTCAGTCAGTTCAGTTGCTCAGTTGTGTCCGACTCTTTGCGACCCCATGAACTGCAGCATGCCAGGCCTCCTTGTTCATCACCAACTCCCGGAGTTTACTCAAACTCATGTCCATTGAGTTGGTGATGCCATCCAGCCATCTTATCCTCTGTCGTCCCCTTCTCCTCATGCCCTCAATCCCTCCCAGCATCAGAGTCTTTTCCAATGAGTCAACTCTTCTAATGAGGTGGCCAAAGTACTGGAGTTTCAGCTTCAGCATCATTCCTTCCAAAGAACACCCAGGACTGATCTCCTTCAGAATGGACTGGTTGGACCTCCTTGCAGTCCAAGGGACTCTCAAGAGTCTTCTCCAACACCACAGTTCAAAAGCATCAATTCTTCAGCACTCAGCTTTCTTCACAGTCCAACTCTCACATGCATACATGACCACTGGAAAAACCATAGCCTTGACTACATGGACCCTTGTTGGCAAAGTAATGTCTCTGCTTTTCAATATACTATCTAGGTTGGTCATAACTTTCCTTCCAAGGAGTAAGCATCTTTTAATTTCATGGCTGCAGTCACCATCTGCAGTGATTTTGGAGCCCCCCAAAATAAAGTCTGACACTGTTTCCACTGTTTCCCCATCTATTTCCCATGAAGTGATGGGACCAGATGCCATGATCTTTGTTTTCTGAAAGTGTGTGTGTGTGTATATATATATATATATATATATATATATGTATGTATGTATGTATGTATAGCTTCTTTATCCATTCATCTGCTGATGGACATTTAGGTTGCTTCCATGTCCTGGATATTGTAATATATGTTTTATTTCCTTTGTATTTTGAATGACTCTGGAGATTCCTGCATCTAATCAATTTACATCTTGAAGGAAGTGCCTCGGGACCACAATTTACATTGTTCATATTCCCTGAAATGCTGTTCTTGTCCCTTCCAATCTACCCCATCCCCCAGTTGTTTCCTCTTCCCCTTTTGATTTCAGATCAAACATTGCCAAGCTCCATGACATACGGAACATGAAACAACCTGTTCTAGTTTATCAAAATCCTACCTGCTTTCACTTATAATTCCTAGGAAAAGAAATATTACTAAAGTCAAAGGCTAAAATAAATAAAGAAAACTCAGTGTCAGTAAATCCAAGTTCCCGTGTGGAATTACAATTAAGTCTTTGATGACTATGAAAGATGTGACATTATGTGTTTTTTTATGTATGTTGTGACATGTCAGTTTTAATGACATCAAATTATCAACATATTTTTATAAGTAGGTTTAATTGTAGTGCTTGAGAAAAATTACACATGATTCAAATCTAACAGTCTTCAGCTCCCCCCGCCCCGAAATTGCACACTGGCTAACCTTTTGTTGTATGCATGCTAAGTTGCTTTGGTTGTGTCCAACTCTTTGTGACCCCATGGACTGTAACCCACCAGGTTCCTCTGTCCATGGGATTCTCTAGGCAAGAATACTGGAGTGTGTTGCCATGTCTTCCTCCAGGGGATCTTCCTAGGGATTAAACCTGCGTCTATTATGTCTCCTGCATTGGCAGGCAGCTTATTTACCACTAGTATCACCTGGGAAGCCCCACCTACTGTTGGTTGCAGCTAAAGGCCCTCTAGGAAATGTAAGAGCAAGGGGAAGAGGGAGGGACTAGTCCAGATCTAGTTCACAGAATAAAAACAGGGACAAGCATAACAATATCCTCAGGACGCTCCACACACCTTTGGAAAAATTAAGCTGCAGAATCAACAGGCCTAGGTGCACCGCTGGTAGAATTCAGGAGTTTCATTTAGAGGCAGAGCTGTACCGAAGCAGCTCTTGAATTGAGGAACATGTTTTCAATGAAGTTATGAAAAATTATTTTAGCTCTGCAGCAGGGAAAGATGCTACAGTGTCTCCTGGAGTCTACTTGAATAGCTTAATTAAGTTATTTAATACCATTGCTCCAATTAAGCAATTAGAGCTGAAGTAATTGTGTGAGGTGCTTCCCTGGGAATCCCTCTTCACTGACAGCTCCTTTCACTTCCTCTAACTGCAATTTCTTTCAATAAGTGTAGGTGGAGCAGCTACTGGGATCAGGACATCCATCTACTCAGTGCTATGGATGGTGGGGGGCAGGTTCAGAGCTCAGTGCCAGTGGTCTAAGGCTTGTAAGGTAGTCTGGAGACAAGCCACAGGCCTGAGGTAAAGGGAAGATACACCGTCTTCAGATGACAAGTCCGCTGAGACAACCCAAGAGGGAAGCCCATGAGTGAAGCTGTGAGGCTGCTGGACTGGTTGACAGCTGAATGAGTATTGTAGAGAGTGACAGGGAGTGAGGGGACTTGTCTCCTTTCGGCATTGTGAAGTCCTTCTCTTTTGCAATAAGCAGCCATTTTCTTTTCTAGGTTGTAGCACACTAATTTATTGCCTAATAGGATATGTTTTCCATTCCTTTTAATTCTCTACTGAGAGATTAAAGGAGATGATGTGTGGAAGTGCATGGCTTAATGCCTGGCACATAATAAATCCTTGATACATATTTGTCCCTGCCTATGAAGCAGATTCCTTTTTTTACATTCATTACAAAATGAGGTCACTGCAACTGGGTAGTGTGTAGCAAAGCTTTCCCTGGGTAGGTTAGTTGAATTGATAATTTTAATTCCAGTGATTGATAGTCTTAAAGTTTAAACACCTTTATGATGGGAAAATGTTAAGATGCTCTGGAGCCAAACTGCTGAGTTTTTTTGAGGTGAGGGGTATAGTTGCTTTACAACGTTGTGTTAGTTTCTGTTGTACAGAAAAGTGAATCAGCCATGTGTACACATGTGTGTTCCTCTTAGCCCTCCCCGCCTCCTCCCACCTCTCTAGATCGTCACTGAGCTCCCTGTGCTATACAGCACGTTTCCACCAGCTGTCTATTTTACCCATGGTAGTGTATATATATCAACCCCAATCTCCCAATTCATACCCCCACCCCGTGTCTGTGTATCCATTCTGTACATCTGCATCTCTGTTCCTGCCCTGCAAATAAGTTCATCTGTACCATTTTTCTAGATTTCACATATATGTATTAATATACAATATTTCTTTTTCTCTTTCTGCCTTAACCCACCTCCCTCCTATGACTTTGGGGAATCGATGTACTCTCCACTAGGAAATGTAACATGGATTCATTTCTGTTATTAATGTGAACTGTATTTCTATACTTGTTTCTCCAATTTTCATAATAACATTCTTTTTTTTGATCAAATCAGAATTCGACAAAATATTTTGCATTGTATTTCCTTTAATCTAGCCTGTAGTTAATCCAGTTGATGCAATTTCATTTAATACAAACAAATTCTCTGCTTATTACTTTTTCTTCTTTCCTGACACTGATATTTTTGAAAAGCCATGACCAGGAGTTTTGTAGAATATTCCTCAATTTGATTGTATATGAATGTGACTATTTGATATTTTAATAGCTCTGAATTCTGAGACTTTCTTCCTTTACTGGGGCTTCCCAAGTGGCACAGCAGTAAAGAACCCACCTGCCAGTGAAGGATACACAAGAGATTTGGGTTCAATTCCTGGGTTAGGAAGATCCCCTGGAAAGGGAAATGGCAACCCACTCCAGTACCATTGCCTGAAAAGTCCCATGGACAGAGGAGCCTGGTGGGCTACAGTTCATGGGGTCACAAAGAGTCAGTCACAACTGAGCATGCACTCACACACTTCCTTTACTGAACCAAAATTTTGTTTTTGTTTCTACCCACTGATGCTAGTAATCTGCATGGTGATTATTCCTGAAGGACAATGAGCAAATATTAATGAGCTTTCAGTCAAAAAATCCAGGGGTTGTGTATCTTGGAGAATAATCCCTTGCTGATTTTTTATATTACTCAGCCATAAAAAGGAACAAAATAGTGCTATTTGTTCATCCTGTGGGTGGATCTAGAGATTGTCATCAGAGTGAAGTAAGTCTGAAAGAGAAAAACAAGTATCATATAATATCACTCTATGTGAAATCTAGAATAACGGTATAGATGAACTTTCAAAACAGACACAGAGACACAGATGTAGAGAACAAACTTTCAGATACCAAAAGGGGATGTGGGGTGTGATGAATTGGTAGATTGGGATTGACATAGACACTATATAGGTATATATAATATATATACACACATGTATGTAACTGTCTATATAGAGTATATTAACTATATCTATATATATACACACACACACACACACATACTGTATAGCACAGGGAATTCTACTCAGTGCTCTGTGGTGACCTAAATGGTAAGGAAACCCAAAAAAGAATCTGTATATGTGTCAGGGAACATTTAACAGGAGGATTCCTGCATGCTTTTCTCTATTTCTCAAGGATTCTCTGTTCATAATCAGTTCCTATTCCAAGAATGAGAAAAGCTGCATGCAGTTCTCAAGACTGAGGTCATGGGATGAGACATGCAGTGACTCTTTTCAGCGTCAGAACTTGTATGTATTAGACTATCCATGGTGTGGCTATTGATAAAATTTCATCCTGTGTAATCATCTTACTAAAGATATATTGACTATGCCAAAGCCTTTGACTGTGTGGATCACAATAAACTGTGGGAAATTCTGAAAGAGATGGAAATACCAGACCACCTGACCTGCCTCTTGAGAAACCTATATGCAGGTCAGGAAGCAACAGTTAGAACTGGACATGGAACAACAGACTGGTTCCAAATAGGAAAAGGAGTACATCAAGGCTGTATATTGTCACCCTGCTTATTTAACTTCTATGCAGAGTACATCATGAGAAACGCTGGACTGAAAGAAACACAAGCTGGAATCAAGATTGCCGGGAGAAATATCAATAACTTCAAATATGCAGATGACATCACCCTTATGGAAGAAAGTGAAGAGGAACTGAAAAGTCTCTTGATGAAAGTGAAAGAGGACAGTGAAAAAGTTGGCCTAAAGCTCAACATTCAGAAAACGAAGATCATGGCATCTGGTCCCATCACTTCATGGCAAATAGATGGGGAAACAGTGAAAACAGTGTTAGACTTTATTTTGGGGGGCTCCATAATCACTGCAGAAGATGACTGCAGCCATGAAATTAAAAGACGCTTGTTCCTTGGAAGAAAAGTTATGACCAACCTAGACAGCATATTGAAAAGTAGAGACATTACTTTGCCAACAAGGGTCCATCTAGTCAAGGCTATGGTTTTTCCAGTGGTCATTACGGATGTGAGAGTTGGATTGTGAAGAAGGCTGAGCACCGAAGAATTGATGCTTTTGAACTGTGTTGTTGGAGAAGACTGTTGAGAGTCCCTTGGACTGCAAGGAGATCCAACCAGTCCATTCTAAAGGAGATCAGCCCTGGGTGTTCTTTGGAAGGAACGATGCTGAAGCTGAAACTCCAATACTTTGGCCACCTCGTGCGAAGAGTTGACTCATTGGAAAAGACTCTGATATTGGGAGGGATTGGGGGCAGGAAGAAAGGGGGACGACAGTGGGTGATATGGCTGAATGGCATCACGGCCTCGATGGATGTGAGTCTGAGTGAACTCTGGGAGTTGGTGATGGACAGGGAAGCCTGGCGTGCTGTGATTCATGGGGTCTCAAAGAGTCAGAAACGACTGAGCGACTGAACTGAACTGAACTGAAAGATATATAAGCCTGTATTTCTGCTAATAAAGCACCTTTGCTCCATCAGAGCTTGGGTCCCCTTGTGTGTCTGTCTGTCTGTCTTTCTTTCTTCCTTTCTTTCTTCCTTCCTTCCTTTCTTTCTTTCTCTCTCTCTCCTCGGCTAATTCTCTGGAGCGCAGAAACCCGTCTTGCTCACTGTCCTGCCCGGGCTTCTAAGACTCTCTCAAGAAGGCGCCCCGTGCCTTCATTTCCCCCTTGAGAGGGTGCCCAGTGCCTTTGTGAGAGATGGAAGTCCTGTGTCAAGGACTTTATTGGTTCTATGCATAAACCAGGGAGTATCAGCCTCTTTCTCTCTTTCACTTTCTTATTGTTGCCTCCGGACCACTAGGTCCTGGTCCATTAAAGGACCCCAACAAGTGGCACCCCAGAACAGGGACACTGGTATACATGGCATTTCAGACAGAGGGACTCGGGACCTATTGAGGACAGTAAGTACTAAGACATGGGTTATACGGCTGGAAAGCCCCATCATTTCTCTACTTTACTTCACCATTTGTTTAAAGCTCAGGGACTTTTGGTTTTGCACCAAAGAATAGAGGCTTGCTTTCAAACAATGGTTAAATGTAATCCTTGGTTCCCTGATAAATGCAATTTTGATTTAGAAATTTGGCACCAGGTCAAAGAAAATTTTGAATGAGATACTAAGCAAGGAAAAAATATTTCAATTGATTTCTGGCCATTTCAAGGTAAATTATAGCCCTTTTAATATTAAACAACAGACAGAATACTTATTGGATGAATATGAATTAGATGACGAAATGTTACAAAAGGCCCAATTAGAACAACATAAAATATTTCAAAATTTTCTTACTAGCTCTGCCCAGCTGCTCCAAATGCTCCGCCTCTGCCAACAGGCGCAACTCCAAAAGTCTCTCCTTTGTTGGAACCTAAGCTGAGCGCCGAAGAATTGATGCTTTTGAATTGTGGTGCTGGAGAAGACTCTTGAGAGTCCCTTGGACTGCAAGGAGATCCAACCAGTCCATTCTAAAGGAGATCAGTCCTGGATGTTCTTTGGAAGGAATGATGCTAAAGCTGAAACTCCAGTACTTTGGTCACCTCATGCGAAGAGTTGACTCACTGGAAAAGACTCTGATGCTGGGAGGGATTGGGGGCAGGAGAAGAAGGAGATGACGGAGGATGAGATGGCTGGATGGTATCATCAACTCTATGGACATGAGTTTGAATGAACTCTGGGAGTTGGTGATGGACAGGGAGGCCTGGCGTGCTGTGATTCATGGGGTCTCAAAGAGTCGGACACGACTGAGCGATTGAACAGAACTGAACTGAACTGAATGAAAATTATGCTAATTTTTTGCTACATTAGAAACTGTTATTTCTCATGCTGTAATTGGAGAAGAAACCAAGAAACAGCTAGAGAAATTACTTGCTTATGAGAATGCAAATCAGGAATGTCAGAGAGCTATCGCTGCAATTTGTAAGACTGGGACTATTATTGATTATTTGAAGACTTATCACAATCTAGGATCAGAAACTCAAAAGATGCAAATGCTAGCTGAAACAATGACTACTACCTTTAAAAAGGGAAATGAAGGATGCTCTGCATGCAGAGATAAAAACCATATAAAAGGGGACTGCCCTAAGAAGGCTAATAAAAAACCTCCAAGAATTCCCCCTCGCTACCATAGAGGAATGCATTGGGCCAAAGATTGTAAATCTAAATTTGATATTAAAGGAAAACCTATTCCAGGAAACTCCAAACACAGGACCCCCAGGTCCCCTACAACAAAAACCAGGGGCAAATTCTATCTTTTCTGTCAAACCCTCAACATCCTGCAGTGCTGCCGTCAATATACCAGCCCTAAATAATTTTTTCCTTTATCCTCAAGCAGTCCCTTCTAGAGTACCTACCCGACTTTTTGGACCCCTGCCCCCACAAACCTTCAGTCTTTTATTTGGCCGATCTAGTTTGGCTTCTAAAGGAATTACTGTTCACCCTGGAATAATTGATTCAAACTATAAAGGAGAGATTCAAATTATGATGTCATCTCAGATTCTATGGCAATTCAAAAAAGGGGACAAAATTGCTCAATTACTTCTCTTGCCTTGCAGTTCTATTAACTCCTCTAATGATATATGGACAGGCAGATTCAACAGTACAGATCAAAAACAATCCTTATGAACAGCATTGGTATCTGAATATGCCCAATGAAATATAAATATCAAAATTAATGATAAAAGATTTTCTAGTCTCCTCAACACTGGATCTAATATTACTATTATTTCCAAACACTTATGACCCAAATCCTGGCCTATACAAAAAGTCTCTCGCCAAATTGCAGGAATTTCTCAAACCAAAGTACAAGAAATTTATCAAAATGTTTAGATCTACCCATATGAAGGACCAAAAGGCCAGCCTGCAACATTAAGACCTTATGTGATAGATGCACCCCTTAATCTAATAGGAAGGGACTTACTTATGCAATGGCACACTCAGATATACATCCCACATTTTTCCTAAGGGCCACTGCTCATTTAACAAACAAGCAATTATTAAAATTACTTGGAAGAATGATGAGTCTATTTGGACAGAGCAATGGCCCCTTACGAAAGATAAATTTCAGGCTACTAAAGAACTTATAGACACACAATTAGAATTAAAACATATTGAGGAATCTTACTCTCCTTAGAACATTCCTATTTTTATGATAAAAAAGAAATCTAACAAATGGTATATCTTAACAGACCTTAGAAAGTTAATGCATCTATGAAACCTATGGATACATTACAACTAGAGATCCCATCACCTATTACCATTCCTCAAAACTGGCACATTATTATTACTGATTTACAAGATTGCATTTTTAATATACTTTTATACCCTTTAGACCAGGAGAGACTCACTTTCTCTCTTCCTCATCCTAATCATATCGGGCCTCATAAAAGATTTCAATAGACTATATTACTTCAAAATATGCTTGACAATCCTAATATTTGTCAAAATTTTTGTAGCCAAGGCTTTACATCCAATGTGACAACAATTCCCTCGTGCATATATAATTAATAATATACTATAACTATAAGAAGGAGAAATGATATTTTTTACACTGAATGGCCATGATATTCTTTAGACTCTGGAGAAAACTGATTAAAATAAAATCTTTTTTAAAATTGCAAAACCGATTCTTCTTACAAGTGCAGTTAAGAAAAGGTTAACTTCTTAAAATACTTTTTTGGAGCTCCAATTCTGCCTGGGAAACAAAACAGGCCTAAGAAAAAACCTAAAGTTAACTCTTATCATGTCCTTGGGATACACAACCCACTTTATCTGGGACTCCAGCCATAAACAAATTGGTGAAAAAAAATTTATTTTAATGGAAAAGATATTTCAAGTGGAAAACTATGCCTATTTATCTATGTCTCAATGTATGTCTTTGTTTTTGGGTAATATGAAGTTAATGAACTGTATTTAAATTTAGGTTCACGTGAACTGAAAAATATTCAATATTAAATATAATGTTTATTTAAATATAAATATAATTTAAATATAATTGTTTGCTAATCTAATTAAAACATGTCTTAAATCATCAACACTATTAAATACTTTCATTTTTTGTCAACAAAAGGGTAACTTTATATAGATATAAAATAAGATGAAAACTTTTGGATAAACTCTATTAAAAATAATTATATTTTTAATAGAATAATCTATTATTAAATCTAAAATAATCTCTTAGGATTGGGGTAACAAGTTTCTGGAGTTATACTAAACTAAATAATAAAAGTTTATTAAATAGCTAGGTCATTTCCAAATGAAATAATATTTTAAAACATTAATTACTGAACATTAACCTCTTCTTACAAAAAGTGTTTCTCATAGAAAAACTAAAGAGATTTTAGACTATTAATAAATATATATATTATAATAGATAATATGATAAAATAAATATATTCACCAATCTATAAAATACTAACATACAAGACACTTCATAGTTGCTAAAGAAAAGTAAGATATATACTTTAATAAAAGGATATAAGAAATGGCAAATAAAATGATGAATACAAAAATATAAAAAGGGTTTATGACAAAAGAAAGAAAATTTTATGACAAATGGATTTAACTCATTATCCTGAACTTTCTTCTTCCTTCTTACATGTTTTGATTAATACAAATTCTTCTTTTATATGGGCTATGCCTCTCCAAGGTAAAACTACACATGTTATAACCTACCTATCAACTTACTTTGCAATAATGAGAACACCTAATTCTATAAAAACAGACAATGGCCCTGCCTATATTTCTAAGCAAATTCAAATAATTTTTACATTCATCCTCTATTAAACAGATTAAAACATTCCTTATAATCCACAAACACAAGACACAATTAAACAAACACATTATACACTGTAACTGCAAATAAAAAATTAAATAAGAGGATATACACAGGAACACTTTTATCTTCCTTATTCAGAACAGACTTTACTAGATTCTAATGCAATAGAGTCTTTAAGCCTATAACTATTATTAATATAGCTTTATTTCTGTTTCTAATCTGTGAGATTCTTAAAACAAAATAACATCAACTTTATTGCCTGTTTCACAATACAAAACTAAAACAACATAAAAATGACACCATTTGCCAAATAAGTTATTTGTTCCTAAGAATATTAAAAGTGCAAAATATTTACCTTCTTTTCAGGTCTGTCTTGAAAATATAATCATCTTCCCTGATACACTGAACAGAGATTCAACAGCTACCAGGCTCCATTTCTTTTCCAAGGACAAGGTCAAATATATTTAGATATGAGCAACAATTCATTTATCAAGTTGTTCTGCATCAACTTCTCAATAATTTCACTTAGGAAAAAATATTTGAGTGTTTGCTCCTAATCCTTTGCCCCAAATAACACAAACGACTTAAAACACAGTCAGATCTCATTTCTCTTTATATCAGAAAAATGTATATACTGAATGAAGAGAAAATCAACCCATTAATTCAAAACCACAGCCAAGTACCAGTCCCAAACAGATTTCTAGATGATTGTTTTTTCTTTTGGACTGAAATATTTCCTAAGAATGTTTTCATCATTTTCACTTTCCTTTCTTTCTATAACTATTGTTAATATAGCTTTATTTGTTTTAAATTTTTTAAACTTACCGCAAGGAAATATTTTGACAAAAGCAGAAAAAGACATTTCAAGACATGAAAGGACACCTCCCTTCCTTTGACTATTTGATATCAAGACAGATTAACTAATCAATAGAAATCTAAGAAACTAATCTTACAGGGAAAGGGGTATACTTCTATTTCTCCAGATGGATCCAATGAACTCATATGACTTCCTCTTCAGAAGATTCAACCTAAGGGGGACCTCAACATTCAAACTAAAGACAAAACAACAAAAACCCTAGGAAGCAGAAATTCCAATACGAGCCATGGCAGCTTTAAAAATTTCCAAAAAACGCTGCACTTGACGTCACCGATTTTATGATCTCCCTACTTGGGGACAGATAAAAACCCTTACTAATCAAGCTGAAAATCTGATTTCTCAACAGGGAATGCCTCGGAATCCTGAAAATATTTTTCTTCGCTATGCTTGCTTTGCTTGCTTTTGCTTCCACCACTCAGGCTGACTTGATTGATCACACTTAATGGGCCTAAGCCGCCCCCGCCCTTTTTTTATTGTAGGTTATAGACTGGACAAATATAGGACCAATCGTATCCACTAATGACTCAATATATATGCCCCCTCCTTGGAGCTTGGAGGGGCCCTCTCATCCTGAGAAAGTAGGAAAACTAATTAACATTTCTCTAGGCTATGAAATCCTACCATTATGCATGGGCCCAACAAAATTATATATTAGTGTGAATCAACAAACTTGGGCTTTCATCCTGCCTCCAAAAGAAGACTTTCAGACACTGTTTGGATTATTTACTGCCCTTTCTTTGTCCATGAACCATGTTTTTACTACTAAAACTTTAGGGAAAGAATTAAGGAAAGAACAAAGAACACTATGCAAAGGTTTACTAATAAGAACTTTAAATATATTCCTATTTATTGGGACAAATGTCAGGCCAAATCAGGAAAATTAATGTTAATGGCTAATCATACAAGTGTAGTTTGGGGACCCCATAATACATGGTTATCTAACTGCTCAGATGATATTAATAGAACTATGTGTGATTATGTTACTCAAGTGGCACCGAAAGTTACTAATACTACAACGGAGCATTACCATGACAGAGGACCTCCTGGACGGCTTGATCATGGAATGGCTCCCACTCGTCCTTGAATCGTCCTTGATAAACAGATTGGGCCTGAGCAATGAGACATCTGGAAACTTGCTGCAAGCACCAAGGAACTTGGGACTTGGACCTGACATTTTACAGGGACCAGTCATAGCCATAGCAATTATTTCTTTTGCTATGATCAATCATATTTTATACAAGCCTGTGTTCCACTTCCTTTTGTTATAGCTATAGGAAATTTACAATTCAATAAGACTTTATGTTCTGTAACTTGCATAAATTGTAAATTATATACTTGTCTTAACTCTTCTATTTCCTTGAGAAATGACTCCCTTTTGATTCTTCGATCTTGACATAATCTGTGGTTACCAATGAATCTCCAGTGGCCTTAGGAAGAAGGTCCCATGGCTGGACTTGCTTCCTGGTTACTTACTAAATTGCTCCGGTGATCTAAATGATTTGTTGGGTGGCTGATTTTTGGCATTTTGGGATTAATAGCTCTTTGCACCACTGCTGCTGTCACTGGTGTTGCTTTACAAACCTCAATTCAAACACATAATTCTATTCAAAAATGGACTAAAGATGCCTGTACTATATGGGCCACTCCGGCTCAGATAGATGAGGATATTCAAGAGAAAACACAGGAACTAAAAACAGCCATCAAATGGGCTGGAGGTCAATTGGCAGATGTACAGAAACAGGTAATGCTAAACTGTGATTGGCATTCTACTCAGTTTTGTGTTACTCCTGTCCATTTCAATAATAGTGCCTACAGCTGGGAACAAACCAAATTTCATCTATGAAACATACATGATAATGCCTCTCTGAGTGTGCGATTATTACAGAAAGAAATATTTGAAACCTTTTCTAATAATCTGCCCTCTTCCACTAACTTGAAACCTTTAGCTGAACAACTAGCTGATCAATTATCTGGGTTAGACACACATGGATGGTTTCAAAGCATTTCTCACAGCATCAGGTCTAAAACTAAAAATTTTGGTGATTATCTTAACAATTATATTTGTCATCTACCATTGCCTTCATGCCAAGATTGTTAAAACTAAACAAACTCTAATGGTCAGAACTCTTTCTACAAATATTATAAATAAATAAGGGGGAATTGTTAGGGAGTGTTTAACAGGAGGATTCCTATGTGCTATTTCTCACAAGTCCTTTGTTTCTTTTTAAGCAGAACCGCAGGCTGCTCCCAGGAACTGAGGTCGTTGTGTGAGACAGGCTTGAATCTCCTTTAGTAAACATTTTCTTTACAACAAACTCAATTAACCAAGACTCTTTTTACAAATATAATAGATAAGGGGGAATTGTCAGGGAACATTTAACAGGAGGATTTCCGCATGCTGTTTTCTATTTCTCAAGGATTCTCTGTTCCTTATCAGTTCCTATTCCAAGAATGAGAAAAGCTGCATGCAGTTCTCAGGACTGAGGTCATGGGATGAGACACGCAGTGACTCTTTCAGCGTCAGACACCTTGTATGTATTAGACTATCCATGGTGTTGCTATTGATAAAATTTCATCCTGTGTAATCATCTTACTGAAAATATATAAGCTTGCATTTCTGCTAATAAAGCACCTTTGCTCCATCAGAGCTCGGGTCCCCATGTCTTTCTTTCTTTCTCTCTCCTTGGCTAATTCTCTGGAGGGCAGAGACCCATCTTGCTCACTCTCCTGCCTGGGCTTCTAAGACTCTCTCGAGAAGGCTCTCCGTGCCTTCATTTCCCCCTCGAGAGGGCACCCAGTGCCTTTGTGAGAGATGCAAGTCCTGTGTCAAGGACTTTATTGGTTCTCTGCGTAAACCAGGGAGTATCAGCCTCTTTCTCTATTTCACTTTCTTATCGTCGCTTCCAGACTGCCAAGTCCCAGTCCATTAAAGGACCCCAACACATGAATACCTATGGGCTTCATGGTGGCTCAGTGGATAAAGAATCTGCCTGTGATGGAGGAGACACTGGTTCAATCCCCAGGTCGGGAAGATCCCCTGGAGGAAGGCATGGCAACCCACTCCAGTATTCTTGCCTAGAGAATTCCCATGGACAGAGGAGCCTGGAGGGCTACAGTCCATAGGATTGCAAAGAGTCGGACATGACTGAAGTGACTGAGCATGCATGCCTGTATAGCTGATTCACTTTGCTGTAGAGCATAAACACAACATTGTAAAGCAACTATATTAAAAAAAAATCCAGGGGTTGGATAATGGACTTTTGGTGTCTATAACTCAGGGACATGGTGCTCACCTGAGGGAAAGGACACTATACAGGTGTCCAATCAAACAAGCCACCGTGTTAGAAGGTAGCAATTGCATTCACAATGGGAGGGGGAATGAAAGCTTAAAAAAGATGATAGCACTTGGCATCTGATGTGCTTTCCTTCTAGTTGAGATACACCTTGGTTTTACTTGGAGGAGGGAAGGGATATGTGTGCAGTAAAAGTGAGGTGAACAAAATTTGGAGTTCTAGCAGCTACTAATAGTGCCAGGAAGTTCTTACAAAATGGTTTCAACCTTATTATTTTTCTTAAAGAGAATATTATACTCAAGTTTGGTCTTATTAGAGTCAAATTGTATGCTTTCAAGTGTACATTTCTAGTTACAATAATGTACATTTTTAGCAAACAAGGAGCTTAATGATTCATACTAATAAAGATGTGTCTGAAGATCTGAAATATTAAATAATTGTTCTTTATAAAAATACAAATACCCTGTGAGTCTTGCTGTGACCCTCAGGATCTGTGAGTGAATCAAGTTAAGCACACAGTTACCGAAGGCTCAGAGCAAATCCCTCAGAGAATTTAAAATAAAAGTTGAAAATAAGGCTTAACCACCCAGGATGAAATGAAAGACAAATGAAAGCAAAAGCTCTCTATGCCTGCTGATTAGAAACAGAAAGCAAGCAGAACCTGGGTGATTTCGAGGTGAATCATAAAGACTGTGGTTGTTAACAGGAGCAGAGGAGTACGGAGTAATGTGGAAGTCCTCTCTGCCTTTGACTCTAAGTTCCTTTGACCTCTTTCCATATCTATTAAAACAGGAGCATAGCATATGATCCAACAGTTGTACTCCTTGGTATTTACCCAAATGAGTAGAAAACTTAAGTCTGTGCAAAAACGTATACACAGTACTTCCCTGGTGGCTCAGTGGTATAGAATCTGCCTGCCAATGCAGGAGACACAGCTTCAGTCCTTGGTCTGGGAAAATCCCTCATGACGTGGAGCAACGAAGTCCATGTGCCACAACTATTGAGCCTGTGCTGCTCTAGAACCTGGGAGTTGCAACTACTGAGCCCACGAGCCACGACTACTGAAGCCCGCCGCCCTAGAGCCTGTGCTCCACACTAAGAAAAGCCGCCATAATGAGAAGGCCATGCACCGCCACAAGAGAAAAACCTGCGCAGCAGTGAAGAGTAGAACAGACAAAGCCAAAACAAATCCTCCCTCCAAAACAAAAACACACTTATACATAGACGTTGATAGCAGCTTTATTCATAATTGCTAAGTCTTAGAAGCAATCAAGATATCCTTCAGTAGGTGAATAAATAAAAACAAACTGTGGTATACTCAACCAGTGGAATATTATTCACTGATAAAAAGAAATGTGCTATCTGGCCACGGAAAGACATACAGGACCCTTAAATGGATGTTAATAGGTGAAAGAAGCCAATATTAAAAGGCTGTATAGTGTATGATTCAAAGTATATGGCAATTTTCAAACAGGCAGAATATAGAGACAGTAAAAAGATTGGTGGCTATTAGAGTTTGAGGGACAAGGATTATTAACTAATAGACAGAGCACAGGAATTTTAGGGTGGTGAAACTAATTGGAAAATCTGTTGGGCTGACTTCCAGGTTTTCATTTATAAGGTACATATTGAAATCTCTTTGAAAACTCAGCTACAGTGGTAGAAGAGCCATGTTACCTGAAACAAGCCATATCTTTAGTCTGTGTTTGATAGTCTTCCAATCAGGCTCTGATGTGGATGGAGAAGATCAATCTGACCAGTCCAGGAGTTCTGGTTTCCTGCATCAGAGCCCATTTCATCTGAGTGAATGCTTTGGGGGGAGTTCCCCTGCCTCTTTTCTGTTTTTCCCTAGTCTCTTATCATTTTTCCAGCTTTTATACAGATTCTTCAGGCCATTAAGCAAGGTTCAACCTCTTCCTCTTCCAAATTCCAGCAGTACACTTTTATGTTGCCTCCAGCCATTTAAAAGGTAGAGCTAAGTTCTATGAAGATTCCTATGGGAATCCACTCTCATCAGTCAATGACAGTTTGAGACTCGGAGTGTGAGTATCTCTTTACACTGTGGTGTGGACTCTGCCCAAAGTTCTAAGCTCAAAGGGCAGAAATCCCAGAATCCCAGAAATCATGGTACCTAAGGCGTGCGACAATTTATGGGGTCGCAAAGAGTCGGACACGACTGAGCGACTGAACTGAACTGAAGACTTCATGGCTCTAAACATTTTATGTTATAGATAAGATAAAGAATTTGAAACTTACAGTTGTTAAAATAACACAGATAAGATGTGAAAATGGAAAGCAGTTTCCAAAGATGATACAGTTTTCATTGGCATATTTTTTGTATTAATAGCTCAAAATTAAAACACAGTTGAGTCTCACGGGAAATATCCATAGCCAACAGCTGTTTTCCGGGAAAATTAAGCTTTGGGAATTAGAAAGCTTTGTAATATATTTTCTGGAACTTTAGGAGTCAGATGGAAAACCCTAAAGAAGTCTTGCAGAAGTTGCTAAGTGATTTGTGTTGGTTTACAGGACATGACCCTGGCTTCTCCAAGCTTGAGTCTGGGCAGAATGTTCGAGGAGCGGGTACCAGTCACAGGGGCGTCAGAACTCCCATAAGCCTCAGGTCCTGGGAATCAGGGGCTACATGTGGTCAGTGGCTACCATACTGGATAGTGTAGATAAAGAACATTTTCATTATCATAGAGAGTTTTACTGGATGGCATTGCTTTATAGGAGGGGTTGGCAAATGTTTCCAATAAAAGACCTGGCGGTATATGTATCTTAGGCTTTGCAGGTTGAGACCAAATCGAAGCGACTGTGTGTCTCTGTGGCAATGACTCACCTGCTCAGAAGCCGCTGCAGATGCTGTGTAAACAAGTGGGTGTGGCTGTGTTCCATTTAAGACTTACTGCACAGATAGCCTCTGGGCCTATTTGCTGAGCCCGGGTTTATGGAGTTGGCTTCTGCAGTACTTGTGGTGTCAGCATAAACCATCGTAATCTGTCTAATGCTTCTGTCTCCACTGGGTGGTCAACAGAACGTACCTTTGACATCATTCCAGCAATTTCACACAAACATTATCTACATGCGCTAAAACCAAATGTAAAGAATTAGAGCTTAAAGTTTCTTTGGGGGAGGGGGGATTAAAAATACCCCCGCTTCAGCCCAGTTCTATGATTTTATCAGTGTGTAAATTCTTCATCTCTGGTTCTTTCCTCAAGCCTTAACGTCATCTTCATGATGAACCAAGTGTCCAGTTGAACATGATGAGATCTTACAACTGGCACAAGGGATCATTAGTGTAAATATCACCTGTGACCCGATTTAGACTAATCTGATTTCTTGTGTCTGCTGTACTCTGTGCAGGGCTGCTAACAGACCTCCCAGAGTGCTGAGCTGGGAGTCAGAGAGGGTAAACATTAACTAGCATTGTGACCTTGGGCAAAAATTCACATGATCAAGTTTGTGTTTTCTGATTTTTACCTTCTAACACTTAAAATCTGTCAGAGGCCTCTCCTATTGATCCAGTTGTCCAAAGCCTCCCCCGCATCTGTACTCTTTTTACTAGATGATGTCGCCCTCTTCTGGATGCCTTCTGTATCTGCACCGTGGTTTCTTTCCAGTGCACCCTTTGAAACCCTGTTGCCACTTGCTCAGGCCGAACTCCTTTGTATTCTCATGTCATGAGCCGTAGTATTTCATTCATGATTAATAAGACATAAGTGAAGAGACAGAATTTAAATAGCCCCTTCACTTTTTATATTACTATAATAAAAAGCTAAACTATAGTCTAGAATTACAGTTTGCAGAAGACCTTAGACAGCCTTCCAAAAATCACCAACAAATACCATATACTGCTTTCAAATAAATAATTACATGGTGAAAAAAATTTTTTTTAAAAGGCATAAACAGCACATATCAACTTCAGGGTGGAGGTTGCTCCTGGGGAGGGAGAGTGGTAAGTGGTATTCTGAAGAGGCGTACGTGCTGTCTCTTCAGTCATGTCCAACTCTGTGCAACCCTATGCATGTTAGCCCACCAGGCTCCTCTGTCCATGGGATTCTCCAGGCAAGAATATGGGAGTGGGTTGCCATGCCCACTTTCAAGGAATCTTCCCCACCCAGGGATTCAGCCCACATCTCCTGTGTCTCCTGCATGAATTCTTTACTCGCTGAGCCACTGGGGACTGAAGAGGGGACTTTGTTAAATTTTATTTATTGAATAGAAAGATCTGAGGACAGAACTGAAGGACAATATGACAAAATATTTAGTAGCAGCTGGGATTGGTGAAGGTAGATCTCACAGTATCCTTTTATGTTTTCGCACCACTTTTTTTTTCATGTATGTGTGTAAATCTCCTTTTCCTACCCCTGGATAATATTTTGGGCAGATTCCAGAGTTTTTGCTGTCACTTTTAGGCATTAAAAGTTGAATATCAGAAGGGCAGCTCAAGAGGGAGGGGGTATATGTGTAGATATAGGTGATTCACTTTGTTGTACAGCAGAAACTTATACAACATTGTGAAGCAACTATTGATCTGTTAGTCTCTCAGTCGTGTCCTACTCTTTGCGACCCCATGGACTGTAGCCTGCCAGTCCCCTCTTTCCATGGGATTCTCCAGGCAAGAATAGTGGAGTGGGTTGCCATTCCCTTCTCCAGGGGATCTTCCCAACCCAGGGATCAAACCCGGGTCTCCTGCATTGCAGGCAGGCTCTTTACAGTCAGATCCACCGCTATACTCCAATAATAAAATCAAAAATTTTAATACCTTTAAAAGTTCTCAAAAATCTCAATCTGATTTAAACAAAAGCTTTGACATGTCCTTCAAGCATCCGCCTGCCATGTCTGGTGCCTGGACCTACAGGCTCAGCATCTCTCTTGCGGTCTCCTGTTCCTTGAGCACAAGGACAGCTGCACACACACATGCATGCACACACTCCTACATACACACATGCCCATACACATGCAAAGAGGAGGCGGGAAGGAGAGGTCAAGAGAGAAAAACTGGATCTGACTCACGCAGTTTGTGGTGTGTGTGCTGATACCCACTGGTTGAGCAGATGTATATGTGATGTGGACACATCTGGGCTATTTGGAGTATCCTCCCCATCAGGGAACCTCCCACCACATGCTGTCCTCTGCTCGTCCTTCCTGTAGTTCTCCTGGCCCAGGGCCTTTCTGCTGGGGTCCCACTCTCTTTCATGGGTCCCTTCTGGCCAGGGGAAACACACTGCCTGCTGTCAGCTGCTCTCAGCAAGGTTTCCTCCCCTAGCTTGGCCACTGGGTGGCCACTGGGGCAGCACATACTCTTGCCTTAACCTGCTGGTGTGTCCCCTAGACTTCTGGGGCTCAGGCAAGCTCTCTGTGCAAGTTGGACCTGCCCACCTTTAGTGTGAATCCCGGGGAAGCTCAGTCCTCTGACGTCTCTCTGGCCAGAGCTCTTCTCTGCCGATCTTAGGGACCTTTAGCTCTTCCTTTCATAGCCTAGAGGTTGACGGACTTAAATGGCAGAACATATTTTGGGATGCCCTCAGTGAATCCTGCATCAATGACCTTGTACCTCTTTTTAGAAAAGGTGACACATAGTATTCTGTGTTCCCAGCTGAAGTCCATCCAGAGCCCCATTTGAACACATCCATTTAGTCAGTCACTTCTTGGCCAGGGGCTTGTGCTCTTGCAAGCACCCAGGTCCAAGTGGCAGATCTCCGTCTACAATCCTGTATCTATAATTTCCAGCTATAGGCACATGGGTTCCATGCTCTTCAGGGCTATTGTCGCACCATTCCACCTTTTATTGGATTGGCCTAAAAGTTTGTTCATATTTTTCTGCAAGATGTTATGGAAAAACCCAAATGGCCTTTTTGGCCAATCCAGTATTAGTCTGGGCCCTTTTGTCTTAATTTATTTATTTTTAATTGGAGGATGATTACTTGTGGAGGAGGATTACTTTACAATACTGTGTTGGTTTCTGTCATATATCAATGTGAATCAGCCACTGTTGTTCGGTTGCTCAGTAGTGTCCGACTCTTTGCGATCCCATGGACTGCAGCATGCCAGGCTTCCCTGTCCTTCACCATCTCCCAGAGCTTGCTCAAACTCATGTCCATTGAGTTGGTGATGCCATCCAACCATCTCATCCTCTGTCATCTACTTCTTTGCCTGCCTTCAATCTTTCCCAGCATAAGGGTCTTTTCTAATGAGTCAGGTCTTCACATTAGGTGGCCAGAGTATCGGAGCTTTGGCTTCAGCATCAGTCCTTCCAATGAATATTCAGGACTGATCTCCTTTAGGATGGACTGGTTGGATCTCCTTGCAGCCCAAGGGACTCTCAAGAGTCTTCTCCAACACCACAATTCTAGAGTATCAGCTCTTCAGCACTCAGCCTTTTTTATGGTCCAACTCTCATATCCATACATGAGTACTTGAAAAACCATAGCTTTGACTGTATGGACCTTTGTCAGCAAAGTCATATCTCTGCTTTTTAATACACTGAATAGGTTTGTCATAGCTTTTCTTCCAAGGAGCAAGCATCTTTTAATTTCACGGCTGCTGTCACCATCTGCAGTGATTTTGGAGCCCAAGAAAATATAGTCTGTGACTGTTTCCCCATCTATTTTCCATGAAATAATGAGGCTGGATGCCTTGATCTTCATTTTCTGAATGTTGAGCTTTAAGCCAGCTTTATCACTCTCCTCTTTCACTTTCATCAAGAGGCTCTTCGGTTCCTCTCCACTTTCTGCTATAAAGGTGGTGTCATCTGCATATCTGAAGTTATTGATATTTCTCCCAGCAATCTTGATTCCAACTTGTGCTTCATCCAGCCTGGCATTTCGCATGATGTACTCTGCATATAAGTTAAATAAGCAGGGTGACAATATACAGCCTTGACATACTTTATCAGTTTTGAACCAGTCCATTGTTTCATGTCCAGTTCTAACTGCTGCTTCTTGACCTGAATACAGGTTTCTCAGGAGGCAGGTAAGGTGGTTTGGTATTCCCAACTCTTGAAGAATTTTCCACAGTTTGTTGTGATCCACATAGTCAAAGGCTTTAGCATAGTTAGTGAAGCAGAAATAGATGTTTTTCTGGAACTCTCTTGGTTTTTCTATGATCCAACAGATGTTGGCAATTTGATCTCTGGCTCTTCTGCTTTTTCTAAATCCAGCTTGAACAGCTGGAAGTTTGCAGTTCATGTACTGTTGAAGCCCAGTTTGGAGAATTTTGAGCACTACTTTGCTAGCATGTGAAATGAGTGCAGTTGTGGAGTAGTTTGAACATTCCTTGGCACTGTCTTTCTTTGGAATTGGAATGAAAACTGACCATTTCCAGTCCTGTGGTCACTGCTATTTTCCAAATTTACTGGCATATTGAGTGCAGCACTTTCACAGCATCATCTTTTAGGATCTGAAATAGCTCAGCTAGAATTCCGTCACCTTCAATAGCTTTGTTCATCGTGATGCTTCCTAAGGCCCACTTGACTTCACATTCCAGGATATCTGGCCCTAGGTGAGCAATCACACCATCGTGGTTATCTGAGTCATGCAGATCTGTTTTGTATAGTTTTTCTGTGTATTCTTTCCATCTTTTCTTAATATCTTCTGCTTCTGTTAGGTCCATACCATTTCTGTCCTTTATTGAGCCCATCTTTGCATGAAATGTTCCCTTGGTATCTCTAATTTTCTTGAGATCTCTAGTCTTTCCCATTCTATTGTTTTCCTCTATTTCTTTGCATTGATCACTGGGGAAGGCTTTCTTATCTCTCCTTGCTATTCTTTGGAACTCTGCATTCAGATGGGTATATCTTTCCTTTTCTTCTTTGCCTTTAGCTTCTCTTCTTTTCTCAGCTATTTGTAAGGGATCTCAGAAAATCATTTGGCCTTTTTGCATTTTTTTCCCCTTAGGGTTTTGGTCACTGCCTCCTGTACAATGTTACAAACCTCCATCCATAGTTCTTCAGGCACTCTGTTTATCAGATCCCTTGGATGTATTTGTCACTTCCACTGTATAATCATAAAAGATTTGATTTAGGTCATACCTGAATGGTCTAATGGATTTCCCTACTTGCTTCAAGTCTGTATTTGGCAATAAGGAGTTCATAATGTGAGCCACAGTCAGCTCCTGGTCTTGTTTTTGCTGACTATATAGAGCTTCTCTATCTTTGACTGCAAAGAAAATAATCAATCTGATTTTGGTATTGACCATCTGATGATGTCCATGTGTAGAGTCTTGTCTTGTGTTGTTGGAAGAGGGTGTCTGCTATGACTAGTGTGTTCTCTTGGCAAAACTGTTAGCCTTTTCCCTGCTTCATTTTGTAAAGGCCAAACTTGCCTGTTACTTTAGGTATCCCTTGACTTCCTACTTTTGCATTCCAGTCCAGATGAAAAGGACATCTTTTTTTGGTGTTAGTTCTAGACAAACTTGTACGTCTTCATAGAACTGTTCAACTTCAGCTTCTTCAGTGTTAGTGGTTGGGGCATAGACTTGGATTACTGTCATATTGAATGGTTTGCCTTGAATCAGCAATAGATATACACAGGTCCCCTCCCTCTGGAGCCTCCCTCCCACCTCCCACCCCATCCCACCCTTCTAGGTTGTCACAGAGCCCTGGTTTGTGTTCCCTGAGTCATATACCGAATTCCCACTGGGTATCTATTTAATATATGGTTGTGTATATATTTCCATGCTACTTTCTCCATTCATCTCACCATCTCCTCCCACCTGCCCCATGTTCCTAAGTCTGTTCTTTATGCCTGCATCTCCACTGCTGCCCTGCAAATAGGTTCATCAGTACCATCTTTCTAGATTTCATATATGTCTTGATATACGATATTTATTTTTATCTTTTTGACTTACTTCACTCTGTATAATAGGCTCAAGATTCATCCACCTCGTTAGCACTGACTCAAATGCATTCCTTTTTAAGGCTGAGTAATATTCCATCGTATATATGTACCACAGCTTCTTTATCCATTCATCTGTCAATGGACATCTAGGTTGCTTCCTTGAACTAGCTATTGTAAATTGTGCTGCAATGACCATTGGGGTACAAGTTATGGTATTCTTAGGGTATATGCAGTCTGGGCCTTTTTTGATGATCCCAGGTAACAGGGTTACCAATATGTTTGTGAAGTCTGGTTTTTTAGGTACATGATAATTGTTATACTACTTTTTATTTTCACTGTATAGAAATACTTTAAAATATAATTTAAGAAGTTTTTCTAATCCATTACAGTCTATTCTGCTCTTAATAGTAAGGAGACTGAGATCCAGAAATGCTGAAGCCATCTGCCCTGCATCGCACACCCCCAGATCCCCAGCCTTGGCTTTGTCACCTGGAAATCTGTTATATATTTGGCCAGAGCATAGAAAGAGTAGTTCTCTCTCTTTTTGAATTTGTGTGAGTATGAGGCTAAAAATGTTCTTAGCTTACTGAATATCAAGAGACCAGCTATCATGTATTTGTAGAAGGTATTAAGTTAGGGGGTAACTTTCTGAAGTATGGGAGTATTTGGACTCTTCAGTTCAGTTCAATTGCTCAGTCATGTCCAACTCTTTGTGACCCCATGGACTGCAGTACGCCAGGCTTTCCTGTCCATCACCAACTCCTGGAGCTTGCTCAAACTCATGTCCATCGAATTGGTGATACCATCCAACCATCTCATCCTCTGTCATCCCCTTCTCCTCCTGCCTTCAATCTTTCCCAGCATCAGGGTCTTTTCTAAGGAGTCAGTTCTTCTCATCAGGTGGCCAAAGTATTGGAGCTTCTTACTCATCTGGTAAAGAATAGCAATGCATGTACAAATAGAGGTCCTGAGTGTACACACACGGTGACTTGTTGAAACCAAAGATATATTGTTCCAGTTATATAAGGGCTTTGGTAATTAACAGTTAGTCTCATTTCATAAAACAAAAACATGTAAGTTGTGGTCCAGCACAGAGCTCATTAGCCATTTTATTATGTTACTGACAATGTGAACAACTTTCTTCCATCTTCGTGGGATAGTTACTCATCCATTTGTCCATCTGTGAATCCAACACACATTTATTTAGAGCCTTGTATGTCTGTCTCCCTCCTGCCCCCATCCCTGACAGCTTTGCTTTATGAAACACATCCCACCTGGGTATCAGCCTCCTCGATCAACTAGCCACTAATGGTCTTTTCTCTACTCTGCCAGAAGACGATGGCTTCAAGTTACTGGAGCTTGTTTAGGGTCAGAAGACTATGGCCTCAAGTTACTGGAGCTTGTTTAGGGTCAGTGATGAGAATAATTGTGAGGATATTGAGAAGACTTTCTGAATGGAATTTTAGTAAGTATTGGATTTTTAAAAACTTTTAACTTTGTACTGGAGTATAACCGATAACAATGTTGTGACAGTTTCAGGTGCACAGCGATGTGACTCAGCCATAGATACACATGTATCCACTCTCAATACTGGAGGTTTTGATTACATTTCTCTCCTGTCCCCTTCTTCCTGCTCGTGAAGAGATGTGCCTGGCATTGAGGAGGCATGTGCATGTGTGTTGCCAGGCCAGGGGTGTAGGGTGCTTGTGCAAGTATGCATATATATGTGTGCAAAAAGCCCAGAGTTCCAACTTTTAAATGAGGTTCCTCTAGAAATCTCTTTTACCTTTAATGAATTTTTAAATAGGTGGAACTCAGAATGCCTCAGAGCACAGCCACATTTTCAAAAGTAATTTTTAAGATTTTTAAAGTTATTTAAGAAGTTCATTGTGTGATTTGAAGTAGATTCTGCAATTTAGTTATATATTAGAATGAATTATATTCTCTTAGGAGAACAGCTGCTTCCTTCAGTTCACTGATGGAAAGAAACGAAACACTTGGATATTTTCGATCTCTTGTTAATAGTTTGTCAGGATGTGGAATGTGTGCACATTTGCAGGAATAGAGGAGGTTGCAGAGAGAGGGTGGGGTTGAGGAGAGCACAGCTGGCTGCCTAGGAAGGTACTCCCAGAACACGCCTCATGGTGCAGCCACTGAGGGCCCAGGGCAAGTGCTTAGCTTTGTTGTTCTTGTTGAGTCTCTTAAGTTGTGTCTGACCCTTTATGACCTCATGGACTGTGGGACACCAGTCTTCCCTATCCTTCACTATCTCCCAGAGTTTGTTCAGATTCATGTCTATTGAGTCAGTGATGCTATCTACCCATCTTATCTCCTGTCACCCCCTTCTCCTTTTGCCCTCAATCTTTCCCAGTATCAGGGTCTTTTCCAATGGTTCTTCATATCAGATGGCCAAAGTATTGGAGCTTCAGCTTCAGCATCAGTCCTTCCAATGAATATTCAGGGTTGATTTCCTTTAGGATTGACTGGTTTGATTTTTTGTGCAGTCCAAGGGACTTTTAAGAGTCTTCTCCAACACCGCAATCTTAGCTTGGCTCCCCCTGAAATGCAAATGTGTGAGTGTTTGGAGTTAATTCTACTAACATGCCATAGATTTACTTTTTCTTGAAAATCAGTTTGAGAAATTCTGTTCTTGGCGACAAATAATGGTCATTGTAATCAGAACCTTCTCTTTCTAGGATGGCACCAGAAATTACTGTGGGATTTATAGACTCTCTCTCCTCTGGCATCAACGAACTCTATCTTTCTGTGTAGATACACATCTCAATCATAGAAATAGTTGATAATATACAGCTTACATTGTGATTTCCTTACAGATATTTGGAAGATACTCCTCTCCCTGTACGAACTGTGGGAAGCATCTCATTCTCAATGGGGTACTCCTGTAGGTGACTCATCTCACTTCTCTATTCATGTTTACTGGCTTTATGGTTGGAGGCTGTAGTGAGTCAATAGTGTCTCCCCCAAATTCATGTCCATCTGTAACCTCAGAATGTTCTTTATTTGGAAAGAGGGCCTTGGAAGACGAAATTAGTTAATGAACTTGAGATGAAGTCCTCCTGGATTTAAGGTGGATGGGTCCTAAGTCCGATAATTGGTGTCTTTATAGAGGAAAGAAGAGGAGGATTTGGATGGAGAAGAGACAAAGGGATGATGGCCATGTGAAGAGACAGGCAGAGGATGGAGCGAAGCAGCTGAAAGCCAAAGAGAGCCTCGAACTGCTGGAGGAACCGGAAGCTGGAAGAGCCTGCAGAGGAAGTGTGGCTCCCTGACATCTTTCTTTCAGCCTTTTGACCTCCAAAATGTGAGTGAATAAATTTTTTTTGTCATTTTAAACCACCACATTTGTAGTGATTTGTTGGAGCAGCCCTACAAAACTAACACAGAGGATATTATTTCTTGGTATTTCTTCCCAAATTATTCTTTAGCTTACAACTCTGACTACATTCAGTGCAGGTGTTCTATTGAACAAAGTTTGGAACTTAGCCTACAGTTTTCGAATAGATTACTAGAACCAATCAGACCTAATTTTTTTAAAGCATTGTTTGGTCAACATCCTCCTCCTTCATGTGCTTTAACTCTATCCCTAACTCTGCCTGATTCCAGAAAGGATGCTATGCTCCAAAATTATTAGTCATCACTACCCATTCCCACTTCTACCTTGCAAACAAAATTCACTCCCTGTGCAGTTTACATTTTATGATGTGGTTAATCCGATTGCTTCTAATTCTAATGGATGAATACTTGACTTTCTTATAAGTCAGGAACATTAGCCTTTTAAGAGGATACTTTGTTACCTGCCTTAATAGTCCTTAATGCTTCATCTTTTTAAAAAAATTAATTAATTTAAAAATTGAAATGTTGTTGATTTACAATATTGGGTCAGTTTCAAGTGTACAGCAAAGTGATTCCTATATATATATTTAAATATAATATATATACACACATACATTGTTTAGTTGCTAAGTCATGTCCAACTCTTTTGCAGTCCCATGGACTGTAGCCCGCTAGGCTCCTCTGTCCATGGGATTTCCCAGGCAATAATACTGGAGGGGGTTGCCATTTCCTTCTCCAGGGATACACACACATATACATATATCTTCTTTTTCAGATTCTTTTCCATCATAGGTTATTATAAGATATTGAATATAGTTTCCTGTTCTTTACATAGTAAATCCTTTTTGTTTATCTGTTCTACACATAGTAACCTGTATCTGCTAATTCCATAGTAACCTGTATCTGCTAATTTATACCTCCTGGTCCCTTTCCCCTTTGGCAACCATAAGTTTATTTTCTACGTCTGTAAATCTGTTTTGTAAATATGCTTATTTGAATTATTTTTAAAATTTCACATATAAGTGATATCGTGTGATATTTGTCTTTCTCTGACTTATTTTGGTCAGTATAATGATCTCTAGGTCCACTCGTGTAGCTGCAAATGGCATTCTTTTTTTTTATGGTTGAGTCATATTTTATTGTATACATGTATCACATCTTCTTTATCCATTCATCTTTTGATGGACACTTAGGTTGCTTCCATGTCCTGGCTATTTTAAATGCTGCTGCTTTGAGCATTGGGGCACATGTATCTTTTCAAATTAGTGTTTTCTCCAGATATATGCCCAAGGGTGGGATTGCAGGACATATGGCAGTTTCTAGTTTTAGTTTTTTGAGGAACCTACATACTGTTTTCCACAGTGGCGGCACCAATTTACATTCCCACCGTCAGTGTCAGAGGGTTTCCTTTCCCCCACACCCTCTCTAGCACTTGCTTCATCCTTAAAACCCAAGCAGTTTCAGCAGAGTGCTGCAGTGCCTTTGACTGCTCTTAGGTTGGCCTGTTGGGAACCAGAGTTGCACTGTCTCTGGGATGGAGGCATCAGTCAATGGTCTGAGGGCCTCATCTGGAAGACCCAAAGGGGGCCAGGGTCTAGTTTCAAGTGACTGAGGCAAGTGGAGGAGACTGGACACTGGGCAGTGGGTCCAGTTGTACAGACTAGGATGTGAATCTCATCATTAGAGCTCTAGCTGGTCTGGTACTGGGGACTGGGCATGAAGGTGAGGAAAGGAGCCCGGCTAGTCACCCAGCATCATGGTACGGAGGAAAGAAATAGAAAAGAATGACCTCATATACTCTCCCTTTTTATGTAGATTGAGATCTAAAAAAATCAATGCCATCCATATCTTTAAAAAGTCCAAATTGGTTTTTTGATCTCAAACACAAGAAAAACATGCTCAATGTGAATAAAGAAAAAGTGATAAGTACGACCTTGTCCTCTCCTTTCTCATCTCCTCGGGGTGACTAACAAATCAACAGCTGGTGCTTTTCCTTCCGTGTAGAGACACACATGTTGTTCTTACTGTTGATCTCGTTTGGCTTGTTTTCACAAAAGTGAATTATGCTATAAACATTTTGTGACACTTGCTTTTGCTCAGTCATATATCATGGACATCTCTCTGGGCAACATGACTATGGACTTTGTGTGCTCTGTTCAAGGGTTAGGACTTACTGAACTTTATGTAGTCATTTCCTTGTGAATGGATCCTTAGTTCCCCCTCCAGGTTTTTGACACTAAAAATGTTCTTGCACAACATCTGTGCCTATTCTTTGTAGCATAAGATTCCCCAAAGTGGAATTCCTGGGCAACAGAATATGTGTATTTTAATAAATACTTCCAATTTACTTTCCAGAAACATGGTCACATTTCACACTCTGATCCACAGTATAAGGTCTGTTTCTGACAATCTTGCCAGCATTGGATGGTATCAGTCTTTTCTATTCTTGCCAGCCAGATGAATGGGTGATTTTTTTCTCCTTGCTTATTTCACTTGTTTTTCTCATCTGTAAGGCCACAAGAAGAACTCTTCTGGGCTTTGGAAAAAAGTGGTAGCTCTAAGTCCTGACTCTACTAATTCCTAGCTGTGTGGTCTTGGGAAAGTTAGTTAACTTTTTATTTCTCAGTCTTACAATCTGTAAAATTGTTGCAATTATTAAATAAAATACATGTAAAACTCATAATGCAATCTCTAACAGCTACCAGAACTCAATACATGGTAGCTTTTATTGTTTTATTTATATATATATTTATTATTATTATTTTACTTTACAATATTGTATTGGTTTTGCCACACATCAGCATGAATCCACCACAGGTGTACATGTGTTCCCCATCCTGAATCCCCCTTCCACCTCCCTCCCTGTACCATCATCCCTCTGGGTCATCCCAGTGCACCAGCCCCAAGCATCCTGTATGCATCAAACCTGGACTGGTGATTCATTTCATATATGATATTATACAGGCTTCAATGCCATTCTCCCAAATCATCCCACCCTTTCCCTCTCCCACAGAGTCCAAAAGAGAGTTCTATACATCTGTGTCTCTTTTGCTGTTTTGCATACAAGGTTATCATCACCATCTTTCTAAATTCCATATATATGCATTAGTATACTGTACTGGAGAAGGAAATGGCAACTCACTCCAGTGTTCTTGCCTGGAGAATCCCAGGGATGGGGGAGGGGCGGGGGCTGGTAGGCTACTGTCTATGAGGTCGCACAGAGTTGGACACGACTGAAGTGACTTAGCAGCAGCAGCAGCAGCATACTGTATTGGTGTTTTTCTCTCTGACTTACTTCACTCTGTATAATAGGCTCCAGTTTCATCCACCTCATTAGAACTGATTCAAATGCATTCTTTTTAATGGCTGAGTGATACTCCATTGTGTATATGTACCACAGCTTTCTTATCCATTCATCTGCTGATGGACATCTAGGTTGCTTCCATGTCCTGGCTATTATAAACAGTGCTGCCATGAACATTGGGGTACGTGTGTCTTTTTCAATTCTGGTTTCCTTGGTGGGCATGCCCAGCAGTGGGATTGCTGGGTCGTAAGGCAATTCTAATTTCCAGTTTTAAGGAATCTCCACACTCTTCTCCATAGTGGCTGTATTAGCTTGCATTCCCACCAATAGTGTAAGAGGGTTCCCTCTTCTCCTACACCCTCTCCAGCATTTATTGCTTGTAGACTTTTGGATCACAGCCATTCTGACTGGTGTGAAATGGTTCCTTATTGTGGTTTTGATTTGCATTTCTCTGATAATGGGTGATGTTGAGCATCTTTTCATGTGTTTGTTAGCCCTCTGTATGTCTTCTTTGGAGAAATGTCTATTTAGTTCTTTGGCGCATTTTTTGATTGGGTCGTTTATTTTTCAGAAATTGAGCTGCAGGAGTTGCTTGTATATTTTTGAGATTAGTTGTTTGTCAGTTGCTTCATTTGCTATTATTTTCTCCCATTCTGAAGGCTGTCTTTTCACCTTGTTTATAGTTTCCTTTGTTGTGCAGAAGCTTTTAATTTTAATTCGGTCCCATTTGTTCATTTTTGCTTTTATTTCCAATATTCTGGGAGGTGAGTCATAGAGGATCCTGCTGTGGTTTATGTCGGAGAGTGTTTTGCCTATGTTCTCCTCTAGGAGTTTTATAGTTTCTGGTCTTACAGTTAGATGTTTAATCCATTTTGAGTTTCTTTTTGTGTATGGTGTTAGAAAGTGTTCTAGTTTCATTCTTCTGCAAGTGGTTGACCAGTTTTCCCAGCATGACTTGTTAAAGAGATTGTCTTTAATCCATTGTATATTCTTGCTTCTTTGTCAAAGATAAGGTGTCCATAGGTGCACAGATTTATCTCTGGGCTTTCTATTTTGTTCCATTGATCTATATTTCTGTCTTTGTGCCAGTAACATACTATCTTGATGACTGTGGCTTTGTAGTAGAGCCTGAAGTCAGGCAGGTTGATTCCTCCAGTTCCATTCTTCTTTCTCAAGATTGTTTTGGCTATTCGAGGTTTTTTGTATTTCCATACAAAATTTGAAATTATTTGTTCTAGCTCTGTGAAAAATACTGTTGGTAGCTTGATAGGGATTGCATTGAATCTATAGATTGCTTTGGGTAGTATACTCATTTTCACTATATTGATTCTTCTGATCCATGAACATGGTGTATTTCTCCATCTATTAGTGTCCTCTTTGATTTCTTTCACCAGTGTTTTATAGTTTTCTATATATAGGTCTTTCATTTCTTTAGGTAGATATATTCCTAAATATTTTATTCTTTTCATTGCAATGGTGAATGGTATTGTTTCCTTAATTTCTTTTCCTACTTTCTCATTATTAGTGTATAGGAATGCAAGGGATTTCTGTGTGTTGATTCTATATCCTGTAACTTTACTATATTCATTGATTACTTCTAGTAATTTTCTGGTGGAGTCTTTAAGGTTTTTTATGTAGAAGATCATGTCATCTGCAAACAGTGAGAGTTTTACTTCTTCTTTTCCAATTTGGATTCCTTTTATATCTTTTTCTGCTCTGATTGCTGTGGCCAAAACTTCCAAAACTATGTTGAATAGATGTTGAATGATAGTGGTGAAAGTGGGCACCCTTGTCTTGTTCCTGACTTTAGGGGAAATGCTTTCAATTTTTCACCATTGAGGATAATGTTTGCTGTGGGTTTGTCATATATAGCTTTTATTGTGTTGAGGACCCTAAATGGATGTTGAATTTTGTCAAAGGCTTTCTCTGCATCTATTGAGATAATCATATGGCTTTTATTTTTCAATTTGTTAATGTGGTGTATTACATTGATTGATTTGTGGATATTGAATAATCCTTGCATCCCTGGGATAAGGCCCTCTTGGTCATGGTGTATGATCTTTTTAATGTGTTGTTGGATTCTGATTGCTAGAATTTTGTTAAGGATTTTTGCATCTATGTTCATCAGTGATATTGGCCTTTAGTTTTATTTTTTGGTGGCATCTTTGTCAGGTTTTGGTATTAGGGTGATGGTGGTTTCATAGAATGAGTTTGAAAGTTTACCTTCCTCTGCAATTTTCTGGAAGAGTTTGAGTAGGATAGGTGTTACCTCTTCTCGAAATTTTTGGTAGAATTCAGCTGTGAAGCCATCTGGACCTGGGCTTTTGTTTGCTGGAAGATTTCTGATTACAGTTTCAATTTCCGTGCTTGTGATGGGTCTGTTAAGATTTTCTATTTCTTCCTGGTTCAGTTTTGGAAAGTTGTACTTTTCTAAGAATTTGTCCATTTCTTCCAAGTTGTCCATTTTACTGGCATATAATTGCTGCTAGTAGTCTCTTATGATCCTTTGTATTTCTGTGTTGTCTGTTGTGATCTCTCCATTTTCATTTCTAATTTTATTGATTTGATTTTTCTCTGTTTCTTGATGAGTCTGACTAATGGTTTGTCAATTTTATTTATCCTTTCAAAGAACCAGCTTTTGGCTTTGTTGGTTTTTGCTGTGGTCTCTTTTGTTTCTTTTGCATTTATTTCTGCCCTAATTTTTAAGATTTCTTTCCTTCTACTAACCTTAGGGTTCTTCATTTCTTCCTTTTCTAGTTGCTTTAGGTGTAGAGTTAGGTTATTTATTTGACTTCTTTCTTGTTTCTTGAGATATACCTGTATTGCTATGAACCTTCCCCTTAGCACTGCTTTTACAGTGTCCCACAGGTTTTGGGTTGTTGTGTTTTCATTTTCATTCATTTCTATGCATACTTTGATTTCCTTTTTGATTTCTTCTGTGATTTGTTGGTTATTCAGCAGCGTGTTATTCAGCCTCCATAGGTTGGAATTTTTAATAGTTTTTCTCCTGTAATTGAGATCTAATCTTACTGCATTGTGGTCAGAAAAGATGCTTGGAATGATTTCAATTTTTTTGAATTTACCAAGGCTAGATTTATGGCCCAGGATGTGATCTATCCTGGAGAAGGTTCCGTGTGCACTTGAGAAAAAGGTGAAATTCATTGTTTTGGGGTGAAATGTCCTATAGATATCAATTAGGTCTAACTGGTCTATTGTATCATTTAAAGTTTGTGTTTCCTTGTTAATTTTCTGTTTAGTTGATCTATCCTTAGGTGTGAGTGGGGTATTTAAGTCTCCCACTATTATTGTGTTATTGTTTATTTCCCCTTTCATACTTGCTTCCCTGGTGGCTCAGACGGTAAAGCGTCTGCCTACAATGCGGGAGACCCGAGTTCAATCCCTGGGTCAGGAAGATCCTCTGGAGAAGGAAATGGCAACCCACTCCAATACTCTTGCCTGGAAAATCCCATCGACGGAGGAGCCTGGTAGGCTACAGTCTATGGGGTCGCAAAGAGTCAGATATGACTGAGTGACTTTACTCACTAGCATTTGTCTTACATATTGCGGTGCTCCTATGTTGGGTGCATATATATTTATAATTGTTGTATCTTCTTCTTGGATTTATCCTTTGATCATTATGTAGTGGCCTTCTTTGTCTCTTTTCACAGCCTTTGTTTTAAAGTCTATTTTATCTGATAAGAGTATTGCTACTCCTGCTTTCTTTTGGTCTCTATTTGCGTGGAATATCTTTTTCCAGCCCTTCACTTTCAGTCTGTATATGTCCCCTGTTTTGAGGTGGGCCTCTTGTAGACAACGTATATAGGGGTCTTGTTTTTGTATCCATTCAGCCAGTCTTTGTCTTTTGGTTGGGGCATTCAACCCATTTACATTTAAGGTAATTATTGATAAGTATGATACTATTCCCGTTTACTTTATTGTTTTGAGTTCGAGTTTATACACCCTTTTTGTGTTTCCCGTCTAGAGAAGATCCTTTAGCATTTGTTGGAGAGCTGGTTTGGTGGTGCTGAATTCTCTCAGCTTTTGCTTGTCTGTAAAGCTTTTGATTTCTCCCTCATATTTGAATGAGATCCTTGCTGGGTACAGTAATCTGGGCTGTAGGCTATTTTCTTTCACCACTTTAAGTATGCCCTGCCATTCCCTCCTGGCCTGAAGAGTTTCTATTGAAAGATCAGCTATTATCCTTATGAAAATCCCCTTGTGTGTTATTTGTTGTTTTTCCCTTGCTGCTTTTAATATTTGTTCTTTGTGTTTGATCTTTGTTAATTTGATTAACATGTGTCTTGGGGTGTTTCGCCTTGGTTTTATCTTGTTTGGTACTCTCTGGGTTTCTTGGACTTGGGTGATTATTTCCTTCCCCATTTTAGGGAAGTTTTCAACTATTATCTCCTCAAGTATTTTCTCATGGTCTTTCTTTTTGTCTTCTTCTTCTGGAACTCCTATGATTCGAATGTTGGGGTGTTTAACACCATCCTGGAGGTCTCTGAGGTTGTCCTCATTTCTTTTAATTTGTTTTTCTTTTTTCCTCTCTGATTCATTTATTTCTACCATTCTATCTCCTACTTCACTAATCCTATTTTCTGCCTCCATTATTCTACCATTTTTTCCCTCCAGAGTGTTTTTTATCTCATTTATTGCATTATTCATTATATTCTGACTCTTTTTTATTTCTTCTAGGTCCTTGTTAAACCTTTCTTGCATCTTCTCGATCCTTGTCTCCAGGCTATTTATCTGTGATTCCATTTTGATGTCAAGATTTTGGATCATTTTCACTATCATTATTCGGAATTCTTTATCAGGTAGATTTCCTATCTCTTCCTCTTTTGTTTGGTTTGGTGGGCATTTATCCTGTTCCTTTACCTGCTGGGTATTCCTTTGTCACTTCACCTGTTTATATTGCTGTGTTTGCAGTGGCCTTTCTGTATTCTGGCAGTTTGTGGAGTTCTCATTGTGGAGTTTCCTCACTTTGGGTGGACTTCTATGGGTGGCTTCTCAAGGTTTCCTGGTTAGGGAAGCTTGTGTCGGTGTTCTGGTGGGTGGAGCTGGATTTTTTCTGTCTGGAGGGCAGTGAAGTGTCCAGTAATGAGTTATGAGATGTCAATGGGTTTGGAGTGACTTTGGGAAGCCTGTATATTGGAACTCAGGGCTGTGTTCCTGTGTTGCTGGAGAATTTGTGTGGTATGTTTTGCTCTGGAACTTGTTGGCCCTTGGGTGGTGCTTGGTTTCAGTGTAGGTATGGAGGCATTTGATGAGCTCCTGTTGATTAATGTTCCCTGGAGTCAGGAGTTCTCTGGTGTTCTTAAGATTTGGACTCAAGCCTCCTGCTTCTGGTTTTCAGTCTTATTTTTACAGTAGCCTCAAGACTTCTCCATCTATACAGCACCACTGATAAAACATCTAGGTTAAAGATGAAAAGTTTCTCCATAGTGAGGGACACCCAGAGAGGTTCACAGAGTTACATGGAGAAGAGAAGAGGGAGGAGGGAGTTAGAGGTGACCCGAATGAGATGAGGTGGAACCAAAAGAGGAGAGAGCAAGCTAGCCTGTAATCACTTCCTTATGTGCGCTTCACAGTCTGGACTGCTCAGAGATGTTCATGGAGTTATACAGAGAAAAGAAGAGGGAAGAAGGAGACAGAGGTGGCCAGGAGGATAAATGGGGAATCCAAAGGACAGAGACAGATCCAGCCAGTAATCAGTTCCCTAAGTGTTTTCCACCATCTGGAACACACAAAGAGATTCACAGAGTTGGGTAGAGAAGAGAAGGGGGAGGGAGGAGATAGAGGTGACCTGGTGGAGAAAAGGGAGGGTCCAAAGTGGGAGAGAGCAGTCAAGCCAGTAATCTTGCTCCCAAGTGAAAATGGGTAGTGAAGGTTGGGTTATTAAAGGTACAAAATTGATAACAAATACCAAAAAGCAAAGATTAAAAATCTAGAGTAGAGGTTGGATTTTCAAAAATACAATATTAAAGAAAAGAAAAAAAAAGTCACAAAAATTATAAAATATATATATATATATATGTAGTTTGCTTTAAAAATAGGGTCTCCTTTTTTTTTTTTTTTGCAAAGTAACTGAACTGAACTGAAGTAGGTTATAAAAATGAAAATTAAAGGAGTAATAGAAGACTTAAATTTTTTAAAAATTTTAAAAAAATGATAGTAAAAGTAATAAAAACATATCTAGAACTTTCTCTGGTGTTGTTGTGGGCAGTGTGGGGTCAGTTCATTTTTGGATAGTCCCTTGGTCCAGCTTAAATTTCTCAAGATCTATAGGCCCCTTCCTATGTAGATGGTACTAACTATAGGGTTTTAATTTATTACACCTGTCACTTCCAAGGCGGTTCCCTCTGTTTAACTTCTTCTGTTTGCTGGTCTCTTCAGTGTCTGAGTTCTGCCCAGACACAAGGGGGCAGAGGTGGACACTTTTTTAGGCTCACTTGTTCAGTCGTGCTGTGGGGAGGGAGGGACGCTGCAAACAAATAGCACTAGCGTGTGCTCACAGTGTCTCAGCCACACTGGGCCTGCCCCCGCTCACGGCGCATGTGCCCTCCTGGCCCACACTGCTCAGGCTCTAGGTTGCTCCGCCGGGAACTCTCTGAAGGCGGCCCTGAGCTGCATGCACCTCTCAGGTCTAAGCCACTCAGGTTGAGGCACTTGGGTAGTCCTCAGAGGCGCAGACTTGGTTGGGCCTGCATTTTGTGCCCTTCCCAGGTCCGAGCAGCTCAGGTGATGAGGAGTTTGGCGAACATGGTCGCTGCGACTTATCACCTCCTCTGTCCCTGCCGCTTGGTTTTCTGGGTGTACAACTGGCTCACCTTCTCAGGCAGATGTTGACCATCCAGAACCCCAAGAAGTCTTAGTTAGCAAAGAAGCCTGCTTGCAGCTTGGTACATAATGGCTCTCTGGGGCTGCGATTGCCCCCTTCTGGCTCTGGCTGCCTGTCACCAGAGGGGGATGGTCTGCAGCCGGCTAGCTCTGTTCAGTCCTTTATTCTGTGAGCGGGCCTGACTGTGTCTTAGGTTAGGGCTTTTCACGTAGCTCTAGTCAGTCCTTTGTTCTGTGAGCGGGCCTGATGGTGTCTTATGTTAGGGCTTTTCGCGTGGTAGCTATCCTACAATCTGGTTTGCTAGCCCAAGTTAGTTCCTTCAGATTGCCCTCAGGGAATTCAGGCCCAGTCCTTACTCTAAGCAGTGCAGCCCGCGCCTCCCTGCCCAGCCCCCACTTGCTAGTGGTGGGTGCAGGCATCTGCGCTGCTTCTCCACTGGGGGAGTTACCGTTGGGCACATAATCTGTGGGTTTTAATTATTTATTTATTTTTCCTCCCTGTTATGTTGCCCTCTGTGGTTCCAAGGCTTGCCACAGACTCGGCAGTAAGAGTGTTTCCTGGTGTTTGGAAACTTCTCTCTTTTTAAGACTCCCTTCCCAGGACAGAGCTCCGTCCCTACCTCTTTTGTCTCTCTTTTTGTCTTTTATATTTTTTCCTACCTCCTTTTGAAGACAATGGGCTGCTTTTCTGGGTACCTGATGTCCTCTGCCGGCATTCAGAAGTTGTTTTGTGGAATTTACTCAGCGTTTAAATGTTCTTTTGATGAATTTGTGGGGGAGAAAGTGGTCTCCCCGTCCTATTCCTCCACCATCTTAAGACCACCTCCTATTTCCACTTTTATTGTTATAATTAATAAATAGTGGTATAAAGGGCTGAGATTGAATTGTAGATTATTACATTATTTCTCTTGATTGCTAATGTGGTCACCTTAATTTACAAACTAAGTCTAAATGAGTTAAAATACATTTAAACTGTTTATATTTGACTTTATCCAGTAGGGGTAATTTATTATTCATTAAGTTATTAATGCAGTTACTCATATCTTTAAAGGATTTTTTTTTTCAGGTAATGGCCATGTTATAAGGATTATGTTGAGCCTTAGGGATTTATCCATCATGATAGGTGGAGCCAAACTGTGGTGGCAAAGCATTCTAAAATCTTGGTGGTCTAAACAACATGGCTTATTTCTCATTCTCACTGTGTGTCTCTGGGGGGTCACTCTGAATCATCTAGTCTTTACTTGGGGTATGGTGAGAGAGTAGCTACTCTCTGGCCGAGGGGAAAGACCATCTAAGAGATGCACATTGATTCACTGGCTAAAGAAATTCATGATAGAGAAGAGCCATTCTATTGTTAGGAGATACTTGGATTATTTAACTGTCTTGGTGACAGCCACAGAATATAATGAAGAAAAAGACATGGTTTTGACTTTAAAGGAGTTCTCAGTTGGAGGGAGGGAAGAACAACACTAAGACAAATGACTTATTGTTTTAATGAAAAAATTGATTTTATTTTTAAGATTTTTAAAAATTGAGGTATAGTTGATTTACAACATTGTGTTAATTTCTGCTATACAGCAAAATGATTCAGTTATTCATATACATGTATCCTTTTTAATATTCTTTTCCATTATGGTTTATCACAGGATATTGAATATAGTTCCCCATGCTATACAGTAGGATCATGTTGTTTATCTATCCTATGTGTAATAGTTTACACCTGCTAATCCCAAACTCCCACCTCTCCCTCCCTTTTGGCAACCACAAGTCTGTTTTCTGTCTGTGAATCTGTTTCTATTTCATAGATAAATACATTTGTGTCATATTTTAGATTCCCCATGTAAGTGGTATAAAAATAATTCTAATTAAGTACTAGGTGTAGTGAGAGCTCAGAGGAAGGAAGGACAAATTCTGTTGGTGCTGGGAAGTGGGAAAGATTTTCACAGAGATGTTAATACTTGAGGTTTAAACATTTAAAATTATTTTTAATATTCTAGTTTTTAAATTCAGAGAAAGCAATGGCACCCCACTCCAGTACTCTTGCCTGGAAAATCTTATGGACGGAGGAGCCTGGTAGGCTGCAGTCCATGGGGTCGCTAAGAGTCGGAGACGACTGAGCGACTTCACTTTCACTTTTCACTTTCATGCATTGGAGAAGGAAATGGCAACCCACTCCAGTGTTCTTGCCTGGAGAATCCCAGGGACGGGGGAGCCTGGTGGGCTGCCGTCTATGGGGTCACACAGAGTCGGACACGACTGAAGTGACTTAGCAGCAGTTTTTAAATTAAAAAATTGTAAAACACACATAAAATTTACCACCTTAACTGTTTTAAAATGTACAGTGCCACTAAATACATGATTATTTCTTTGCTGCCATCCCCATCATCCATCCACAGAGCTTTCATCTCACAAAACTGAAACTCCACACCCAATAAACAATAAATTCTCATTCCCTCCTCCTGGAGCCCCTGCCAACCGCAGCTCTACTTTCTGTCTCTATGATTTGACCACTCTAGATTCCTTAAAATAGAATCATACCATATTTATTTTTTTGTGATTGGTTTATTTCAGTTAGCATAATGTCCTCAAGGTTTATACATTTTTGTAGCATATGTCAGAATTTCCTTCCTTTTTAAGGCTACATAATAATCCATTTTATATTCACACCCCATTTCTTTATGTAGACATTCGCTGATAGACACTTGGGCTGTGTCCACATTTTGGTTGTTGTGAATAGTGCTGCTATGAATATGGATGTGCCTATAACTCTTGGAATTTCCACTTTCAGTTCTTTTTGGGTATATATCCAGAAGGGGAATTGCTGGATCTGATGCCTGTATTTTAATGGACAAGAAATTCACTAGGCAGACCAGTTGGGAAGGGTGTGCCAAGCAGGGAGAAGAGTGAGTACCAAGGCTAGGAAATGAGAGGGGGCTGAGCCTTGGGGAGCAGTAGACAGTTGCTGTGATTGGAAGACCGAATGGTGGAGAAGTGTTTGGAGCCAAGCAGAGCCAGAGGATGGAGACAGTGTCCCACTAGAGGGTGAAGGCAGAGCCTTACATGCTGGCTTAGGGTCTTGGCTTTGACTCAACAGCTATGGGGGGATGGTCTTAATGACAGTGTCACCCTGTCAGCTGAACACACGCTCTGCAAGGTCTGAGGAGAGCCCTTCTTAAAGAGTTTGCATTATTTTTTTCTTAATCAGTCCCTTTCAAATAATTTAAAAAGTGTCTTGTATGTTGTTGACACTCAATAAATTACTTAATAATGGTAATTTTATAGAAGAAAATAGAGGAGAAAATTCCTATGATCTTCAAACTCTGAGTTTCTTTAATGCGCCACAGACTTCCTGCATCCTTTTCCAATTAAATAAAATGCAACATCAGGCAGCTGTTGTCACAAATGGCCAAATTGCTTTTCTAAAGTGGCCAAGTTTATACCCTTTTCTGCTGCCAGACAGAACTTTAATAGCATTAAGTCCACTCAGACAGAAGAAAGTAAATAAAAATTTCCCAAAGTTGTTAACTTTGGACATCTAACATGTCACGGTCCCATGCCAGCTCCACTTACCCAGAGGTTCTTGGGACTCATATCAGAGAAAAAGTTATTAAAATCTTTATAAAGGCAAAAATGTGCCATGGAAATCTAAATGTGTCAGTATTTTATTAAGAATCAAGTAATTTGTGTTAAATGTATACATCCAAGGTGTTGTAAAAACCACTAGCTGGAGAGAGGGGGCTGGTAGCAGTCCAGAATCATATTCTTAGAAATAGTATTAGAAATAGGCCAGAATTCTCTACTGGCCTTCCTCAGGTCAAGAATTTGTTGGTTCTACCATAACCATCCTTTTCAGGGCCATGTGTTATTTAAGGACAATGTTTGATTTTCTTAAACAGACTTGGGAAAAGGCAGATGGAAGAACCCATGTTTCAGATGAAACCACAGAAATGTGTTTAAATGATGTTGTCCCCAAAGATTGAGCTTAATGAATGTGCCATCTTTGGAGCGGGCAAACCTTGGGAAAAATCAGTTTCTTCCCAAATTCCCAACCTTAGTGGAGGCAGAATCAGATCTAATGTGCAATAAAGCAATGTTGATGGAGAGAAAACATCCAAAGGACGACTTGAATTAGAAGGTGTGTTTTGGTGGTGGTGGCAGCTGGATTTTACGGAGCACATGAGTGCTTATGCTTATATTTCCGCCTTTGTATGTTTATTTCTTCAGTGAAAGAAAGCATGACTGCCTTTTTCTAAGCTTGTGTGGTAGTATTTGGGGAGAAAATATTTCATCCTTTGGTTGGAATCCTTGTAGCCTGCTTTCATAGGAGGCCAGAAAGCTTTTGGCTCAAGAGTTTTTAGAAAAATTAGGATCCTTTGTCTTTAAAATGAAATGTTTCCTGTGTTGTCTGTTTGATGAGGATGGAGGGTGAGTGAAGACTAGTGCTTTTTTTCCTCTCTTTTTAAATTGAAATTACTTTACAATGGTGTGTTAGTTTCTGCTGTACAATAAAGTGAATCAACTATATGTATACATCTGTCCCCTTTCTCTCGGATCTCCCCCGGCACCCCTGGCATCCCACCTCATCGAGGTCTTTAGAGAACACTGAGCCGAGCTCCCTGTATTAACAGCAGCTTCCCACTAGCTCTCTCTTTCACACATGGTAGTGTATATATGTCTAACCTAATCTCCCAATTCGTCCCACCCTCTCCTTCCTGGCTGTGTCCATGTCTGTTCTCTATGTCTGTGTCTCTGTTCCTGCCTTGGAAATAGGTTCATCTGTATATAAGATGGGATATTACTCAGCCACTCAAAGGAGTGAAACTGAGTCATTTGTAGAGATGTGGATGGACATCTGTCACACAGAGTGAAATCAGAAAGAGAAAACCAAATATATGCTGATGCATATACGTGGAGACTTGTTCTGACTGTTCTCTGGTCAGTCAGTACAGATGTATTGGCACTTCAGCTGCTGGCCAGAGGTCAGCCTTCTGTTAGCATAATCCAGTATCTACCAAATGCACAGTCAAAATGCTGATACATGGAGCAATGAAATCATTGTTTTGTTTCTGTTAGCATGTTAAGCATGAAGTCCAGGAGTTCTAAGCTCCAATCCCACGTGGAGTGAGATGTGTCTGGGAGATCCAGACTCCAGTCAGAATTCCACTGATGACTTGTGTGACTGGGATTTGTTTTCACATCTGTATGAAGGGTGCACTGCTGCCTGCTGGGCTGACCTCACAGTGTAGCTGTACATGTCACATAGATGTGAACTATGAAGTCCCATGCAAGTGTAAAGGACTTTTTGGGAAATTAATATTATTTTTTCTTAGTTTTTAAGTTTTTCAATTAGACGATAATTACTTAACAATGCTGTGATGTTTTTTTGCCATACATCAACATGAATCAGCCCTAGGTGTACATATGTCTTCTCCCCCTTGACCCCCCTTCTTACCTCCCTCCCCATCCCACCCCTTTATGTGGTCATAGAGCACTCACTGGCTTTGTGTTCCCTGCATCATACATCAAACTCCCACTGGCATCCATTTTACATATGGTAATGTATATGTTTCAATGCTATTTTCTTAAATCATCCCACACTCCCCTTCCTCCGCTGTGTCCCAAGTCTGTTCTTTATGTCCACGTCTCCTTTGCTGCCCTGCATGTAGGATCATCTGTACTATCTTTCTAGACTCCATATATATGCGTTAATATACAGTATTTGTCTTTCTCTTTCTGACTTACTTCACTCTGTATAATAGGCTCTAATATAATAGGTTCACCCACCTCATTAGAACTGACTCGGATATGCTCCTTTTTATAGCTGAGTAATATCCATTGTGTGTATATGTACCACAACTTCCTTATCCATTTGTCTGCTGATGAACATCTAGGTTGCTTCCATGTCCTAGCTATTGTCAATAGTGCTGCAGTGAATATTGGGGTACATGTATCTTTTTTAATTCTGGTTTCCTCCAGAATTATATGGGCTTCCCTCCCTTGTGGCTTAGCTGGTAAAGAATCTGCCTGCAATGCCAGAGACCTGGGTTTGATCCCTGGGTTGGGAAGATCCCCTGGAGAAGGGAAAGGCTACCCACTCCAGTATTCTGGCCTGGAGAATTCCATGGACTCTATAGTCCATAGGATTGCAAAGAGTCGAACATGACTGAGTGACTTTCACTTTCAGGGTATATGCCCAGTAGTGGAACTGCTGGGTCGTATGGTAGTTTTATTCCTAGTTTTTTTTTTTTTTTTTTTTTAAGGAATCTCCATGCTGTTCTCTATTATTTGATAAAAATGAAAATATAAGCATGGGTAAATGTGACTAGGGGGAAAGGAGAGAGCTCGAGTGGACTCACAGGGTATCACTGCGCTCGGAGTTAGTAAGACTAGAAGGATGCCTGTTTCCTAAATTGGCGTGGAATCTGTTCTTGCCCTTTAAGCCATGGTGACTGACCCACACTCATTTCATGCTCCAGGTAACTTGGGCTTCTTTTTCCCTGGGGTCAGCTTCTCTTGCTCTGGTCTTCTTTTTGCCAGATTTGAGCTCCTGGCTCCTCGCTCCTGTTCTGATTCTGCATCTGGATCTGCTGTTTGTAATTTGATCTCCCCGAGGTCTGAAGAGTCTTTAGAATGTAGAATGCATATAACTTGACATTCAGAGAAGTCATAGCTCAGCAGATTAAGCAAAGAAATCTAATGTCTTCTTGGTGGATATAACCTCATCCTTTCCTTTGTTGAGTGGATCACCCCTGGCAGTTGCCACAGCCCTCTTAGCTGACAACTGGTCTGGTTCAGCCACTGCCCCACCATGAGTGGGGAACTGGCCCCTCTGAGGGTTAAATGCTGGAAGCAGCCTTCCTGTAGAATAAGACAATAAACATGGATTGGCTCTGTAGAAGGATGTGAGTGGAAGCCTTGATGTTCTGGGATTTTTTTCTGTTTCAGTGATTTCCCAACTCCCTTGTAAGTCTGCTCAACCTCAGCAGAAATGTGTCCTCAGTGTGGGAGCAGATGCACACAGGAACCATCTGACTTGAAGGTATAGCTTGATGTGCTGGACAAGGCGATAAGGGTTTCTGTGATAGACCCAGATTTTACAGTTTTAGCTGCAGATTTCATCCTAATTATCAGTGTCTGTAGAGACCTTCCCTAGTTCTTTGCCTCTGTTTTGTGATTATTCTTATCATTCTGTCTTCTCATCTGCACCTTAAACTCTTTCGATTGAATCCAATTCACTGAGCATTTTTGAGCCTCTTCCCTATTCCAGGCACTGTGTGGACATGAGTGACTTCCTGTAGCAGCTGGCAGGTGGCTCAGTGTGTCTGGGTATGTCCTTTCTTCCTTCTCTAAAACTGGCCCAGCCCTGGGTGTGAGAGAGCTCTATGTTCCACAGAGTCAGGATATGATGGGGATGGTGATGTCCAGACCTCATTCTGGGAGAATTTGGGATGACACACTTCCATTTTGTGTGGTACCTATGGCTGGGGAGGGACACGGAGAAGAAGGATGGCAGCAGGATGGGTGGGGGGACAGAGTGGCTGTCTCAGTTTACAAATACCTTACTGTTTCTTACTGTGTGCACAGTTCTCCCTTATGTATTCCAGTACCTCATCACTCCCTGTGAAATGGTATCCCTGGTCCATTTTTACAGAGGAGGAAACTAAGGATTTAAAAGGGCTACATGACAATTCACAAGCTCATAGTTAAAATGCATCTTCTACTTTTGGTAACCCTTCCTCACGCTGCTCCAGCCACAGTGGCCTCCTGGCTCTCTCCCAAACCAGCCTAGTGTTCTGCTTTAGTGCCTTTGTTTTTGCTATTCTTTCTGCCTGGAATGCTCTTCCCCCATTTATCTACCACATATATACAAATGCCCTCTGCTCCAGGACACTTGATCCCCTTTCCCATCTTTACTTTATCCACAACAATTTCTACCCTCTAACATATTTCACTTGTTTATTGTCTGTCTACTTGAAATAGTTTATAAACATCATGCAGGCTGGGATTCTTGTCTGTTTTATTAACTGTTGTGTCCCTGACGCTTTGCCCTACTCTTGGCAAGGAAGAGGTCCTCAATAAATAGTTGTTGAATGAATAAATGAAGGTAAAGATCCAAGGGCCAAACCCAGTCCAGCTGACTTCAAGTCTTGCCTTCTACCAACATTACATGAGGCCACTGGATTCTGAAATGATATACAGATTGATGCAGACATGTATTGGCATGACTGATGGAGACGGCAACTTACCATCCTGGAACACCTTCAAATAGGTTGATTTCTTTTGGCTCTAATACTTTAGAATGTAGAATGCATATAACTTGACATTCAGAGTTGTCATAACTTTGCAGATTAGGCAAAGACATCTAATGTCTTCTTGGTGGATATAGCCTCATGCTAACATGTAAGCTACACAACTGTATAAAGAGGCTTTATCCCAGTTCCAACTGAGAAAACACAGCCACATGCTGAAGTGGGTCTCAGGGCCTGTTGGCTGCTGAGTTGCAGGGGAGTGAGTTACTTTGGTTTTCTCTTTGCACAGTGCCCATTGTGGTCATCAGACCTGCCAGCCATGTTTGGTGGGTGAGAAAGGAGTGTACTGTAGAGAAGAGGAAGATTTCACTTGTGTCTCCTGCCTCAGAAATGCAGGGAGCAAGCAACCTGTGGCGCAACATGGGACCATAGGGGTTTGTGTGCTCTGAGAGGCTCTTGTGAAGGACCATGACTCCCTGATCCAAAGAAAGTTAGGGAACTATATTTCAGAGTCAGAACAGTGGATGCCAGGGAGCTGATGGTATAATAATCTCATTATGAATCTGAGAACTCAAGGGGGAGTGTACAAAAGGGCATGGTGTGACTTTGGACCTTGGCGGAGGCCCTGGGAATTCGGCCCTTTTAAATCCTTTGGGCTGAGGTGTTTGCATTGGGGGAGTGAGTGACTTCCTTTGTTCAAAGGCTGCCTCCTTTAATGAAGTCTTTCTTTCCTCAAGTGAAACTGACTGACTGGAAACAAGTTTCTAAAACACGGGGCACAGGATCTACCATGTTATCTGGCCTGCAGAGGGCGAGTTTTATCCAGAGTTGCATATTTAAGAGAAGATCGGCCCAGGAGAAGGGAACAGTTCGTGTTCAATAGCCCAAGGTCACTGTGGGTCACAGACTCCTCAGAGCTGGACCCGAGATGGGATTAGATCTGCTAAGACCTTTCCTGCCTAGAAAGTCCTCAGAACTGGAACTGCCTCATGGTGGCACATGAACAGCGAGGCAGGAAAAGGAGAGGAACCAAGATTCTTGAGATCCCACAAGTGCTCAGTACCCTCTCAGTTACTTTATTATTTCTTAAATAAAAACCCAATCTATTTATTTATTTGGATCTGTAGGGTCTTAGTAGCAGTACACGGGATCCTCAGTCTTCATCGCAGCATGTGGGATCTAGTTCTCTGGCCAGGGATGGAACCCAGGCCCCCTGCATTGGAAGCGCAGAGTCTTAACCACTAGACCACCAGGGAAGTCTTCCCTCTCAGTTACTTTAAATAGTAATTTCTTTTCAGTCATTCAAAACCTTATCAAGTGTGTTTTCTCTCTTTCTACTGATGAAGGAACTAGACTCAGACCAGTAGAGTCAGCTATGAAAGTTACAGAGCTCATCAGGGGTAGAATTAGATTGGAAACTTGCAGCTGACTTTCTTCTGGAATACAAATTGGCCACTTCCTGATGGGGCTAAGCTAGATCCAGATACACACTCACTTGAAGCTTTCTGAAACTGGGCCTAAGCTCCAAGGTCCACATAGCTCAGTCCTGTGGTTGAGATTTCCTTGAGAGACTGGATATACAAACAGACAATTCCCAGACCATGTGTAAAAATAGAACTCCGACCCACAGTCTGTAGAAATCAGCCCAGGAAACTAATTTACTATCCACTACTCAGACTTGTAGGAAGTAGTAAGCCCTCTGTCTCCTGCAGCTGGTCTAGGAAGCCAAAACCTCTGTGACCAATGGCCCAAACAGCCAAGACTTGATTCATAACTGACCACTTCCCTCATCCCTACCCCTCACTTCTAACTTAGGACCAACTGGAGAAAGTCAAATATACACCCCTAACCAACCAGTGTCCCTTGTCCACCTTTCTCACCTACAGCTTCCCCAGGTTGTCAGCCTCTAGCCAGGGCATACATGAAGCCTCCCTTCTTTTCCACAGTGAAACTTTCCTGCTCCTCTGCCTGCTTTTGAATCCCTGCCAAATGCAAGTGATGGTGGCTAACTCTCTTGCTATAGTTAGCTTTGAATAAAAAGATAAATGAAAATGTTTTAATTCACAAAAAAGATGTCCATCAACAGATGAATGAATAGAGACTACGTAGTACGTATATACAACGGGATACTGCTCATTCCTAAAAAAGAATGAACTGATGCCATTTGCAGCAACATGAATGGAACTAGAGATGAGCATACTAAGGGAAGTAAGTCAGGAAGAGGAAGACAGATACCATATGATATCTTCATATGTGGAATCTAAAATGTAACACAAACAAACCTTTCTATGAAACAGAAACAGACTCACAGACATGGAGAACTGGCTTGTGGTTGCCAAAGTGGGGTGGGGAAAGGATGTAGTGGGAATTTGGTGCTAGCAGATGCAAACTATATATACAGAATGGATAACAACAAGGTCCTACTGAATAGCACAGGAAAATATCAATATAGTAAATATCCTGTGATAAACCATAATGGAAAAAATATATATAATAGAATGTTTATATATGTATAACTGACTCACTTTGCTATACAGCAGAAATTAACACAAGATTGTAAATCAACTATATTTCAATAAAAAATTAACTTAAAAGAGCCTTTGCTTGTTCGCATTTGAATGGCCTTCATTTATCCTTGCTCTTAAGTAATTTCCTGCAAGGAGATTGCTTAATTCTTCAGGCTACACTGATATAATAGCTTCCTTTGATATGAATTTTTTGGTGTTTGTGTGTCTTATATCCGTAATGAAACATTAGGCTTTTTGACAGAAGGTATGCTAATATTTTCTCTAATGTCTTCTCAAAGAGCAGCACACTCCTATCTGCTTAGTCAACACTACTTAATATGTAGTTGATGAATTTCTTTTACTCCTTTATTTCCATTTCTGTGGCAAAGTTAAGCTAGATGTTCACAATTCTTTCCTTTTCGGGGGAGCATAAAAGAAAATGGTATTTCGCAGATTCCATGAGGTTAGGCTGGGAATATTGGATTGAATTCTGGTCAATGAGAACATGAGCAAAGGGCTTCCTCTACTCTTTCTCCCCTCCTTGTGACTAGAAGCAAAGAACTCCAAGACGGTAGAGTTGGGAGATGGAAGCTCCAGAGATGCTCAGAGTAAATCATCAGGAGACTATTGCCTGACCTGCCTCCAACAGTGAAATGAACAAGAGATAGATTTGAGGTGAACTTCTGAAATATTGTCTCCCCTCATCACCCCAAAGTGTTCATGGAACCTTGACTAATAGTACAGTCTCCTTGTTTCATAGATCACTGGGGAGGTCTGTCTACTGTGTCCTGTGAAGTGAAGTGAAGTGAAGTGAGGTGAAGTCGCTCAGTTGTGTCTGACTCTTTGTGATCCCATGGACTGTAACCTACCAGGCCCCTTCGTCCACGGGATTTTCCAGGCAAGAATACTGGAGTGGATTGCCATTTCCTTCTCCAGGAGATCTTCCCCACCCAGGGATCGAATCTGGGTCTCTGCATTGTAGACAGATGCTTTACCATCTGAGCCACCAGGGAAGTCTGTGGCTGTACCTCTGTAGAGGGTACTGTGCTCTGTACCCTCTACTAAAACTTTTACCAACATAAACAATTTAATGATATTTTCACCATTGCAAAATGTGTAATTGGTGTGACCACTTCAAATACACACACCCAGGGTCGGTTTCACAGGCAAACAGGCTATGCGGTTGCATGGGTCCAATGTGCTTAGAAGGGTCCCATATTTAATTTTAAGCTCTGATATTTCTGTCTTAAAATTCTTAAGTTTTGAACAAAGGGCCCCATATCTTCATTTTGTACTGGGCCTTGAAAATGATGTAGCCAGTTCTGATTGGGTGAAATGAGAAGGATTAGAAATCATGATCAGCTGTGTAAAGGTAGGGTAGATTGCTCTTTCAATCATGACAAGACCCAATATTTAAATCCTAGAATTCGGGATTTCCCTGGTGATCCAGTGGTTAAGAATCTGCCTTCCAACTCAGGGGACACAGGTTCAATTCCTGGTCAGGGAACTAAGCATTTCATGAGCAGTGGGTCAACTAAGCCCAAGAGAAACAATTACTGAGCCTGTGGGCTCTGGAGCCTATGTGCCCCAACTAGAGAAGACGACGTGCTGCAATGAAGACCCAGCACAGCCAAAAGTAGAAGAAAAAAATCCTAGAACTTAATGAATTTGAGAATAACATATCCATGTTAAAACTTTTCCATGGAGCTTCCCTGGTGGTTCAGTGGTTAAGACTCCGAGCTCCCAATGCAGGGGGCCCAGGTCTGATACCTGGGCAGGGAACTAGATTCCATGTGCTTCAACTAAAGATCTCGTGTGTTGCAACTAGGACCTGGAGCAGCCAAATAAATAGATAAGTAAAAATAAATATTAAAAAATAAAACTTTCCCATAGCCCTCCATTACATAAAATTCATGCTAACATCAGAAAATCATGACGCAGAAGAAACTAAGGAAGTCCTGCTTCTTTGTTCTCCACAAGGCTGGTGCTGTGGAGAAGCATCTCTTCTGGGACATCCATGAGTGTGGGAAAAACTGGCATATATCTTGTAGGTCAATACATTTTCTAAATTTACTTTTCATGTTAACATATACATATGGATATCTTGGGCTTCCCAGGTGATGCTAATGATAAAGAACCCACCTGCCAATGCAGGAGATGTAAAAGATACAGGTTCAGTCCCTGGGTTGGGAAGATTCCCTGGAGGAGGGCATGGCAACCCACTCCAGTATTTTTGCCTGGAGACTCCCACGGACAGAGGTGCCTGGTGGGCTACGGTCCATAGGGTTGCATAGAGTCAGACATGACTGAAGCAACTTAGCATGAACACAAGGATATCTTAAATCTGTTCTAAAATGAAATCAGGTATAAAAATGTAAACATGGTATAGGTTATGTATGGAACTGTGCCCCACTCCCCTAAAAAAGTTATCTTGGAATCCCAAACCATAGTGCCTCATAAAGTCAAAGTGAAAGTGACATCAGTCGTGTCCGACTCTTGGCGACCCCATGGACTCTAGCCTACCAGGCTTCTCTGTCCATGGGATTTTCCAGGCAATAGTACTGGAGTGGATTGCCATTTCCTTCTCCAGGGGATCTTCCCAACCCAGGGATGGGACCCAGGTCTCCCGCATTGTAGACAGACGCTTTACCATCTGAGCCACCAGGAAAGTGTTGGAAATAGTATTTTATAGACTTAATTTAAGTTAAACTAGGTCTTGGGTGGCCCTAATCCAAAATGACTGGTGTCCTTAGGAAAAGGGGGAATTTGGACACAGAGACAGACAAGCATAGAGGGAAAATGACATTGAGAGACATAGAGAGCAGGTCATCCACAAGCCAAGGGGAAGGACCTGGAGCAGACCCCTGCCTTACAGTCTTCAGAAGGAACCAGCATTGCCAATACCTTGCTTTTGGTCTTGTAGCCTCTAAACTGTAAGGCAATAACTTTCTCTTGTTAAAGCCACCCAGTGTGTGGCACTTTGTTATAGCAGCCCTAGAAAACTAACACGGTTGTTATTGCTTGGCCACTAAGTCGAGTTCAACTCTTTTGCTACCCATTGACTGTAGCCCACCAGGCGCCTCTGTCCAGGGGATTTCCCAGGCAAGAATACTAGAGTGGGTTGCCATTTCCTTCTCCAGGGGATCTTCCTGACCTAGGCATTGAATTGAACCCATGTCTCTTGCATTGGCAGGCAGGTTCTTTACCACTGAGCCACCTGGGAAGCCCACTAAACTAATATGGCATGTATATGTAAATATAATATCATCATAGTAATTCTATCATTGCATATTTAGCCAAGCTATCTAAGATGGGTATACTAAAAATCTAATTTCACAAAGCACAAATGAAAGTCAGCTTTATTGGTCATAAAATGGTGTGCGTGTTCAGTCATGTCCGACTCTTTGCAACCCTGTGGATTGTAGCCCGTCAGGCTCCTCTGTCCATGGGATTTTTCAGGCAAGTATACTGGAGCAGGTTGCCATTTCCTCCTCCATGGGATCTTCCTGACCCAGGGATTGAACCTGCATTTCCTGAGTCTCCTGCATTGGCAGGCAGATTCTTTACCATTGCGTATTGATTATAATCACCCTCTAAATAAAGAAAGAGATCTGGATTGATGCCATGAAATAAATTTACCTTCACATGCCTGAATTAAGCCATGAGGAGCCACAATATTCTTCCTTTTATACTTTTCTGAATGCTTAAAGGCATTTATTTCCTGACTAAAAGTCATGAATTGGCTGTTCTCCCGTAGTCTCATGGGAGACATGGATTTCGGTGTTACGTCTTCCTTGAACTCTTCCATTTCTTCCAGTTTTGGTCTGTATTTGTTAGTTAATGTTGGCATCCATCAAATTGGAAAGAACAGTTGGGTTTCAGCTCAGACTTTGTTTAAAAATATTGTGAAAGGTAATACAGAAGTTACAAGACAATTGTTGTCCATCTCATTCCTCTTGGATACCTTGTTGATAACACCTCTTATGTCACTTGGTTTTAATTCTGCAGACTGATAGAAGACTATTTATGGAGGCAAGAGAGAAAGGGCATCCTGAAGAAGAAGAAATTTTCCTGTTATGAAGTTAAGTGGTCCAACACCTATAAAGAAATCAATCCAAGCAAAACTCTAGTTACTGGCAAAAGGAACTTCGTTAGGGTGGGGATATTTGACTCTGAAGTGGATGATAAATTCAGGAGCTAAGATTTTGGATGTTGGGTTGTTTGGTTTTGCTCTAGATGTAAAACCAGATGAACAATTCTAGGCACTTAAGAATTTGGAAACCACATTTCCTTTTGGCATCAAATAAGAAGGAAAATCTCAATTGAGGCAGTGGGGTCCAAACTAATTTCAAATGTGAGAAGTCTGTAAATCACAATGCCAGTACCTGAAACCGAGGGACTCTGGCCATAGGCTGTGGTTGAAGACTTCAAGCCAATGTCAGGACTGTGGCCACAAGACAGGAAGTAAGACCAGGAAACTGCACAGGGGCAGACATTTCTACTGAAGGCACAGCCGGTTTGGTAAGCCAGGAGGGAGACAGCCAAGAGCACCAGGGTAGCATTCAGACAGGACTCTGGTCAAGCAGAGACAGAGGTGGAATCAGTGCCTGGGAGAAACAGACAGTCCTCAAGGCTTGCCCCTCCTCTGTGGCACAGCTGCCCAAGGGGATGATGAGAGGGCAAAGGTAGCATGGGGAAATGAGAGTTGGCAGTCCCTAGTTTAGAGGTTCAAAAACAAAATGGAGACCAAGTAGCTCTGAAATATCCATGCCAAAGTTAGGACTTTCTAAAACACCAGTGCTTCAAGATGGATCTATATAGATTATGAATATATATCTATATAGATTATGGCCGGAGTCCCCAGCCCCCGGGCCATGGACCGCTATTGTTCCGTGGCCTGTTAGGAACTGGGCCACGGAGCAGGAGGTGAGCGGGTTCAAGCCAGTGAAGCTTCATCTGTGTTTACAACCGCTCCCCATCAGTCACATTAACTCCTGACCTCTACCTCTTGTCACATCAGTGGTGGCATTAGATTCTCATAGGAGCATGAACCCTACTGTAAACTATGCATGCAAGAGACCTAGGTTGCACGCTCCTTATAAGAATTATCCCGAAACATCCACCACACACTCCCAGTCCATGGGAAAATTGTCTTTCATGAAACCAGTCTTTGGTGCCCAAAAGGTTGGGGACCACTGGATTATGAAACTAATCTCAAAATTTATATTATACAGAATATATAATAATTGTATATGGATTATTGGATCTGAACTAGGTAACATCTAAGTCTCATTGCATTACCTTGAAATACTTATTAATGATGGGAAAAAGAGCTGAGGGGCTTTCATTCAACAAGTAATTGTTAAGTTTCTTCTATGAACCCAAGTCTGTATGATGCACTGTGGGTACAGAGATGAAAAAGACTCCATTTCTGCTCTCAGAGAGCTCACAGACTTGAAAGGTAGATGGAAGGCAGATACCACAGAGTGGCCTGATTTGCAGTGCAGGGCTATGTGCCGGCGTGGGTCTGGAGTGTAAGAAGGGCTTGCAGGCAGCAGTCTCACTGAGGAATGATGACTACAGGAGGACTTGTCCTGAAGCTGAGTTTGCAGACAAGCATATTATTTCTTACCCTGATTGTTTGCTTATTTGGGGTAACGTGAGGATGGATTTTGGCACCAGCAGAACTGGAACTAGGGTAAGATGTGTGAGGTATTTGCCGTAAGTGCCAAAAAAAAAAAAATCAGTAATCCAGACAAATGAAATTTTAATGCAAAATTAAAAAATCAAAATTAATACAAAAAATCTACAATTAACAAAATATTAAAAATTGCAGTAAAGACAGGATCAGTTCTGAGCCATATTGGATCCTCAAGCAAGAGGAAAAATCAGTGATACTGATCCTATTTTTATCTAAAATTTTGATGCTTTATTCCTCTTGAATGGTTTGCATTAATTTTGATTATTAAAAGAATTGTATTGGAACTTCCCTGGTGGTCCAGTGGTTAAGACTCAGCACTTGCACTGCATGGAACTCAGGTTCAATCCCTGGTCAGGAAACTAAGATTCTGCATGCCCTTTGGCCTGCAGCCAAACCACCCCCCCCCCCCCCCCCCCCCGCCCAAAGCCCAATCCCCACCTCACCAAAACCATTGCATTTAAGTATTATTTATCTTCATTTTGTTAGGCTAGTTGAAAAATACTGCATGATTCCACTTATATGCAGTATGCAGACTAGACAAATTCCTAGAGACAGAAAGTAGAATCGTTTTTACCAGAGGCTAGGGTGAAAGGAGAAGGGAGTTTAATGGGTGCAGAGGTTCTGTTGGGAAGCTGAATAATTCTGGAAATGGAAAGTGGTGATGGATGCATAACATTGTAGATAGACTTAATGCCACTGAATTCTACACTTTAAATGATTAAACAGTAAAGTTTATGTTATGTATATTCTCCCACAATAAAAACATTATTCATCTCAATTACTGGGTGTTTTGACATGTCCTGAAATGTGCCATTTCATCAGATGTCCCATTTTCCTCACTCCAGTTCCCAGCCTGGCACCAGCACCTTATACACAAGGTTTAGAGGTATCACAAAGAAAAGGAAGATCCTGTGGGGGATGGGGAGGCCTGGCAAGGGAGTTATTACCTGAGCCTCAAAGAGGAGAATGGGAAGACTTCCCAGGAGGAGGGCTAGCACGTGGACAGCACGGAAGTGTTAGCCCCTGGAGGAAGGCAGGGGGCCAGTGATACTGGAGGAGCAGGTGTGGTAGGGTGGAGATTTAGGAAACGATATAGCAGAAGTAGGCTGGGGCCACCTCGTGGAGGACCCGATGTGAGGGTTAACTTCCATCTGTAGACAGTGGTGGGCTGTTGAACATTATACCCAGAACAAACATTTGTTTCTAGAGCGCTATGAATGGTGTGGGGTGTGAATGAGAAGGGAAGAAGACCTGGAGCCCAGAGAGCACCTAGGATGCTGTGATGATCACCAGGGAGAATGGAACGGGGCTGGTGCAAAAGCCAACAGGAGGGACAAAGACTTGAGATAGATTTAGGGGGTCGAATTGATAGAGTCTATCCTTCTGAGACATAGACTTTACAACTAGGTAAAAAAGGGCTGTTGCTTGAATGATTCTTAAGATTTACTGTTAACAAGAGGAGGCTGCCTGGAGTGATAGTTTTGAGCTTGGTTTCTAGAAGCCAAATTATGTCTCTGCCACCTACTGACTGAGTGACTTTAGAAAAGCTTCTCATCTTCTGGGTGCCTCAGTTTCTCCATTAGTAATGTGTGAATAATGTTAGTAACTACCTCATAGGATTATCATGAGGATTAAGTGAGTTACTATTTGTGAAGTACTTAGCACTCACTGGGCACATGTGCTCAGTGGCTTCAGTCATGTCTGACTCTTTGTAGCCCACCAGGCTCCTCTGTCCATGGGATTCTCCAGGCAAGAATGCTGGAGTGGGTTGCCTTGCCCTCCTCCAGGGGATCTTACCAACCCAGGGATTGAACCCATAACTTTTATGTCTCCTGCTTTGGCAGGCAGGTTCTTTACCACTACCGGGCACATATTAAGTTCTAAATGAGTGCTTGTTAAAATAGCCAAAATAAAATAATCTTTCCAAAGCATTGTCAAAGATTAGGATGAAATTCTAGTACTTTGTAGTGTGGGGTCACCATGAAGTATGCTTGGGTCTGGGAAGCTGAGAGATCTGGAGTCTGTTATTTGTACAGAGACATCCAGAACTCCCAGCCAGTAGACTTTAGGATTGGAGGACTGTCCATTTTGTAGGAGGCTTGGCCACTATTTTCTCATTTCCGGAGACAAAATCTGATGACTCAATTTGCTGCAGGAATTTGGTGAATTGCTGGGAAAGATTTATTGGCTTTTACAATATTTTTTGGAGTCAGTTTTATAGAAACGCTGTCATAAAGGCATGGACACCCATGGCAATTTCACATCCAATGACTTGACCATCTCTGCCTGGCAAGTAGTTGCTTTTCATAGACTCGTTGCTCTGCCTGGAATGCTCCCCCTCAACCTCCAGTAACTCGCCTTCTTTCTCCTGCTCTCAATTCTAATGTCACTTCCTCGGCGACACTGTTGCCCACTCTCCCAGACTTTATATGCCCTGTGACGCCATGCACGTTCCTCTGTGTTCTTTGCTGTGGCTTATAAGATGTTCATTCTGGACACAAGCAGGTTTTATTGATTTATTTTTGTTCACCGTTATATTATTGATGTCTGTGCAGTGCCAGGGCATTGTCAGTACTCACTAAATGCTTATTGAACACAGTGGCATTTTTGTTGAATAGTGAATGACTGTACTTTTACCAGGCTATACACCCCAGCCACCCAAAGGGTCTCCTGGTTTTCTGGATCCATAGACATTCTTTTGGTAGTAAATGGTCAGGGATTTTAGCTATGTTCAGGTCAGGTTTTATAATCTGTATGGGGTCTGATGCTTAGGGATTTCTTCCTGCAGACTCAAGCTCTTCATCGGTGTCTGGAGCATAAGCTGAGTAGGACAGAATCAGAGCCTGCCATCTCAAGTGGGCTGTCCTTGTTCTGCTGTGGTTCTCCAGGGACTGCCTCAAAGATGGCCAGTAATGCTGGTCTCTTGTCCAGGGGTCGGAGTATTACACAGAGCCGAAAGAGTTGAGTCCTCTTAGTTTGTCACCCCCCATTAAAAATGGGGAACAATGCCATGGAGGTGTCATCCGTTCTAATGTGACTGGCTCTATTAAATGCTGGAAATAATAATGAGAGAAATGTGAGCCTATCTTTGCTGCAGTGTGTGTTGCTGAGGAAATAAAGAACGTTGTATTCAAACCCTCATTTCCCCTCTTAACTAAAAAGGATTTCAGCATCAAACGACTTTGTACCCAGATTTCCCGCTTGTAAAAACTCAGCCTGCAAGGCAGACCAGCAGGGGGCGCTGCTCCTCTTCCTAAGAATCATGTGGATAGCACTGGAAGACCGTGACATCTGGATTATGGACCAAAGATGATCAAGTCTGCTATTTATGACAGTCTAGTTACAAACCCCCAAAGAGAAAGCTTTATGATGGTGTAATTTATGTGCTTTCTTTAAAAGTCACATGAAGCTAGTTTGTGTAAGCAATCTGTTGGCCATGTAAAAATGTCCTCTTTTAGTCTGGGCAAGTCACCATGTGAAAGAAAGGAAGACCCCAGCTTTGGGAACAGTGATTTAACAGGATCCAAATTCACACATCAGTTCAAGGTCATCTGAGTTGTTAGGGGTCATAGGAACTTGGATGTGAGTTTTCAGTGAATAAGGATACAAGTTGAAAGATGATTATGATAAATGAAGAGGGGGCATTTCATAGTTGTTAAACTAAATATCTCAATCTGATTTTGGCTTAAGGGAGGCCTTCAGAGAAAACTTAAAATGAGTGGAAAGTTAAAGAGAAGCAAGTGGTTTCATCTGCAAGGGCGTAGATGGTTTATCTAACTCTCTGGGATACAGTTTTGGTTTGAGGAGTCTGGGCTTTTGAAAGTCTGAGCCATCTGACTAGAGATTGCTCCTGAAGGCTTCTCCAGTTCCAGCTGGGTCTTGGGTTTCTTCCAGGGTTTTGTCATTGAAGACTGGCGTGGATAGTCACATCAGTAACCCGGGCTCCTTCTCTTCACACAGCTTGAGGCCTCTCTGCTTCTGTGGCTGAAACAGAGGCAGATAGTGAGAGAGGGCTCCACTTCCCCCAGGGGGTGATGGCTCTTCACCAATCTCCAGGGTGGACTGCTGAAGGTTAGGGGTGCAGTAATCACTCCACTTCTTTACATGATCCAAGCTTCTTTGATTACTTTTTGGTAATTCCCAAATTTCCTTGTTGGCTATTTGATAATCACTATGAGGGAATGTTACTAATTCCTTGTATGCATGCTAAGTTTCTTCAGTCATATTTGACTCTTTGTGACCCTATGGACGTAGCCTGCCAGGCTCCTCTATCCATGGGATTCTCCAGGCAAGAATACTAGGGTGGGTTGCCTCCTCCAGGGAATCTTTCCAGGCAAGAATACTAGGGTGAGTTGCCTCCTCCAGGGAATCTTTCCGACCCAAGGATTGAACTCACGTCTCTTATGTCTCCTGCACAGACACACAGACAGGTGTTTTTTTTTTTTTCCCCACTAGTGCCACCTGGGAACTTGGGAGATTCTGAGGGACAGGGAGGCCAGGCATGTTGCAGTCCATGGGGCTGCAAACAGTTGGACATGACTGGGCGACTGAACAATAACAATGAGGGAATGTGCTTCCCTGGTGGCTCAGCCGTAAAGAATCTACCCGCAGTGCAGGAGACGCAGGAGAGGCAGATTCGAGCCCTGGGTCGGGAAGATCCCCTGGAAAAGGAAATGGCAACCCACTCCAGTATTTTTGCCTGAAAGTCCCATGGATGGAGAGGTCTGGTGGGCTACGGACCATGGGGTTGCAAAGAGCAGGACATGACTGAAGTGCTGAGTGCACACGTGAGGGAATGCTGAATCACTTCCAGGGAAAGTGGAGGCAAGGCTGTTCCAGGAACCCCTCTGAGATGGAGTGGTAACGGTGGGTGACAGAGGAAGGCAGGTGATCTATCCCTCCAGCTGAAGGTGTGTGTCTCATTCAGTTTTCTAGCCATAAACATTTCCCAGGAACCAGCATCGTTAGTACCTGTTTCGTTAGTCCTGGGGCTGTTTCTAGCACCTCAATTCTTTCGTATTAATGAGGGACACAAAGTTTACTTCCCTGCTGCTTCAAGCTGGCAGAGTGGGAATTCTGTTAGAAGCTGGCCCTGCAAACCTTGAGGCTTGGTTGGAAATTTGATTTGGGGAAGCTAAATAATGATCAATCCATTGTTATTTTAAAAAGGCCAATATTTCATATCAGGTGCCACATGCAGCCTCCCTAATAGGTGATCTGTGAAACTTTTTTTCCTTGTGAAGAATAATACCTTCCAGGGACTTCCCCAGTGGTCCAGTGGTTAAGACTCAGTGCTTCCAATGCAGCAAGTATGGGCTCCAGTCCTGGTTGGGGAACTAAGATCCCACATGCATGGTACTGCTAAACAAACAAACAAACAAACAAAAAACATTCAAAGCTCCCAGTGTTCAGAAATTTGCCTTCCCTCATGGCGGCCTCTCTGAGGCAGAGGTACTGCTGATGGTCACGTGGGGGCTGACCGGAGGTGTGGGAAAATGACCCACACCTGTGTCTTGACCCCAACTTAGAACAGGGCTTTGCTGATTTGCCTTTTCATACTGTTCATGGGGTTCTCAAGGCAAGAATAGTGAAGTGGTTTGCCTTTCCCTTCTCCAGTGGACCACAGGAGTCGGCGATGCACAGGGAAGCCTGGCATGCTGCATCCATGGGGTTGCAAAGAGTCAGACACTCCTGAGCAACTGAACTGAACTGAACTTGCTGACTTGGGGGTGGATTGGGCAACACCAGGCACAGGAGCGCAGGCAGATGTTGGGATGTTTAGAGCAAAGGGCCTGTTCCTCTTTGTGGGTTGGGATTGATTAATGGGGGTGGGGCCAGTGCAGATTCAGCCAGCCGAGTCTCCTGCTGGCAGGAGAGCTCGAGTTTGAATACTTTTTGTAAAGACTTCGTGGAGGTCTTTAGAAAGAGGATAAAGTCCCCATGTGTCTAGAGGTTTAGTGGGAGGTCTTCCTATAAGCCGGGGTGTGGATTCGATGAACCCTCAAAGTTTTTCAACATTCTGATTCTGTGGTCAAGATTCGGCACACACATGTGGCCACAAAGGAAATAAAATAGGGATCTAATGGAAAGTATGTTGTATATCTTTAGTTCCTGCCTATTTCCAAATGGGAGATAATCTGCTGGATGCTGCAAGATTGGGCCTATTCTGTCTCTGTTTCAAGAACTCAGAGGGGTTGGTTCTCATTATCTTAGCCTTAGCATTCTACCTTAATGTAGAAACATTTATTTCAAATTCTTCTTAAAAACCTGAAGCAAAGGATCTGAGAAAATGTACATTTCAGGATGTTACAGATGTACTTATTTGTTTATTTATTTATTTATATTTTACATTTTCTTGGATTGTGGTATAGTTGAGATTCTTGCCTGGGAAATCCCCTGGACATAGGCTTCTGGCAAGGTATTCTCCATGGGGTTGAAAAGAGTCGGACACGACTTAGTAACTAAGCAATAAGAACAAATAGTTGGTGTACAATATTACATAAGTTACATATTACTTATGTATTACATAAGTATAATATTTTACTTATGTACAATATTACATAATATTACATAGTGATTCACAATCTCATTCCATCACTTCGTGGCAAATAGAGGGGAAAAAAGTGGAAGCAGTGACAGATTTCATGTTCCTGGGTTCCAAAATCACTGCAGACGGTGACTGCAACCATGAAATTAAAAGACGTTTGCCCCTTGGAAGGAAAGCTGTGATAAACCGAGAAAGTGAGGAAAGTGAAAGTCGCTCAGTTGTATCTGACTCTTTGCAACCCCAGGGATTCTCCAGGCCAGAATACTGGAGACCTGGGTAGCCATTCCCTTCTCCAGGGGCTCTTCCCAACCCAGGGATCGAACCCAGGTCTCCTGCATTGCAGGGGGATTCTTTACCATCTGAGCACCAGAGAAGCCCAAGAATACTGGAGTGGGTAGCCTATCCCTTCTCCAGTGGATCTTCCTGACCTAGGAATTGACTAGATGGATCTTTGGTGGCAAGGTGATGTCTCTGCTTTTTAATACGTTCTCTAGGTTTATCATGGGCTTCCTGCGTAGCTCAGCTGGTAAAGAATCCGCCTGCAGTGCAGGAGACTGGTTCAATTCCATGGGGTTGCCATGAGTCAGATACAACTGAGCGACTTTCACTTTCCTCACTTTCTCGGTTTATCACAGCTTTCCTTCCAAGCGGCAAACGTCTTTTAATTTCATGGTTGCAGTCACAGTCTGCAGTGATTTTCTGTTTCCAGCAGTCATATACTGATGTGAGAATGGACCATAAATAAGACTGAGCACTGAAGAATTGATGCATTTCAATTGTGCTGAAGAAGACTTTTGAGAGTCCTTTGGACTGCAAGGAGATCAAACCAGTCCATCCTTAAGGAAATCAACCCTAAGTATTCATTGGAAGGACTGGTGCTGCTGCTGCTGCTGCTGCTAAGTCACTTCAGTCATGTACGACTCTGTGCGACCCCAAAGACGGCAGCCCACCAGGCTCCGCTGTCCCTGGGATTCTCTAGGCAAGAACACTGGAGTGGGTGGAAGGACTGGTGCTGAAGCTGAAACTCCAATACTTTGGCCACCTGATTCACAGAGCTGACTCACTGGAAAAGACCTTGATGCTGGAAAAGATTGAGGGCAGGAGGAGAAGGGGATGACAGAGGATGAGATGGTTGGCTGGCATCACTGACTGAATGGACATTATCTAAGCAAACTCTGAGAGATAGTGAAGCCTGGTGTGCTGCAGTCCATGGGGCTGAAAAAATAACACACAATTTAGGGACTGAAAAACAACAGCAACAAATTATTCCATTTATAGTTATTATGAAATACTGGCTATATTCCCTGTGTTGAACAATGTCTACTTGTAGAGTAATTTTAAATATTTTGCTCATTTATTTATTTTTGGCAGTGCTGGGTTTCCATTGCTATGGAGGCTACTCTCTGGTGCGTGAACTTGTAGTTGTTGTGGCTTCTCTCGGTGCAGAGCACAGAGTCCAGGCCAAGCAGGCTTCCGCAGTCGTGGCACGTGGGCTCAGTAGCTGAGGCTCCTGGGCACTAGAGCACAGCTTCAGCAGTTGTGGTGCACAGGCTTAGCTGCTCTCTGGCATGTGGGATCTTCCCGGATCACAGATTGAACCCATGTCTCCTGCACTGGCAGGTGAATTCGTTATCACTGAACCACCAGGGAAGCTTGAGTGTTTACTTTATACATAACAGTTCATACCTCTTAATCTTCTACCCCTCTCACCACCCCGCTTCTCTCTCCCCACTGGTAATCACTAGTTTGTTCTCTATACTTGTGAGTCTGCTATTTTTCATTAGATTCACTAGTCTGTTTTATTTTTAAATTCCACATATAAGTGATTTAATACAGTATTCATCTTTTTCTTTCAGTCTTTTTTCATTTAGCATAATACTCTCCACGCTCATCCATGTTGTTGCAAATGGCAACATTTCCTTCCTTTTTATGGCTGAGTAGTATGCCATTGATTATTTACCTCATATCTTTATCCATTCATCTGGTGGTGGACACATCTTGGCAACTGTAAATAATGTTGCTTTGGGGTGCATGTATCTTTTCAAATCAGGGTTTTTGTTTTTTCCAATATATACCCAGGAGTAGGATTGCTGGGTCATATGGTAGTTCTATTTTTAGTTTTTTGAGACACCTCCATACTTTTTCCCACAGTGGCTGTAAACTATTTACATTCCCACCAACAGTGTATGAAGGTTCCCTTTTCTCCACATCACAGATGCACTTTTTGGAAATCATTCATTTCTACCCCTCACTCCTTAATTCCGTACAAATAATTTGGTTTCTCTGTTAACATTTAAAATTGGTCCCAAAAGAAATAACAAGTGTCCAACAAGTGTTTTACAGAAAGTGTCTTTTTCTTTCTAGATGTTTCTTGCTTGAAACACCAGGATCTTGTGGTTGGATAAAATATGTTTTGAATACCCAGGGAGGGCCTCCTTTTGAAGGCATATATATTGCCGTCTCTCTCAAGATTTGAACTTACTCAGAGAAGAAAGGTGAACTGCATTTGTTCCAAGTAAAATATACATCTGTGTGATTCACCATCACACCACTATTTCATTATAAACAAATACTGACCTTGTTCTTCTGATGTGAAGCCAGATGGGGTGTGAAATATAGTAAGGAGAACAGTCGGATGCAGAAATAAGAACATTCCAAGTAACAGAAACAGAATATTTAAAAGCAGTAAAGAAGGTCCCAGTTTGATCTTTCTAATTCCTGTTCTGCTACTGACCTTGGGAAAGATCATGCAGTAGTGATCAGTCACTTAGGGAAAATTGCCTACATTATCTCAGATTGCCAGTTGGATTATTTTGTCTTTAGGATCTATTTGTTGGAAGGTTTTTTCTTTCTTTAGGCCTTAAGGACGTCTTTTGAGAACTCTTTTTCGTGTGTGTGTGTGTGTATGTGAACTTTTGACCTAAATACCAGCTTCCATTCGGATGCTGAACAAATTCTCTCCTTTCAATGGGGCTGGGAGCTTTACTCCCCACCATGATTTTTCTCAGTGTGACATCCTGGTAAAAGGCTTTTGAATGGTAGAGGAACTTGGCAAATGTTATATTAGAGGAAAGAAGAGGAACACAAGTTGGGAAAAATGCTCCAGATGTGGGATTTTAGCATCAAATGATGGAGAAGGCGATGGCACCCCACTCCAGTCCTCTTGCCTGGCAAATAGGATGCATGGAGGAGCCTGGTAGGCTGCAGTCCATGGGGTTGCACAGAGCTGGACACGACTGAAATGACTTAGCAGCAACAGCAGCGTCAAATGAAAACCACTGCCAGGGTTTAGTGTCTTCTTTTGTAAAGCAGGGATAAAAGGAGGATTAAATGAGATAATACAGTTTCTTCTACAATGTAATAGATGTTTTATTAAAAATTGAGACATGATAGAATTTCATCTAATAGAAATGATAGGGCTTATGGGAAAAATAGAATTGGGTGGAACATTCAACACATGTAGAGTCTAGTAAGGAATGCTCTTCTAAAAGCCCAATAAAAGTTTTAAACATTTTAAGTCCCTAATACATTTTAAAAAGACTGCAGTACCTAGAGCACTTTGCCTTTCAGAAAGCATGAGGTGTTCTTGGTGGACCTGTACAGTGAAGTGTGCGGGCTTCTGAGTTATGGAGAAGAGGGGGAGGGAAGGGAACTGAAGGACAGCATGCTATGGCTCCAGGGCTGCTCTGGTTTGCTTGTCCTATCTTCCTTCTGCATTAACTTAAAAAAGAAATCCAGTGTTTGTTGTTGTGCCATTTCCTCCTTTCCTTATGGAGCTGCACCTATGGCTCCAAGTGAGATGCAAAGTCACAAAGTGCTGGCTGCTCTGCATGGTGGAGTCGTGGCTGTCCGGGCCATACAGGTGCCTGTCGCCTGATGCCTGCAGCCTTCAGCTTGAGTGTGCTCAGCCCTGGTGCTCAGCCACACCATCAGTGTCTGCATCAGCAGTAGCACCATTTTTTTAAAAACATTGGAACATAGTTGCTTTACAATATTGTGTTAGTTCTGCTGAACAGCAGAGTGAATCAGCTCTACATACACATATACCCCTCTTCCTTGGATTTCCTTCTCATTTAGGTCACCACAGAGCACTGAGTTCCCTGTGCAATGTAGTGGATTCTCATTAGTTATCTATTTTATAGATAGTGTCAATAGCTATATTTGTCAATCCCAATCTCCCAGTCCATCCCACCCACCCCTTTCCCCTCTTAGTATCCATACATTTGTTCTCTGCGTCTGTGTCTCTATTTCTGCTTTGCAGGTAAGTTCACCTGTACCCTTTTCCTAGATTCCACATGTATGCATTAATATATGATATTTGTTTTCATTTCTGACTTTTTCCATTCTGAGGGACAGTCTCTAGGTCCATCCATGGCTCTGCAAATGGCACAATTTCTTTCCCTTTTAGGACCGAGTAATACTGTATTATATATGTATATGTACCACATTCTCTTTATCCATTCCTCTGTTAATGGACATTCAGGTTGCTTCCATGTCCTGCCTGTTAAAAACAGAGCAGCACAGCTTTTTGCAGCCTCTTCAGGCTTGTTTGAGAGACCCTGCAGGCTTCACCATCCCTCCCGCTCAAAACCTTTCTTTGATTTTTGCTGCATTGTCACTGATGGTGCATTTCAATTTTCTTGGGCCTCTTGTTGTGATAAAACAAGTTCTCCTGTTTCTTTCTATATGTTTTATCATTGTAAGCTTCAGCGACAGACTATCCTCTCTTCTGAGAACATTTACCTTGCTTCACATGACAGGTTGAAAGTTGTATATAAGTAAAAAGAAATACAACATCTTTAAAGTTGTATAGGAATAAAAAAGGTTAATTGAATATTGCTTTTTTTTTTCTGGTTGTGCCATGTGGCATGAGGGATCTTAGTTCCTCAACCAGGGAGTGAACCTGTGCCCCCAGCAGTGAATGCATGGAGTCTTAACCTATGGACTGCCAAGAAAGTCCCTGAATCATGTTTTCTTTTTGAAAACGAGTGCATTTATCCCTAAACCTATATGCAAACTACACTCTGGGTAAGGTATTTAAAAACAAGGATTCCACGTCTGTGTCTCTGTTTCTGTTTTCCTTTAAGATCACCTATACCATTTTTTCTAGTATGGACACCCTAGAGGGGAATGGGGTGGTGTTAAATTGGGAGATTGGGACTGATATATAAACACTAGTGATACTATTTATAAAATAGATAACTAATGAGAACCTACTGTGTAGCATGGGGAAGTCTACTCAATGTTCTGTGGTGACCTAAATGGGAAAGAAATTTAAAAAAGAGGGGGTAATGTGTATGTATAGCTGATTCACTTTGCTATACTTGTTTGTAGTAAAAACTAACACAGCATTGTAAAGCAACTATACGCCAATAAATAGGAATTTTAAAAAATAAGAATTTCAGAGCCCACCCCTAGACCACGCTCAATCAGCCCCTCCAGGTGTGGGAATCAGCATGTCATGTTCAAAATCTCTCCAGGCTGCTCAGAGGCACACCCCTGGCTAAGAAATGTTGACTTAGAAATTCGACATGAGTCATTAATATCGACATGCAGTTAATGTCAGGCTGATAAATTATTGACGGAAATGCCAAATGTAAAAACGTGTGAATCTTAAGGGCTGATTAAAAGTTGAAATTGGCCTTGCACTCAAGTCTTTCAAGGCATATTTTGGATATGTTAACTAGTTATCAATTCTGCATGATTAGTTCAGGTGGGAAGGACAAAGCGTGGCAGAGTTTGGGTATGTTTATTTTTTCCAATGCACTTGTTCTTCTTAATGAATTAAATTAACTTAGATTGTTATGTGTTGAAGGATCATGGACCCATGATGACCATAATGATTGTTATTAATCATTTAGGAACTTCCCCCAATATTTTGCAAACACTATGTCTTAAAAACTAGTGCATTTATTCCTAACTTGACACAATTGAAATTAAATCGACACAAAATGTCACCATACCATCTGGAATGTTTTTGAGACCCTTGGCACTCCCCAGCACACACAGCATTACTGCTGGGGGTTACCCTCTAAGATTCCTAATAGCTCTGTCTTAAGCATTTTCTGTCCACTTGGCAAGCCTGGCTGGTCACATGGAGGCCATTTACAGCCACACGTGGTCCTCGTTAGCACTTCATTGCTCTGCATCACAAAGTCTAATTCCCCATTGATTAATTGAACACTATCAGCAGCTTTGGAGTAGACTTACTGAGAAGGCAAGCCCACTAAATGCAGGCTGAAGGTGCCATGGTGTAGCATAAAGTCTCTGTTTAGGGTACTTCTATTTTATGATGACTAGCGTTTAATGTGTGGACTTTCCCCCAGAGTGGGAGGTGCCTGTTTAATGATTCCCTCTGCTTCATATAATTGGGAAACACCTCCTCTATTTAAAAATTCATGTTTGGAGGGGTTTTTTGGAGCCTGTGGCAAAAAAAAAAGTAGACATTTATTTTCTTTGAGTGGTGAGCAGAGAGCTGAAAAACAAGTGTGAATTCTCATTTTTGCCACCTTTACCCATGATTTGACAGTTGGTACAGATGACGAACATTAGTTTAGGCAACCTCTGGGAGATAGTGAAGGACAGGGAAGCCAGGTGTGCGGCAGTTCACGGGATCACAAAGAGGTGGACACGACTTAGTAATGAAACAACTACAGATGATGAAAAATGAAGAGTTTGAAATTTGGGAAATTTGTGTGAAGGGATACTTCAGAGAAACTTGTATAAAAGCATGTTGGACATAAAAGGGGAAATTTGGTTTCTAGTTCCTGGAGGGGAAAGTGCTTAGACTGCAGTGTTCTAAGTGCTGCTGCTGCTGCTACTAAGTGGCTTCAGTCGTGTCCGACTCTGTGTGACCCCATAGACAGTAGCCCACCAGGCTCCGCTGTCCCTGGGATTCTCCAGGCAAGAACACTGGAGTGGGTTGCCATTTCCTTCTCCAATGCATGAAAGTGTTCTGGAGAAGTTCAAAACATATCTTAACTACGTTAATGTGTGCTAATGATTTTCACTCAATCAGGCACATGTCATTTTGAGCAAAATAAAAGCTGATATTATTTCACTTCAGTCACTCAGTCGTGTCGGACTCTTTGTGACCCCATGAACCGCAGCCCGCCAGGCCTCCCTGTCCGTCACCAACTCCCGGAGTTCACTCAGATTTACGTCCATCGAGTCAGTGATGCCATCCAGCATGGATGTATGCAAATCAACAGCCAGCCAATTTGGGCCCTAATAATAATAAGAAATGGTGATGGGGGAGTCCATGTGGATACCATCTCAGCTGTGTGCGTGAGGGAACCTTTTAGACTCTTGACGGTACATGCGCTCCTGCTCTAGTGGAAGTTGGGCTGGTCCTTAAATGGGCCAAAGGTTTCCAGGTTTTTTTTTAAATTAATTAATTTATTTGTTTAGCTGGCTGTGCCGGTCTTAGTTGTGGCATTGAAGTTCTTGGTTGCAGAATGTGTGGTCTTTTAGTTGTGGCATGTGGGATCTAGTTCCCTGACCAGGGATTGAACCATGCACCCTGCAATGAGAGTGCAGAGTCTTAGCCACTGGACCATCAGGGAAGTCCCAATACAACTTTCTTTTCACAGGATCCCTGTGTCCCCATGTGTCTTACTCCATTCAGGCTATTGTAACGAAACACCACAGATGGAGTAGCTTATAAACAACAGAAATTTATTTCCTACAGTTCTGGAGGCTGGAAGTCCAAGGTCAGGGAGGGTGGCTGCATAGTTGGGTGAGGGTGCTCTTCTGGGTTGCAGAATTCTCACTGTGTCTTTACAGGGCAAAAGGGCAAAAGAGAGCTTTGGGGTTGAAGGGTGGTTCTTATATTTATAAAATAGATATAGAGTCACGAATGTAGAAAACAGACTAATGGATACCAAAATGGGGAAAGGGTAGGGAAGGATAAATTGGGAAATTTGGGATTGACATATACACACTACTATGTATAAAATAGATACCTAATAAGGACCTATTGTATATCACAGGGAGATCTGCTCAATACTCTCTAGGCCTATATGAGAATAGATTCTAAAAAATAGTGAATATACACAAAAGTGTAACTGATTCACTTTGCTGTTGTAGCAGAAAGTAAAACAACATTGTAAATCAACAATATTCCAATAAGAATGAATTTAAAAAAAGCACTGATCCATCCTGAGGGCTCCACCCTCATGACCTAATAGCATAACTCACCTCCTAACTTCATGACACTGGGCTAGGATTCGGGCGTGTGGATTTTGGGAGGATGTACATTCAGACCACAGCGCCACGTAAATGAACTCATTCTTAGATGCTGGGTGAGGGAATAGCCCTGAATCCACACCCAACCCTTTGTTGGGCTAGGTGCCCCTTCTGCTGCTGCTGCTGCTGCTGCTGCTAAGTCACTTCAGTCGTGTCCAACTCTGTGCGACCCCATAGACAGCAGCCCACCAGGCTCCGCCGCCCCTGGGATTCTCCAGGCAAGAACACTGGAGTGGGTTGCCATTTCCTTCTCCAATGCATGAAAGTGAAAAGTGAAACTGAAGTCGCTCAGTCGTGTCCAACTCTTCGCGACCCCATGGACAGCAGCCCACCAGGCTCCTCTGTCCATGGGATTTGCCAGGCAAGAGTACTGGCATGCCCCTAGGACCACCCAACTACAAATGCATGCTAATGACCAGCTGGTGGGGAATGTGGAACCTAGCAGTGGTTCACCCACAGTTGGGGTGTCCTTTTCTTCAAGGGAACACACTCATTTGTTAATGTTAAGCCTCAAATTCCCAGAATTTTCATGGGTTGCTTTTTATTGGAGAAGTTTTGATAAGTACCCTGGCTCATTAAGAAACTGTAAACACCCAGAGAGAAGGAATGGAAAAATGAATTTCTGGAAACTTTTAGCAGAATATGAGAGACATTTTTTAAAGAGTGGCAGGGTGGAGCCTGAGTGGCAGAGGAGACACCCTGGAGTTGGGAAGGGGCTAGTTAGGGAAGTGAGTGATTAGGGGACCTCCCAAGAGTAGGGGAACTAAGATGGCAAATGTACAGTGGGACTCAGCCTGCCTCAGCCCTGGAGCACAAGCTGACCTTCTTCTGGAGTGTTGGTTTACAAACCTGTGACAAAGTCTATTGGAAGATTTTTTTAGGAGGGGGATAAAAACCTTCCATGTCATAATGAAATCAAAGTAGGAGTTGGGTTATTATTACACTCTTTTGGTGCTAGCTTTTCAGCAGTGTGTTGTTGCAGAAATATAAGTCCATTTAAACGTTGGCTTCTGTGGGTCATCCCCATGCACCAGCCCCAAGCATGCTGTATCCTGCGTCAGACATAGACTGGCGATTCAATTCTTACATGATAGTATACATGATAGAATGCCATTCTCCCTGACCCACAGAGATGTTATGGGGAGGGAGGTGGGAGGGGGGTTCATGTTTGGGAACACATGTAAGAATTAAAGATTTTAAAATTAAAAATAAATTAAAAAAAAAATAAACGTTGGCTTCTTACTTTAACTGTGAAATTAGCCCATTCGCCAGGAGCTAGAGAAAAGTCTGATGACCATAAAGGGAATCAGGAAGTATGTATAGAGAATGAATGATGTTTGCCTGTTTCCAAGAATAATATTACGTCTGTCTGTCTGATCACCATCTCTGTGTAATCACATGCAGCACAGGCACTGACTAGTCAGAGTGTCTGCCTCTGTAGGTGCCAGGCATTAACCTCTTATTTGCTGGACTATACAGATGGTTGGAGAGGAAGGGAGAGAGGGAGCATTCAGGTAGTCTAAAAATGGTTCCACCTTTTAACAACTGGTGCAGCCATATTGGTGATTATCTCCTTAAAACTTACTTAGACTTTCCTTTAATTAGTATTTGGTTTGTTTATTATGATTTTGTATGGGGTTGGGGACAGGAGATGAGATGATGCCTGTGTTTTGTTTTTTTCTTTATATTAGACATATGGGCAATGATGGAAACTTTGGGAGACCTGGGTTGTCTGAATATGGCCAAGGCCAAGGAAACCACTGGAAGCCAATGGTTGTGCTATTAGAGGCTTACTGGTTTTTGAAAGCTGTTTTCAAGATGATTTATTTGCAAAGAAGTACTGCAGGAAAGGTTTTTTAATATCTGTTGAAGGCCACCCAGTTCAACAGTGTAAAAGTTCCTAGACTCAAGTATGATTTCAGACTCATTGTTTAGTTATTTGAAGACTCATTGGTCTTTTTAAGAGGGTGAATGGAATTTTTTAAAATGGGTAAGGCCTTTTTCTGCTCCATTTAGTTCAAATAGTCCAAAAGTGCCAAGAAAATGTTCTCAAGTTCATGTCTTATGTGGTAGACAATTTTGAGCTTGAAGGACTGTAATGTTTATCATTTTAGTGTTTTTATGATCCTGTTCCTCATGGTAGGATAGGAACGTCGTTTTTCTAGGGGAGCGGCATGAAGCCACTTTTCATTTCTAAACTTTAAATCTCAGAGATTGAAAAGTATGATACTTCTTTTCTTAGGATTGTACTGCAAATTCGAGTCTTTTATCTTACAACTGCTGGAGTCATATATAGTTTTTGGTTTAAAGTAGAACAGAAGTATTATTCATGGTTCAATTAAGGTAAGAAATCCTATTCCTTTCACTGAAAGTGCTGTAGTAGAGCTGAAGTCCACCTGTAAATACTGGGAAGAGTGGTTCTCGTATTAATAATAACATTTCCTTTTGTGGACCACCCAGCCGTCTAGCATCAGTTACAATCCATACTCATTATTTTCTCCCCAAATCATCACTTCTGTCAAAAGATAGCTTTTTCCCTTTTGAATTCACTCTACTCAGTGCCTCACTTTTGGAATTCCTTATGGCAAATAGTTTGTACCACAGCAAATTGTGATGAAAGATTATTTGCTCTTAGACTCTGACTTCAGACGTGAGTCTTTATATTAATTCATTCAGCCCACAAATATTTCTTGGATGTCTGATATGTGCTCTATGTCTTTTATATGATAAGGGCTGAATAACTATTGGGTGAAAGAATGAATAAATACCAGTCTATTGGTGCCAACCATCCAGCACTGAGTAGAAGAGAGACAAGCTTTCAGAGCTTGTGGAACTTACAATCTGGTAGAGAAAGAAAATAAATATTAAAAATGACAAACAATTACATAAGCAATGTTTTAAATATTTTATAATTATATAGCTAATCATTTAGCTATTACTACTTAAGGGCTAGTAAGGAAAAGCATATGATGTGTTAAGAATGGTTAATAAAGGGATTTGACCTAATCTGCGAGTGAGGACAGGTTTCCTTGAAGAGGTGGCATTTGAAGTTGAGACCAGAAGGATGAGTAGACATTACACCGATAAAACTTTAGGGGGAAAATGTTTTTTCTGAGGAGTACTCAGAATTCTCCAAATGTAACGGTATCTTTGCATCTCTTGAGTGTAGCCTAGTGCCTTGTACCAAGTAGGTACTCGATAAATGAGAATAAGTAAATCTAAAAAATGAGTACTAAAAACCTATTATGGGTCACCCACTTTAACCTTTATGGCAGAAAGTGAAGAGGAACTAAAAAGCCTCTTGATGAAAGTGAAAGAGGAGAGTGAAACAGGTGGCTTAAAGCTCAACATTCAGAAAACGAAGATCATGGCATCTGGTCCCATCACTTCATGGCAAACAGATGGGGAAACAGTGGAAACAGTGTCAGACTTTATTTTTGGGGGCTCCAAAATCAATGCAGATGGTGATTACAGCCATGAAATTAAAAAATGCTTACTCCTTGGGAGGAAAGTTATGACCAACCTAGATAGCATATTCAAAAGCAGAGACATTACTTTACCAACAAAGGTCAGTCTAGTCAAGGCTATGGTTTTTCCAGTGTTCATGTACGGATGTGAGAGTTGGACTGTGAAGAAAGCTGAGTGCTGAAGAATTGATGCTTTTGAACTGTGTTGTTGGAGAAGACTCTTGAGAGTCCCTTGGATTGCAAGGAGATCCAACCAGTCCATTCTGAAGGAGATCAGCCCTGGGATTTCCTTGGAAGGAATGATGCTAAAGCTGAAACTCCAGTACTTTGGCCACCTCATGCGAAGAGTTGACTCCTTGGAAAAGACTCAGATGCTGGGAGGGATTGGGGGCAGGAGGAGAAGGGGATGACCGAGGATGAGATGGTTGAATGGCATCACCAACTTAATGGACATGAGTTTGAGTAAACTCCAGGAGTTGGTGATGGACAGGGAGGCCTGGCATGCTGCAATTCATGGGGTTGCAAAGAGTCGGACATGACTGAGCTACTGAACTGAACTGAACTTGGGAGGTGAGTATGGCATTTGATCATATCTTCAGTGCTCCCCTCCTACCAGCGTGTTGTGGTTCCTTCTGTATGTCTTTGGTTATAGAATATCTTTTTTGGTAGGTTCCAGTCTTTTTTACTTTGTTCAGCAGTTGTGATTTTGGTGTGGTGTTGAGAGGAGCACTAGGTCCTTCCGCTCCGCCATCTTGTCTTCCTTACGCTAAACACCTGTTATGAGCCAGGCACCATGCTGTGTTTTAGGGATGGTGTTTGTAGTGCTGAGGTTGTGGAGTGGGGCAGAGGAGTTGTGGAGCGGGGACTTTCTCTCAACGTCTTTCCCAAATATCATCGCCACTGTCCTTCACTTTCTCTTAACAGAGTCCCTTGGCTGCCTCCTTTCAGAAGAACCGAGTCCATTGATATGAACTTCCTCAACTTTCTACTTCTGTTTTGTGACTGTCTTCTCTCTGCCCTCTCCCTCCTCAACCTTATCACTGATCTCGGGGCATCTCTTCCCTATCCAGACTGATTTATCCACCTGTGCTCTTGATCGGTCTCTCCTGGACCTCTTTCAGGAGCCAAAGCCATCCTTATTAACCCTCTTTTTTGTTTATGTCCTTGGAGGAGTTTGACCCTATTGACTGGCTCTTTGTTCTTGAAGTGCTCTCCAGCCTCAGAGAGTCTTGTTCTGTTAACATGGCCTCTTGGTTTTACTCCAGCTGGTGAATAGTCTGCTCTTCCCAATCTATTGGCCCATCCTCCTCCACTTGCCCCTAGTATGGTGGGGTGGGGACACCAGGCTCTATCTTGTGCTTTATTCTCTTTCTACACACTCCCTCAGAGGCCTTACTACTCCTTTGCCTTAAATGGCCTATGGTTTTTCCAGTAGTCATGTATGGATGTGACAGTTGGACTGTGAAGAAGGCTGAGCACCGAAGATTTGATGCTTTTGAACTCTGGTACTGGAGAAGACTCTTGAGAGTCCCTTGGACTGCAAGGAGATCCAACCAGTCCATTCTGAAGGAGATCAGCCCTGGGATTTCTTTGGAAGGAATGATGCTAAAGCTGAAACTCCAGTACTTTGGCCACCTCATGTGAAGAGTTGACTCATTGGAAAAGACCCTGATGCTGGGAGGGATTGGGGGCAGGAGGAGAAGGGGACAACAGAGGATGAGATGGCTGGATGGCATCATTGACTCAATGGACGTGAGTCTGAGTGAACTCCGGGAGTTAGTGATGGACAGGGAGGCCTGGCATGCTGCAATTCATGGGGTCGCAAAGAGTCGGACATGACTGAGTGACTGAACTAACTAACTGTATGCAAATGGAACCCAAATCCATAATTTCAGTCCAGACTTCATTCCCGGTCTCCAAAATGATTTACCCATTGCCTTCTGGGCATCTCCACTTGTCTTTTTAAAAGTTATTTAATTAATTAAAAATTGTTTTTTGGTTGTGTTGGGTCTCTGGTGCTGTGTGTGAGTTTTTTCTAGTTGCGGCGAGTGGGATCTTCTCTTGTCACAGAGCATGGGCTCTAGGGTGTGTGGGCTTCAGTAGCTGTGGCACATGGGCTTTGTTGCTCCAAGGTATGTTGAATCTTCCCAGACCAGAGATCAAACCCCTGTCCCCTGCATTGGCAGGTGGATTCTTAACCACTGTGCCACTGGAGAAGTCTGCCATTTGTCTTTTATACATTTGGTTCAAATTCAGCATGTCCAGCACTGAACTCATTCTTTGCCCCCACCAACCAAACCTGTTCTTCATGTTGTGAATATCATTGCTTTATGCCCTGTAATTCCAACTGGAAAACTGACAGTCATCTCTAGCTCTGCACTTTCTTTTTCAGTTCCTAATTGTTGAACATGGTGCGTACCTTCTTCAAAGCCTCTCTTTTATGACCCTCCTATCTCTTCAGCTGCTGATTAATTACAGGCTTCCCTCATTTCCTACCTGGATCATTCCAACAGACTTCTAACTGAGACTCCTTCACTCAGTTTCCATGTGTCCATCCACCTTCCACGGTGCTGTTAGAATGAGCTTTCCAAGGTACAGATCTGATCATGTCTCTCTTACTTTAAACCATGGTTAAGGATAAACTCCAAACTTTCAGGTGGCTTTAAGGTATTTCATATCTGGACCTCGTCCACTCCTCTGTTCTTAACATTTTCTATGCCTCACTGTATGCTGTAGTTTCTCATACTATCTCATGACTCTGTGCTTTGCACTTGTGTTTTTCTGTGTGGAAAAGCTGTTTCCTCCTTCAGTTCAGTTCAGTTGCTCAGTCGTGTCCGACTTTTGCGACCCCATGAATCACAACACTCCAGGTCTCCCTGTCCATCACCAACTCCTGGAGTTCACTCAAACTCATGTCCATCGAGTCGGTGATGCCATCAAGCCATTTCATCCTCTGTCGTCCCCTTCTCCTCCTGCCCCCAACCCCTCCCAGCATCAAGTCTTTTCCAATGAGTCAACTCTTCACATGAGGTGGCCTAAGTATTGGAGTTTCAGCTTCAGCATCAGTCCTTTTGATGAACACCCAGGACTGACCTCCTTTATAATGGACTGGTTGGATCTCCTTGCAGTCCAAGGGACTCTCAAGAGTCTTCTCCAACACCACAGTTCAAAAGCATCAATTCTTTGGTGCTCTGCTTTCTTCACAGTCCAACTCTCACATCCATACATGACCACTGGAAAAACCATAGCCTTGACTACATGGACCTTTGTTGGCAAAGTAATGTCTCTGCTTTTGAATATACTATCTAGGTTGGTCATAACTTTTCTTCCAAGCAGTAAGCGTCTTTTAATTTCATGGCTGCAGTCACCATCTGCAGTGATTTTGGAGCCCCACAAAATAAAGTCTGACACTGTTTCCACTGTTTCCCCATCTGTTTGCCATGAAGTGATGGGACCAGATGCTATGATCTTCATTTTCTGAATGTTGAGCTTTAAGCCACCTGTTTCACTCTCCTCTTTCACTTTCATCAAGAGGCTCTTTAGGTCCTCTTCACTTTCTGCCATAAGGGTGGTGTCATCTGCATATCTGAGGTTATTGATATTTCTCCCGGCAATCTTGATCCCAGCTTGTGCTTCTTCCAGCCCAGCGTTTCTCATCATGTACTCTGCATAGAAGTTAAATAAGCAGGGTGACAATATACAGCCTTGACTTACTCCTTTTCCTATTTAGAACCAGTCTGTTGTTCCATGTCCGATTCTAACTGTTGCTTCCTGACCTGCATACAGGTTTCTCAAGAGGCAGGTTAGGTGGTCTGGTATTCCCATCTCTCTCAGAATTTTCCACAGTTTATTGTGATCCACACAGTCAAAGGCTTTGGCATAGTCAATAAAGCAGAAATAGATGTTTTTCTGGAATTTTCTTCCTTTTTCCATCAACTGCTGTGTTAATATTTGGCCCCTTCTTAAAATTTAATGCAAGAAGCAAGCATGTCTCAGGTTTAAGTGTGTATGTATGTGTATGTGTGTGATTGATGTAATTCACTCCTGTACACTAAGAACACAAACCCAATTAATTTAAGAGCTGCTGCTGCTACTGCTGCTAAGTCAGTTCAGTCATGTCTGACTCTGTGCGTCCCCATAGATGGCAGCCCACCAGGCTCTACCATCCTTGGGATTCTCCAGGCAAGAACACTGGAATGGGTTGCCATTTCCTTCTCCAAAGCATGAAAGTGAAAAGTGAAAGTGAAGTCATTCAGTCATGTCCGACTCTTAGTAACCCCATGGACTGCAGCCTACCAGGCTCCTCTGTCCATGGGATTTTCCAGGCAAGAGTACTGGAGTGGGTTGCCATTGTCTTCTCTGAATTTAAGAGCTAGGGAGGGATATACACATATTATAAGTCTTTGTGGGGAGTCTTTGGTTATGCACATATCATCCTTCTTAAATTGTTAATATTCCTCTTAAACACAAGGGTCCTAATGTATTGGCTAGGAATTCCACATTATTAGATCCTCAGTAAAAACAGATGGTGACCAATTATCTGACATCAAATATAGTGGGTCAAAAGGCATTCACAGCTCAACGATTCTGACGGAATGGTTTGGAGGGTGGGGCACAAAACTGTGAATAAGGCCCCAGAAAAGTGAAGAAAAAATAGGAGTCTTTGTGTCTGTTGCTGGTTTCCTCGTTCAATGTCCTGGAATGTTGGTAGAGTGAAGTGACAGCTGGTCATCAGGGGTTAAATACCCCTGTCGCCAGGGCAGTGGGTAGAATGTGGATCTTCCTGATGATTCCGTGTCATTTCTTATTTTGGCAAAGTGAACCCATGGGTCAAAGGCTAAGTTTATTATCTCAAAGCTATTTCCTAACTATCTATTTCTTTTAATGAACGTGAAAGAAAAGATAGCCCTAGAAAAATACACATACCTCTCCAAATCTGAGGACACACAGGCTCCCGAGAACAAGTCTGTTCAGTGACTCTGAGAATGCCTGCTAAACCCCAATAAAGCTCAAGAAGAAGACTTGGTATTTCTTTCTGGTTGGCAGAGGAAAAGGCCGTTGGGGTATAGATGAAAGCCAGTGTTAATAAATAGGATAGAAATCTTGACTCTTTCTAAATGTGCTGTGCAATTTGCTAATAAAACCACTTATTTATTTTAGCAAAGCCATAGGTTTAGCCAGACTTCGGTTTTATAGGTTTAATATAATTTCAGCATCATTTACTGTAGTCTAGCTCTTCAAGTTTTTGATCTTAAGAATCTTAAGAAGAAATAAAGTGGGAAATATACTGGATGTATAAAAAGTGGAGGCAAAATTTTCAATGGAAATTCAAAAGTAAAGAGTCAGTTGAAAGCAGATTTCAACTTGGTTCTCAAATTAATTTTCATCTGAGAGAGTTTCTAGAGGAGCAAACCTATTTATTTGGCTATGTGAAATGTCAAACTCCAGGCAGGCGGTCAAACTCCCTAATCCTGTCAAGTTTCCTCCCTCAAATAGGAAGGGAAAAAAGAACCCGAAGAACTTCGTAGGGCTGCTCTTGAGAATAATTTTAAACTAGTGTGACTTTGAAGCGAAGCTCCTGTTTATCCTCCCAAATCTCTGCTCAAGGAGAAGAGCCGCCACTTAACTGCTGAGGTTTGTAGTGTTTGTAGCCTGAACGCCATTCATTGGAATGACTAGAAAAACCTGTTCTTACCATCAGGAGTCCTTGCTGGCAGCACAATCCTTGAAACCCTTCCATCATGGACTCTCATGGCCTGTTGTATGGGTTCCTTTAAGTTCCTTTGAATCCAGCAGATGGAACATCTTCCATGTCTAAGTAATCTGAAAGATCAATCGGTCTACCAGGCTTCTTCCTCAGGAGTCCACTTGTAGGTCCAGAAGAACCAATTATTTCCTCATATCCAGGGTTTTCCAACATCTTTGCAGACATCCAGTTCAGTTCAGTCGCTCAGTCATGTCTGACTCTGCGACCCCATGAACCACAGCATGCCAGGCCTCCCTGTCCATCACCAACTCCTGGAGTTCACCCAAACCCATGTCCATTGAATCGGTGATGCCATCCAACCATCTCATCCTTTGTTGTTCCCTTCTCCTCCTGCCTTCAATCTTTCCCAGCATCAGGGTCTTTTCAAATGAGTCAGCACTTTGCATCAAGTGGCCAAAGTATTGGAATTTCAGCTTCAACATCAGTCCTACCAATGAATACCCAGGACTGATCTCCTTTAGGATGGACTGGTTGGATCTCCTTGCAGTCCAAGGGACTCCCAAGAGTCTTCTCCAACACCACAGTTCAAAAGCATCAATTCTGCAGCACTCATTTTATAGTCCAACTCTCACATCCATACATGACCACTGGGAAAACCAAACCTTGACTACATGGACCTTTGTTGGCAAAGTAATGTCTCTGCTTTTTAATATGCTGTCTAAGTTGGTCATAACTTTCCTTCCAAGGAGTAAGCGTCTTTTAATTTCATGGCTGCAGTCACCAACTGCAGTGATTTTGGAGCCCAGAAAAATGAAGTCAGCCACTGTCTCCACTGTTTCCCCATCTATTTCCCATGAAGTAATGGGACCAGTTGCCATGATCTTAGTTTTCTGAATGTTGAGCTTTAAGCCAACTTTTTCACTCTCCTCTTTCACTGTCATCAAGAGGCTTTTTAGTTCCTCTTCACCTTCTGCCATAAGGGTGGTGTCATCTGCATATCTGAGGTTATTGATATTTCTCCCGGCAATCTTGATTCCAGCTTGTGCTTCTTCCAGCCCAGCATTTCTCATGATGTACTCTGCATATAAGTTAAATAAGCAGGGTGACAATATACAGCCTTGACATACTCCTTTTCCTATTTGGAACCAGTCTGTTGTTCCATGTCCAGTTCTAACTGCTGCTTCCTGACCTGCATACAGGTTTCTCAAGAGGTAGGTCAGGTGGTCTGGTATTCTCATCTCTCTCAGAATTTTCCACAGTTTATTGTGATCCACACAGTCAAAGGCTTTGGCATAGTCAATAAAGCAGAAAAAGATGTTTTTCTGGAACTCTTGCTTTTTCGATGATCCAGTGGATGTTGGCAAATTGATCTCCGGTTCCTCTGCCTTTTCTACAACCAGCTTGAACATCTGGAAGTTCACGATTCACATATTGCTGAAGCCTGGCTTGGAGAATTTTGAGCATTACTTTACTAGCATGTGAGATGAGTGCAATTGTGCGGTAGTTTCAGCATTCTTTGGCATTGCCTTTCTTTGGAGACATTAAACCATGTTAATTTGATTTGATGGTTTTTAATCTCCCAGGTGGTAAGAACCCCCCTACCAACGCAGGTAGATGTAAGAGACACAGGCTCGATTCCTGGCTCAGGAAGATTCCTTGGAGGAGGGCATGGCAACCCTCTCCAGTATTCCCACTTGGAGAATCCCATGGACAGAGGAGACTGGTGGGCTACAGTCAATAGGATCACACAGAGTCGGACACAACTGAAGCGACTTAGCACATAGCTTGCACGATCTCCCTCAGATATTCAGGATGCCTCATGTTCCGTTTGAGAGGTGTGAGCCAGCACCTGAGGAAGCCTCCTCACAAGCCTTGTGGGCTGGCAGTGCTCAGTTAACCCATCCTGGTGACCATCTTCCCCATGGAATACATGTAGACACTGATATGTACACCACAAGGCTGACTGGTTTTAACCTATACATGGAATGCAGACCCAATAGAGGTATCCTAAGTTTCTGCAAAGGAGAACAAAGCAGCAAGAACATCCAGGAAGCTCTTATAAAAGAAGAGTAATGAGGAGGAATAGTTCTATCAGGTGTTAAGACCTATTATACGGCTTCTATTGGTGGCTCAGACTAAAGAACTGGCCAGCAATGGAGGAGACCCAGGTTTGATCCCTGCTGGGGAAGATCCCCTGGAGAAGGGAATGACAGCTCATTCCAGTACCTGGAAAACCTCATGGACAGAGGAGCCTGGTGGGCTACAGTCCATGGGGTTACAAAGAGTTGGAGTGCAACTGAGTGACTAACACACACTGCTTCTATAATTAAAACTCTTGTAGTGTTGGTTTATAGAAAATGGAATAGTATAAATAATTGCAAATGGAAACAGTGATTATGATGCAGGCAGCTTCTGAGCTCAGTGGGCTCAGGTAGAATTTTGTTTTGTTATTTTGAATAGCATAAAGAACTCCCATATAACCTTCCCCAGGGTTTATGTTGTCAATCCCATTCCATCTCCCCACTATCTTGCCCCCCCAAATTTATGTATATATTTTTTCTGAACCATTGGAGAAGAATTGCACACATAATGTCCCTTTGTCTGATAATATTTCAGTATGAATGTCCTAAGGACAAGAATATTCTCACATGTACCCACAGTATGGATATCAAATTTTATACATCTAACATTGAAACAGGAGCTTCCCAGGTGGTGCTAGTGGTAAAGATTTGCCTGCCAATGCAGGAGACATAAGAGATGCGGGTTTGATCCCTGGGTGGGGAAGACCCCCTGGAGGAAAGCATGGCAACACACTCCAGTAATGCTCTCTGGAGAATCCCATGGAAGGAGGAACCTGGAGGGTTACGGTCCATAGTGTCACAGAGTCAGGCAGGACTGAAGCAACTTAGCATGTATGCACACTGAACCAGCACTTTAGTATACAATTCATATTCCAGTTCTGTCAATTATCCCAGCAGTGTCCTTCAGAGTAAGTCTTTCTCTAGTTCAGTATGCCAACTGGAATCACACATTGCTGTTCATTATCTTTTCTCTTCAGTTGCTTTTCTCTGCTTTTGTACCATTTGCTTATGTGCTATATTTTGAAGAATACAGGCCGTAATTTCAGAGAATTAGTTTCTCTTAATTTTAGGTTTCTGTGATGTTTCCTCTTGATTAGATTCTGATTATAGATTTTCAGTTTTATTTTGCTTTTTTCTTCCAGTTTTGTTGAGATATAATAGACATCAGCACTGTGTGAGTTTAAGGTGTACAGAATAATGATTTAACTTACATCATGAAATCATTATCACAATAAATTTAATATCCATCATCTCCATATAGATAGAAAATTGAAGAAATGGAAAAAAATTTTTCCTTTGTGATGAGAACTCTTAGGACTTTCTCTTGTAACAACTTTCATATATCATATGGCAATGCTAATTTTATTTATCACACTGTACTTTACATCCCTGCACTTATGAATCTTATAACTGAAAGTTTATACCTTTTGATTGCTGGTCTAATTCCCCTTCCACCCACCTCCACCTCTGGTAACCACAAATCTGATCCCTTTTTCTATGAGTTTGTGTTTGAAGTATAATTGACCTACAAGACTCTGGTAGTTTCTGTAACATAACATAGTGATTCAGTATTTCTATATATTTCAAAATAATTGCCATAATAGGTAGGATAGACTTTTAAATGAATGGTATTAGGACAACAGGCTAACCATGTGGGAAAGGATACCACATACCAGGATAAATTCTGAATGTATTAGGGATTTACTATAAAAAAATGAAACCATATAATCACCAGATTAAAACATAGATGAGTTTCTCTATAACCTGGGAAAACAGTTCCTGTGATTCAAAATCCATAAACAATGTGAGTTGATAAATATGGAGGAAAAAATAATTTTTATTCCCCTCACCATAAATAAAAGGGCAACCTGGCAAAATCTTTGCAACTTTTGTCACAGATAAAGGATTAATACCCTGTTATTTAAAGGGCTTCTAAAAACAAAAACGACCAGCAATCCTACAAAACAATAAATAAGGTAGATTGACAACTCATAGTAAAAGAAGTTCAAATAGTTTTTAGAAATTTGAGAATATGTTGCCTTGTTTTTAACAAGGAAAATGTAAATTAAAACATCTCTGAGATAAAAATTCTCAGCTATCACACTTGCAAAAATGCATAATTTTACATTAAACACTCTAATTTGTGGAGAAATAAGTACTCATAGGTTTTACCAGTGGGAACGTGAACTATTGCAGGATTTTGATAATACCTAGCAAAGTTATAGATGCAGTTATTCACTGGTCAGGCAATCTCACATTTAGGAATCTGTCCCAGAGACACTAACTATCTCCAATGTTATGTCCCAGAATTGTGCACAGGACAATTAGATGAAGCAGTATTTGCAATAGCAAAGAACTAGAAACAACCCATGTGTCCTTCAGCAGAGGACTGATTGTATAAATTATACAATTATAAATTATAAGCCACCCAATGGAGTACTATGTAGTCGTAAAAAATAAACGAGACTACTAGGTAGCTATAAAAACAAATAAATGTAAATGAGTATGTCTATATACTTCTACAAGTGATCACCAGGATATATTATTCATAAATTCATAAATGAAAAAAGTAAGGTGGGGAAAAGTGATCAAAGCAATCTCTAAAATCTCAAATAAAAAGTGAAACAAATGAATCCAACTGAGTATCAACTTGGTGACATAACCATATATTAAATAAAATCTGTTCCCAGAGACATTAAAACACATCCCTAGTGGTTTTATGCCCTATGGAAAAAAATATGTTTCCAAGAGAATTGTCTGACTTCAGCTCTGGGAGTACAAAACATACAGGGTAAGCCTGAAACATCTTACTATAACAGAAAGCAAGGATTTTATTTAAGAATATGGGATCTTGACAAAAGAACTCAGGAGCCAACTTGAAGGGATTCTTTTAGTTAAAAATGAGCATCAGTGAGCAATAGACTAATAACTGCAATAGATTGAAACATACAAAATATTCTTAAATTCATGAGTTAACTCATTTTTTTTTTTAAAAAATTAACTAATTCTTTTGGAAGTTGATAAAAGGAGAGAATCAAGCATTTCTCCTTCTTTCCTGTGTAAGATGTACTTTAGGATAATAGTTGGCAGAAGAACCATTTTCTTTAAGAAGGATTTAAGTGAAGCAAAGAATAGAGTGAGAATATTTCCATTTTGCAACCATTGATGAAACAATTCACTGCAACCACTGATGAGACAATTCACTGCAGACAGTATTCTAATGTTAGATTATAAAAAGAGAGACAACCAGCCATAGTTTGCTTCCTAATGCCTATTATTTACTCATCTAGGAAGTATTTTTGTCAATTAAAAAAAAATCAAACCTGAATGTAATCAAGGCTTTAGACCTAATAGTTTATGAAAGAAATAGGGGAAGAGAGACATGTTAAAAGATGCCAAGAGTATATAATCAGCAAAATTCCAAATGATAAATAATTTAGGAAAGAAAATATGCTTTTTTTCAGAATAAATTATGAGAGAAAGCATTATAGATTAAGGAATGAGACATATAAATTGCAATGTATGGACACCAGTTTGAATGAATAATAAAAATATTATGAGACAATCAAGGAAGTTTGATTCCTGGCTGGATATCTAATAACATTAAGCAATTATTTAGAAGTTTTATATTTGTTAATGGTTGTGTTAGAAAAAGAGCCCTATCTTTTATAGATACAGACTGAATTGTTTATAAATGAGATGGTATGATGTCTGGGATCTGCCTTAAGAATCCAGTGTTGGTGGAGGGGAGTGAGTAAGTTAATTGTTGAGACTAGGTGATGGGTGAAAGCTTCATTATGTTAGTCTCTCTACTTGTGTATTTGACATTGTCCACAAAAAAGAAAAGAGGTATACATAGAGATAGGGCTTTCTTTCACCCACAGGTATGGTGAGACCATGGAATAAACTGTTCATTAAAAAAAATTATTTTATTGAAGTATAGTTGACTTACAATATTGTGTTAGTTTCTGCTCTACAACAAAGTGACTCAGTTATACATATATACACACATATACACATTCTTTCAAATATTTTTCCATTATGGTTTATTACAGGATATTGAATGTAGTTCTCTGTACTGTACAGTAGTACCATGTTGTTTATCCATCCTATATATGATAGTTTGCCTCTGCCAATCTCAAAACTCCGTCTATTCCCCTTCCTACCCTTTTCCTCCTTAGCAGCCACAAGTCTGTTCTCTATGTCTATGAGTCTGTTTCTGTTTCTTGGATGAGTTAATTTTTGTTGTATTTTAGATCCCACATATAAGTGATATCATACGTTATTTGTCTTTCTCTTTTTGACCTCCTTCACTTAGTATGATCACCCCTAGGTTCATCCATGCTGCCGCACATAGCATTATTCGCTTCTTTTTTATGAATGAGTACTATCCCATTGGACATAGGTGCCACATTTTCTTCATCCATTCATCTGTCTCTGGACATTTAAGTTGCTTCCATGTCCTGGCTGTTGTGAATAGTGCTGCTGTGAACAGAGAGGTGCGTGTATCTTTTCAAATTATAGTTTGGTCTGGATATGTGCCCAGGAGTGGGGTTTCTGGATCATATGGTAACTCTACTTTTAGTCTTTTTGAGGCACTTCCATACCATTTTCCATAGCTGCTGCACCAATTTACATTCCCACCAATCATGTAGGAAAGGTTCCTTTTGCTCCACACCCTCTCCAGCATTTATTGTTCGTGGACTTTTCTTCATGAGATGGAAAGCTTAACTGCCATTTTGGAATTTGGGGAGTGCCATGAAGAGGGCAGCTGCATTCCCTAGAAATTCCTTCATAGACTTTCCTGGAGGTGTTTGTGTGCTTGGTAACTTCCAGCTCAGATGTGGCTCCTCCAGGACACTGAGTGGGACACCCATGATTTCAGATTCAAGGTCTGCTGTTTGCAACTTACTCCCAGAAGGCTGCGCCAGCATTGCCTTGAGGCGCTCAGCTGTGCCTTGTCTGTGAACTCAGAGTGTCGGTGTGTATAGCTCTCTCTGCATTCATTCTAGAAGTATTTCTCACTCCCCTCTGTGCAGCCTGTCAGTGGCTGATCAGGTGCTGAATGGGGGTCAAGCGGTCCCCTCCCCAGGAGCCAAGCTAAGAACTTCATCTCGTTTTGCTGAATGAGGCTGTCAACTGGAATTGGTTTCCTGAAGGGAAAAGTCTATTTCTCGTATCACTGCCAGAGCCAGTTTCCCACCAGTGGTATTTTAATTGCATACCAAGCAGCTGTCTGCATATTTTGTTGCCCAACGTGTCTAAATTTGTCCCCATATGATCCCAGTGCATGTTCTCTTTCAGCAATGGAGCAGAGTATTTTTCAAGAGGGTGTGTTGTACAGACATATATCAGGGTGAGGTTCCTAATTGTCTGGAAATGATACAGTGACTCCAACTTATTTTGACATCAGAAATTATAATTTTTTGAAATGGTACAGTTCCCTCTTTCACACATTTGGAGGCAATGTTAAGATTACAAGAGATATAAATCACTGCTGTGGTACAGTTGAGAAAATTGTCAACTTTAGACTATTTCTGTTTTGACTATATTGTCTAGAAATAAAACTCAGTATGTTGATCTCACCTCATTTTATTACCTCTTCCCATGGGTAGCTGAGGGCACATTCCCACAGATGGAGGTTCTCAGAACGTCTTTTGGGCCTGACTTGACTTGAGAAATAAGGCTTAAAGCTACTGGATTATCTCTGGGTTGGAGGGCAAAGGGGCTAGTTCAGAACCAGGATTCAGATCCTTTCCATATTCTCTCTGGTTAAATCTATTGATGTTGGTGTCCGGGAGGAAGAAATTTTCTTCTCTCCTTCTAGGTTCTTCTGGCTGCTCTAAGAATTAAATTGACATGAGACAGATTGACAGAAGAAAATTAAACAAAAGTTTAATAACATGTGTATAATAGAGAAACCCGGGAAAACTGAATAATTCACCAAAATGGCCAAAGCCCTCACCTTAAATACCATCTTCAAGGAATTTCCTGATGATCCACTGGTTGGGACTCCACGCTTCCACTTCTAAAGACTTGAGTTCAATTCCTGGTTGGGGAATTAAGATCCCACAAGCTTTATGGTGCAGCCAAGAGTGTAAAAAAAAAAAGTTAAAAAATATCATCTTCATCTAAAGCAAAAGAGGATATTGGAGGTGGTGGTTTGAAACCTCAAAGAGGAGAAAGGAAAATGACATGGATATAGAAAAACAAATGTTTGTTAAACAAATGTTATGGGGAGGGAGGTGGGAGGGGGGTTCATGTTTGGGAACACATGTAAGAATTAAAGATTTTAAAATTAAAAAAAAAAAGAGAAAACAACAACAACAACAACAAAAAAACACAAATGTTTTCTGGGCTAGAGACAATGGGACATAGAGAAGAATTTTAACAAGCAGACTTTGCTACGTTCCTCCCTGTCTACACATCTAGTGCATACCATAGTTATAATGGTGACAGCTCCGTCCTTGGAGCATGTCTTCTATCTACATTCTTTCAGGCAGTTGAGGGGAAGTTCAAAATTTCTTCTTGAGTCTTTGGGCCTTGATTGTTTCCAGCTCAAAATAATCTGTATGCTGAAAAGATGTTTGGGATGGCAAGTTTTGTTTTCCTACATAGGCCCGTACCTGCCACTAGCTCCTGTCACACATTCAGTTTTTTAACCCCCAGCAAGTTTGCCCAGAGAACATCAGTGTAGAACAGAGGACAAGGCCTAACCCAAGTGTGTGGGTGGTCCCTTGTCAAGATCTTGTGTCTCAGTTTGAGGTAGAGCTGAGTCTACTGAAGTTTCTGGAATTCCATCCTCAGCCAGTGTTATTTCTGGATTTTCTGTTTTAGATGTGTTTCAACTTGCAGAAGGAAGAAGTAAAAAAAAATCTTTTATTTTTAAACATCGTGTTCTTCGGATGGGGGAACCATGTCATTGAAATGCTTCAATATCTGATTTTAAAAAAAGTTTCATGGGGAGAGTAATTAAACTGCTAGAGGTTCAAAAGCATTCATTTAGTTCAAAAACATGGTAGAGGTTTTAACACTTTCCAGCAGTGGGCAAAGTTGGGGAGATTGACGAAGACACAGTTTCCCTCTTCAAGTTCTCAGGTGATGACCTAGAGGGGTAGGGTCGCGGTGAGAGGGAGGTTCCAGAAGGAGGAGATATATATACACACGTAGCTGATTCACCTTGCTGTACAGCAGAAATTAACACAACATTGTAAAGTAATTATAATCCAATAAAAAATAATAAATGGAAAAAAAATGAGATCTCCCGCCCCCAAAAAGAGTTCTCAGAATAATAAACCTAACAGTTATACAACTGGACCTTTGATGTTCTTGAACGTGGTAGGAGAGATCTTGACTCTTTTCAAATTATCCTCAAGGCCTAACCTAGAGCCAGTTAGAACTTTGCTGAGGGATAGATCATGGTTGGGGAGGGGACAATTGAAACAGTGATTGAATCTAGCAGTTCCCCCATTGCTTTTCTCCTTTCACAACAGTCTCTTTGGAACTTGGTTTCATCATTATTGACTCCAGTGACAATTTTATGGGCTTCCCTGGTAGCTGAGCTGATAAAGAACCCACCTGTAATGCAGGAGACCCTGGGTTTGATTCCTGGGTTGGGAAGATCCCCTGGATAGCCTACCCACTCTGGTATTCTTGGGCTTTCCTGGTGGCTCAGACAGCAGTGAAAACCATATGCTTTGTGCTCCTGAGGGATGTTCTGGTCTCTGAAGATTTCAGGAAAGCTGAGCTGATGGTGGAGAAGGCAGGGCACTGTGAGAGCCAGCAGTGGAGCAGGGAGCTGCCTGGATGGATCAGAGAAGGCCCCGTGGAAGGTAAAATACATTTGCTGAGCCCTGGAGTGCTGGTCGAAACAGGCCTCAGAACACATAGTTGGCAGTCACTGAATATCTGGAATGAATCTTGCAGAGGAATGAATCTGGGCAGAGGAAATAGCATATTCAGAGAGCAAGAGGGGGGCCAGCATGGCATGTTTTGGGGGAAAGTAAATAGTTCAGCTATTCAGCGTTTGACCAATGTTTATTTTAATGAGCATCTACTGCGTGCCAGACTGTGTCATAAGGGCTGGGGACATGGTGATAAATAAGATCAGTAAACTCCTGTTTTTACAGAATTTGGAGAGGATAGTAATCAAACAATAAATAAGACAATTTGGGACAGATATAACTGCAAGAGGATGTACCAGAGTGATTAGGAAGCAGGGTAATAATTTGGTGTACTACCTCTTTCAGGGCTTTTTACTAAAAAGGATGATTACATAAAGGAATAAAGGTCTAATTATGATATTTTAGAGGAAGTATTATGATACAGCAGAGAGTCTGCTCAAATCACCAAACATGAGATGGTCTTGCTCAGGAGAATGAGTAAGGGCGTAGGGAGTATCTGATAAGAGAGAATTTTGAGCATTACTTTGCTGGAGTGTGAGATGAGTGCAAGAGGAACTAAAAAGCCTCTTGATGAAAGTGAAAGAGGAGAGTGAAAAAGTTGGCTTAAAGCTCAACATTCAGAAAACGAAGATCATGGCATCTGGTCCCATCACTTCATGGGAAATAGATGGGGAAACAGTAGAAACAGTGTCAGACTTTATTTTTGGGGGCTCCAAAATCACTGCAGATGGTGACTGTAGCCATGAAATTAAAGGACGCTTACTCCTTGGAAGGAAAGCTATGATCAACCTAGATAGCATATTCAAAAGCAGAGACATTACTTTGCCGACTAAGGTCTGTCTAGTCAAGGCTATGGTTTTTCCTGTGGTCATGTATGGATGTGAGAGTTGGACTGTGAAGAAGGCTGAGCACCGAAGAATAGATGCTTTTGAACTGTTGTTGGAGAAGACTCTTGAGAGTCCCTTGGACTGCAAGGAGATCCAACCAGTCCATTCTGAAGGAGATCAGCCCTGGGATTTCCTTGGAAGGAATGATGCTAAAGCTGAAACTCCAGTACTTTGGCCACCTCATGCGGAGAGTTGACTCACTGGAAAAGACTCTGACGCTGGGAGGGATTGGGGGCAGGAGGAGAAGGGGACGACAGAGGATGAGATGGCTGGATGGCATCACTGACTCAATGAACGTGAGTCTGAGTGAACTCTGGGAGTTGGTGATGGACAGGGAGGCCTGGTGTGCTGCGATTCATGGGGTTACAGAGAGTCGGACATGACTGAGCGACTGAACTGAATTGAACTGTGCAGTAGTTTGAGCATTCTTTGACATCACCTGTCTTTGGGATTGGAATGAAAACTGACCTTTTCCAGTCCTGAGGCCGCTGCTGCATTTTCCAAATTTGCTGCCATATTGAAGGCAGCACTTTCACAGCATCATCTTTTAGGATTTGGAATAGCTCAACTGGAATTCCATCACCTCCACTAGCTTTGTTCATAGTGATGCTTCCTAAGGCCCACTTGACTTCGCATTCCAGGATGTCTGGCTCTAGGTGAGTGATCACACCATTATGATTATCTGGGTCTTTGAAGATCTTTTTGGTATAATTCTCTTGCCGCCTCTTCTTAATATCTTCTGCTTCTATTAGGTCCATGCCATTTCTGTCCTTTATTGTGCTCATCTTTGCATGAAAAGTTCCCTTGGTATCTCTAGTTTCCTTGAAGAGATCTCTAGTCTTTCCCATGCTATTGTTTTCCTCTATTTGTTTGCATTGATTGCTGAGGAAGGCTTTCTTATTTCTCCTTGATATTCTTTGGAACTCTGCATTCAGATATGTATATCTTTCCTTTTCTTCTTTGCCTTTCATTTCTCTTTTCTTCATAGCTATTTGTAAGGCCTCCTCAGACAACCATTTTGCCTTTTTGCATTTCTTTTTCTTGGGGATGGTCTTGATCCCTGCCTCCTGTACAGTGTCATGAACCTCTATCCATAGTTCTTCAGGCACTCTGTCTATCAGATCTAATTCCCTGAATCTATTTGTCACTTCCACTGTATAATCATAAGGGATTTGATTTAGGTCATACCTTAATGGTCTAGTGGTTTTCCCTACTTTCTTCAATTTAACTCTGAATTTAGCAATAAGGATTTCATGATCTGAACCACAGTCAGCTCTTGGTCTTGTTTTTGCTGACTGTATAGAGCTTTTCCATCTGTGGCTGCAGAGAATATAATCAATCTGATTTCAGTGTTGACCATCTGGTGATGTCCCTGTGTAGTCTTCTCTTGTGTTGTAGGAAGAGGGTAATACTCAAAATTCTCCAAGCCAGGCTTCAACAGTATGTGAACCATGAACTTTCAGATGTTCAAGCTGAATTTAGAAAAGGCAGAGGAACCAGAGATCAAATTGCCAATATCCATTGGATCATCAAAAAAGCAAGAGAATTCCAGGAAAACATCTGTTTCTGCTTTATTGACTATGCCAAAGCCTTTGGCTGTGTGGATCACAAAATAAACTGGAAAATTCTTAAAGAGATGGGACTATCAGACCACCTGACCTGCCTCCTGAGAAATCTGTATGCAGGTCAAGAAGCAACAGTTAGAACAGAATATGGAACAACAGACTGGTTTCATTTTGGGAAAGGAGTATGTAAAGGCTGTATATTGTCACCCTGCTTATTTAACCTATATGCAGAGAACATCATGAGAAATACTGGACTGGATGAAGCACAAGCTGGAATCAAGATTTCTGGGAGAAATATGCATAACCTCAGATATGCAGATGACATCACTCTTATGGCAGAAAGCAAAAATGAACTAAAAGCCTCTTGATGAAAGTGAAAGAGGAGAGTGAAAAAGTTGGCTTGAAGCTCAACATTCAGAAAACGAAGATTATGGCATCTGGTCCCATCACTTCATGGGAAATAGATGGGAAAACAGTGGAAACAGTGTCAGACTTTATTTTTTGGGGCTCTAAAATCACAGCAGATGATGACTGCAGCCATGAAATTAAAAGACCCTTGCCCCTTGGAAGGAAAGTTATGACCAACCTAGACAGCATATTAAAAAGCAGAGACATTACTTTGCCAACAAAGGTCCATCTAGTCAAGGCTATGGTTTTTCCAGTAGTCATGTATGGATGTGAGAGTTGGACTGTAAAGAAAGCTGAGCGCCAAAGAATTGATGCTTTTGAACTGTGGTGTTGGAGATTCTTGAGAATCCCTTGGACTGCAAGGAGATCCAACCAGTCCATCCTAAAAGAGATCAGTCCTGAATATTCATTGGAAGGACTGATGTTGATGCTGAAACTCCAGTATTTTGGTCACCTGATGCGAAGAGCTGACTCATTTGAAAAGACCCTGATGCTGGGAAAGATTGAAGGCAGGAGAAGGGGACGACAGAGGATGAGATGGTTGGATGGTATCACTGACTCAGTGGACATGAGTTTGAGTAAACTCTGGGAGTTGGTGATGGACAGGGAGCCTGGAGTGCTGCAGTCCATGGGGTCACAAAGAGTCGGACATGACTGAGTGACTGAACTGAACTGATAAAGGAGAAAAGGGAACAAAATAAAGGTGTTAGAGAAAGAAAGGAAGGATACAGTTGTGGGAAGAGTGAGAAAGAAGACCAAAGAACAGATTGTGGGTCGGTTAGTAATCATACTTGCTGGCATTTTTTTTTTTTTTTCCTTTTTGAGCTTCTTGTTATTGGTCACTAGGTTCATTTGATATATTAACTTATTTTGTCTTCATCACAGCAACTTTGAGGTAGTTACCAGCATCACACTCATTTTAGTCTTATGGAATCAGAGGCAGAGACATCTAAGGACCTGCCTAGGGCTTCAAGCCTGGGGTGAGATGCAAACCTAGGTGTGTGGTCACCACAGTCCAGACTCCTCACCGTGGGTTTTGTTGCCACTGCCATTGGTGTTGGGCAGCTCAGTGGCCTCCTTGCCCTGCATTAATTCACTGTATACATGATAGCAATATTGATATCGTGCTCTCCTGGGGATGGGGCTGGGTTTAAGCAGCCGTTTTAAAAGCCAGTGCCTCTAAATGTTTAGAAACAAAATGTAGGATGGTGGCTCCCAGGGACTGAGAGGAGAGGGCAAAAGGAGTCTTAATGAGAGCAGAGTTTCAGCTTTGCACAATGAAGATGTTCTAGAGAGCTGTTGCACAAAATGTATAGTCAACACTATTATACTGTAGACTTAAAAAAATGGTTAAAATGGTAAATTTTGTGCTATGTGTGTGTATGTTTACCATAGTTAAAAGTCAGAGACTCTAGCAAATTTCTGTGTTTTGTATTTCAGTATGAATGTTCTTTTTAAAAACTGAGTACACTGAACTAAGTTATATTTATCTTCAGCCCCTTTTTTAATTTAAAAAACTCATTGGAGTATAGTGGATTTACAATGTTGTGTTAGTTTCAGGTGTACAGCACAGTGAATCAGTTATATATATGCATATATTCACTCTTTTTTATTTTCCCATCACAGAATATTGACTAGAGCTCCCAGTGGGTCCTTATTACTTATCTATTTTATACACAGAGCTGTGTGTATGTCAATCCCAATCCCCCAGTCTATCCCTCCCTCCACTTAGCCCTGTGACCATAAGTTTACTGATCTTGAGGTCTCCTTGAATTCGAACTTTCAGATGCATCTGACTGATTCCCTATCCAAAATTCTCTTTCTCTCTCTCTTCTCTCCTACCTTTCTTTCTGAGGAGTCTGTAGAACTATCCCTTCTAAAGATTTTTAAAATGAGTGCATTTTAATGATGAGGAACTTGTCACCAGGTTCCTAACATAAAGATTACTTAGCTGAATTTGTCTGTCTTTAAGAACTTTCCTTCATGATGGGTCTGGGAAAATTTAGAATTTATCTCCAAGATGAGAAATATTACCCTGCATGGTCTTCCTCAAAGCTTGTACGCAAAACCAGAGAATTGGCAAAGGCTTACATTTGGCTTCTGTGCAAAGAGAACTGAATTGATTGCCGCTTCTGTTCACAGTGTGTGTCTGAAGGAGGTCCTCCACATTGCTCTTTCAACACTTTGTTGGATCCCTGCGTTTACGTGGTGACTTGGCGGGAGGCAGAGCTGCTCTGTGAACATCAGAGCATCCACATCGAGTGGGGGCAGGGGGCACTTCGAGGTGGGCTGAACTGAGTGCTGTGACCAGGAGCAGATGTCGGCTTCCTTCCCAGCAGCCTCCAGCCCACCCCTTTTCCTAAACTCTTTATTTATTTGGTGCCAGTGATGTATCTCCATGGTGCATGTCTAAACAGAACACACAAGTGCCACTGAACCTCCAGAAAGTCTTAGAAGAGAAAGAAAGACCACAGAAAAATGTGACTCAACATTCTTCTTCTGAACATGTAGAAAATCAAGAGCACTGCCTGCCAAAAAGAGAAAGAAAATAGAGACTCCGTAAAGGGACACATGCCCGTAGCAAAGGTGATCTTCACTGGGCTGCTTGTGCTGTTGGAATGTTGCCTTATCTCCTCATGGTGCTTCCCTCCTGGTGGACTCTTGCTTTCTGAGCACTTCAGGGCAGAGGAGAGGGGCAGGACTTGGTGGGCATGTGGTTTTGTGTTGGTGAGTTGGGGGGTGGGTGGGCTGGGATGGATTCTCCAGCTGAACACAATAAAATCCACCTCAGAAGAATTCTTCACAAAGTCGGATGGTGGTTTGACAGTCCCAGAGTATTCACACAATCTCTGCAGCTGTGCAGTTCTTAAAAAAAAAAAGCTTCATGGAAAAGAAAGGAGACAATGGTTCTGAATTCCTCTTCCTATACCCATGCCTATCTCTAGGCACACGATCGTAAGAACTCACTTCTCATTGATGTTAATTCACTAATCATTGCAAACACCCCTATTCAGACATTTCTAAAGTTGGTCACAACATTTATTTTTGGTAAAGTGTGATCAGTTTCAATCTTATTGATTTTGTCTGAGTGGAGAACCTAAAATGCCTGTTAGGCGTGTTTGGACACCACTGGAAGCCTCAGGAGTTTTCCAGTTTGCTGTGTGGCTAAGAAAATGTTCAGAGTTTCTGTTTTACTGGGTGTGGGTCATCTTTCAAGTTGCTTCCCTGGTGGCTCAGTCGGTAAAGAATCTGCCTGCAGTGTAGGAGATCTGGGTTCGATCCCTGGATCAGGAAGATTCCCTGGAGAAGGGAATGGCAACCCACTTCAGTATTCTTGCTTAGAGAATTCCACCACGGTCAAAGAGGCCTGGTGGGCTACAGTTCATGGGGTTGCAAAGAGTTGAACATGACTGAGTGACTAACACAATCTTTCAAGTTAGTACTTCTGCACACCTTGGAACTTGTAGAGGAATGGGTGCTGAAATACTACCTTAAACCTGTTTTCCCACTTTGTATGAAATACTACCTTAAACATGTTTTCCCACGTCGTATGAGGGTTGCAAAAATAGGTGATTTCACTTTTCAGATTCTTGTATGTGAATGTTTATATTAGCCAAAAGGTTAAAAAAAAAAAAAAACCCAAGTATCCATCAGTGGAGGAATAGATGAACAAAATGCAATATTTATGTAAGATGAAATGTTATTCAGGCATAAAAAGGATTAAAGATCTGAGACATAGTACAATTTGAATGAACCTCAAAAGCATTACGCCAAGTGAAAGGGGCCAGACACAAAAAGTCACATATTGGATGAATCTTTTTATATGATAAATCCAGAATAGACAGATCTATAGAGTCAGAAAGCAAATGGGGGAGGGGAGAATGGCATGGGTGTTCTAGCGTAATGAAAACATTTTGAAAGTAGAAAGAGATGGTGGTTGCATCACATTGTGAATGTACTAAATGGCACAGAACTGTACATGTTTTATGGTTAATTGGATGTTATATGAATTTCACCTCAGTTAAAAGAAGTATGTATAGCAAAGAAAACCATAAACAAAACAAAAAGACAACCTATGGAATGGGAGAAAATGTTTTCAAATGATGCTACTGATAAAGTTTTAATTTCCAAAATATACAAACAGTTCATACAACTCAACAATAACAAAACAAATACCCAATTGAAAAATGGGCAGAAGACCTAAATAGACCTTTATCCAGACAAGACATACAGATCTCAATAGGCATATGAAAAGATGCTCAACATCACTGGTTATTAAAGAAATACATATCAAAACCACAATGAAGTGCTACCTCAATCAATTCGATGGCCATTATTAAAAACAACACAAATAACAAATGCTGGAGAGGGGTGTGGAGAAAAGGGAACTCTCTTGCACTGTCAATGGAAATGTAAATTGGTGCAACCACTATGGAAAATAGTATGAGGGTTCCTTAGAAAACTAAAAATAGAATTACCATATGATCCAGCAACCCCACTCCTGGGAGTATATCTGGACAAAACTATAATGCAAAAAGATACATGTGCCTCTTCATTCACAGCAGCACTATTTACAACAGCTAAGACATGGAAGCAACCTAAATGTCCATCAATAGATGAATGGATGAAGATGTAGTGTGCATATATATATATATATATATATGTATATGGAATGTGTGTGGTATGTGTATGTATATATATACACAATGGAATACTTCAGTTCAGTTCAGTTCATTCGCTCAGTCGTGTCCAACTCTTTGCGACCCCATGAATCGCAGCATGCCAGGCCTCTCTGTCCATCACCAACTCCCGGAGTTCACTCAGACTCACGTCCATCGAGTCAGTGATGCCATCCAGCCATCTCATCCTCTGTCGTCCCCTTCTCCTCCTGCCCCAATCCCTCCCAGCATCAGAGTCTTTTCCAGTGAGTCAACTCTTCACATGAGGTGGCCAAAGTACTGGAGATTCAGCTTCAGCATCATTCCTTCCAAAGAAATCCCAGGGCTGATCTCCTTCAGAATGGACTGGTTGGACCTCCTTGCAGTCCAAGGGACTCTCAAGAGTCTTCTCCAACACTACAGTTCAAAAGCATCAATTCTTCAGCTCTCAACTTTCTTCACAGTCCAACTCTCACATCCATACATGACCACAGGAAAAACTATAGCCTTGACTAGACGGAATGAAATAATGCCATTTATGGCAACATGGATGGACTTAGAGATTATCATACTAAGTAAGTCAAAGACAAATATCATATATCACTTATGTGTGGAATCTCAAAGACAACAGAAATGGACATATCTGTGGAGAAAACCAAAAATAGTTTTAGTTGAAACAAAAATAAACTCACAGACAGATAGAGACTGGTGGTTGTCAATGGGGGTGCGGGAGAGAAGGATTAGGAGTTTGGGGTTAATAGACGCAAACTTTTACATATAGAATGGGTGGACAAGGTCCTACTTTATAGCACAGGGAACTATATTCAATGACCTGGGATGAACCATAATGGAAAAGAGTATAAAAAAGACTATATGTTTATGTATAACTGAGTCACTTGGCTGTACAGCAGAAATTAACACAACATTGTAAATTAACTACACTTAAATTAATAAAAGGAGTACATAATTTGTTTTACTTTTAGAGATGTAATATTTCTTTTTAATTAATTAATTTTTTTAATTGAAGGAAAATTGCTTTATCGTATTGTGTTGGTTTCTTCCAAACATCAACATGAAAGAGCCAGCTGTCCCCTCCCTCTTAAACCTCCCTCTAGAGATGTGATATTTCTGTTCAGATGCTTGCCTCTTTTTCTATGGTATCCCAGAGAGGCTCATTCTTCACATTCCATCCAAAGTCCTCAGACTAGAGACAGTTACTATTTAACTCATCTCCTTATCTTTCTCCCAGAAATTTATACATTCGTAGTATCTCCCAATTTGCCTCATTTTCTTAGTGGCAAATGCATTCTTTTTAAGAACACTTATTAAGAGTCAGTGTGTCTGTGTTCAGGGTTATTCCTGATTGTAAGTGAAGGGAACTCTGGATAATTGGTAGAATTTCTGGAACTGGCAACTTGAGATGGGTGATCTGTTAGCTTTTCAAACCCTTGTGGGTCAGAGTGCAAGTGCATGAAAACAAACAAACAAACTGAACCTCTCCTTTGCTGCTGTTCTTCTATTCAATTTCCTTGGCTGGTTTCCTCAGTGGAATATTTTAATAAGGGAAGTAGTTTTCCTGATGCCTAGTTCTCTATTGGAGCCTCAATGTAATGGGCGATGCTAAAGTGAGCCTGTTTGTAAAAGTAGAACCCTACAAATCCTGCTGACGCTGGGCAATGGTAATTTATATTCTGGAATAAGAGTGCTTCATTTGGAGGAGAACACGACTGGGAGGAGGCTGAAGAGGAGGATGGAAAGAATGAATAGAAGACAAGTAGAGGACTATACTCAGAGAAGGCAATGGCACCCCACTCCAGTACTCTTGCCTGGAAAATCCCATGGATGGAGGAGCCTGATGGGTTGCCGTCCATGGGGTTGCACAGAGTCGGACACGACTTAAGCGACTTAGCAGCAGCAGCAGCAGCAGAGGGCTAAATTGGAACCCCTTAGTAGCAGAGGAAAAGGAACAAGAGTGAACTCTTAGAGTACTGTGGACTTTGAGTGCATTGTGACACAAGACTTGGAATTACCCCCTTAACCACCTCCTGCCTTAATGCTGCAAGAACTTCTAGATAGAATTATATCTCAGGTTGATGGTCTTTTTCTTTCACATCTCTTAGCTATAGAAGAGGGAGCCATTTTCCTCCTAAAACCAAGGGAAGTCACTTTATGTAGTCACTAAGTTGTGTCCTACTCTTTTGTGACCACATGGACTGTAGCCTGTCAGGCTCCTCTGTCCATGGGATTTCCCAGGCAAGAATACTGGAGTCTGTTGCCATTTCCTTCTCTAGGGGATCTTCCTGGTCCAGGAATCAAACCTGGGTCCCCTGCTTGGCAGGCAGATTCTTTATTGCTGAGCCACCAAGGAAGCCCCAAACCATGGGAAACCTAATGTGAATAAGCTTAGTGTTGAATCACTTGGAGGCCAGATTGACCAACCTCGTTCAAGCTGAGGCACTATGGGTTCAGTTCTATGTTCAGTTCAGTTCAGTCGCTCAGTCGTGTCCAACTCTTTGCGACCCCATGAATCGCAGCACTCGAGGCCTCCCTGTCCATCACCAACTCCCGGAGTTCACTCAAACTCATGTCCATTGAGTTGGTGATGCCGTCCAGCCATCTCATCCTCTGTCATCCCCTTCTCCTCCTGCCCCTAATCCCTCCAGCATCAGAGTCTTTTCCAATGAGTCAACTCTTCGCATCAGGTGGCCAAAGTATTGGAGTTTCAGCTTCAGCATCATTCCTTCCAATGAACACCCAGGACTGATCTCCTTCAGAATGGACTGGTTGGATCTCCTTGCAGTCCAAGGGACTCTCAAGAGTCTTCTCCAACACCACAGTTCAATTCTATGTACCCAGAATGAAAGTCAGTCTCCTTGCTCATAGAGAATGAGTCCATGGCAGCTTTTAAGAAAAACTGTCTGAACTTCAGATAACTTAGTCAACGTTTAGATGAGCTAAGTGAAATTTAATCAGAAACACATTGAAATTTATCTTGAAGCACATGGACCTTAAAATGACAGAGATTAATCAGCATAAAAGTTTGAGAAATTCCAGCAGCATGCTTCTTATATTGAGTTTGTGGACATAGAATTTCTTAGATAAGAACTCAGATTATCTAGAAGATTCTGAAACCAGACCAGATTACTCATTGTTTGTAAGTATTTATTCTTGGCATTTCAGTAGGGGGTTCTTTCATATCTCAAGATGAAGTCAAGAGGTACAATTCTTAAAAGAATAAGGTTTTCAAGTAAGAACATTATTGTTTTGGAGTAAAATATAAAATTAAGGCAATGGAAGATCCATTTTTACCTACCTTGTATGAGAATTCCATCATTTCTCCCAACTACACTCTGAGAGTGTCAAAAGGAGTACCTGTAACCACAGCTGATTGGATCACGCATGGGCATGTGACTCAAGATGGACCAATCAGATTTTATCACCTGGAGGAATGTGGAACTGGGTCATGGAGACTGTGTCAGTTCACTCTGAGTATCTGGGGAGTCACGTTGAATTGGAGGATGAAGTTGCTATTGATGAGTGGATAATTACATTGATAAGCTGGCCACAGGATAGAAGAGAATTAAATGTATGTGCAGAGAGACACAGGAATAAGGAAATACTTGGTTTCAAAGAGTGGGAGGGGAAAGGTTCCTGGTATCTTTCCAGTTTTCCTAACTCCCAGCTCTATCTCTTTATTTGGCCTCCTTGAGTTTCCCTTGTCCTCTCATGTTTCTTAGATGAGTTTTGGTTTCTCACAACTCCCCAAATGATCCCTGAATAATTCAAACCTCTGGCTGCTCCCCAGAGCCAGCCCTTCTAAGGCAAATAGTGATTTTCTTCATTTAATAAAGCTTTTCAGAGATGGGGATTCCAACTCTCATAAAAGCCTACTGCAATATTTAGACATCTTTAATTAGAATCTCCCTTATCCCACACCAAACTTTTACAAAAATTAAAGCTCATTTTTTGCTGTTGTTCTTTGTTCAAAATTTTGTTCAATGGGACAGGTAACTTTTATTTTTTACTCAAAGTAGACTTCAGATCCTTCATTAGTATTTCCCAAACTTGCTTCATCATAAGAATCACCCAGGAGATGCATGTTAAAAATTCAAATTAGTGTTCTTCTCTGGATCTGGTCCAGAGGTCTAGGGTGGAGCTAGGAATAGGTATTTTAACAAGCATCCCTAGTGATTCCTATAATCAGAGAAGTTAAGAAACATTGTATTTAAAGATAGTTAGTAAGTTAGCTCTTATAATTTATTGTCTTCAAAAAATTTCCTCACCTCTAATTGCCTTCCCACCTACATCTGCAAGTTCAAACTCTTCATTGTCTTCAAGGCTTAGAACAAAGGCCAGTGTCTTTGTAATACCACAGCTGGTGGAATCTCTTCCTCCATTTTAAATGTAGGAAGACAATTCCTGAGCAGTGCTTGGTGAAGGACAATTTACCCTTTATGTTTATTTGTTGCTCCTTTATGGAATTAAATGGCAATCCACACCAGTACTCTTGCCTAGAAAATTCCATGGAGGATTCTGGTGGGCTACAGTCCATGGGGTCACAAAGAGTCAGACATGACTGAGCGACTTCACTTTATGGAATTGGTTCTATTTTACCATTAGGGTTGTTCAGCTACTTGTTGAATATCTCCTCTGAGACTGTATTCCCATTCACTCTGGTATTCTTTGCAGCACCTAGCAGAGAGCTCTGTAGGAAGTAGATTTCATATGCTTCCTTCATACCTCAGTTGGTAAAGACTCTGCCTGCAATGCAGGAACCCTGGTTCGATTCCTGGGTTGGGAAGATCTCCTGGAGATGGGATAGGTTACCCACCCCAGTATTCTTGAGCTTCCCTTATGGATCAGCTGGTAAAGAATCCACCTGCAATGTGCGAGACCTGGCTTCGATCCCTGGGTTGGGAAGATCCCCTGAAGAAGGGAAAGGCTACCCACTCCAATATTCTGGCCTAGAGAATTCCGTGGACTATACAGTCCATGGGGTCACAAAGAGTTGGACAAGACTGAGCAACTTTCACTTTCACATGTGTAGGGACTGATGGAGGTCTTCTTCCCTGGAAGCCATCCAGCAGCAGCTCAGGGCTTACAGTGGAGCCCCTCCTTTGGAAACAATCACTAAATTCTATAAGGCCAACTCCCAAGAGGGCTCACTTCTGAATTGAGTTTCTTCCATCCTACCCCACTTAGAGAGGCTCAACAGTTTCGAGTTATTTATCAAGAAAAAGTGTAAGCAGGGATTTCCCTGGAAATCCAGTGGTTAAGACTCCATGCTTCCACTGCAGAGGACATGGGTTCAATCCCTGATCAGGGAACTAACATCCTACACATCACATAGCCAAAAAGGATAAGGGTCAAGATATTTTTAAAAATACTATTACAAAGAGAAAAAGTATAATCTGGTGAGTGGGAAAGGAGTCGATTTGGGGGAATACAGAATTTGCCGCATCGTATCTTCCCCCTTTCTTTGCCTTGTGGAAGAGAGAGCATTTGATTTGTTCCTTCAAGTGCCTGTGAGACTGAGTGCTCAGACTGGTCTTCTCTCCACATTGAGGAATGGGTGAGAGTCTCTTCTCTGAATGTTGGCGGGCTTCTAAACACCAAACCCTCAGAATGTGTTCCATTGCTTGTGAGGAAATGGAGCAGGGGAGAGATGGCAGAAGTGTGGACGAGCTCTGGGTTGGGGTGGGGTCAATGTGCCTCCTCATGGTTGAACTTGACAAGGAGATATGGGAGTTCCCTGGGGTAAAATGGAGACTTCAGATGGAGCTTGGGCTGAAGTAGGCATCATCTTCGTAGGAGCGTATATGAGTCTTTTTGGCTGAGGGTATTTAGGCCACAAAAGGATATGGACGGGGTCACCCATTTTGGTGGATGAGGGCAGGGAGCAAGAGACAGAGCCTCAGGGCCTCAGCAGATTTCTTCTCTGGGGGGGCACTTGGCAGGGAGAGGTCACTGAGTGCCCTCTGAAGCTCAACAAATGTGCCCCATGAGACAGTGGGCATTTGAGTGCCTGCCATGGGGACCGAAGCAGTGACAAAGAACAGGAAAAAGGGACAGTGTACTACTGGCCATCTATGACTTACAGTCACTGAAACCAAGAATGTGAAGTCCCACCCAAATCCCCCAGCTTTTGTAGTGAGCACACGCCAGAGGGGTGAAAACAGAGGAAAAAGCGGGGGGGGGGGGGGGGGGGCGGGGGAAGAGTGGGTGAGCAAACCACTTCTCACCTCCGCAACCCAAGCAGCAAGAACTGGAGAGAACAGAAAGTTTTACACAGGACATGAGATGGTTTTAATAGCCAAACATGATGGTAAAATAATGGAACTGGAACTGACATCTTCTTAAGGAAGGTGGCTACTCAGCAGAAAGCGGATTTTAACAGGGTGAAACTAGTAGCCATTATTTAGAAAATTTAAATGATTCCATGCTTATGCTTCTTAGTCCAGCCAATTACATACGCAGTGAATACATTTCCTCTTGCATTTCATTCTATCACTTTTCAAATAAGAACCCCAGATCAACCTCTGTGCTTGAATAAGGATATGACCAGTACAATGAAAAGATTATCTGCCAGCTCTTGCACTACAATACCATGTAGCTTTTCTGACATTAATCTTATAAAGATGATGTATAGATACACAGAGTTATCCATTATCACGACAGTTCCCGTCTTTCTTCATTGGAATTTTCTCCTTAACTTTTATTTTATGTGTGTGTGTTTACAGTTTTATTGGAGCATAACCAACATATAATAAATTTTGTATATCAAATATGTACAGTTTTATGTTTCAACGCATGTATATCACAGTGAAACCGTCAAGACAATCAAGATAAGGAACCTATTCCCCACTCCTGAAAGTTTCCTTCTGCCCTTTTGTAATTCCTCCCTCTTGCTACCCTTGCCTTCCTTCCTCATGCTCCATGGCTCCCATCTCTCAAATCCCCAGGCAGTCATTACTAAGCTGCCCTCTGTCATTTTTAGATTAGCCTGCATTTTTTATAATTTTGTATAAATAGAATTATTCAATCTATATTTCTTTTTTGCTCCTTTCACTCTGCATTATTATTCATTCATGCATGTTGTAATTCATCCATGCAGTTCATTCCATGTGTGTGTTAATAGTTCATTCCTTTTTATTTCTGAGTAGTATTTCATTGTATGGATATGCCATGGTTTCTTTATCCTGGCAATGGACAGTTGGGTTGTTTCCAGTTTGGCCACTGCAAATAAAGCTGCTGGAAACATTAGTATACCAATCTTTGGATGTATGCTTTTATTTTTCTTGGATAAATACTTAGGGACCAGAATGACTAGATCACATGGTAAATGTATGTTTAATTTTTAAAGATGTTGCCAAACTATCTTCCAAAATGGATACAGCATTTTGTACTCCCCACCAGCAGTGTATGAGGGTTCCAGTTCACCCATATCCTTGCTAAGACCTGTTATGTTCAATCTTTTCAATTTTAGATATTCTACAAGGTGTATAGTGGCATCTCATTGTGGTTTAGTATCTGTTCATATCTTTTGTCCATTAAAAAAAAAAAACTGGCTTCTTTCCTTATTATTGAGTTCTTTTGAGAGTTCTTCATATATTCCAAATACAAATTTCTATCGGATATATGGCTTAGAGATGTTTTCTCTCAATCTATAGCCAAAGAATTGATGCTTTTGAACTGTGGTGTTGGAGAAGACTCTTGAGAGTCCCTTGGACTGCAAGGAGATCCAACCAGTCCATTCTGAAGGAGATCAGCCCTGGGATTTCTTTGGAAGGAATGATGCTAAAGCTGAAACTCCAGTTCTTTGGCCACCTCATGAGAAGAGTTGACTCATTGGAGAAGACTTTGATGCTGGGAGGGACTGGGGGCAGGAGGAGAAGGGGATGACCGAGGATGAGATGGCTGGATGGCATCACTGACTCGGTGGACGCGAGTCTGAGTGAACTCCAGGAGCTGGTGATGGACAGGGAGGCCTGGCATGTGGCGATTCATGGGGTCGCAAAGAGTCGGACACGACTGAGCGACTGAACTGAACTGAACTGACTGATAGCTTATTTTTCATTCTCTTAATGTTCTCTTTTGTAGAACAGAAATTTTTAAAATTTTGATGACATTTATTCAATTTAATTTTTAAAATTAAAAAACTGCAAACTGTGCCTTGGTGTTATATGTAAGAAATCTTTGCCTAACTCAGTTGTATGTTTGCTTTCAATCCATAAGCATTCCTAGAAAACATTACAGTAATTCCCCTACATAAGAAAGAGCTACATTCTGAGAGTGCATTCTTAAGTCCAGTTTATATGTAAGTCCAAAAAAGTTAGCCTAGCTACCCAACTAACTGGATCAGCTATATAATAGTGTACTGTAATAGGTTTATAGTACTTTTCACATAAATAATATGTACATAAAAACAAACACAGAAAATAGAGAAAACATTTTAAATCTTACAGTACAGTATCTTGAAAAGTACAGTAGAACATTACAACAACTGACATATAGGGGCTGGCATGCATGTTTGCATCTTTGAAAGTCTGCAGCTTGAAGGTTTGTGTGTAAGTGACTTCCTATATTTAGTTTTAGCCTGATACATTGAGATCACCAAGTTTTTTTATGTCCCCTTTATTTAAATTGGTTGTTAAAGATTCCAGTGACATTGTGCTGCATCTTGTCACTTAAGCTGCTGATAAAGCCATCAGTGAGTGCCAGCTACTTCCCTCAATGGCATCCCTTAAATTGATGCTGAGTGTAACCAAATTTGGTGTTTAGCTCCCAAGTTGATTGTGTACTCACTCATGAGAAATGTGATCTAGGCCACACATGCTTCATCTGTTGATAAGAATGGCAGATTTGGAGAAATCATATTCTGTGGACTGTTGCTTTTTTTTTTTTTCATTTTTAACATCAATCATTTATGAAGAAAAAACTAAATGGACCTGGTATAGTATAGTCCTCCCTCTGAGTTGCCTGGACATTTCACATACACTTCTACTAGTCATCTGTCTTAGGTGCACCTAACCCAGAGACCGAACCACATTGACTACAGATAATCAGTGGTGTGAATGACCACGTGTTCAGATATATGGCAGCTAGTGAATATCCTTTGAACATCTTCTAGATATTAGACTGATCTCAAATTTCTGTAGCATTTCTATCTTTTATTTTTAATTGAAGGAAACACATCACTTTTTTTTTTTCACTTAACCACTCACTCTTCAAGGTCATCTGCTGAATTCAGAGCTCTTCTGGCTCTTCTCTGAACTTCTCATGAGGTTTGTAGAACCTCATATTCCATCATGAAGAATTCTCCTGCCCACCAACTTTCCACTGTTCAGGTTGTCATAACCCCCTTATTTGTGGTTCATAGTCCACTCTTCATGAGAGTCTTGCTTCCAGCTCCACACACATTGTAGAGCAAAAGTTACTTATACTATTTTCAACCACAATTCTATATGCTTCCCTTTGTTTTTGCTCCCTGGCTCTTTTTCCTCAGATTTCCAGTTCTTATCTCTTCCTTCTTTCACATACTAACTCTGTTAGAGACTCAACCTTACTGACTTTTGTAGAGCAATCAGAGTCATGAGTCTTCTATGCATCTGTCCACCATCTTGCTACAAAGAGGCTAATTGTCTTGACATGCTAATTTGTCAACATGAAATTGTAAAGTATTTTATGTGAGTTTTCTCCCTGCCCCCTTTAGACAATTTAGAGATTTGAAAGTATCTTTTATTTTCTGCTCAACTTCAATGTGATCCTGACAGCCCTGGGAGACTCTACAAAATTGTGTGTACACACACACACACACACACACACACGCACACACACACACACACACACACACACACACACACACACAGGCTTCCCAGGTGGCGCTAGTGGTGAAGAACCCACCTTCAATGCAGAAGAAAGAAGAGACACAGGTTCAGTCCCTGGGTTGGGAAGATCCCCTGGAGGAGGGCATGGCAATCCACTCCAGAATTCTTGCCTGGGAAATCCCATGGACAAAGGAGCCTGGCAGACTACAGTCCATAGGGTCGCAAAGAGTCAGACATTACTGAAATGACTTACTTAGCACACATGTCCAAACACATGTTCATCTCTAGTGAGTTCTCAGATGAAATGTCTATAGCTGAGTTAGGAATATTCACTGCCTTTATTCAGTGATAAATGAACCTGGGGCTTGACAATTGTCAAGCCAGTATGCTTTGGGTTCCATCTTCTTCTTCTCCCTACTTTCCCTGTGTTACTGTTTTAGTGTTACCTTAGCTCTGGAGAGAGGATTTTGAATTGATATGAAGTAACATGTGAAAATGTTGTCATGGGTTCCTTCCAGTCTCCAGTGGAAATCTGTCCGCATCAGAGAACCTCTGCATGAGGTGGCATGATTGGTTTTATGTGTTTCAGGGAGGCCTACTCTTTGACAAGCTGGGAATGTTTTGGATTAAAATGCAAGCATGTTGGCAGAATGATGTGGGGAAGCTTGCATAATGTATAAGGCCTGTCAGCACCCTGCCCCGATCGAGCTGGTGCTTACGAGTCCCTCAGTTTAATGAGTCCAATATACACCTATGAGTTTTTATAAGCTAACACCAAAGCAAGTTAGAAAGACTTGAAACACATATGTTTTTTGACCAACTGTGATATTTTCAGGAACTCACCCATGAGACTTTAAAATGTCTATAAAATTTTCTGTTGGAAGCAGTTTCTGGAAGCAATAGTGCGCTTGGGGTTTAAATTTACACAGTCCGGTGAAGGTACATCCCTTTCATGATCTGAAGATCTGACTCGTAGCAAATCCTTCTTCCCCACTTTTCTGTGGTCTTGCATTCATTTATTTTGGCCAGAAACAAAAACCTTATGCTTAATCTAATACCCTTTTATTTGAATAAATGCCCCATGGGTAAATAATCCTCCTGCGATGCAGGAGACTCAGGCAGACATGAGCTCGGTCCCCGGGTTGGGATGATCCCTTGGAGGAGGGCATGGCAATCCACTCCAGCACTCATGCATGGAGAATCCCTATGGACAGAGAAGCCTGATGGGCTACAGGTCATGGGGTCACAAAGAGCTGGACACAACTGAAGCAACTGAGCACATGCTCAGCTGCTTATCCAAATAAAAAAATGTCCTAGAATTACCAAAAGAGTTAGGGAAGTTAGGTAGGAGGGTGGGGCTTATAATGGAATTATCTGATTAACTAAGGCCTGACAATGTATGCATTTTTCTTTCCTCCCTGTTGAAGAAAATCCTTTTGAACATTTTCCTAACCTTACTAAGTTCTATATAGAAAACATGAGATAAACTTTCTCTGATGATTGAAAATATTATTGTGCTTGAGGTTCACATTTCTGAACATTGACTCTCATTGGGAACAGTCCTTAGCCTACAGTAAGTGCTTGGTGAATATTTGATGAAACAAAGTGATTGTACAAACAAAGTGCTGCCATTACAAAGACGTGAGAGAAGACTTAAGTCTGCACTGACACCAGGTCACTTGTTACCTATTTTCCTATAAACAATGGTCTTCTAGTCTCTCTCTTTTTTTTTTTTTCTAAAAGTGAGATATAGAAAAGACCATCCGGTTAAACTGTGTGAAGCTGAGATTGGTTTTGGTTTCTAACAAATGATATTTTTCTCCCTTTCTCCTTTGTAGAGAAAACATTCAAAAAGACTGACAGTATTAGTAAGAAACAGGTTTGCCCAGATGTAGCTTGAGACATTGTAAAACTGTCTTGAGCATTCAAAAATGTAGTGGGTTTTGCATGTGCCAAAACCCTTTAGCTTATACCATCCCAACTCCAAGATCAGAAAGTTCAATGATCCGCAGAGTCAAATGGAACACAGCTCAAGCCAAAAAGAGTGACAGGATACACAGTATATATTGTCTATTGCCCTCTTTTAAGAGATGCATTTTCAAAGAAGACATGAAATGAGAATTCCCTAGCCAAGCTCTCTACTGTCATCATTACGGCATAATTGGCACAATGGTTTCCCGGACATCTGTACCAAAGATGTTGCTGATTGCTGAATACATGATACTGGTGATGGTCGTCAGCTGTTCTGGGTTAGTGTAGCTGATGTAATCACCAAAGTTTCATTCATAACAAGCGCTCATCTTATATGGCCCCTTAACCACTTGAATATGGATTTGTGCTGTACAGGTCAAAGTTTGAGCGTGTATGCAGCATGAAGCAGTCCAGAATGTTCTGGTAGGTATTTTATTTGCCAACAAAGTTTCTTTCAGTTCTGTCCAATAAAAATAGTTTGAGTGGATGGATGGTGTGGAGAGACAAGGTTCTTATACCTATAGGTCTCTCTGATCTTTCATCTTTCCCCCTGAGATCTCTACTACAGTTTTCATCAAAAGCACCAGAAACACGCTTCTTCAGAATTGATTCTCTTGCCTGTTTCACAGCGATTGATGATGTGTGCTTTCCTTGTGGAGCCATGTGGATGGTGTAACTGATCTTCCTTGTTCAGCAGTTAATAAGCACTTTTCTTTGCCTGGCAGGCTCCTACTTCTCTTTTAAGACTTGGCGCAGGCATCCTCTCTGTAAAGGTCATTCCTCGACACCTCCTGCCCCCAACACCTTTGTTTCTACTCTTATAACATCATGTGTTTACGTCTGTCAAAGCACTCCCAACACTGTATTGAAATTTTGTGGTATATATCTGTCATCCTCTCTTGAGTGTAAGCTTTTCAAGGTCAGTGGCTGCCTGGGATTTCAGCTCCAGTTTTTCTGATTTCAGTCCCCTCGCAAACTTCATACTTTGTCACACATGGGTTACAAAGTGAAGCTTTGGGTGCCTGAGTTCTAGAAATCTGGAAACATCATACATTTAAACATATATACAATGCATCCATGACCGCAATCAAATCCTTCTTTGAAAAAGACAGATCAGTACTTTTGGGCTCTAGTAAACCATATGCGTGCATGCATATGCAGTTGCTCAGTCATGTCCAACTGCTTTTGACCCCATGGACTGTAGCCCACCAGGCTCCTCTGTCCATGGGGTTTTCCAGGCAAGAATACTGGAGGGGGTTGCCATGCCTTCCTCCAAGGGATCTTCCCAACCCAGGGATTTTGAAACTGCGTCTCCTGTGTCTCCTGCATTGGCAGGCAGATTCTTTACCACTGAGCCACCTGGGAAGCCCAGTAAACCATATACCAGAGGTCAAAATCATGTAAGAGTTGATGGTTCATTGTCTGCAGTTTCATGCTGTGAACTTGATAGTGGACGAACTTATTCCTACAGTCTACTCAAGGGCACAGTCAGATTTTTGTCTTCACATTATTGTTAACTATGATCAATTAGATATAGAGGATAAGGAACATTTTTTATATTCTTAAATTTTGTATTTATATGAGATGTTAGATGTTCACCAAACTTATTGTGATAATCATTCCATGATGTATGTAAGTCAATTATACTTTAAACCTTAAATTTATATAGTAGGTCAGTTATATCTCAAAAAAACTGGAAGAAAAAAATCAAATATGGAAGAGATAAACTTCTGATTTAAACTCTTTAGCAGAAATTGAATTTAAACATAACTTTAATTTTGCATATTTTTCAGGGTGGTCCTTTTGAGATGAGGGTATTTTGTTGGGTGGTGGGGTTAGTGCTTTATAGCTAATGAAATTCAGGATAAAAACTGTAACACTGTAAATGTTTAGTAGTTGCTCTGAACTCCGTCTGAAATGCCCTTAGACCACTGGGGCACCCAGAAGCCCTGAAGCCAGACTGCCTGATTCTGTTTCCTAGATTTTCTCTTAATGAGCTACTCTAGGACCCATCTCTGCCTTAACATCCTCTTTTGAGAGATGGCAACAGTAACCTTACCTTGGAGGGTTGTTGTGGGGATAAAATGAATTGACATATATGGAGAATTGGGCTGGAGAGTGGAACCTTAATCATTAAACCTTGCCTTCTATCCAAATCCAAACACACAATTTTTTTGGTTTGTTTGTTTCTCACAAAGATGATGTCCAAGCAGCATCATAGTCATAAGATTGACTGACTGCTCTCAGACAGAGCACAGGTGAAAGGACATGTTTCAGGATACTCTTGTAGTAGATGTTGTCTGTTACATCACTGGACAATTATTGGCCAGTTTCCATGTATGAAATGTGGTGCTGGGATGGACAGCAGGAATGTGAAGTGGCCGAAAACATGGTGTGCCTGTGAGGAGCTTAGAAACATGGCAATAGAATGGGCCCATAAAAGAAATTTTTTCAGAACAAGACAGTTGATGCAAAGAGTCCGTTGAAATCACTGTTGTTCGGGGTGAGTCTCGCTTGTGCCAACATGGGATGAATGTCCAGGACTCTGGGTGCAGTGCTTCTTCAGGAAGCTCTCCCTGACCCTATTGCCAGTCTGCTCTGGGAAAGAATGGGGAAGGCACTCGATGTGGGAGGAGCAGCACAGAGAAAGCACTGGGGAGCAACAAGAGTATCCATGGATGCGGTTCTGTGAATATGGAATGTGCACCATGTGAAATGATGGGGATGCTGCTGGACACGGAGGATGACGGCTCCTCTGCATGAACTTGAAGGCAAAAGGTTGATGCAGTCAGGCTTTGAATGTTAGGAAACAGTCAGATGGCAGACTCAGAAGATGGCATTTTGGAGTGGGTCTGGAGGCAGGAAACCCACAAAGAGGCTATGATACTAGTCCAGGGGATGATTGTTTCTGGTCACCACAGGCTGAGTAGTCACAGGTTTAGAGAGCAGGGGATATATTCATGTGCTACGTGGGAGGAAAAACCTGCTCTAATTAGTGGCTGGAGGTCAAGGGTGATATGAGTGATTTGGCTCATGATAAGGTGTCCTTTCCTGACCTGGGGAGCACAGGAGGACGGGCAGAATCCAGCTGAGAATCCTGAGTGTGAGAAACCACTGAGACATCCAGATAGAGACATCTCATTGAGGTGAGAAGTGAGTTGGGAGCTGGAGGGAGCAGTCTGGACTGAGATAGGAATTCAGAGTTATTAGCGTGTGTGAATTAACTGGGCCTGGGAGGCGGGGAGAATGGGGGGACAAGATGGGCCCTGGGGCACTCATTTTTAAAGGTGGGAGGAGAAAAAGAAGACATGAAGGGGCCTGAGAAAGAATGAAAATAGTGGCAGGAACCAGAGCACAGGGAGGGGGAGTTAATGGGAGGAAAACCAGTGTGGTTGATCTTTGAAAAGTTTGACTGGTAAGATCTGGGGAGAGAAGTGGTGGTTAGAAGGGAATAGGCAGAAAGTGGGTGAGCAAAGGAAGGGAGCTTTGAACATGAAGCCACGGAGGTCCTGCTGGGATGGTCCAGGTGTGGGGCTGTGATTGCATGAACCAGAGTGACAACAGGGAATAGGAAAGAAGAAAAAAGCAGCAAAGGACATTAGAAAGGAGGGCTCTCCAAGGCTGGGAGACTTGGCACATGATGATGCTGTCATCAGGAAGAAGGTCATCTCCAGTTGGACTGTTTCCAGAGATATGTGCTGCTAGGTTGAGTACTCTTGCCTGGAAAATGCCATGGATGGAGGAGCCTGGTGGGCTGCAGTCCATGGGGTCGCTAAGAGTCGGACACAACTGATCGACTTCACTTTCATTTTTCACTTTCATGCATTGGAGAAGGAAATGGCAACCCACTCCAGTATTCTTGCCTGGAGGATCCCAGGGACGGGGAGCCTGGGGGGCTGTCGTCTATGGGGTCGCAGAGAGTTGGACATGACTGAAGCGACTTAGCAGCAGCAGCAGCAACAGGTTGAGTGAGGCGTGGAAATAACAAAATAGAATAGGACGTATGGTGTTATTATTTAAAATCACATCCTATTTGTTCAGTTCAGTTTAGTGGCTCAGTCGTGTCCAACTCTTTGTGACCCCATGAATCACAGCACGCCAGACGTCCCTGTCCATCACGAACTCCCGGAGTTCACTCAGACTCACGTCCATCAAGTCAGTGATGCCATCCAGCCATCTCATCCTCTGTCGTCCCCTTCTCCTCCTGCCCCCAACCCCTCCCAGCATCAGCATTTTTTCCAATGAGTCAACTCTTCGCATGAGGTGGCCAAAGTATTGGAGTTTCAGCCTCAGTATCAGTCCTTCCAGTGGACACCCAGGACTGGTCTCCTTTAGGGTGGACTGGTTGGATCTCTGTGCAGTCCAAGGAACTCTCAAGAGTCTTCTCCAACACCACAGTTCAAAAACATCAATTCTTTGGCACTCAGCTTCCTTCACAGTCCAACTTTCATATCCATACATGACCACTGGAAAAACGTAGGTACTAGAAAAAGAATTAGAATGATATTTTTCAGATACTAACTTTTTATTTTTCTTTTTAAAATTGATTTACCATGTCTATTAATAACTGCTATACAGCAAAGTGATTCAGTTATACATATATATATATTTATATTCTTTTTGATTGTAATTTATCATAGGGTACTGAATATAGTTCTCTGTGCAGTACAGAAGGACCTTTTTGTTTATCCATTCTGTATATAAAAGCTTACATTTGCTAACCTTAACCTCCCACTCCATCTCTCCATTCACTTTTTTAAAATGTGCTGAAACTGTGTTTTAAAGTGAATTCAAGATAATACAAGTTTGCATTTCTTGATTGGAGGGCAGCCAGGATAACATAATGTTTAAGCTCCCAAACTGCTCATTTTCAGTTCAGTTCAATTCAGTCGCTCAGTCGTGTCCGTCTCTTTGTGACTCCATGAATCGCAGCACACCAGGCCTCCCTGTCCATCACCAACTCCCAGAGTTCACTCAGACTCACGTCCATTGAGTCAGTGATGCCATCCAGCCATCTCATCCTCTGTCGTCCCCTTCTCCTCCTGCCCCCAATTCCTCCCAGCATCAGAGTCTTTTCCAATGAGTCAACTCTTCACATGAGGTGGCAAAAATATTGGAATTTCAGCTTTAGCATTACTCCTTCCAAAGAAATCCCAGGGCTGATCTCCTTTAGAATGGACTGGTTGGATCTCCTTGCAGTCCAAGGGACTCTCAAGAGTCTTCTCCAATACCACAGTTCAAAAGCACCAATTCTTTGGCGCTCAGCCTTCTTCACAGTCCCTCACATCCATACATGACTACTGGAAAAACCATAGCCTTGACTAGACGGACCTTAGATGGCAAAGTAATGTCTCTGCTTTTGAATATGCTATCTAGGTTGGTCATAACTTTTCTTCCAAAAGTAAGCGTCTTTTAATTTCATGGCTGCAGTCACCATCTGCAGTGATTTTGGAGCCCCACAAAATAAAGTCTGACACTGTTTCCACTGTTTCCCCATCTATATTCCGTGAAGTGATGGGACCAGATGCCATGATCTTCATTTTCTGAATATTGAGCTTTAAGCCAAATTTTTCACTCTCCTCTTTCACTTTCATCAAGAGGCTTTTTAGCTCCTCTTCACTTTCTGCCATAAGGGTGGTGTCATCTGCACATCTGAGGTTATTGATATTTCTCCCGGCAATCTTGACTCCAGCTTGTGTTTCTTCCAGTCCAGTGTTTCTCATCATGTACTCTGCATAGAAGTTAAATAAGCAGGGTGACAATATGCAGCCTTGATGTATTCCTTTTCCTATTTGGAACCAGTCTGTTGTTCCATGTCCAGTTCTAACTGTTGCTTCCTGACCTGCATACAGATTTCTCAAGAGGCAGGTCAGGTGGTCTGGTATTCCCATCTCTCTCAGAATTTTCCACAGTTTATTGTGATCCACACAGTCAAAGGCTTGGACATAGTCAATAAAGCAGAAATAGATATTTTTCTGGAACTCTTGCTTTTTCCATGATCCAGAGGATGTTGGCAAATTGATCTCTGGTTCCTCTGCCTTTTCTAAATCCAGCTTGAACATCAGGAAGTTCACGGTTCACATATTGCTGAAGCCTGGCTTGGAGAATTTTGAGCATTACTTTACAAGCATGTGAGATAAGCGCAATTGTGCAGTAGTTTGAGCATTCTTTGGCATTGCCTTTCTTTGGGATTGGAATGAAAACTGATCTTTTCCAGTCCTGTGGCCACTGCTGAGTTTTCCAAATTTGCTGGCATATGGAGTGCAGCACTTTCACAGTATCATCTTTCAAGATTTGAAATAGTTCTACTGGAATTCCATCACCTCCAGTAGCTTTGTTTGTAGTGATGCTTTCTAAGGCCCACTTGACTTCACATTCCAGGATGTCTGGTTCTAGATGAATGATCACACTATCGTGATTATCTGGGTTGTGAAGATCTTTTTGTACAGTTCTTCTGTGTATTCTTGCCACCTCTTGTTAATATCTTCTGCTTCTGTTAGGTCCATACCATTTCTGTCCTTTATCGAGCCCACCTTTGCATGAAATCTTCCCTTGGTATCTCTAATTTTCTTGAAGAGATCTCTAGTCTTTCCCATTCTGTTGTTTTCCTCTATTTCTTTGCATTGATCACTGAAGAAGGCTTTCTTATCTCTTCTTACTATTCTTTGGAACTCTGCATTCAGATGCTTATATCTTTTCTTTTCTGCTTTGCTTTTCGCTTCTCTTCTTTTCACAGCTATTTGTAAGGCCTCCCCAGACAGCCATTCTGCTTTTTTGCATTTCTTTTCCATGGGGATGGTCTTGATCCCTGTCTCCTGTACAATGTCACGAACCTCAGTCCATAGTTCATCAGGCACTCTATCTATCAGATCTAGGCCCTTAAATCTATTTCTCACTTCCACTGTATAATCATAAGGGGTTTGATTTAGGTCATACCTGAATAGTCTAGCGGTTTTCCCTACTTTCTTCAATTTAAGTCTGAATTTGGTAATAAGGAGTTCATGATCTGAGCCACAGTCAGCTCCTGGTCTTGTTTTTGTTGACTATATAGAGCTTCTCCATCTTGGGCTGCAAAGAATATAATCAATCTGATTTCGGTGTTGACCATCTGGTGATGTCCATGTGTAGAGTCTTCTCTTGTGTTGTTGGAAGAGGGTGTTTGTTATGACCAGTGCATTTTCTTGGCAAAACTCTATTAGTCTTTGCCATGCTTCATTCCGCATTCCAAGGCCAAATTTGCCTGTTACTCCAGGTGTTTGTTGACTTCCTACGTTTGCATTCCAGTCCCCTACAATGAAAAGGACATCTTTTTTGGGTGTTAGTTCTAAAAGGTCTTGTAGGTCTTCATAGAACCGTTCCACTTCAGCTTCTTCAGCCTTGCTGGTTGGGGCATAGTAGAAGCCTGGGTGAGAATATGGGTTTAGGGGAGAATGGGTACATGTACTTGTGTGGCTGAAACCCTTTGCTTTTTACCTGAGACTACCAAAGCATTGTTAATCGTCTATACACCAGTACAAAATAAAAAGTTTAACATTTGGAAAAAAACAAAAATGGAGCAGTAGAATACCTTCTTGAAAAGTTTTTTTTAAAATTAAAGTGTAGTTGATGTACAATATCATATAAGTAACAGGTGTACAATATAGTGGTTTACAGTTTTTAAAGATTATCCTCCATGGATAGTTATTATAAACTATTGGCTATATTCCCCATGTTGTACAATATATCCTTGTAGCTTATGTTGTACCTGATAATTTATACCTCCCACTCCCCTACACTCTATTGCCCTTTCCTCCTTTCCTGTCCCCACTGGTAACCATTAGCTTAGTCTCTATATCTGTGAGTCTGCTTTTTTTTTTTTTGTTATATTCACTAGTTTGTTGTATTTTTAAGATTTAAAATATTAGTGATAACATACAGTATTTGTCTTTCTCTGTCTAACTTATTTCACTAAGCATAATACCCTCTAAATCCATCCATGTTGCTGCAAATGGCATTATTTCATTCTTTTTTATGGCTCAGTAGTATTCCACTATATATATAATATATGCATATATTATATATATATATGCATATATTATATATATATATATATATATATATATATATATGCTTGCATGCATGCTAAGTTGCTTCAGTTGGGTCAGATTCTGTGAGACCCTATGGACTGCAGCCTGCCAGGCTCCCCTGTCCATGGGATTTCCAGGCAAGAATACTAGAGTGAGTTGCCATGTCCTCCTCCAGGGGATCTTCCTGACCCAGGGATCAAACCCACATATGAATATATATAAAACAGCTTCTTTATCTGTTCATTTGCTTCCATGTTGTGGCAATTATAAATAATGTTGCTATGAACTTTGGGATGTATGTATCTTTTTGAATTAATACTTTTTTTTTGGATATATACCTAGGAGTAGAATTGCTGGGTCATATGGTAATTATATTTTTAGTTTTTTGAGAAGTAGTGCCATACTGTTTAAAAGGTTGTTTTATGGAGGAATCAACTTGCCTGACTTCAGGCTCTACTACAAAGCCACAGTCATCAAAACAGTATGGTACTGGCACAAAGACAGACATATAGATCAATGGAACAAAATAGAAAGCCCAGAGATAAATCCACACACATATGGACACCTTATCTTTGACAAAGGAGGCAAGAATATACAATGGAGTAAAGACAATCTCTTTAACAAGTGGTGCTGGGAAAACTGGTCAACCACTTGTAAAAGAATGAAACTAGATCACTTTCTAACACCGCACACAAAAATAAACTCAAAATGGATTAAAGATCTAAATGTAAGACCAGAAACTATAAAACTCCTAGAGGAGAACATAGGCAAAACACTCTCAGACATAAATCACAGCAGGATCCTCTATGATCCACCTCCCAGAATTCTGGAAATAAAAGCAAAAATAAACAAATGGGATCTAATTAAAATTAAAAGCTTCTGCACAACAAAGGAAAATATCAGCAAGGTGAAAAGACAGCCTTCTGAATGGGAGAAAATAATAGCAAATGAAGCAACTGACAAACAACTAATCTCAAAAATATACAAGCAACTTATGCAGCTCAATTCCAGAAAAATAAACAACCCAATCAAAAAATGGGCCAAAGAACTAAATAGACATTTCTCCAAAGAAGACATACGGATGGCTAACAAACACATGAAAAGATGCTCAATATCACTCATTATCAGAGAAATGCAAATCAAAACCACAATGAGGTACCACTTCACACCAGTCAGAATGGCTGCGATCCAAAAATCTGCAAGCAATAAATGCTGGAGAGGGTGTGGAGAAAAGGGAACCCTCCTACACTGTTGGTGGGAATGCAAACTAGTACAGCCACTATGGAGAACAGTGTGGAGATTCCTTAAAAAATTGCAAATAGAACTCCCTTATGACCCAGCAATCCCACTGCTGGGCATACACACCGAGGAAACCAGAATTGAAAGAGACACATGTACCCCAATGTTCATCGCAGCACTGATTATAATAGCCAGGACATGGAAACAACCTAGATGTCCATCAGCAGATGAATGGATAAGAAAGCTGTGGTACATATACACAATGGAGTATTACTCAGCCGTTAAAAAGAATTCATTTGAATCAGTTCTGATGAGATGGACGAAACTGGAGCCGATTATACAGAGTGAAGTAAGCCAGAAAGAAAAACACCAATACAGTATACTAACACATATATATGGAATTTAGAAAGATGGCAATGACGACCCTGTATGCAAGACAGGAAAAAAGACACAGCTGTCTATAACGGACTTTTGGACTCAGAGGGAGAGGGAGAGGGTGGGATGATATGGGAGAATGGCATTCTATCATGTATACTATCATGTAAGAATTGAATCGCTAGTCTATGTCTGACGCAGGATACAGCATGCTTGGGGCTGGTGCATGGGGATGACCCACAGAGATGTTATGGGGAGGGAGGTGGGAGGGGGGTTCATGTTTGGGAACACATGTAAGAATTAAAGATTTTAAAATTAAAAAGAATAAAAATTAAAAAAAAAATAAAAATAAAAAAAAAGAAAAAAAAATAAAAGGTTGTTTTAATGGTTACATGAGATTAGCATACACATAAGCATAGTAGCTGACATGTAAGTTCAGAAAAATGTTAGTTGTTACTTTTATTCCAGTTTTGGTAGTTACTGTTACATGTAATCTTTATGAAAATGGCAATTTATTGAACAGGGCTTCAGTAATTTAAATTTTATGATAATTATAATAAGTTTATATTTACTTCTGAGCTGTAAGAAAAAGCAAAATAAAATTTACATGTATCTTTAAAAGAAAATATGTACCCACTCAAGAAAGCTGCCTTTTTACCATTTTAAGAAACTTTTTTACCTACACATGATTGAATTCCATGTAAACTAAAACAAACAGGCAGATAATTAGGGCACATTTAAATCTGTTGTTGAAGGGCAGAATGTCTGCTAAATAACATTTAGCCCAATGTGGCTAGCCACAAGACATTTAGCCTTAAAATTGCATTTGTTTATAGGTATAATCTATAGCAGAAAAATTGTACTCAATTCAGAAAATTATTTTGAGTTGTAGTGCCAAAAATTATTTCATGCAGTTATTGGAACTTTTTTGTATTTGATCTAGTTGTTTACTGTCAGAATATCTCACTGTAATTAATGGTTTCATTTTCTTCTGGAACATTTATCTACAGATTCTTTCCCAGAGAATAGACTAATTCATTATGCACAGTGTTCTAGGAAACCTGATGCTTAGCATCAGACTGTGGTTCTTATATTTATGAGGGGCAAGAGTCAGGTTTCTCTTCTCATGGAGGATTTGGATTTCCTATTAAGGAATATTCATTTATCAATCTCATTTCCTCCACAAAACTCTGTGAGATATGATATGTTTTGAGGTCAATCTGAAATACACTAAGATTTGTAAGCATCTTGAAAGAAAATGGAAAAAACCTAAAAAGGTTTTTCAATTCACCATGGATTTCCCTTTTCACAACTGTGGTGTTGGCTTTCATTAACAGAATGAAGAAGAGAGACAACTGTAGGCTTCCTGTGTGAGGTTACCAATCAGAAGCTCACTTGTAAAGAAGAAAATGCCAGACCCATTCACAGTTCAGAGTGAATTTCAGGCCTGTTTGAGTTAAATCAAAAGAGAACATTCTCATATAATCTTTTAGTTCCATTCTAGGTGATATTGCTCATTGATCTTGATCAAGCCCCTCCCCCACCTTTATATACATATAAATAGTCAAATATATATATATTTGACTATTGCTGTTTCCTTTCTTTGGAGAAAAGGAATACTTTTTTGGGAAACAAATCTGAAATGATTCCAGCATGGTCAGTGTGGTTTAATTTGGGATGAATCACAAGCTGGAATCAAGATTGCTGGGAGAAATATCAATAACCTCAGATATGCTGATGATAACACCCTAATGGCAGAAAGCAAAGAGGAACTGAAAAGCCTCTTGATGAAGGTGAAAGAGGAGAGTGAAAAAGCTGGCTTAAAACTCAACATTCAAAAAAACTAAGATCATGGTATCCAGTCCCATCATTTCATGGCAAATAGATGGGGGGACAAAATGGAAAGAATGACAGACTTTGTTTTCTTGGGTTGAAGCAACTGAGCATACAGACACACACAAAATCACAGCAGACTGTGACTGCAGCCATGAAACTAAAAGATGCTTGCTCCTTGGAAGAAAAGCTATGACAAACCTAGACAGCATATTGAAAAGCAGACACATCACTTTGCTGACAAAGGTCCATATAGTCAAAGCTTTTTTCCTGTAATCATTCATGTATGGATGTGAGAGTTGGACCATAAGGAAGGTTGAGCACTGAAGAGTTGATGCTTTTGAACTGGGGTGTTGGAGAAGACTCTTGAGAGTCCCTTGGATAGCTAGGAGATCAAACCAATCAATCCTAAAGGAAATCAACCCTGAATATTCATTGGAAGCACTGATGCTGAAGCTGAAGCTCCAATACTTTGGCCACTTGATGGTAAGAGCTGGCTCATTAGAAAAGACCGTGAATTGGAAAAGACTGAAGGCAGGAGAAGGAGATGACAGAGGATGAGATGATTAGACGGTATCACTGACTCAGTGGACATGAATTTGAGCAAGCTCCAGGAGATGCGAAGGACAGGGAAGCCTGGCGTGATATAGTCCATGGGGTCACAAAGAGTCAGACATGACTGAGTGACTGAACAACAAAAATGGAGGGGTCATGTTTGAGAGAAATTGTCAGCCCTGGAGAAAGAGATCTCTAAGATTTCAAGAGTCCCAATTGGATAAAATTGTCAGCCCTGGAGAAAGAGATCTCCAAGATTTCAAGAGCCCCATCTGGACATTTTTGAGACTTTCTTCTTTAAGATCTTCTCTAAAATATGAATTTCAATGAACTGTACTACATTTATAATATTATTTACAGCACTTCATTAAGCCTACAAGCTTATGTGTGTCTGTAAATTTATCTTTAGTTGTTAGTGAAATGCAATAAACCTCAGTGGTGAAACTGGACAGGTCCAAGTCTTCCCAATTACTGCTTCAGTTCCTCCATTTAAAAATATGCACTGATAATTGGTCAATACTTACCAAAAGCAAAGCAAATAAGCAAATCCCCCCTTTTAGAACCTGATGCTTTATGTGATTTGACAGAAGAAAGAAATCCTACAATAGAAAGGAGTCACTCATGCTGCTGCTGCTGCTGCTGCTGCTGCTGCTAAGTTGCTTCAGTCGTGTCCGACTCTGTGCGACCCCATAGATGGCAGCCCATTAGGCTCCTCTGTCCCTGGGATTCTCCAGGCAAGAATACTGGAGTGGGTTGCCATTTCCTTCTCCAATGCATGAAAGTGAATTCGCTCAATTGTACGTGACTCTTAGCGACCCCATGGACCACAGCCCACCAGGCTTCTCCGTCCATGGGATTTTCCAGGCAAGAGTACTGGAGTGGGGTGCCATTGCCTTCTCCACTCATGCTAGCCTTTATAAACAGTATGCAATTAAAACACTCTTGGTAAATCCTTTCTCCTTAAGTGTATTGTGCATTCCCCAGTCTCTCCTTCTTTCACATCTATTTCATGTTTGATAAGTTCAGACTCCCTTAATAAAAAGATAAGGCCTTTTATTTCTGAATTATAGCTCAGATTTCAAATGCAGAGAGAGTATAGGGGTCAAGTATTTAAAATTCAAACTGAAGTATAAATGGCTAACACTAGAATCTTTCCACAAAGCAGGATCCTTTTGCTTCTCATCTGGAGGGCCTGAGAGTGGTCTGTTCTAGGAGCAGGCATACTGCAAATTGGATCTGTTGTTCACCATTTCTTCTCTTTCTGTGTGACTGTTTATGTCTTGAATCAACCGATTGACTCTATATATCATTGATAACATATTAATCATTTCTCCATGTTATCTCTTGGGTTTTGAATGGTGTGTGGAGTGGAATAATTATAACTCAGGCTGTTTTGTTATAGATTAGAAACATATGATTTGAAACAAATATACCTTTAAGAAAAGACAACATTTGGAACTTGTTATCTTTGTAAGCATAGTTTTTTGTTTTTTGAAAAGACAATCGTGTGGGATTCAAATGCTCTAACTGACCTAAGAAAGAACAGTAAGGACTTAATGCTTTGCTTTCTTCATAGAGCTTTCCTGGCCAGAGCTTGCAATTTGAATGATTGGCAAGCTCCGTAACTGAGTTCTCAGGAAAACAAATGACCTCATCGATTGGAGTGGCTCCATGTTAGGAAGGGCAAGAGTTATGAAATGCAGTCACAGCAAGGAAAGAAGTCTGTTAGCATTTGGATGGGGACTTTTTGTTTCTAAGGTGTTATAGGGTGGATCAGGCTAATAAATGCCTTTAGTGTGGTCCTAGGGAGAAATTTTGGTTCCTTTTCCTCACTCTCCTCCTGTTTAATTTTTTTTTTTTAATCTGGGTTTTTGGCAGTACCCCTGAGTCATGTGATATGCTTGAGGCTACCAGGTGAGACTGCCTTTTGGCCTGTATTTGATTCTAGGAAGCAGAGCTTCCTGGTTCCAGGCTGTTTTAGAACATTCCTCCCTGTACCCCCCTCAGTGGTTTGTAGCCATTTGTCTATGTTGAAGTGATATATATTGTTTCTGATATTGTTATAGAAATGCAACAAGAGTTTAACTAGTACACTTTTTACACCTTCTCATATTTTCAGGAGGCGAAAGTGTGGAGACCCTGCCCTAGGGATCCAGGCTAGGAAGGAGCAGTCTCAGCAGGCTCCAGTCACCAGCAGATCCAGTCAGTCCAGACAGAGTCACCTCTCTTTTCTACCCTTGTCGGGGTCAGTTCAGTTCAGTTCAGTCACTCAGTCGTGTCCAACCCTTTGCGACACCATGGACTTCCTTGTCATTCACTATCTCCCCGAGTTTGCTTAAACTCGTGTCCATTGAGTTGATGATGCCATCCAACCATCTCATCCTATACTATTAACCCCTTCTCCTCCTTCCCTCAATCTTTCCTGGTATCAGGGTCTTTTCCAGTGAGTCAGCTCTTTGTATCAGGTGGCCAAAGTATTGGAGCTTCACCTTCAGCATCAGTCCTTCTAATGAATATTCAGGGTTGATTTCCTTTAGGATTGACTAGTTTGATCTCCTTGCAGTCCAAGGGACTCTCAAGAGTCTTCTCCAACATCACAGTTTGAAAGCATCAGTTCTTCGGTGCTCAGCCATCTTTATGGTCCAACTCTCAGCTTTGACTATATAGACCTTTGTTGGCAAAGTGATGTCTCTGCTTTTTACTCAGCTTTTATTTGCCCCTTGTCTGCTGACCTAGACCTTTCGGTTCAGAAGATTGTTAACCCAGAAGATTCTTCCTCCTCCAGTTTTCTGATTTCCATCTCCAAGCTTATCCTGAAAATTTCCCTTTTAAATAGACTTTATTTTTTAGAACAATTTCACAGCAAAATTGAGCAGAAGGTACAGAAATTTCCTCTACATCCCCCCTCCACCTCCCTCACTGTAAACGTCTCCCACCAGATCAGTACTTTTGTTGCAGTTGAGGACATACACTGACTCATTGTTATCACTCAGAGCCCATAATGTACATTGGGGTTTACTCTTGGTGTTATACATCCTGTGAGTTTGGCAAATGTATAATGATATATCTGAAACCACACACTCCAGATTGGGACTCGAACCCATGTCTTGATACTCAAATCCAGCCAAAACTCAGATTGAAACTTGAACCCAGATTGAGACTTGAACCCAGATTGAGACTTGCCAGGACTTGAACGTGGCCAGAACCTGACTGGAACTTGAACCTTCATCTTTTAACTGAGATCACATAATGAAGGACTGGTCTCAAGACTTAATGAAGCTCAGGTTCTTGATATCTTGTGGCAGAAAAGATTCAGGCAGAGACAAAGTGATAGATAACAAGTGGATTTATTTAGAGAGAATCACATTCCACAGAAAGATACACATTCCATAGTCAGAACGTGATCTGTCTCAAAAGGTGAGAATGGCCTTGGAAGAAACACACTCCACAGAGTATGGGCCATCTCAGAAGGTGAGAGGCCCTGGAAATATGGTGTGGTTAGTTTTTATAGTGGAGAAGGCAATGGCACCCCACTCCAGTACTCTTGCCTGGAAAATCCCATGGATGGAGGAGCCTGGTAGGCTGCAGTCCACGGGGTCGTGAAGAGTCGGACACGACTGAGCGACTTCACTTTCAATTTTCACTTTCATGCATTGGAGAAGAAAATGGCAACCCACTCCAGTGTTCTTGCCTGGAGAATCCCAGGGACAGCGGAGCCTGATAGGCTGTTGTCTATGGGGTCACACAGAGTCGGACACGACTGAAGTGACTTAGCAGCAGCAGCAGTAGCAACAAACCCTCTATTGCCTGGATGTACCACGGTTTATTTGTCTATATGGACATCTTGGATGATTTCAAGTTTTGGCATTTATGAATAAAGCTACTATAAATGTCCTTGTGTACTTTGTGTGGACATAAATGTTCAACTCCTTTGCATAGACTGACAGTTTGTATAGGAAGAGTATACTTGGCCAAACTGTTTTCCAAAGGGGCTGAACCATTTTGGCATTCCTACTAAGAATGAATCAGTGTTTTCATGTTCCATGTCCCTGTCAGCATTTGCTGTTGTCAGAGTTCTGGATTTTGGCCATTCTATTAGGTGTGTAGTGGTATCTCATTAATGTTTTAGTTTTCATTTCCCTAATGACATTTGATGTGGAGCATCTTTTCATATGCTTGTTTTCCATCTGTATATCTGGTTTCCCCTGAAGGAGAGTATGGCAACCCACTCCAGTATTCTTGCCTGGAGAATCCCATGGACTGGAGTCTGGCAGACTGCAGTCCAAAGAGTTGCAAAGAATTGGACATAACTTAGTGACTAAGCACATATCTTCTTTGGCAAGGTGTCCTATGCCAAAGCCTTTGACTGTGTGGATCACAATATACTAGAAAATTCTGAAAGAGATGGGAATACCACCACCTGATCTGCCTCTTGAGAAATCTGTATGCAGGCCAGGAAGCAACAGTTAGAACTGAGCATGGAACAACAGACTGGTTCCAAATAGGAAAAGGAGTATGTGTCAAGCCTGTATATTATCACCCTGCTTATTTAACTTATATGCAGAGTATATTATGAGAAACACTGGGCTGGAAGAAGCACAAGCTGGAATCAAGATTGCCGGGAGAAATATCAGTAACCTCAGATATGCAGATGACACCACCTTTATGGCAGAAAGTGAAGAGGAACTAAAGAGCCTCTTGTGATGACAGTGAAAGAGGAGAGTGAAAAAGTTGGCTTAAAGCTCAACATTCAGAAAACTAAGATCATGGATGGCATCTGGTCCCATCACTTCATGGGAAATAGATGGGGTAACAGTGGAAACAGTGACAGACTTTATTTTGTGGGGCTCCAAAATCACTGCAGATGGTGATTGCAGCCATGAAATTAAAAGATGTTTACTCCTTGGAAGGAAAGTTATGACCAACCTAGACAGCATATTAAAAGGCAGAGACATTACTTTGCCAACAAAGGTCCATCTAGTCAAGGCTATGGTTTTTCCAGTAATCACATATGGATGTGAGAGTTGGAATATAAAGAAAGCTGAGCACCGAGGAATTGATGCTTTTGAACTGTGGTGTTGGAGAAGACTCTTGAGAGTCCCTTGGACTGCAAGGAGATCCAACCAGCCCATCCTAAAGGAGATCAGCCTGGGTGTTCATTGGTAGGACTGATGCTGAAGCTGAAATTCCAGTACTTTGGCCACCTGATGCGAAGAGCTGACTCATTTGAAAACACCCTGGTGCTGGGAAAGATTGAGGGCTGGAGGAGAAGGGGACGATAGAGGATGAGACGGTTGGATGGCATCAATTCAATGGACATGGGTTTTGGTGGACTCCAGGAGTGGGTGATGGACAGGGAGGCCTGGCGTGCTGAGATTCATGGGGTCACGAAGAGTCGGACACGACTGAGCGACTGAGCTGAAATGAACTGAGCTGTTCAAGTCTTTTGCCCATTTCTATTTATTTACTTATTTTACCCTTTTAAAAAAATCACATTATTCATTGTTTGGCTGAGTTTTAGAATTCTTTGTGTATTTTGGATAAAAGTCCTTTATCAGCTGTTCTTTTTTTGCAATCATTTTCCCCAGCTTATTTTCTCATTATCTTGACAGTGGTTTTTGCAAAGCAAAAATTCTTAATTTTAATTAAGTCAAGTTTATCAATTTTTTCTTTCATTGATCATGAGTTTTGTGTGTTTCAAAATATCATCATCTTATACGAAGTAATCTAGATTTCCTTCTATGTTATTTTCTAGGAGTTTTATAGTTTTGTGTTACATTTGAGTTTGTGGTCCAGTTTGAATTAATTTTGTGAAGGGTGTGAAGTTTCTATCTAGATTAATTTTTTTTTTTTTTTTTTTTTTTTGCATTTGGAAGCCCTGTTGTTCCAGCACCATGTGTTGAAAAGACTGTCTTTTCCCCATTGTATTGCCTTTGCTCTTTAGTCAAGAATCAGTTGACGCTATTTATCTGGGTCTATTTCCGGGCTCTGACTTCTGCTCTGTGATCTATGTGTCTATTCTTTTGATGGTGCCACACTGTCTTGAATATTGTAGCTTTATAATAAGTCTTGGAGTTGGGTAACTCCAGTCCTCCAACTTTCTTCTTCTCTTTCAATGTTGTGTTTAGCATTTCGGGTCTTTTCCCTCTCCATATAAATTTTACAACCAATTTGTTGATATCCAAAAAATAACTTGTTGGGATTTTGACTGAACCTATAGATCTGTGGAATCTATTGGTCAAGTCAGGAAGAACTGACATTTTGATTCAGTATTGATTCATTTTGAAACAGTATTGATTCTGTTTACTTTTTACGTTTGGGTACATTCAGCCAGGTATGGGCTCATTTACAACTCATAATAATCCTGTGAGACAAGCAAACAGCAAACTGAGATTCAGAGAAGCTGGGTAATTAGTTCATGGTCAGCAGGTGGGAGATGGTAGAGACAGGACTTGAGTGCAGATCTGCCAGGCTCAGAGTCCTTGCCCTGAGCCAGCTTCCTAGGCAGTACCATAGGCAGTACCATAGCGTGCTTCAGGGCACAAGCCCTGGTATCAAACCAGCAGGCTCTGGCGTATGCTGTGCTTGTGACTTGGCATGTCAGATAACTTCTCTCACTTCAGTTTTCCCGTCTATAAAACAGTAACTGCTTCATAGAATTGTTTTGAAGATGAATGGAGTTGGTCATACGTAGTTATGTGAACATGCCTGGAACATAGCAAAAACTTGATGAGTTTTATTTACTGCTAGTGTGGCCAATCCCTGTTGGCCACAGTGCTCTTTGGAACCTGGGCTTCGGCATTTTGTATAATCTAGTTTAAATATTTATAGAAAAGGCACATGTGGAATAATGCCTGCTCCTTTGTACAAAGATCTCTCTGTACCAAGTAGGGGTGAATGTGTGTGATGGATCAATACCTTTGATTCCATAGTATGATAAAACCCTTAAAATGCAAATATGTCTGTAAAAGACAGATCTTGACTTAACATTTTTCTGAGGTATATACAACTCATATGGCAAATATTTTCCTCAGTTCAAAAAACTTGTGTACCAAAACCTGGGACCAAGGACAGAACAGAAAGGGGAAACAATGTTAAAACTGGGAATTTGAGATACTAAAGACAATCTTCATGACTAAATATGTAAGAGAAACATCATTAACAAAACTGAATCTGATGGTCTTTGTAGATAGAGACTATAGTCTCTTGACCTTTTTAAGTTGTCACTTCTTTAAGGAGAAAACAAAATTAAATTTAAATTAATTAAATTAAAATTTAAAAATTAATTTCTTTCTAATGAGAAAAATAAAAAATAAAATACTAAAAATTGTATTTTGTCACAAACATTGTTGTCATAAATAGTATTATAAACCATTTTAATATATAAATTAGACTATATTTGCCTCATCTCTCATGTGAATTATTGTGATGGGTTTATCACTGGGCTTGATATCTTTAAAGATTTTAAATTGATTTACAGACCAAAGGACTTTGGATGGAGGCTTATTTTTGGTTTCAGTCTTGTGGGATAGGATGAATTTCGGGATCTTCTCTGACATTTCCTTGTCACTTTATTCCTGGTTGGCCTTATACTTGGATTAAGTATGACAGTCATGAGTGTGTCACAGAGTTGTGCCTACATTCCTAAGCATCTCATTTTAGGCCTCTGTCAAGGGGCTACCTGGTACCTAATTCCTCTGGGCTCTCAGGACTCATCTATATTAGCTGATCCTGTCACTTCACTTTCCTCCACATCTATACATATCATCTTTCTCTTCTTGAGTCTTCTTTTTTTAATTTATTTTTTTGTTTTATATTGGAATACAGTTGATTTACAAAGCTATTAGTTTCAGGTGTACAGCAAAGTGATTCAGTTGTATATATACATTTGTATTAATACATACCTTTTCAGATTCCTTATGGGTTAAGGGATCTGTCATTCCATATAGGTTATGACAGAGTACCCTGTCATAACCTGTCTCTGTCATAACCTGTCATATGAGTAGAGTTCCCTGTGCTATACAATAGGTCCTTGTTGATTATCTATTTTATGTATAGTAGTGTGTATATGTTAATCCCAAACTCCTAATTTGGGATATAATCCCAAATTCCTAAATAACACAAACACACTACTACACATGAAATTGGCTTCCCAAGTGCCTCAGTTGGTAAAGAATCCGCCTACCAATTCAGGAGACACAAGAGACACAGATTCTATCCTTGGGTTGGGAAGATCCCCTGGAATAAGAAGTGGCAACCCACTTCAGCATTCTTTCCTGGAGAATCCCAAGGACTGAGGAGCCTGGTGGGCTATGGTCCATGGGTTGCAAAGAGTCAGACACAACTGAGCGACTGGGCATGCATGTATGCATAAAATAGATAACCATGTCCACAGAAGACGGTCAGGAAATACTTCTAGTCTTGAAAACTCTGGTTTCCATGACTGATCACTCATGTGGAAGTCATCGAGGCGATCTCATCATCTGCTATTGCTATATTTTAATTGCAAATTTCAGGAGGGAGACTGAATTAGCTCCTAGAATTTGGATTCCATGGACCAGGAGAATCTCAGTAACATCTTTTTGGCCATAGGAAATAATGCTGCTGCTGCTGCTAAGTTGCTTCAGTTGTGTCTGACTCTGTGCAACCCCATAGACGGCAGCCCACCAGGCTCCCCTGTCCCTGGGATTCTCCAGGCAAGAACACTGGAGTGGGTTGCCATTTCCTTCTCCAATGCATGAAAGTGAAAAATGAAAGTGAAGACGCTCAGTTCTATCCTACTCTTAGTGATCCCATGATATAGTTGACTTTTAAATTTTGCCAATTGTGAGAATATATAATGGAGAAAAGACAATCTGTTTAACAAGTGGTGCTGGGAAAACTGATCAACCACTTGTAAAAGAATGAAATTAGAACACTTTCTAACACCATACACAAAAATAAACTCAAAATCGATTAAAGATCTAAATGTAAGACCAGAAACTATAAAGCTCCTAGAGGAGAACATAGGCAAAACACTCTCTGACATAAATCACAGCAGGATCCTCTATGACTCACCTCCCAGAATATTGGAAATAAAGGCAAAAATAAACAAATGGGACCTAATTAAACTTAAAAGCTTCTGCACAACAAAGGAAACTATAAGCAAGGTGAAAAGACAGCCTTCAGAATGGGAGACAATAATAGCAAATGAAGTAACTGAAAAAGAACTAATCTCAAAAATATACAAGCAACTCCTGCAGCTCAATTCCAGAAAAATAAACGACCCAATCACAAAATGGGCCAAAGACCTAAACAGACATTTCTCCAAAGAAGACATACAGATGGCTAACAAACACATGAAAAGATGCTCAACATCACTCATTATCAGAGAAATGCAAATCAAAACCACAATGAGGTACCATTTCATGCCAGTCAGAATGGCTGTGATCCAAAAGACTACAAGCAGTAAATGCTGGAGAGGGTGTAGAGAAAAGGGAACCCTCTTACACTGTTGGTGGGAATGCAAACTAGTTCAGCCACTATGGAGAACAGTGTGGAGATTCCTTAAAAAACTGAAAATAGATCTGCCTTATGACCCAGCAATCCCACTGCTGGGCATACACACTGAGGAAACCAGAATTGAAAGAGACATGTGTACCCCAATGTTCATCGCAGCACTGTTTATAATAGCCAGGACATGGAAGCAACCTAGATGTCCATCAGCTGATGAATGGATAAGAAAGCTGTGGTACATATACACAATGGAGTATTACTCAGCCATTAAAAAGAATACATTTGAATCAGTTCTAATGAGGTGGATGAAACTGGAGCCTATTATACAGAGTGAAGTAAGCCAGAAAGAAAAACACCAATACAGTATACTAATGCATATATATGGAATTTAGAAAGATGGTAATGATAACACTGTATGCGAGACAGCAAAAGAGACACAGATGTATAGAACAGTCTTTTGGACTCTGTGGGAGAGGGAGAGGGTGGGATGATTTGGGAGAATGGCATTGAAGCATGTATAATATCATATATGAAACTAATCACCAGTCCAGATTTGATGCATGATACAGGATGCCTGGGGCTGGGGCACTGGGATGACCCAGAGGGATGGTACGGGGAGGAAGGCGGGAGGGGGGTTCAGGATGGGGAACACTTGTATACCCGTGGCGGATTCATGTTGATGTGTGGCAAAACCAATACAATATTATAAAGTAATTAGCCTCCAATTAAAATAAATAAATTTATATTAAAAAATAAATTTTGCCAATTGTGGACAAAAAGTTACCAGCTGTCTCATCTATTAGTCATATTATTTTCTGAAAAAGGACATCGACATATCAAAAGAATGGAAATGACATAACTTTATAATTACACAGTCCTTTAAACTGAATAAATTAAAGCTTATGAAAAACTTACCATATTTTTCTTATTGTTTCTAATTTTCCCACCTGTAGGTTGGCATACAGTTAGTAGTTTTCCAATGGTGAACTGATCAGATCCATCCTTCTCTTATTAGGCCCATTCTAATATCTCTTCCTTATGTATTCTGGAAGTGGCCCAATAGAGCCAAATGATACTTAAAAATCCATTACAATGGCAAATAAAATGATTTTAAATTTAGAAGCCAGTGTCCTGGCCATTTCCTATTCCTATAATTACATATAGTTGAGAGTCAAGGGGATAATGTCTTCTAGTGCTATGATCACACTAACTTCTGCATCACCTGTACCACAACTCTATCCCTAGCTTATTTTGGCCTTCTTTTAGAGTTGACTCATTGGAAAAGACTCTGATGCTGGGAGGGATTGGGGGCAGGAGGAGAAGGGGAAGACAGAGGATGAGATGGCTGGATGGCATCACCTACTCGATGGACGTGAGTTTGAGTGAATTCCGGGAGTTGGTGATGGACAGGGAGGCCTGGCGTGCTGCAATTCATGGGGTCGCGAAGAGCTGGACATGACTGAGTAACTGAACTGAACTGAACTGAAAGACTTTTAGAAAACAATGATATAGTGAATATCAATATTTGTAGCAGTTGGCATCGGTTCAAAAATTTAATTTATGAAAACAGTACACCCAGTGTCATTCAGAAGATTTAGATGGGAGCAGCTGTTTTTTTTTTTGCTTCATTAGTATTGGGATTCTAGAACAGCCAATGTCCTTGAGAACATTACCAGAATCTGGAGTAAGCACTTGCCCAAATGATAGAACATCAGCTTGGATGTCCTCAAAGGAAAGAGGATGCTTACACAGTCACCACATGGATTTAATGTATTGATTTTGGTTAGCAAGGTACACAAAGCAGGAGTTGGAAACTGTGGTTGACTGTCTTCCCAGTTTGCTTTCAGGAGCCAGCTGTGGCCTCTGGGATTTTAAATTGCACTTGATTTTTGAAATACATGACTCTCCTCTGTGTGTGTGCGTGTGTGTGTGTGTGTGTGTGTGTGTGTGTGTGTGTGTGTGTGAAGTTTCTATCCTATGCATGTGAGATGTTTCAGGGACAAGATACGTATTTCCCTTCTAGGTGGACTGGGTGTGGTCAAACCATTGGCAATAATATTCCCTTTGTATGAGGCTATTTTAAAGTTTTGTGCACTTTGGCGGTACTCCTGAGGTCATTCCCCAGCTTGGAGGCCTCTCTGCCCTGGGGAGTTTTACTGATTACATGAATTAACCCTCAGCTAACTGGACATCTCAGATAGAGAGAACATTCTGATTTGTAAATCATGCCTGTCACCTTTGATACTACTGTAAATTATGGAAATATTTGAGCATTACTATATGTAACCTTCCAATGAATTCTGTAGGCATTACTTCCCCACCTCTGAACACTTTAATGGGGACATTTTAATAGCAAGGCAGCAAAGTGTTCAGCAGTTTTCTTGATGACCTTTTACAAGATTTGTGTAATCAGACTTTTTTGTTTTAAATGAAGAAAAGGCTCCTGCATACTCAGACTCTGTTATGCTGTTCTAAGTCTATTATTGAACAGGCAGTATAGCATAATTTCAGAGGTGGACAGAATAGCTAGTATCAGATAGAAAGCTATGGTAGATGTGGGATAGACTTACTAAGCGGGTCAGTTCCATGATGATGTGCACCCACAGGGGTGGTCGCAGCTATGAGAGGAAGGGAGGAGGTGAAACACGAACACCATGAATAGCACATGGGGAGAGATCATTGCTCTTATTCCAGGTTGTGGGAATGGTCACCTGGAAGAGGTTAGAGGTCCGTGATTCAGAAGATTTTTTAAGCATTTGGAGCAAGAAATGTGTTGAGATAGAAATGTGTTCCAGTTCAGATTCCTTGCACTTCTTTATCTACGATTAAATTCTCTGTGACTCAGTTTTCTCACCTGTAAAAATGGAATAATGTTAATAGTACCGGTATCGTCTGGGCTGATGGGAAACCTTTGCTGTCATGCAGGGATACAGCCTGACGGGGGCGCTGCTATCACAAGCACAAGGCCTTCAAGCTCACGGTGGTTGTCCCAACCCAGTTAGCCAGAAGGGGAGGAATATGGAAAAGACGCAGAGATGGCTCATCCATTTTACAGGGGGACTCAGTTGGCTAGAACTCATTACTATGAGGAGGGCTGCAAAATGGGGATTAGCTGTGTGTTCAGGGAGAGGAAGAAGGAAACGGCACGGATTTTTACTAAAGATTGAGCAGTCTCTTGTTAACAGGTATGCTAAAACTTAAGAGACTGTTGTTAACTATAACTGCCCAGCTTTTAAAGTACTCTGTATGCTCAGAAGAATATTCTTATATTCACTTGTTTGTTCATGCCACACGTATTTGTTAAGACTACTTACTATGTGCCATTCATTATGCTACATTCTGGTAGCTAAAATGGAGATGACTTTGAATTTTTTTTTAGTAGCAAAAGAGAAAAACTCCAAAATATCAGAACTTATATGTGTTATGTTGCTTCACAACCTATAATTGAAAGCAGAAGTCATGCAAACCCCTCATTTCTTTTGCATTGGCCTTATGCATCTTCCAGATCTCCTTTCTGACTTAGCACAGTTCTGACTGAGCACATAGGAAACCTTCAAATATATCTGTTGATTAACCAGGTATTTATTTGATCAAGGAACAAGTGTGCCTGAAACCCATTAATAAATATGAGTCACTCTCTCCAATATGTTCCCTAAAAGGATTTGAATTCCAAGAGAATATATTTTTTTATTAGGGATTTTGGCTAAATTCATTGACCACTTCATTTAGTGCTGTGTAGACAGGACCTTTAGTTCTTGGCATAATAGATCTTATGGGACCAATTAGGTTTTATCCAGGAAAGCAAATTTCCCTCCTCTGGATGAGATCTGATTTTCATTAGATAGGTTTGCTGCAAGATGATTTCATGAAATGAATGTCCAGAAGCTTCTGACAATTCAGATTTAGCTTCTCCTCCTCCACCTGCATCCCTATGGTGCTCGGGTTGGAAAGTAGGCTGGGATTCCATCTGGGAAGCTACCATTAAGACAATTTGGGCTGAACGCTTAGCTTTGAATGGAAAATGAATGAAAGGATGGCGGAGCATGATTTTTCTCAGAAGAATAAATTTGGGGTTAATATTGCATTTCAGCTAGAATTGGCCAATGGTTATTCTTTGCCCTATGGTTTCTTAAATAACGTAATCCTTGGGTGCATCACAGAAATAAAGAAAGGAAAGAAGCAGACCAGCTCAGGGGGGGAAATTGCATGGCAAAATATGCTGAACTACCTAAAGCATATTTTAATTAGTCACAGTGGAGCACGTGCTAAATTAACTACACTTTGGATTCAAGACCCCTTGAAGCAGCTAGAGGGATTTAGTGGGATGAATAGTTTTAATTTTGTCCAAAGAAAACCATTATATAACACATCTGCTGGTGGTTAACAGATCTTCAACATGTCTAAAAGACTGAAAATATTGTATATTTAAGGAATATAGCTTTGATTCAGAGGTAGGAAGGAAAACCTGTTAGAAATGGGTCTTCCTGACTTACTTATGAGAACTTGTAGAGCTATTTCAAGAAAAAAATTCCATCAACCTTCACAACACCTGTAGGAAACCCAGCAATATAAGAACATTTGAGTGGCCCCATTAGCCTTGGCAGTATGCCAGCATAAGAGTATGCTTGTAATCATTGTGCAGGCAAAGTTGTTGAGCTCCGGTGACTCTCAATTCTGCACCACGCACTTTCTCTTCCTGTCTGGGTCATCATCTCCTTAGCAGGGCCCTGGAGCCGGTTGAAACTTGTGTATGGACTGGGAATGGGAATGTGTGCAGACTCGGGATGTCTTCTCTGGGAAGGCTGGTTGTTAGAGCAAAGAAGAATTTGTAGTCAGTTTTTATAACGGCTAAACTGTTACCTCCAAGTTACCTTGTAAGCCATCTTGGTTTTGCTCTTTGCCCAGTTAGGGGTTTTGGACATTGAGGGTGCCTTGAGGAGAGGCAGTGGTTCTCAATGCTGGCTCATGTTCAAATCTCCTGAAGAGCCTTTAAAAAATGAAGATGCTGCAACTCACTCAGGATTCAATTGATTTGAGTTGGGGCCGACCCATGTGCATTTTAAGAGGGTGATTGTTGTGCTGTTTGCATTGAAAACCACAGAAACAGTTGTGTGTTACCAAGACCCAGGGGACAGTGACATACTTGACAAGTTGCTTTCTCCTATAGTCACTTGCAATTGGCCTTTTTCAAAACCCAGTTCAATTTTTCTGCCTTTATCATTGACTTTCCTATTAGGACACACTTTTGGAATAGGCATAGCATTATTCTTTTATTAGTTTCCATTTTTCATTTGATCTGCATTCCTTGTGAAGTGCCATTTCTCCTGCCGCAATTAGCTGGACTGAGCCACTCTGGCTGCTGATTTGGGTCAGGTTAACTTCTCTCTGATGCTTTGAATTACATTCTGGCTTCACTGATTTACAGTCAGTCAGTGATATGTGAAATAAAATTTGGTACATATTCTACATAATGTATAAAGGTAAAGTCTGGCTTGTGGAGTTGAGCGATTCTATGGTGAAAAGATCCAAACCATATCTTTACCTAAACTTTTCCCTGTCGGCAGTCTCATTTCTTCGGCTGAATACATATGCCTTTTATAGGATACAGTTTATGCAAACCATATTTTGTGAATGAAGTTGAAACGATAAGTTAGCTTACTGAACTAATCTTGTATGAGGTTAGCTTACAATCCCATAGTCTTTGTTCCCTACAGGCTAAATTGCTTTAGTTCCCTGTATGGTGGAGCCACTTCTTTGATAGATCTGAAGTTGTGAAAATATTCTTAGAAAAGTCAGTTGTAAACATTAATAGTCAGCAACAAGTTGGATAGATTCTGAGCCTATTATCTACTTTGTTAAAGGGATTATCACAGACTTTCTTTAGAGATCCATTTTACTTAGGTATTTAAGGAGAGACCCACATTCTCAGAGGATTACGCTAGCTTATTGGTTGGCTTCTACAAGGAGTACTCATGTGGGGTTCCATGAGAAACTTCACTGCGATTTTACATAAAACAAAAATGGTTCATGTGGATATGCATCTTGATTAGTAGCTGAAATGCTTGGCTAGTTCTGAAGGCGACAGACCTGGAGGGTTGGTGGGGCAGAAGGACAACCTGGAGGGAGTAGGGTATCTCAGAGGCAGCCCTCACCTGGGAACTTGGGAAATAGCCTGGAATTGGTCTTTCACTGGCTCCATCTGTGAAGTGACCTGACTGAGCAAGACTATGCTTCACTTTATTTCCAGGCCTAACAGTCTTGGTTTTGGCTCACTACCATTTTTGACATCTTTGTTTTTGTGTATCAAATCAGGGCATCATGCTTACAACCAGCATTTATACGATCTTAAGTCCTGATGGCCTTAAGATGGTCATCTTAAGATACTGATGGTCTTTAAAGGATTATTATTAATTGTTTCTTTTTAATAAAAGCAAGCTTCTTGCAGTCTTGTCAAGACACCTGAGAAGGGCCTGGGCACTGTGGGTCAGGGGAATTTTAAAGGGAAGAAGGAGTTAGTGAAAAATTAAGGGGTAGGGAGTACAAAGAATGTGGAAACGTGTAGAAGGGAGAAGTGGGTGAGGTTTTATTTAAAGGCTTCTTTTCTTGACTTCATTTGCACTTGAAATCCACACAGATGCAAAATCTGTGTTATTATTTTTAAGGAAAAGCTCATGAATTGTGGTTGTTACTTTTTTAAAAACTTTTTATTTTGTATTGGAGTATAGTCAGTTGACAATGTTGTGACAGTTTCAGGTGGACAACAAAATGACTTGGCCATACATATACATGTATCCATTCTCTCCCTAGTTCTCCTCCCGTTCAAGCTGCCACATAACATTAAGCAGAGTGCCCTGTGCTATACAGTAGGTTCTTGTTTGTTATTCATTTTAAATATAGCAGTGTGTACATGTCGGCTGTTACTTTGAAGCTTTTCCCAACCATTTGAAAAGAAAGATTCCTGAGAACAAATCTCCTCGAAGTTAGTCCACCTGCATCCCAGTGCCAACTTGTGCCAACTGTCCAGACTGAAACTCTGGGCTGATGTCAGGTTGGAGATCAGAGCAAGAACAAAGATTTCTCTTTTTCCTAATCCCTTACTGGCCCTTCTGGGCCCCACCAGAGCCAAATTTAGGGAGGTTTTAAGGGATGTGGCTTCAGAGCTGGCCTGAATGAAGAGCCCTTTGAAGTTTTGGTGTGATTTTTCTATTGTTTCTACTCACTGGAGGCCCAGGGTGAGACCCCAGCTCCCCATAAAGCAGCAGGTAAGAAAAGAGGTCAGCTGGATACAGGGACAGGACCAGCGACCCTATCACTGAGAGAACAGATCTGAGGATGGGTGGTATTAACGTTGGATTAATAATTTTCACAAATGTGATATACATTGTGTTTCAGTGAAGAGTCTGCCCTTTGGATTTCTTTTTTGAAACACTTAAAAAATATGCTTTATTCATTCATCTGTTGATGGATGTTTGGGTTGCTTTGCTATCCTAGCTATTGTGGATAGTGCTGCAGTAAACATTGGGATGCATGTCTCTTTTGGAATTATGGTTTTCTCTGATTATATCGGAGAAGGCAATGGCACCCCACTCCAGTACTCTTGCCTGGAAAATCCCATGGATGGAGGAGCCTGGTAGGCTTCAGTCCACGGGGACGCTAAGAGTCGGACATGACTGAATGACTTCACTTTCACTTTTCACTTTGATGCCCTGGAAAAGGAAATGGCAACCCACTCCTGTGTTCTTGCCTGGAGAATCCCAGGGATGAGGGAGCCTGGTGGGCTGCCGTCTATGGGGTCGCACAGAGTTGGACACGACTGAAGTGACTTGGCAGCAGCAGCAGCAGCTGGGTATATACCCAGGAGTGGGATTGCTGGGTCATATGGTAATTTTATTTTTAGCTTTTTAAGTTCTCCACAGTAGTGGTTCCTGAAGAAGGAAATGACAACCTACTCTAGTATCTTGCCTGGGAAATCCCATGGACAGAGGAGCCTGGTGGGCTACAGTCCAGGGGGTCACGAAAGAGTCAGATATGACTTAGTGACTAAACAACAACGTAGTGGTTGTACCAATATACATTCCCACCAACAGTGTAAGAGGGCTGCCTTTTCTCCACACCCTCTCCAATACGTGTTGTTTGTAGACTTTTTGATGATGGCCATTCTAACCAGCGGGAGGTGATACTTCGTTGTAGTTTTGTTTTGCATTTTGCTGATAATTAGTGATGTTGAGCATCTTTTCCTGTGCCTTTTGGCCATCTGCATATCTTCTTTGAAGAAATGTGTATCTAGGTCTTCCACCCATCTTTTTGATTGGGTTGTTTGTTTTTTGATATTGAACTGCATGAGCTGTTTGTGTGTATGTTTTTGAGATTAATCCCTACTTTATACATGATTCTTTTGATCAATTTGTTTCACTTTAATAAAACATTAAAACCACTGGATGTGTTTACACCTCGGGGGAGTTGAGACTAATTCAAGGAATATTTTTTTGTCTTCCACCTTTTCCCTCTCCTTTAGTTCCCTGACTACTTCCTTGGGCTGGACATCCTTCTCCCAGGTGTCTGGTGATGCCTCCTGACTTTCAGGGACCCTTCCCTGTGCCTCCCTACCTGGGCGGTGTGTCTTGTTCAGAGTGCTTTGATTTTATCCTTCATTTTACCTCCTGCTTCCTTATTAAACTGTTAGGATAAGCTCCTCAGAGTTTGTTAGGAAAAGGGCCAATCCTGTAAATTAATTCAGAATAAAGAGTTCATGGACCACAGTGGTCCAAAGGAAGGCTGTGAACATTTTCTCTGATGGGCTTGATAGTAAACACTTAAGGCTTTGCAGGCCTGGTGTAACTATCACAACTGCTTGACCTTGTTGCTGTCATGAGAAAGTAGCTTTAGACAACATTTAAAGAACATGCTGAACTGTGTTCCAATAAGCCATTATTCATGGAACACTGAAACATTAATTTCGTATGGTTTTGCATTTGATCTAGATATTTCTTTTGAGTTTTTCCAACTATTTATAAATTCTCAGCTCACAGACTGTATAAAAATAGGCAACAAGCTTGATTGGCCCTGGGGCCATCATTTGCTGACTCCACATCTGAAGGATAAGTCCTTTCAGATCATTTTTCCATATATACTGGGAAATAAAATTTCTTTAACCAGAGAGGTAATGAATAATGACCAGTGATTGTGTGTGTGAGGGGTCGTGGGGCAGCTTTCACCAGCTCTCATAGCCCAGAGACCACTGTCTCTTTCTCTCTCTTTCATTTTGTATTGGAGAATAGGTGATTTACAGGGTTGCAGGTTTTTTTCTTTTCTTTGTTAGGTGTACAACAACATAGACATATCTATGTTCTTTTTTGGGTTCTCTTACCATATAGGTTATTACAGAGTGTTGAGTCGAGTTCCTTGTGCTATACCCTGGATCCCTGTTGATTATTTTATAAATAGTAATATGTATATGTTAGTCTCAACCAGCTCATTTCTCCCCACCCACCACCTTTCCCTTTTGCTTCCTGAAGACCAGCTGTGGAAAAAGCCTTGTCTTTTCAAGTGCATCTGGTCAGCCCCATATAAATAAGCTCCACAATTCAGTAGGTTTCCCTGAATAAATAACCCATGCTTCTCATAGGTTTTAGAACACAGAAAGCTCTAATTCACAGTGTGAGTCAATCATAGAGTCCTACTGATTTAGCTTTAGAAATATCTGATTCTCTGCTGTAATGCTTGTCCAGAGTAGCATATATCTTCCTTTTGTCCTTCTTTGTTCCCTTCTTTTTTCAACTTCCTTCCCATTTAGATCACCACAGAACACTGAGTACAGTTCCCTGTGCTACACAGTAAGTTTTCGTTAGTTATCTATTTTATACAGGATGCCAACTGTATGGAGTATGTAGCAACCTTAACAATCCCAGTGGCTTAATAAGCCAGGTTTGTTGGAGTCTAGTGCAGATTAATGGCTACAGGTTGGTGGGATGCAGGTTAGGGGTGAAGAACTGCCCCATTCAGTTTCAGACTCAGGCTCTTCGTCTAGAGGTTTCATTCCCCAACACCTTATAGCATCCTACTGCCCCTCTGCATCAGAACAGCAGACAGTAGCATATGTGGAGCACCATGTGAGGGGTGATTTTGGGGCTTGGCTAGAAGCTCAGCTGGAGGTACTGGCAGGAGCCTCGACTCTTCTCCATGTGGATCTCTCTGAGGGGCTGCTTGGACTTCCTCACAGTATGGCAACTGGATTCCACAAGCAAGTGCAACAAAAAGCATGCTTGAGAAACCACCAGCCTGGAAAGAAGCATATTATCCCTTGTCTTATATTCTATTGGTCAGGCAATCATAGAGACAGTATTTTTAAAAATTAGTTAATTAATTTTAATTGGAGGCTAATTACTTTACAATATTGTGGTGTTTTTTGCCACACATTGACATGACTCAGCCATGGGTGTACATGTGTCCCCGCATCCTGAACCCCCCTCCCACCTCCCTCCCCAACCCATCCCTCTGGGTTGTTCCAGAGCACCAGCTTCGAGTTCCCTGTTTCATGCATCAAATTTGCACTGGTCATCTACTTTACATGTGGTAATACACACGTTTTAATGCTTCCCCTCAAATCATCCCACCCTTGCCTTCTCCCACATAGTCCAAAAGTCTGTTCTTTACATCTCTGTACAGAGACAGTATTTAAAAATTTTTTTTAAATTAATTTTTATTGGAGTATAGTTACTTTACATTGTTATATTAGTTTCTACTGTGCAGCAAAATGAATCAGCTATATGTGTGTGTATATATATGTATATGTATGTGTGTGTGTGTATATATATATATATATGTACATCCCCTCTTTTTTCAATTTCCTTTCCATTTAGATCACCACAGACCATTGAGTACAGTTACCTGTGCTACACAGTAGGTTCTCACTAGTCATCTATTTTATACATAGTATCAATACTGTATATATATCAATCCCAATCTCAATTCTTTCCATCCCCTCTTTCCCACTTTGTGTCCATATGTTTGATCTCTATGTCTGTCTCTATGTCTACTTTGCAAATAGTATCATGTATACCATTTTTGTTGATTCCACATAGATCCATTAATATGTATGTTTTTCTCTTTCTGACTTACTTTACTCTGTACGATAGTCTCTAGGGCCATCTATATCTCCACAAATGACCTAATTTCATTCCTTTTTATGGCCGAGTAATACTCCACTGTATACAACAGAGACAGGTCTGATTAAAGAGGAGAGAGTAAAGATCTCACCCCTTCTATCAGAAGAGTTGCAGAGAATTTGCAGTCACCCTGAGTCTCCTAGAGTGTTATGTGGAGAGTTGACATGACTATGAGCTTGACCCTAACATAGCAGTTTGTCTGTATCCACATCCACTGTGAACTGTGGATTAGCCTTCCTAGGGGCATGTAGAAGGTACAAGTTGACTGTCTAACGCAAGACTCAGAAAGCTACAGTCTGCAACTCATATTTTTCCATGTAAATAAAAGTTTATTGAAACCTGGCTGTGATCAATCATTTATATATAATTTGTGTGCTTTCAGGCTGTAGCAGCAGAGTTCAATAATTGTGATAAAAGCTATGTGGTCTGTAAAACCTAAAATATTTACTCTCTATCCTTTACAGAAGAAGTTTGCTGATGCCTATTTCTAAGAGACTCAGAAAATGGCCATCCTTAGGCCTAAGTGCAGGCAGCTTGAAAAATCAGGATCTGCCTTTGTAATTGACATGAGGGCAGACACACTACTGATAGTCAGGGGTTTCTCTGAGAACAAAGTCCTTCAAAAATGTGGAAGTTGTGCATATTTTGCCATCAAATCACCCAAGTCTGTGGCAGGATGGAATTTTCTGGTAATTGTTCTTGGCAACCGCTGCCTGGCAGCAGGCTGTACATTCCCTGTTACTTTCTTCCTTGGCATTCTTCAGCTCCATTGCTGCAGTCATGGTTCCAATTGGCAGGACTTGGGATGTATTTTTCCAGCCTGGATAATTTGGATGATGTTGCTTTAGGGGGCTCTGGAGCTAAGTTGGTCTAGACTTTTGTGTGGGTCTTTTCAGATGTCCTTTTTGTATTCTTTATGGAGATGGATATGGTTGATGGAGAAAGGTCTCTCACTTGACACTCTTTTTTCTAAACCACACTTCCAAGCATTGGTCTTATGTTTTCTTTTTGTGGAAAAAAAAATCAGTTATAGATTATTTGTATTGGTGGCATGTGTGTGTACATGCCATAAGGATAAATTAAAAATGAAGAATAATCTAATCACTCATTTGAAATTGACATTTGGAATTTCCTCAATTATTTCTCTGTAAGGCCCCACTTTAATCAAGGAAGCATTCACAGAAAACCCACATTGACAATTCACATAAAAGCCTGATGTAGGGAGCCTACAAGTCACTTGTCAGCCCCCTCTTCTCTCCTTGAAGGGAGAAGGGTTGTCCCTAAATGGCTTATGGTCCCACTAATGGCTTAGACACCTGAGAAGGATGCCTTAGATTACATGTACTTTGTTCTACTTACATACTGGGTCCCTTGATTGACATTTTGTCTACAGACATGTGGAAGAGGATCTTTGCTTAATCTGTGCTTTATCAACTCATCATTCTTTATCAAGGAGTAAACAGAAACCTATGGCTTTCAGCCCTCAAGGAAACCAGAGACTTGAAAGACATCCAGTCCAGGACTGAAGCTGTCTACTTTCTTTAGACTCTGTGTCAACTTGAAATTGTGTATTCTCTTTTACTTTATTATTATTTTGCAAATTCTAAGTTGTTTTTTGATTTTTTTCCTTTGATTCATGTTAATCTGAAACAGGCTATTAATCCCAAATAGCATAAGCAGTCACTGATTTGACTCTTTAACATTTTGTTAATGTTTAGCAGAAGCCAGGATCACAGAGGTGATAATGAAATGACAGTGTGTTAGGTAGCCCCCTCCATCAAGTCAAGCCAGGTCAACATTAGCACATGATGTAACTATGCTATGACCCTTATGGTCATTGCCTTCTGTTAACTGTGTTGGAAATGGTATAGAGGCTTTATTAGAAAAGGGAAGTGGCAGGGGAGATGGGTATTTGACTTAACAATTTGGGTACGTGGATTTTGGGAAACACCTTCTCTCTTCCATGATAAATCTGTACATTCTGTCTTTAGCAGATCATGAAGGCATGCTGGAAGGTTCTTATAAGGAAACAGAACTATTCATGTGCTCACAATCAGGAAACTGCCCTCCTCTCCCTTCAGAGGTTTCCATCTTTCCTTCCCATGTGAAGCCAGCTTGACCAGCTGAATGAGTTTGGATCATCAGTGGATTGACCATTGACAGAGACAAATTGCCCTGACATTCACTCTGGTGTTCTATTTGGTACATTAGTTCAGTTGACTAAGTAGTGCCCTAGTGTAGTAAAAAAAGCTGATGTTCCTTTCCAAACACATAACATAAAATCTCTGTTTTGGAGAGTTATTTGGTTTGTTTCATCCTTGGTATCTTCATCAAGGAAGTAAGAATGAGGACCCAGTCTGTCCTGAGTATAACATTTTGCAGATAAGGAAACAGGGCAGAGAGGTGGCCAAAGTCTTTGTTGAGTTCTCTGAACACATCTTTAGCTAACTGAGTCACAGAGTTCCTTTCTACCTTCCTCTTTCCCAGGTTTTGGCTGCATTTCCTCCGCTGAATGCCTGTCACACTCTGGGCCAGTGTCTGTGACAGATGCACGGCTTTCAACTTTGGCTGCTAAAAGCTCCTGATTTTTCCTCTTTCCTCACACAAGGTCTCCTCTGCTAAATTCTTCCAGGTGTGTGATTAGGAGATACTTGTTCTCCTAGAATTTGTCAATAGTCATTTCTCTTGGGCAGGGGCACACTCTTTCAAGGCCATGGTGTTGGCTGACATCAAGTCTTGAGAGAAGAGAGTGATGCTACTCTCTGTGAGGCAGAAAGAGAAATCTGTGGATGGCTGGGAGGTGGTGGAGGAAGGAGAGGAAAGGGCCATGGGATCATGGGATGCTATACAGTACATGATGGGACATCCTAGTGTCAGTGATGCTAATTCAGACTTCATTTGTCAAGAACAGATTTTTTTTTTCTGTGTTAAATTAGAGAGAAGAGGGTTAGTTTCTGACTTTGTGCGTAATAAAAGAGAGGCAGTTTGCTCAACACTAAAGGTTGAGTTAAAAGAGACCTCATGGAAATAAGCCTAAGGAACGTTTGGAACATGTGGGAGGGTTTGAACTGTCATAGACTATGGAATTGATTGTTCAAGTCAAGTGTGTATAGGTTCTTGTGGGTTGAGATAGCCTTAGATGACACCTGGGGTACACAGGTCAATCTGCTCAAAGCAAAGAAGCTTTGGTCACTGTGAAATGAATACATGGAACCCATTATTCCTTCAATAGGGAGGCTTGAACTTGACAAGGAGAGGGACCAGAAGTTCTCAACCATTTCTTTCTGGATCTTAAGTTAGGGCGTGTTTGAGTAAAGTCAGCAGAGAAGGACGTCTCTAACCACTGTGTCCTAGGGGTGGGGTGCAGGGCGCAAGGTCAGAGCAGCTAGTGGACCTTTGGATCCCTGGACTGTAGCTTTCTGTGTGCCTGTCTTTGCTTCTTTGTCTCTTGTTTTTTCTCTCTCACAAGAAGACAGTTCAACATGGAGGAAGCAGGTTGGGTTGTGACATCATTGGGGCTGGCATTGTTCTCTAGGCAATGGAGGTGCATCTCTTTTTTTCTGATCCCTCCTCTAAGGCTAAAATGCTTTGACCTAGTATTCAAGATTTCTCTTCATCAACTGAAAATAAAGAAATGAGCAGTCTTGAACGAGGTTTCACTTTTATTTAAAATTTTGTGGATCAGTGTCCAGTGTCAGGATGGGGGAAGGGGGCAGGGGTGGGGCGGGGTGGGGAGGTGGAAAGTGGGGAGGAAGCAGAGCCTGAGAAGGCTGAAGCACAGGAGAGTGGTAAAACTTACAGAACATTGTCAGTTTTATACTCTAGTACATTTTAATCCTTGCAGCAACTCCCTTGAAGATGGCATGACTTCCTTTAGTTTACAAATGGAAAGAACAAGTTTTTTTGTACAAATAGGGAAACAAGGCACAGAAAGATATCCAGAACCCTTAGATACTCAGCAGTTGTGAGCTGAGGGCAGAAAAGGTGCAGAAAAGGAACATGATGTGTTGAAGAACAAATTTGCCAACTTCAGGATTTGCTTAGATTGGCTCTGATGGCTGTCTGGGTTGTGGGGAGGAAAAGGGAAAAGACTGAGTGAATCAGAAAAGAGAACAATCAGATCAGGGGGACGAGAGGAGAGAGAAAATTTGCAAAGAAAAGGAAGTGAAGAGAAATGAGGAAAGAGCTCGTCTTTGCAGCCATAGATATTCACAGGTGATTTCTCTTTGTGTTCTCGTGGAACAGAATAAATGCAATAGGATGTCATAATTGAAAGTCAACCGAAATACCATGCACAGTCTGGAATTGGTTTTAAAAATCAAAACAGTCTAGGAGAGATTCTTTATTTTTCTGACTTTAAAAACGTTGCAGATAAATGTGCTGCTGATCAGAGGGGAAGCGAGGGGAGGGCACTGGGCCAAACATATGTAGGCAGGTGCTGTACAACTTCTCCACACGGCTCTGCCAGAACACCCTGCCGGTGACCTCGGCAGTTAATGGAAAATGTGTGTTTCTCTGTGAACACATGGGGAAAAGGATGAGACCTCCCAGCTGATCTGGATTGGGTATCAAGATGATATTTGAGTGCATCACTCCAGAGGTGTCAGAATGGGCCATTTCTTCTCTACATCTTGTCCTGACCCATGCCTCTACCCAAAACCCACTCCAGCATCCTGATTGTAGTTTATCCAGCATTGAAGGATGGAAGGCTTTTCATCTCCTAGGATAACGAGGCTGCTGAACATCAATGTTGGCGGATTTTGAAAAAATAGCAGAAAATAAGTCTGTCTCCTGGCCTCCTCCCTGATCCTTAGAGTGAGCAAGATTTTCTGTTTTGCCTTGTAACTTTCTGTGGCTAGCAAATATAAGGTCATGGAAATGAAGCACAATGAGATGAAGTGCATTTATACCATCTCAGAACAGCCTAAGTGGGCGGATTGGTTTATTTTATTTTTGGATTTGCTGGGTCTTCGTTGCTGTGCACAGGGCTTTCTCTAGCTGTGGCCAGTGGGGGCTCCTCTTCATTATGGAGGGTGGGCTTCTCCTTGCGGTGGCTTCTCTTCTTATGGAGCATGGACTCTAGAGCGCAGGTTCTATAGTTGTGGTACACAGGCTTAGTTGCTCCCCAGCACGTGGGATCTTCCTGGATCAGGGATCGAACCCATGTCCCCTGCATTAGTAGGCAGATTCTTCTCCACTGAGCCACCCAGGGAAGTTTCTGGATTAGTTTCCTAAGGCTGATGTAACAAATTATCATATATTTGGTGACTTAAAAAACCCCAGAAACTTAATGTTTCACAATTCTGGAGGCAAGAAGTTAAAAATCAAGGTGTTGGCAGCTACACTCCCTCTGAGACTCTGGGACTCCTTCCTTGCCTCTTCCTAGCTCCTGGTGCTGGCCAGCTGTCCCTGACATTCCGTGGCTTGCAGCTGCATCTCGCCAGTCTCTGCCTCTGCTGTCACATGGTGTTGTCCCTGAGTGTCTGTCTCCACGTGGTGCTTTCATCTTCTTGTAAGCACATCGGCCATACTGGACTAGAGCCCACCTTAATGACCCCATCTTCACAGGGTTACATCTGCCAGGGCTCTATTTCCAAATAAAGTCACAGACACCATGGGTTAGGGCTTCAGTGTATATATGTTTTTTGGTGACAGCTCAACCTATGATAGTAGGTGTTCATGTCTGGTCTGCTGGTCAGGCAGCAGCTTGGGCAGGGGGTAACAGCTGGTGGGGGAAGGACAGAGTTGATTGAGATCTATTGTGTCCCCTGGTTCACTCCAAGGAGGCAAGTGTGTGGCCCACAGAGAAGGGCTGTGGGCTCAATGGTCAGGGAACTCTGCAGGGCTCAGGTCACAGACAGGTGTTGCTCCAGAGTCCAAGAGATACAGCATGTGGTGAGGAAGAGGAGAGAGATTTCCTTCACCCTTAAAAAATATTTATTTATATATTTCACTGTGCCGGATCTTAGGTGCAGCATGTGAGATCTTTAGCAGTGGCATGTGGGATCTAGTTCCCTGACCAGGGATTAAACCAGGAGCCCATGCATTGGGAATGTGGAGTCTTAGCCACTGGATCATCAGGAAAGTCCCCCTTCACCTTTTCAAGGAATGCAGTGTGACTGGCATCTGGAAGATCCCAGAGACATAGCCCTACTGGGCACCTTAGGGGCTGGCAGTCTCCAAGGTGCTGGGACACAATAGAATGTTGATGGGGACAAACAGCAGAATTAGAATGAAGCCCTCTCAAGATGTTTAGGGATAGGAAGCAAAGGAGCAAGGGAAAGAGGAAAGCCCGGAAGACTCAAAATTGTTGACTATTTAGCAGAACGGCCATATAGACAATTGTGTGAACTGGGAGAATATGAGAGCCCACAGGGTATCTCTTTAATTAATAAATAATTACCTCTGGACAGCTGGGACTTGTCAGGCAAAGCAGACACACGATGCTCTGCTCTTCAGAGACCTGTATATTGTGAGCAGGACAACCTCGTTCTGTGCTGACCCTAATCACAGGCATAGTGGGCCTGTAGGGCTGTGATCTTTAATGGAATAGAAATGGGTTAGAGGTGGGCCACAGGAGGCAATAAAGTTTTTTGTTTGATTTCAGATTTCTTTTAAAAAATGCCCTTTAGGGTAATTGAAATGATCTAGCCTTTTGCTGTCATGTCTGACTCTTTGCAACCCCATGGACTGCAGCATGCCATGCTTCCCTGTCATTCACCATTTTTCCTGGAGCTTGCGCAAACTCATGTCCATTGAGTCAGTGATGCCATGCAACCTTCTCATCCTCTGTTGTCTCCTTCTCTTCCTGCCCTCAATCTTTCCCAGCATCAGTGTCTTTTCTAATGAGTCAGCTCTTTGCATCAGGTGGCCAAAGTATTGGAGCTTCAAACCAGCCAATCCTAAAGGAAATCAACCCTGAATATTCATTGAAAGTGGTGCTGAAGCTGAAGCTCCATGAAGGATGCTGGGTTCCAAATATGACATTAACAACAGAGATGCCCTTCTGATGTACCATTCTTGGGGCTCTCTGCCTGCTGCTCTGGAAGAATGGAAAGAGCTTTGCTCCCAGAGGGTCTTCATGAGGCTCAGAGAAATTCACGCCAGTGGTCCCTGGCAGGCACCCAAAGTCTCTGAGGCTGACTCTGGCCCAATAGCCTTTATTGTAAGCTCACACTACCACTGGGATGCTGGTGAATTGAACACGAGTAGATAAAGATCGTTCTTTGTAAGTGTCTTTGTCTTCAGTGAGCTGTTACTTGCAAGAGACTATTAGCTGAGTGACAGTCCATTCTATTTAGTGACTAATGATTTTTTTTCTCAGCCCTACTTTAGTCATATTCTGTCATGCATGGTCTTTGGATCTTCACTATTAAAACACCGTGGCATTTTCTCTAAACATGCATTCATATGAACTTCTTTGATGGTGACCTCTGTGACTTCATGTTTTCCAAGTTCATAAACTTTATGAGCTGTTTGATGGCATTTACTCTTTTTAATTTTATCTTTCATTGTCCCCTTCTTAAATCCTGTAGCTATTTAGTAAGTTTGAGCTGGTCCAGTGGAAAACATGTTATTGGGTCCAGATTAAGTCTCTTTTGAGTGGTAATAATGTGAAAATTATTAATTCACTTTTTCTCTTTTAACTTGATGAGAACACAGGCTTTGCTCTAGTTGGCTTAAGGCATCTCTTTGCTTCAGAGGGAGGAGGGTTTGTTGGCTTTGTGTGATGAGCAGAGATATTCAGCTTCTTCTATGGCGGCCAAGGCCACTCAGGGAAGCAGAGTCACTCTGAGGATAATAGGAAGAAGGGACTTAGTGTAGGAATTGTTGTTGTTAGTGGCTCAGTAGTGTTCAACTCTTTGTGACCCCATGGACTGTAGCCCCCCAGGCTCCTCTGTCCATGGTGATTTCCCAGGAAAGAATACCGGAGTGGGTTGTCATTTCCTTTTCCAGAGTTAGACACAAATGTGGGAGCAGCTGAGGAAGTGGTGGTCTGGAAGGAAGGTTGGGGAAGATCAGAGAGAACACCTCCAGGGGCACTGGTGCTGGTGAACTAGCTGGAGCTTAAAGGGAAACCCGAGAATTGAAGCACATTTGGCCATGGAGGTGAGACCATGAGGGGAGCTCATAGAGAGCTCTGTCGGAAGTTGTTGACCTTGGTAGCAGCTGCCTCTTGGGTCTGTGGACAAGTGTCTGGTGGCGCTGCTCGTTGGAGTCTGGAAGACAAACTTGTCAATATTTTCTTGCTCCTCATTCAGACAAAAATATAGTCTGTCAGAGTTTCTTCTTGATTTTTCAAAGGTTGAACAAGGGGTAAACCCAAATCTGCCTGCTGATCAAGTATTGCTAAGACTGTCTATTTAGGGAACAATGCGATTGGGAAGGCAGGTGTGAGGTGAATGGTGATATAGGTGAATGAACTGGGGAATGGCTCTTGCAGCCCTCGCTTTGTCAGGGGGTTGGTTTGAAGTGGTCTGGTTTTATAGTAGTGGTTGAGAGATTCCCAGTTCATTTTTCCAGATATGTAAGTTCTCCATAGCACAAAATGAAAATGTCATCACCCAAATCAGCACTGTATCAAATGTGCAAACTTCAAATCTGATACCTGTCTGAATATCATCTCTGTTAAGTAAATTAAAACAAACAAACAAAATAACAGAAGAAACTTTCTTTCTGTCTCTTTTTAAGTTTGAGAGTCTGAGTTATTTACTGTTTGTCTACTTTCAAGGTTCCTGGAATTTCTATGTGGTTAATTTAATTTCCTTCTCCTTATGAGCCCTCCATTTTATGTTCATGTTGTTGCTTTGTTGTTTGGTAACTTTTTTTTGGACAAATTCTGTGGAATCTGTGTTCCCTACATTGTGTAACCTCTGAAGTCTCTGCTTAAAAAAAATCACTTACTTAAAAAAATTATTAATTTTATTTTTTAGCCTGTCTTTGTAGGGGTTGACCTGGACCAGCATAGCTTATTGGTCGGTGTTGACCTTAAATAAATAGACTGCCAGATATTTCTTTGGTAGAGGTGAGTTTATTCTGGATCGGCAGAGAATTGCAATTCATGATAGGCAACCATGACAAGCCATGTGCAAGTTCCCTTATAGCAAGGGAAGAACACTTTCATAGAGGAGAAAAGGAAGTTGGAAGTGCTGTTGTCAACAAACAGTCCATGACTTTCCACTGAATGAATCCTTGCCAGGAAAGAAGAGGAGTCTTTCTCCTTCCTATTGGGCTCTTTTATCATCATAGGCCATGAAAGCTCCCCCTTAATGAGGTGTCTCTTTATTAATTAAGGTTTCTCTTTGTTAATTATTTTACAGTCATCAACTGATTAGTCAAAAGATTTCCTTAAATGACTTGACCCAGTCGTTTTTGATATGAAGAATGTGTATGTGTGCCTGTGTGTTGGGGTCATACCTTTAATACTCAGGCCGTTTGTAAGTCTGTCTTAGCCTTTGTTGTTGTTCAGTCGGTAAGTCATGTCCGACTGTTTGCAACCCTGTGGACTGCAGCATGCCAGGCTTCCCTGACCTTCACTATCTCCCAAAGTTTGCTCAAATTCATGTTCATTGAGTCGGTGATGCCATCCAACCATCTCATCCTCTGTTGTCCCCTTCTCCTCCTGCCCTCAATCTTTCCCAGCATCAGGGTTTTCTCCAATGAATTGGCTCTTCTTGTTCATGTATCTTAGCCTTTATTTCCTGCTTTTGTAGGGCTTCAGGGCCAGCCGGAAGAGAGTAATCAGTGCCCTCTCTGGTTCTCCTCAGTCATGAGAACAGCCCTCCACAAGTGTACCGTTTTTTTTTTTTGTTGTTGTTGTTTTTTTTTTGGAGCCCCAGAGATAGGTCAGAACTTTTCAAAGCACTTTATGCAAGCCTCATTCCTCCAGATTTTCCTTTTATGTATTTTTGCCAGGCTTTTGTGTGCCCCAATTAGGATTGCATTGTTAGTTAAACAGAATGTTAAATGACGGAAGCTGATTGTTTCCATCAGTGCCCTAGAGACAGGGCCTTTCCTGTGATGCTGAGCTCTGAGTGAGTCAAATACACAACATCCTGTGAAAGCTGTTCTTTCAGGGAGCTCTGAGTCAGGTCAGACAGTGACTGTGGTCTGAGCAGAGGGTTTTGGGAGGAGTTCCAGAGCCCATCTGTCCCTCTGGTGGCTGCAAGGCTGGTAGCTTTCCAGGCATGCAGTTGGGGAAGGAGGTAGATAGGATTAACTCGAGTTAAACCATCTCAGTCCCTGGTCTTCTTACCAAGGTTTAGTAGCTTTTCTTTTTTGGGGGGATAAACTCTCTTCAGATGGTTGCAAGCCTTTGGCTAATTTGCAGAGCTATCAGAAAGTTGATTTTGATAATTTTGCCAGTATTTTTATGGCTTTGATGGAGGCTTGGATTGATGCAGGTTCTGACTCAGCTATTCTAGAATTTTGCCTCCCTCCCAGTAGTTACATTTTATTTTGTATTTTGGTTGTTTCGCTGTTCATGGGCAAATGACCAGAAGGCATCATTTCTCAATCCAATAAATTAAAATCAGAATTTCTGTGTAACATCTGGCCAAATACTCTGTTTATTGGCACTAAAATGGTTATAATTCCATGGAAGAAAAGAACTGATATCATAGTGTATGTCCTTGGACTCAGAGGCCTTTTGTTTTCTACGTCTAAGAACGTAGGAGTGGTGTAAACATTCCAAAGATCCTGGATCCTATCCAGCAATATCGAGTTAAACAGAGAGGATTTGGAACAAATACTGGTGGGAGAGAACCTAACATTTATTGAGAACTTAGTACGTGCCATTTTATTAGAAAAATATTATTTTAGTTATCCAATGCATCGTATAAGCAGTGAATTCTTCTGTTGGATTCTTTTACTAGAGGTAAGGGAGAATTACTGGCCAGAAAGTATTTAAAGTTCAGTTTAAGGCACCACCTCCCACCTCAGTATAGTTTTTGCTTATTTCTATGTTTAACTGAAAATGCAATATGTGTACCCTTGGCAAATAATAAACATTGAATGAATATGTTAATGAACATATGTATTTATGTTTTGCTCACTTTTTAAAAGATTTTTTTTTGATGTGGACCATTTTTAAAGTCCCTATTGAATTTGTTACAATATTGCTTCTGTGTTTATATTTGGTTTTTCAGGCCATGAGACACCTGAGATCTTAATTCCCTGACCAGGGATCAAACCTGCACCCCCTGCATTGGAAGATGAAGTCTTAACCACTGGACCACCAAGGAAGTCCCCATTTTGCTCATTTTTGCTTTTCCAGATGTTGGTAGATTTTCTTTTGTTCCCTTTTCTCAATCAGATCCTAAGTTATTGGCCTATTTCTTTTTACTTCATAAATATTGTTCTGTGCACAGCACATGTTCAGAAAGTTGATGACTGATTGATCGTCCACTTCTAAACCTAATCTGAGGCTGAAGAATGTCATGGCTATTCCCTTGAAAGAATTCCACCCTAGTTCACAAAAAGTGAAATTTCTATAATTCTTGTTGATTGAAAGTGGTTTTACATTGTATGCTGAGGTATTAGTGCAAGACATACGCCAAAAAAGAAGCAAAGTTTTGTTTTTTGCTTTTCATAATAACCAGAATTATATGTAAAAGCTTAAGGGTGTGTAGTTACCTAGAGGGAAGAAGAATTAGTGTGGATCAAGTGCTATCTTCCATCTCTTTCTCTCATCCTCTTGACTTTGCTTTCATCTCACTTTACCCTAGTGTGTTGAAGTTATACATCACACTGAGGAAGTTCAGCCAAGAAGGTGAGTGGGAAATCAAAGAGGGTTGGGAACACAGCACCTAAAGGCAGACTGGTGCCTGAATGAAGCAGAGAGGCACACAGTTCCGGATTACATACTTCCCCATACATTCCAAAAGTATATGACAGTATTTAGTATCTATCTTAGTAATGCAAGGGAACCTTGAAGAAAATGCAGAGCAAAGTTACTTTTATTTTTTAAAATGTTTATGTTTTATGGAAATGTTAATATATAATGCTGTGTTAGTTTCAAGTATATAGCAAAGTGATTCAGTTATATGTATATATACATATATATATATATAATTTCTCAGATTCTTTTCCATTATAGATTATTGCAAGACATTGAATATAGTTCCCTGTCCTGTAGAGTAGATCCTTGTTGTTTATCTATGTTATACAAATTAAAAGACACTTGTTCCTTGGAAGGAAAGCTATTACAAACCTAGGCAGTGTATTAGAGACATCACTTTGCTGACAAAGGTCCGTATAGTCAAACCTACAGTTTTTCCAGTAGTCATGTACAGATGTGAGAGTTGGACCATAAAGAAGACTGAGTGCTGAAGAATTGATGCTTTCGAATTGTTGTGCTGGAGAAGACTCTTGAGAGTCCCTTGAACTGCAAAGAGATCAAACCAGTCAATCCTAAAGGAAATCAACCCTGAGTATTCATTGGGAGGCTTGATGGTGAAGCTGAAACTCCAATACTTTGGCCATCTGATGCGAAGAGCCGACTCATTGGAAAAGACTCTGATGATGGGAAAGACTGAAGGCAAAAGGAGAAGAGTGTGGCATAGGATAAGATGATTAGATAGCATCACTGACTCAATAGACATGAATTTGAGCAAACTCTGGGAGATAGTGAAGGACAGGGAAGCCTGATGTGCTGCAGTCCACGGGGTCACAAAGAGTTGGACACCTCCAGCCCTGAGATGGTGAATATGACCAAGGTCATCCAAAGAGGCTCCAAAGGGGAGTCTCCAAAGAGGAGCATCCAAAGACGCTCAGACGTAGTGACTGAACTGCAATAGTGTGTACCCATTAATCACAAATTCTTCCTTCCCTTCTTTTCCCCCTTTGGTAATCATAAGTTTGTTTGCTGTGTCTGTGAGACTGTTTCTGTTCTGTAAATAAAATTCATTTGTACCATTCTTTTTAGATTCCACATATAAGTCATGTCATATGGTATTTGTCTGACTTACTTTGCTTAAAAGTGATGTCATATGGTGTTTGTCTGACTTACTCCGCTTAGTATGATAATCTCCAGGTCCATCCATGTGGCTGCAGATGTCATTATTTTATTCTTTTTTATCATCAAGTAATACTCCATTGTATACATGTGTGTGAATACCATACCAAGAAATCACTTTTCGATCAAGTTCTTGGGTATGCAGTTTCTGCCCTTACCATCACCTCTCAGAGTAACTTACGGATGGCAGTGAGGTCTTACCTCTCTGCATGTGAATATTTGGTAGATTGCTGCTGAGTAAGCTAATATCATATTCAACACCCTGGGGTCTATGTACATGAACCTCATGTTCTAGAAGGCTTTGGAGGCTCTTTGGATGGCCTTAGTCATACTCACCATAACTGGGCTGGAGGTTGAAAGACAAACTTAATCTGGAACCATGGCATATCTGGTCTGGTTCTGTGCTAGAACCCATTGTAGAATCTAATTCTGGCCATCCTTGGAAATCCTTTGTCAGCATACGTGATAGGAAGTATATATTATAACATAACTTATTAAGTCAAATTGAAATCCTACCTGGACATTTGCACTTAATGTTTTAACTTGTAAAATTAGAAACAAAGGATTAAAATGTACTTTCAGAATCTTTGGGTGACAACTTGTCCCTCATGAATATAGAGATAAATATTAGTCTAAACAGACTCTTGAGAGTCCCTTGGACTGCAAGGAGATCCAACCAGTCCATTCTGAAGGAGATCAGCCCTGGGATTTCTTTGGAAGGAATGATGCTAAAGCTGAAACTCTAGTACTTTGGCCACCTCATGCGAAAAGTTGACTCATTGGAAAAGACTGTGATGCTGGGAGGGATTGGGGGCAGGAGGAGAAGGGAACGACAGAGGATGAGATGGCTGGATGGTATTACTGACTCGATGGATGTGAGTCTGAGTGAACTCCGGGAGTTGGTGATGGACTGGGAGGCCTGGTGTGCCACGATTCATGGGGTCTCAAAGAGTCGGACACGACTGAGCGACTGAACTGAACTGAACTGAAGACTGCTAGATCTTTCAAAACTGTTTTTAGGAGTAATAGGTGTTAGAATCCAGGTTGCTTCTGAATTTTTCTTGTTGTATCTCCTCTCTCCTTGCTGAATTATGTGGAAAATGAGTGAGATATGAAGGCATAGACTAACAGCTTAAGGACACACTGGAATCTTGAGGCTAAAGTAAACTCATAAGATTGACTTTATAATTTAGGCTTCTGACATCCTTAGTCCTAGTACTCCTCCCACCTCCAACCATCCTGACCTCTGCTGCTGCTGCTAAGTTGCTTCAGTCGTGTACGACTCTGTGCGACCCCATAGGCGGCAGCCCCCCAGGCTCCCCCGTCCCTGGGATTTTCCAGGTAAGAGTACTGGAGTGGGGTGCCATCACCTTCTCCGATCCTGATCTCAGGCCCTTTGAATTCTGCAAACTCGGTGTTTTCCATCATACAAGCTAAATGTGGGTGAAAGAAGTAACCCTGGGAGGCTAAGACTTCTTCCTTCAGGAATATGTGTTTGCTCTTCTAAGTTTATCCTTGTCTTCCTGCAGTTAACAATAGTTCTCTGATTCTTTTTATGTTTTCTTGGACTTCTCTTTGTGATGGTGTGCTGTGGTGAGGTGGGGAGTATAGCTGGCTGGGATTTGCTGACCATGGATAGAGATAAAAATTCCTTTGACACCTTATGCGAGGCTCTGCTCCAGAACTTCTGTATCTGTGAAGGCTTTCTCAAGATGGGGTGTCTAAGTCTGGGCATTGGGGAAAGTGGTAGAGACTGATTCTTTGTTGCACTGAGACCTCCCCTTTCCTAGTCCTGCTGTGACGATGTTAGGAGCCTCTTATCCATGGTGTTCATGATGCCGTTTAGTCTGTTGTGATGGGGACCCATGAGGATCTTTGTGCAGCTCCTACCATTTCTTGGAGAGCTGGTTGATACCTTCTCTGGGTAATTTTTTAAATTTATTTATTTTATAAATTTATAATAATTTATAACATTATTTATTTATTCTACTTTTGGCTGCACTGGGTCTTTGTCTCTATGCCTGGGCTTTCTCTGGTTGTGGTGAGTGGGGGCTACCTTTTAGTTGCTACCTTTTAGGGGGCTTCTCATTTCAGTGACTTCTCTTATTGAGGAGCACAAGCTTTAGGCACATGGGCTTCAGGAGTTGCAGGTGGTGTACAGGATTAGGAGCTTCATGGCATGTGGAATCTCCCTAAATCAGGGATCAAAGCAGGCAGATTCCTCTCCACTGGGCCACCAGAAAAGTTATTTTATGACTGCACTGGGTCTTAGTTGTGGCATGAAGGCTCTAGTGTCTTGACCAGGGATCAAACTTGGGTCTCCTGCAATGGAGTGTGGAGTCTTAGCCACTGGGCCAGCAGGGAAGTCTCTTCTCTGGGTAAGCATTCAGCTTATGGGAACACTTCAGGGACATGTGGATTTTGGCCATGAGGAGAGCACTATGCCATGAAGTGTCTTTGGGAGACCTGAGGAGGAGAACAAGCTTGGCTTTTCCAAGCTCTTTTCAATGGCAGCTTGAAGATGTTGAAGGAAACTTGTTCTCCATCTTAATAAACAAGATAAGCAAACCTCTGATCACATGAAGGACATATAAACAAAGGTTTATATATTCCCTTAGCAGAGGGAATAAACATTTGGGTTTGCCTGACTTCACAGGTGCACCAAGTCAAGTGGAGAACTGAGTTAGGAACTAGACTTCTTTGTTTTTGTTTTTATTAATTGCCCGATGTCTCCCATTACATCTCCCAGATAATCTTTTGAGGACAGCAAAACAATATACACACATTGCTGTTCATTATTTACTAAACTTTGTTAGTGATTTGTGAAGGAAATTTTATATGAGAGTTGGTGTTTTGTAAAATAAAGCTTCTAAGTCTAATGGATTGAGATAAGTAGGCTAGAGTTTACATTAAAGCCTTTCTTGTGTGTATGTTCAGTATTTTCCAGGTTTAATTTTGTTTCAGAGTTTCAGTGGAAGAATTGGCAATTCAATGCATTGGCAAAAAGGCAAGTTTTACCTTATAGATAACTCAAAAGACCTCAGATAGAGTGGAAGAATTAATTTGCGTCACCTGAAGTCCAAGGAAGCTGAACTTATATTTAAGGTCTAGCTTTCTGTTCATATGGAAAATATAGGACACGTGAAAATGAAAGTGAGCTGAAAACTTACTGTTAAACTGTTGTCTTGAAAAAAAATAATGGGTTTGACTATTTGTAATTTGGTCTCATGACCTCTGCTAATCCCTGTCAGTGGATTAGTTTTTTCTCTCTGCTCCATTAGCAACTTTTACTCTGTCTGTGATATCGCTTCCCACACTTTGGGCAGCTTATCACCTGCACGTGTTGCTCTCCCCTACACTTTTAGCCTCCTCAAAGCAGGACCTAGGCCTAGGCTAGCCCTTAACACAGAGCCAGGCCTAAGGAAGTGCTCGATAAATGCTCAATGACTCACGTTGTGTAGGGCCGCTCACATATAAATAAACCCTCTTGCCTTCTCTCTCTTTTGCTTTCATATTCTTCAGCCCTCTTGTGGTCTTGCTGCCAGCCTGCCCCATGGTGCCTATTGTTTTTTTCTTTTTTTAATTTTTATTTTAAATTGGAGGATAATTGCTTTACAATATTGTGTTGGTTTCTGCCATACAGCAATGTAAATCAGCCATATGAATCATCCCCTCCCTCTTGAGCCTCCCTCTCACCTCCCCATCTTATTCCTCTAGGTCATCACAATGCAGCAGGCTGAGCGCCCTGAGTTATACAGCAGCTGCCTACTAGCTATCTCTTTTATACTTGGTAGTGTATATATATGTCAATGCTACTCTCCCTATTAGTCATATTATTTTGATTACTCCATCAAAATAACTGTTTACAATCACCACAGTTCTTGCTGATCTTCTCATACAGTTTTAATTCCCATTGAAGTATCAAAGTTAGAGCTGGAAAGGACTTATAACTTTCTAGATCTTTCTTCTTTAGCATTATCACTGATTAGAATCTTCTCCCTTGGACTTCCAGTGTTTATCAGAACCATATTCCCATTGTACTTTCTGTCCAATTAGAACCAAGCATAGTTTATGATGAAACTCTACCTTCATAATCCCCTGGGAAAAAGTATGTGGATTTCAGTGCCTTATTATAGATGCCATAATGCATCTATAATAGCTACTGTAGGCTATGAAACCAATTACTAGCAAAGCCAACAAGACCAGTAGACCTTCTAATTTTCAGGTTACTGTGCTATCTGAGACTCTAACTTCCCCCCACCCCCTAATTATCCTTAGAAGACTAAGGATACTCCTAGAAAGAAAGAATGAGAGGAAGGAAGGAAAAAGAAATGAAGGAAGGAAGGTAGGAAGAAGGAAATCAAGCCAGACCTGTATTCACTATCTAGGTTTTCCAAAGTAAAATCAGTTTCATCCTCTTGTAAGATGTGCAGAGGGAAAAATCTAATTATGGTTCTTCTTGAGACTGGCAAATCTGGATGCTTCATTTTTGCAGAGACCTAGAAATTTTGCTTCTGGACTCTTATGCTCCTTCCCATCATGGTTTACAATCATGTTTTTCTGTAAACATGAAGTTAAAGAGTACAATGTTATATTCTATCTTTTGTAGTTGACTTAGAAAAAACTGCTACTAGTTGACTACCAGCTTCTTACATTTCATTCTTAAGAGAAGTCTTGACTGTAATTTCTTTTTTTGATGCTAATTGGATGAAATATCTTAATAGCCAACTTCCCATTTAAATACCTTTCTTTTTCCAAAAGCGTATTTTGGCATCCAAAATTTTGGAATTCACTGGCTCTCTATAGGCAAATTACACACTATAATAAAATAGCTTTCTCTACATTTAGAAAAAAAAGTGTCAGTGTTGACTGCATAGATCTTTAACCATCAGATCGTTTGGGAATTTGCAGTGTCACATACATTTCAGCAAGGCGTTCAAACAGTCTCTCAGGATTTTAAACACTCCTGGTTATGAAACCAAATTTTCATCTTTATTTTTCCAAGCTGTCTCCTTACATATAGCACTTCAGAAAATTCACCATTATAGCTTTTACTGCCTGATTGCTCAAGAGTTAATTGGTTCAGCACCTGGGCAGGAAGCTATTTTGGCAGAAACTCTGTTTTCTTCAAGTTCTAGCCATAAAATTCTGGATAGTGAATTGTAATCAAGCATTCCTTTTTTTTTTCTTCTTCTTCTTCAGAGCACACAAGAACACTAATGTGTTAGCTGAAGGAATTGCAGAGCCTCATTTGGAACATGGAAGTAGTTTCTCATTCATAAGCTGGCACTAAAGGAACACGTTTCTTACTGGGTTTTGGGTCTAAATTTTTTATACTCTTTTTACACAATGTTAATGTTACATACTTTCATCTTACCACACATTCTTCTTGAATATACTATTTCATACCAATAGATTAGAAAGGGACCTGATGCCCTAAACTTTGTGTCTAGGTTGTTAAATTAGAGAAAAGAGGATGAGAAAATGGACTGGTATATTTTAAATAAGGCCACCCCTGTTAAGTTTCATTCCTATGTTTCTCAGCACCTTCAATGCTGTTGTCACGTCTTCTATACAATCTTGGTCTTAATTTACGGTGGCCAAAATTTGTAAGATGGTAGTGTTCACAGCACACTTCTCCATACTTCCAATCCAACAAAAAGAAGTCTAATTGCAGCCCAATAGTTGGTGTGGGAGGAACTGCAGGGGTGTGGGTATGGGACAGGAGAGGTGTGGAGATTTAGTAAGTGTTACTGAGGATTATGAATTGGGACCTCATTATAGATTTCTAGAAATATAGCAAAGAGTGGAATTCCTTTTAAATTAGTTTTGGCTACTGAACTGTGTTTTTGAATGTATTACAGCTCCAAGACTGAACCACATGGGGCCAGGTTTCATTAGGGTTACATGTTTGTTATAACAAAAGACAACTTCCTACATGTACTTCGCTTTTTCATAATCCTTTGTCCACTCAAGCCTTTCTACTCTTGTTCTTTAAGGAGAACAGAACATTGGTAGGTTGTTCTGTAAGCCTTCAACAGAGCTCTATGTGCTAATCTCAGCTGCTCCAAAGAGCATTATTATTTTACCCAGTTTTATGTAAAAAAATGTGCTTCCCAGGTGGCTCAGTGGTAAAGAATCTGTGTGCCAATGCAGGAGACACAGGAGACCCAGGTTTGATCCCCCTCAATTGGGAAGATCCCCTGGAGAAGGAAATGGCAACCCACTACAGTATTCTTGCCTGGGAAATCCCATGGACAGAGGAGCCTTGTGGGCTACAGTCCATGGGGTCGCAAGAGTTGGACATGACTCATAGACTAAACCACCACCAGCACCAAGTAAAAGGGTATTATCCTCACCTTTGAAGTTCTCTGCATGCCCTTGCCTGCCCTTCCCTTTCATGGGTGAGCCTGATTCTAAACTGTGTTTTTCAGTTTCTGCCTATCTACATGCATTCACTACATTTTGTGTGGCAGGCTCTTGAAATTTCAAAATTGAAGCCTTTTAGTTTATGGAAACTTTTTTGAGTGATTTCTTCAGTGATTCCTTCCTGTTTTCTCCTTCTGAATCTCCTATTCGATTGTAGGATTTCCTGGGACAGACTTGCAATTACTTTATCTTTTCTTTGCTGTTTTCCATCTTTTAATATTTTTTATATACTTTCTGTGAGACTTTTCTCAAATTTTCCTACCAGGTCTTTTACTGAGTTTATCATTTTTACTACTACATTGTTAATTTCCAAGAGCTCTTTTCCTATTTTCTGAATATTTCTTTATTTTTTATTTTTTTTACTTTACAATATTGTATTGGTTTTGCCATACATTGACTCAAATCCACCACAGGTGTACATGTGCTCCCCATCCTGAACCCCCCACCCACCTCCCTCCCCATCCCATCCCTCTAGGTCATCCCAGTGCACCAGCCCCAAGCACCCTGTATCATGCATCAAACCTGGACTGGTGATTTGTTTTATATGATATTATACATGTTTCAATGCCATTCTCCCATATCATCTTGCCCTCACCCTCTCCCACAGAGTCCAAAAGGCTGTTCTATACATCTGTGTCTCTTTTGCTGTCTCGCATACAGGGTTATCATTACTATCTTTCTAAATTCCATATATATGCGTTAGTATACTGTATTGGTGTTTTTCTTTCTGGCTTACTTCACTCTGTATAATAGGCTCCAGTTTCATCCACTTCATTAGAATTGATTCAAATGTATTCTTTTTAATGGCTGAGTAATACTCCATTGTGTATATGTACCACAGCTTTCTTATTCATTCATCTGCTAATGGACATCTAGGTTGATTCCATATCCTGGTTATTATAAACAGTGTTGTGATGAACATTGGGGTACAACGTGTCTCTTTCAATTCTGGTTTCCTCGGTGTGAATATTTCTTTAAAATAATTTAAAAATAGTGCCCTAGGCAAGCTAACGGCAGAGTTAAGGTAGAGGTTTGTTTATCCATATTCCATGTGTTACTGTTACCAGTGGAGAAATAAGTAAAATATGTAAATAAAATATTAAAAAATAGGCCCTGTTCTTGTTTCATAGTGTAATATTGTTTCCTATCTTTTTTGATGACAATTACAACAATATTTTTCCTTTCTCAGATGTAAGAGTGGGCGCCACGAAAGACTGATTGGAAACTTTGTGCTGCTTGATGGGTGGGTCTCCATGACAGAGTTCACTGCAGAGTGACTGTGTAATTTCCTTGGGGAACACTGATGTTTGCATCTTTCTGTTTTCTCTCTTGAGATGGCTAGATTTCCCAGGGAAGACTATTCCAGTCTCCATCCTGGAGCCTATTTACCTGGTTACCAGCAGCCCAGGCGGCAAATGGAGAAAGAGTAGGAGGTTTCAGTATTGAGTGTGTAAAGTTTTTTAAATCTCTTTGTCTTCATTCGGTATTACATACTCTTAACTGTGCCTGCTCTTAATTGTACATGCTCTTAATTGTTCCTCAGTCCAGATATGTGTTTCATCTTCTCCAGATGATGCAGTTCTCGTCTACTACTGACATGAGGGAGGACGATGGGAGGTAACCACTTTTCAATTGGCCATTCTTTCAAAATTCCAGGTTTTGCCCCTCATCCCATGTCATTTTCCAGAAATACCTGGTGACCCCAATTCTTGAGACTTTGGGTATTCTACAGTGTAAACTCGGTTGAGTCACGGATTTTCCACCTGGCTTAGCCCTTCCCCAGGTTAATTACCTATCACGCATCTGTTTTTTAACTTCCAGATTTTTGTTGGTGCTATGTCACCTTGCCTTCTGTCTTCTTCCTCCTCCATCCCCTCATCCCACTTCTTTTCCTTATTCTCTTTTCTCCTCCTCCTTCTTCTTTCAGATTTAATGAAGAAAGAATCATTAAAGAAAAGGTTTCATGGAGAGGAGGAGAGGAGTATGTGATACAGGGTCCCATATTACTTTGGAGGTCTGCATTTAAAGGGTCAAATGATGGGATTTCCCTGGTGGTGCAGGGACTAAGACTCTGCTCTCCCAATGCAGGGGGCCTGGGTCCATCCCTGGTCAGGAAACTGGATCCCGCATGTCACAACCAAAAGTTTGCATGCCACTACTAAGAGTTGTAATGCCATAGCCAAATAAATAAATATTAAAAGAAGATAAAAAATAAAGGATCAAATTATGATACTTAATAAGGTTATTGGTGATTGTTTCTTTTACTTTTGAGTATACTGATTAGAAAAGGCATGAGGGGGCGAGGAAAAGGAAAACTTATAGCTAACCTGAATCCTATAAATATGCAAAATCCAAAATTGATTATGCTATGCAATTTTTTTTTTAACACATTAAAACAAATGAAACAAAGAACCCATCTTAGACACTGAGCATTAAGAGTGGTATCCATTTTGAGTTTTCAAAATTTGAAGGAGGAATTTTAAAGGAGGAAAGAGTCCCTCAAGTCAAAGGAATGAAGCCTGAAGAATTTCAGTTGAAGGGCGAGATGAGGGCAGAAAGAGAGTAAGCTGTATAGCTGAAAACCAGTTTGGGATAAAAGAAAAAGAAAATTCTCTAGGAATCAAATCAGCTGTCAGCCAAATTTTAATCTCCCTTTTCCAAGTTGAGACGTTCCCTGTTACACATGTGCCTTGGATGTTAGAACTGAAACCCTTTCTTTGTCTGCCAAATCGCTGCCTGCCTGATTTTAACAATCAGGCTGAAGAGAAGCTCCAGTTATGATGATTTTAAAAGAAAAGATGGAAAATCAGTAAGTGGTTTGCAAGTAAAGAGGGAATCAGGAAGGGAGAGTTATTTTAACCCAATAGTCTATAGAAAATACCCCATATACCTTGTTTTTTTTAAAATTTTTTTGCTAGTTTACAACTGGTGACAGGATCTGGAATATTATTGAGACAATGGCGGGGTGGGGGGGGGGCGGCGGTGAATGTGTTGGGAAACCTCTGAAGTAAGTGAGGTGCTGAAGGACTTGGGGTCTTTGTCATGAATATGTTTGTCTCTCTTTCTTGTCAGACGTGGAGACATGGCTTTCATCACTAGTTCACCCAGATGTCTGCCACGTTGGCAAACTAGGTGATGGTGCTGCCTCTTGAGTACCCCAGACTGTCCAAACATGATCCAAGGATGGAAAGAACCCAGCAGTTGAGAGGTAAACACCTCCTTGGGAAAGTGGGTTCAGAATCTCTTGAGCTGGTGCCTTGCACTGTGGCGCTTGTGGTAAAGAACCCATCTGCCAATGCAGGAGATGTAAGAGGTGCAGATTACCTCCCATCTCCTCCCTCTTGTCAGCAGTGGACTAGAACTCTATTATCTGGAGCAGATAAAACACATATCTGGACTGAGGACCAGTAGGCACAGTTAAGATGCAGCTTTAATACCACTCCAGTATTCTTGCCTGGAGAATCCCATGGACAGAGGAACCTGACGGGCTGTGGTCCACAGGGTTGCAAAGAGTTGGACATGACTGAAGTGGCTTAGCATGCACACATGTACTGTCACCTAAATGCTTAACTTCCCATGTGTCTTATCCATGCTTCCCTATCGAGATCACCAGATGCTTGAGGCACAAGTCACATTCATTGTTCATTCACTCAACAGTTGATTTTTGAGCATCTCTGATTATTGTAGTCACTGCTAGTGTAGAACAATTTGAACATTCCACATATAAGTGATATAAAATACTCGACTTTCTTTGGCTTACTTCACTTAGTATGACAATCTCTAGGTCCATCCATGATGCTGCAAATAGCATTGTTTAATGCTTTTTTATGACTGAGTAATATTCCATTCTCTATATGTGGAATGATACAAATGAACTTATTTACAAAAAAAGTAAACTTGCAGACTTTGAAGACAAACTATGGTTACCAAAAGGGATAAATCAGGAATTTGGGATTAACACATATACACTGTACAGTTCAGTTAACTTCAGTCTCTCAGCTGTGTCCGACTCTTTGTGACCCCATGAATCGCAGCACACCAGGCTTCCCTGTCCATCAACAACTCCCAGAGTTCACTCAGACTCACATCCATTGAGTCAGTGATGCCAACCAGACTCATCCTCTGTCGTCCCCTTCTCCTCCTGCCCCCAATCCCTCCCAGCATCAAAGTCTTTTCCAATGAGTCAACTCTTCTAATGAGGTGGCCAAAGTACTGGAGTTTCAGCTTCAGCATCATTCCTTCCAAAGAAATCCCAGGGCTGATCTTCAGAATGGACTGGTTGGATCTCCTTGCAGTTCAAGGGACTCTCAAGAGTCTTCTCCAACAACACAGTTCAAAAGCGTCAATTCTTCAGCCCTCAGCTTTCTTCACAGTCCGACTCTCACATCCATACATGACCACTGGAAAAAACATAGCCTTGACTAGATGGACCTTTGTTGGCAAAGTAATGTCTCTGCTTTTCAATATGCTGTCTAGGTTGGTTATAACTTTTCTTCCAAGGAGTAAGCATCTTTTAATTTCATGGCTGCAGTCACCATCTGCAGTGATTTTGGAGCCGCCCCCCCCCCCCAAAAAAAATCTGACACTATTTCTACTGTATCCCTATCTATTTCCCATGAAGTGATGGGACCAGATGCCATGGTCTTCATTTTCTGAATGTTGAGCTTTAATCCAACTTTTTCACTCTCCTCTTTCACTTTCATCAAGAGGCTTTTGAGTTGCTCTTCACTTTCTGCCATAAGGGTGGTATCATCTGCATATCTGAGGTTATTGATATTTCTCTTGGCAATCTTGATTCCAGCGTGTGCTTCTTCTAGCCCAGCATTTCTCATGATGTATTCTGCATATAAGTTAAAATAGCAGGGTGACAATATACAGCCTTAATGTACTCCTTTTTCTATTTGGAACCAGTCTGTTGTTCCACGTCCAGTTCTAACTGTTGCTTCCTGACCTGCATGTAGGTTTCTCAAGAGGCAGGTCAGGTGGTCTGGGATTCCCATCTCTTTCAGAATTGTCCACAGTTTATTGTGATCCACACAGTCAAAGGCTTTGGCATAGTCAATAAAGCAGAAATAGATGTTTTTCTGGAACTCTCTTCCTTTTTCCATGATCCAGCGGATGTTGGCAATTTAATCTCTGGTTCCTCTGCCTTTTCTAAAACCAGCTTGAACATCAGGAAGTTCACGGTTCATGTATTGCTGAAGCCTGGCTTAGAGAATTTTGAGCATTACTTTACTAGCATGTGAGATGAGTGCAATTGTGTGGTAGTTTAAGCATTCTTTGTCATTGGCTTTCTTTGGGATTGGAATGAAAACTGACCCTTTCCAGTCTTGTGGCCACTGCTGAGTTTTCCAAATTTGCTGACATATTGAGTGCAGCACTTTCACAGCATCATCTTTCAGCATTTGAAACAGCTCAACTGGAATTCCATCACCTCCACTAGCTTTGTTCATAGTGATGTTTTCTAAGGCCCCCTTGACTTCACTTTCCAGGATGTCTGGCTTTAGGTGACTATACATAAAATAAGTAATCAATAAGTACCTAGGGCATAGCACAGGAAACTCAGTGATATCCTGTGATAATCTACGTGGGAAAATAATCTGAAAAAAAAATTTATATATATATAAATGTTTGAAATACCTTGATGTACCCCTGAAACTAACACAACATTGTTAACCAACTATACTCCAGTATAAAATAAAAATTAAATTAAAAAAGGATTTGAAGAGGGCTATCTTCCCTGATGGCTCAGAGGATAAAGAATCCACCTGCAATGTGGGAGATCTGGGTTTGATCCCTGAATTGGGAAGATCCCCTGGAGAAGGGATCAGCTATCCACTCCAGTATTCTGGCCTGGAAAATTCCATGGACTGTATAGTCTGTGGGATTGCAAAAAGTCAGACACGACTGAGTGACTTTCACTTCACTTCAGCATAGTCAAGGAGTTTAGACTATAATTTTTAGTGTTTTATTGTTTAGAAGGGCTTCCCTGGTGTCTCAGTTGGTGAAAAGAATCCTCTTGCAATGCAGGAGATCTGGGTTTGATCCCTGTGTTGGAAAGATCCCCTGAAGGAGGGCATGGCAACCCACTCCTGGAGAATCCCCATGGACAGAGGTGCCTGGTGGGCTACAGTCTATGGGGTCGCAAAGAGTCAGACAGAACTGATTAAGCCAAGCACTCACTGTTTAGAAACCAGAAACCATTTTTCTTATACTTTAATTCCTAACTGATTTAATCTTTAAGAACAACTGTTTGATACACAGTTGATCTTTGTATTTGTAGATTCTGTGTTTGCTAATTTGCCTATTTGCTAAAAGTTACTTGTAATCCTAGGACTAACAGTCGTGCTTTCATGGACATTCATGGGCATGTGTGTGCTCAGAGAAGGGAAAATTTGAGCTGCTGGTCATGCTCATTCCTAGCTGAGACTGATCAAAGCAACTCTTTGCCTTCTTATTTAGCTCTCGCACTGACAACGAGTGTCCTTTTCACAGTCTATTTAATGTCATGTTTTTTGCATTTCTGTGTTTTTTTTGGTTAATTCGCTTTTTAAAATGGCTCCCAAGTGTAGTGCTAGAGTTCTGTCTAATGTTCCCACGTGCAAGCGGTCTGTGATGTGCCTTATGGAGAAAACACGCGTGTCAGATGAGCTCTGCTCAAGCATGAGTTATGGAGCTGCTGGCCATCACTTCAATGTTCATGAATCAGCAGTATATTTCAAGTAAGGTGTCTTTAAGCACAAGCACACATAAAACAAGGCATGTACTGATGGGGTGACAAAAATGTGGTGACCAGAGATTTGCTGGAACCTAACCCAGTATTTTCCCTAGGAACAATAATTTAGTATTTTCCAATTCAAAGTTCATGGGGATTTTATGGAATGTAATTACCATGAATAACAGTCAACTCTACACATTACATTTATTCTCATTTTACAGATGGGGCAATTACAACTCAAAAGAAGGAGTAGCTCCTTTAAAAATGTCACTTTGATAAAGAAGTTGAGGTCCACTATCTGAAACTGTATCATTGCAAGTTCTTGAATGTCTTTTTATTCACCAAAGGCAATGCCCATTGTAAACCTTCCATTATGAATGGAATAAATCATGTAGAAGTCTCTCAGGCTGGAAAAGTCCCAACTCCATTTTCACATTTATACAGCTAAATATGAATATGGACTAATTGAAACTAACATCATCAAATAGCCCTTAATGAGATACATATGTATATATGATAGGTCAGCTGGTAAAGAATCTGCTTGCAATGCAGGAAACCCTGGTTCAATTCCTGGGTCAGGAAGATCCCCTGGAGGAGGGCATGGCAACCCACTCCAGTATTCTTGCCTGGAGAATCCCCATGGACAGAGGAGCCTGGCAGGCTACAGTCCATGGGGTTGCAAAGAGTCGGACATGACTGAGTGACTAAGAAGAGCACAACACGTACATACATTATATATGCATACAGAGCTTTATTTCCATTTGAATTTATATAAAAGAGGAAATAAATCTCTGAATATTTCTTGATGAGCTAGATAGGGCTCTCATTTTAAAACTTCCAAGTTTTTTATGCTTCTGAAGGTCACAATGCATTCCTAAGAGGCTATTTTACCTTCAAGCTTTGTGTTCATTTTGATACTTGACTCATTTCGTCAATGACAAATTGTATGAAGTCATCACAGAAGAAGGCCAGTTGTTCCCCAGGACAGTGGTGATATCTGACAGACCAAGTTCCATGGTGTTTGCAGTGTAGTTCGAAATAGCAGCATTGAAATTTTCAGGTTGGAGTCTGAAATGCCAAGGAAAGAAATGTTATCTGAACATGTGAAAGCAGAGTCATGAGCTCAAATGAACCAACTTTCTGTAATTCTTCCTTCTAAATGATCATACACCGCAGTTGGTCAGTGTGATGTAAAATTCTCCCAGAAGAAAAGTGGTACCTGGTTTCCCTTATGTAAGGCTCAGAGAGCCGCACTCTGAACACTCAGGGACAGCCTCTAGTGGACTGACAAAGTTTATTATCCAATTGTGTAGTTTTATAATTTTCAGGGAATAGAGCATAAAGGCTGACTTGCACGTAGCCATTCCAGATAAACCTTAAAGCATTCAAGCATAAAATACAGTTCCTACCGCCCAAGCCATAACATAGCTTTGGCGAAACTCTAAAGGGAGTCTTATCATGAAACAACAGTCCTTGCCCTCAGAAACAGGTGGTCAGAAGGAAGCCTTCGAATGCCTCAAGGCCGGGCGTATTGACCCTTCGTCAGGCACTCAGTGAAAGCTCATAACCCTTTGTTATGCTCGTCCCAGCTTCCAACCTTCGTCATGAGTGGAGCAAATACATTTTCAGTATTTGCTTAAAGCCTTCCAGCTCCTCCACACCTTACATACTGTGACTCATACAAGAGAAGTCCTAGAATGAAGGACTTCTCCTTTAGAAATACGATTACTGAGGTTGACGGAAGCTGACAGCCAGGCCCTGCTATGATGTGTTTCCCTGAGAGGGTCAGTGCTCACTCAGGATGAGTGGGTGGCCTCAAGTCCTATGGTGATTCTTAGTGAGACTGCATGCACAAGAAGGGTGCCTTGCTGACCAACCCCAGTCACCACCATGTTCCTTTAATGTGCTGGGCGCACCCTCAGTGAGTCTGCTTTTCAAGTTTTTCCTATATAATGCAAATTCCTTGAATGTTAAGGACCTATATTAAGGTAATACAAAAGTACGTTGCTTCATCTTCACTGAGTTGAGAGATCTTTAACGGACCTGTAATGAAGAAAGAGGGCTTAAGGTAAATATAAACATGCTCAAAATTAATGGTAACTGGTTGCTATGGCAACTAATATCTTTGACTTTGGTTCAGTGCCACTAGGAATGTAAAGTGCATTTGCAAAAGCTTCGTTTTTGGAGCTATGTCTGTATGTATGGAGAAGGAAAGGACAGTGGTGTACCCAGTAGTGCTTTTGAGCTGCTTTGATCCTGATATGTTGTCCTGTGCACAATCTAGTCAACTCCTTTCCCTCCCCCGTTCCCAGGCCCCTGTGCACTGGCAGCATAAGTTGGCAGCATAAGAAACTTGGGATTGGCTGTGAAGTTGCAGAGGGTGATGGTCATGAGCATGTGGGAAGAGGCAGGGACATCCAGTGAGACAGTAATCTGGTCTGTCTCTCTCATTCTGGGCAGCAGACACTAATGGCTAAGAACATAAATTCTGAATCAGACTGGTTGAGACTAAATTCTAACTCAGTTTACTAATTGACTTTTTTGCTCAATCTCTTACTTGAAATGCTTGTACTCAGAATTTCAGAGAGTTATGGGATTAAATAAATGTATGAATCTATATAGTACTTTATGTATATGGATGACACTTTAGCACATTGCCTGTGCCATGGCAGACTCTCAATAGCTTGAAAATCTGTACGTTGGTAGTTGCAACAGTTGTTGAAGAAGATGGTGAAGATTTCACTGACATACTTCAGAAATGAGATAGACTTTCTGACATTCTGGCAGCTGATGCCAAATGCAAACTGACAGAGAAACAATTTGATTGAATTTCTTTGTAATAGCATATCACTGATTTGTAACTGCTTATCTTTTCTAGTGGCATAGTATTTTTAAAGGAGGTTCAAACAGATGTTTAACTAGCAGAATTCTAGACAGCTTAAGAAAGTGGAAAGATACATTTAAGCAGAATTGGGGAGGAAGTAAGTATATTTTAGATGAGACAAACATTCCATAAGAAATGCTAGTCTGTCTTTCAGAGCAGACATTCAAGTCTTGCTTCTAGAACTGGGCGCCCATACATCAGCCTTGGCAGGGGATGCAATATCTGTTCTTGGAGTGTCCATTTCCTTCATGGTAATTAATTTAAAGTATGTAAATATTAAAACAAATATAGAAGTATTAGTGGTTGAATGCAGACTCACTTGAATAAAATGCTAGACTCCAGTTACATTTCTTGTTTCCAGTGGGCTACTTCTGGCCATGCCAGCAGACCCTCCTCAAGGGACCAGTTTGCAGCTCTGATGTCCTGGATCCTCAAAGGAAACATTCATTGGAGATACACAGCACAGAACTTTTCCTGAGTTTCCCAGTTTCTTTGTTGTATGATCCCACAGTTTCTCTAAAAGTTCTGAGATTTCCCAGAAGATAGGGTAGGGAGGAGGAGTCATGATGTGAATAACTCTCATAGTGTTTGAAAGTCAAGGACTAATTGTACTTTAAAACCTTCAAAGTTTCAGCCAGTTATAGTTGAACATTTCTGAAACAAAAGTAACAAGGTCTTCTAGACCCTCCAGCATTTTCCCTATTTCAGTCAAATCATTTCAGAGCTTTTCTTAAAGTGAACATCATTAAAGTAAGTAAAAGATGGTGGAACACATCAAGTTATTGTTGATACTACAGTAGGAAGTTTTTTCTGTAGATTAAAAATGCAAAAGAGAGAGAAAGAAAGATTTTGTATTTCCCCTCATTTCTTTAATCTAAACATTAGATAGAATCAATAATTTTTCATAAATGTAAGAAAATCCCAATGATAGAACTTTTCTGGACAGAAGAGTGGATTGTTGGGTTAAAGTATTTGACCGTTGGCTAAAGTGTACAGAATCCGGGGCTGGTTTATATATGCCTTGAATATACTCTGATCTTAAATCTAGGTAGGAAGAGAGTGGGATTTTCTTCCCTTCTTCTAAAAACAAAAATGATTAAATCTGCTAATCTAGGCTTAGTGTAGAACCCAAACCACACGGTGGAATCAGGAACAGGAAATCCGTGCATGCGGACACCTCGACAGTTCTTCTACTTGCAGTATTAAAAACAGACCTGCTCTCAGCGAGCCTACAGTGCACCTTTATTAGGGTGGATGTTTCCAGTTTGGCTAAAGCCTATCCCTGTGGTACTGAGAAACTCAGTGAGTGCACAGGTCATGGTTAATAAGGGATAAGAAAGGTGAGAATTAATTACCTGCTTTTGCGCATTAGTGAATTCAGTCATTTCCCGTTACTTCCTTCATTCAGCCACTTATCTCTCATTGCTTCTTCTGTATCAGGATGTTTGGTGAGGTCATGAAATTCACAGCTCCTATAGGGAAGCCCTGTTTAAAAATGGAGAGAAAAGCCCTGAGGTTTTATGCATTCATCCAGTGATCTTAGAATCCTCCCATGATAGAATACGTATCATACGCTTATATATGTTTAAGTAAATCACTTTGCTGTACACCTGAAAATAATACAACATCATGAATCAACTATATTTCAGTAGAAATAAAAAAAAAAACTGCCCATTACCCAATTTCTAATTACAGTACTTAACCATTTATGACCAAGCTAAAGCTTAGGTATGTCCCATGAAGATTTGAGTGTTTATTTTAGAAAATTAAATTTTGAAGGTCTTCTTCCCTTTTCCAGAAAGTTAGTACATGGGTGGGTGGGAAGAGAAGAAGGAGGGGGAAGAGGTGGGATGAAAAGGAGAATAGTTTTGATTAATGTATTATAAACCTCTCGCATAACAGCAATCATAAAAGAGTTCAAATGATTATATGTCCCACTGTTAATATAATCCTCAACTGTCCAAATTTCATTTTCTCATCATGTTCTTTGAGAGGGATCTTGGGCTAATGAATTCTCCAGGTAATTTTTGCCATCTTGTCTGGAACGTCCTTGTTTGGCCAGAGAACTGAACCTGAAGACAGTTCGATTAAGTAAGGATAGCAGCCTTTTTGCGAAAGTATGGATGACGGTAGTCACAACTGGTCCATTCTCAGTTTGCGCAGTCCAAGTCCTCACACACAAAAGCATCAGCAGTGCTTTCTGACTGTCATTCGGTTACTATCAGCTTGTATACTTTCACGATGAGTGGTACAATCCACTGGCTAACTCAAAAGCAGTGATGTTCTTAATGAATCATCATTCATGTGCTGTCATCTAAAAAGATCTCAATGAATATCATGGGTTGCTTGCTATCGTATCAGGATACTGTTGTTCCTAGAAAAGGTTCATATGGAATACTTGAAAAAATGAAATGGACAATTCCCCAAAGTATTTCAAAACACTCTGTTCTCTTGGAATCTGGTCATTTTCCTTTCCTAAGTTTTGCTACCCAAACTAGAGACCAGAGCAAGATACCAAAGAGATTTCAGGTAAAACACTGCAGATTCCACTATTCGCTGTCTTCTGAGGGAGATGCTTGATACTGACTGGCTCCATTGCAAGTGATGAGGTGCCAGTCAACAAGGCTTACCTAGTCAACCCTTCAACAAGGGAAAGGAGAGAGGAGTCACCTGAAAAGTAATTCTGCTTTAGGACAAGGAGGATGCTGTAATCTCTCAACAACAGCATAAGATGCAAGTTTCTTTCCTAGTTAGTGTCCCGCTCTGTCTTACCGAGAAAAAAAGGCTAGTTCAGCCAAGATCATATTTCTTAAAAGTAACGGTGGAGTCTGAGTCTCTCCAGCCCTCTGAAAGACCCTGGGACTTGTTTCTGTGGCTCTTTATATATGTCGCTTTGTAGCATTATGTGCTGCAACAGAAGGATGTTAAAAATGTCTCAGAGGAGAATCTGAATGTCGGTCACAAATTCCTAATGGGTCTGGTTCTATTTCTTGTAAATTTCTGTTATATTAATGTAATTTTGTATTTTCCACCCAGGGCTAGACAAGTTGAAATCCAAAAGTATATCCTAAAAAAACCCAAAAAACCAGTTCTCCAGGATTGCAAATGAGTTTTCATTGTGTCACGTAGACGGCCAGTCTTGAAGTCATAGAACAAACTTGAGTACATTTTCCCAGGTCCCAGTCTCACCTCTTTGTATGTTCAGTGAAGGGTCCCATGTATTAACTGTGGCTCAGATGATTATCTTTGCCCAATGTGAGGGTAGCTGCTTCCATCTGCCTTAGTGCATTTGTGGTTCTTGGACACTGCCTGATCCATCGCCACACAAATAATGTTGACCCCTGCCAAAAGCATACTGCTGACTCTTTTTCACTTTCAGTGCAGTTCCATTGCATTGTGGTATTTGCAAAATGCATTTAGAATTGACCTTCAGATGTGAGTTGACAGTAAAGTAGGATTTACATGGTGTGTGTGTTCAAGTTGGGTCTCTTTCTCCACTTCCATATCCTGCCTTAAGTGTGAGTCACGGTCTCCGATTCCCTACAAAGCACCCTTTTCCTGAGATTTGAATCGGACTCTCAGGTTCATTTTCAATGTTAAATTTATGTTCTGCTTATTTCCTTGCTTCTGCCCAAAGCCTGGAGATATATGACTGCGCGAGAAATACCTTTCCAGTACAGAGGCAGACTCCGAGCTTCGTGTGTGTGCCAAAGGAGCATAGCCTTCCCCACAGTTACCTTCTTTACTCTTTTGTGAACACAAAATTTTAGACTCTCTGTGCCAAGTTGCTGACTCCTGAATCTATGGGGAGACGAGAAGAACAGAGATGAGAGGGATGGGAGAGGATGTAGTGAATGAATGGCTCTGCCCTGGATGCCTTACAGCCCCTCTGCTGGATGCAGAGATGAGATGGGTGGTAGAAGATACAGTGAATGGTCCTGCCCCGAAGGTCTCACAGCCCCTCTGCTGGATGCTCCCATCTGCTCTTCGCTTCTCCTCTCCATCTTTCTCCAGCCTGCTGTCTGTCCTGAGGCCCACCTGCATGGGTTGCACTGGTAGACTCTAGAAACTTCTGGCTTCCTTTGAGCTTAGCTGATGGGGATTGGAGAGCAGGAAGGTGGTGAGGTTGAGGTTGTTATTCCCTGGTCCTGTCTTGATTAAGCTGTCTTGGACTGGCTACTCTCCTGACATAACATAATTTTTCTTCTTTTTCAAAAGCCGATGCTCCATGACTCTCCTTCCAGGTTCTGGGTCCCTCTTCCGCTCTTCGTCCCTGTTGGTTTCAGGGTGGTGGCCGCTCTGCTGCTGTCAGCTCCGGCTTTCCTGCATTATCCCTTGTGGTTTCCAAACATCCATTGCTGACTTTGTGATTACTTCATTGTAAATGAACTCTCACTTATCTTCATTTGAACACATTATCTGAATTGTTAAGACTCTGGCTAATATAACCTCTTTTTGAGCTCACTAGTTAAATGAGTCACTAGGTTAATAAACTCCTCATTTATTAAGGAAGTATATCCTAGTAAGGTTAAGCCTATATTCATACTAAATTATGAACAACAAGTCAGATTTTAAGAAATCTGGGAGAGACTTCCCTGGTGGGCCAGTGGTTAGGACTTCACATTTCAAACCCAGGGGGCACAGGTTGGGAATCCGTGGTTAGGAAACTAAGATCCTGCATGCCATGGTAAGGCCAAAAGAGGGGGGGAATCTGGGAATTTTACCTTGGAGATTTGAAGGAAGGGAAAGGAAGGGGGCAATTTTAGAAGCATAGTGAGAATGGGCGAGGGGAGAAGGTATAGGAGCCAATATGGGCTGCCTCACAATACTTTACACCTTATCTCTGCTGATCATCCATGGCATAATGAAGGGAGTGGAAGAGTGCCTACTATTTCTATGCCTAAAAGCTTTCCTCCATATACCACCCATTGGATGCATCCCTTCAGAAGTGCATGCTCTGTGGCCCCTTCTACAAGAGGATTAAGCACTTGTCCAAACGCTCACAGTTAGGGAGTAACAGAGTCAGGCTTTCAACCCAAGGGGTCTGACATCAGACTCCAAGTTCTTAACCACTATGTACACATCTTTAACTGTGCATGGCTGTTAGTGGCTTTTACGTGTCCAGGCCACAGAAGAAATGGAGAAACCATTCCTTTGGTAGGAATGTGGGATTTCTAGCATTTAAGCCTGGCTGAGCTAGAGAGGTTAGAAACTTATGAAGACTAGAGACTTACCAGAAAGCAGAACAAAATCCACTTGGAATTTGTGACCAACAGTCAAATGTTCCTCAGAGGCATTTTTATCATCTCATAGTTGTGAGACTTCTTGTAAAGGGACTGAGGAGGGAGCCAGAACCACGGGGCATGATCAGGTCCGAGAAGAGCTGTAAGGCAGTAATAATGACTTTCACACTCATGGGTGACCCGGATTTCCACGCACTATCAACCAAGTTTGTCACTGAATCAGACACCTTGAGCCGAAAAAACTCTTTATCCCACTAGTAATCCTCTAAGCCACTTAAGCACTGGATTTAAATATTTCTCAGCTGTTTTCCAGCTGGGTTGTGCCAAAAGCTGTTTTGCGATGGAGGTGGTGGCTGTTAATATTTGAAGAAGAGAGCAGCACTTCTGAGCAGATTGCCTGCATCCATGTGAGGTCATGTTTTTAGGTTGGGGCTTGGATTTAAACAATCAGGCAGGGAGAGACTGCACACCTTGGGATGCCTGGAAATCTCTGCTCTGAGGATAAAGTGGTCCTTTCCATGGCCGTCGGCACCATCTGCTGAAAACACACGTGTCGTCGAGGTGAGTGGAGCACACGTTTCTTATGCTTCCCGTGAACCTATTAATGCTGCAGAGAAGAACTAGACATATAGAAGCAGCTGGGTTCGACGTCTACAGGCAATGGTTCAAAAGGTGATGCACGTTGTGTGTTTAGTCCAACCATTGTGAATATGAGATTTAATTTTAACTGAAACCCGATGATACGTTAACTCGAAAATTTATTAGCTGTGGCAGAAAGTAACTCTTCCACTCCACTGAAATCTCTGACATGCTTTAAAGACAACAGCTGGTTTATTAATTTAGTCAACGTACATGGAGTTTAATCATGCCTCAGACCTCCAAAGGACCTTAAAACTAGATGCACACACGTAATGAACAAGCACACTGACTGCTGGTGTTTCCTTCTTGGATTTTTATGTGGGATGTGTTGAGTGGAAGTCAGAGCTAATGCACACTTTGGTTTTCCCCTAAAATAAAACAATTAATTGAAAAAAAATCCTCCCAAACCTCACTATACTCTTATTACATTCATCCTTGGAAGTTTACCATGGAAAGTACTTAATCAAAGACTAACAAACAAGGACTTCTAACTTAGTAGGTTTCATTCAAATGTGTGAGTTTCAAGGTTAAAAATTTATACTTCGACAAACTCCCCAAGCCTAGGTTGAAATTTTGTAGAATCCAAAAGTGGCTGTAGGAGTAGTGGGAGGAAAATGTCTTTGGGTCCCATCTGTTAGCTTCTTATTTTCTCTTTGTTTTCCTTATTCAGTTTTTGGCCATTAACACTATTTCAGCCCCCTGCCTTTCTTCGTATAATAAAATGTTATTAATTTAGGCTTTTCTAGATTAGCCATTGTGGCCTTTAGAGAAGGACAAATTTTTTTTTTGGCCACACCACACACACAACTTGTGGGGAATCTTAGTGCACTGGCCAGGGAGTGGCCTTTTAGATACAAGGATTCTGACAACGTTCTTTGTGGTTTTTATGAAGGTAAGGCTTGTTAAAAGAATAAAGAGTGCAGACATAATTTTCAAAGGATGTTTTGAAATTAAGATAAAGCCATTGAAGAGTAGATACATGTATAAACATTCCAAAATTTATTTATAAAACTTCACCCCTGACTTGCTGACGCTGAGTTTATAAAGTCTGAACTCTAAAATAAAATAAAATAATAAAACAACCAACCGAATGGGAAAAAAAGTTTTAAGTCCTTTGCAGACTTTTCCCATTGACTGTTAACCTACTATGTGTGCATGCTAAGTTACTTCAGTCGCGTCTGCCGGTAGTATCTTTGTGACCCTGTGGACTGTAGCCTGCCAGGCTCCTTTGTTCATGGGATTCTCCAGAGAAGAAGACTGGAATGGGTTGCCATGCCCTCCTCCAGGGATCTTCCCAATCCAGGGATCAAACCCTGGTTTCCTGCGTCTCCTGCATTGGCAGGTGGGTTCTTTGTACCACTGAAAAGACCATATTGAATCTTAGGGTGCACAAGCAATAAAATGATGAAGTGTTGGGCACATTACTTAATCACAGGTTTTCTTCCTTAAAGCCATCCCATTTGATTTCTTGGACTCAAATGGTGAGCATCAGTATACTCTTGTACAAAGTTTCACACATTTTAAACTTGAGCTTGGTGATTAGAATGTTCTGCTTGAACTCAATGATGAGTGGAGGACAAATGGCTCATTAACACTGTTAGATGATTCAGCAGTCCATTCAATAAAGAATTAGGAAATCGCTACTATGCCCCCAGTGGTGTATAGGGGCTGGCTCGGCAATGATGAGGACAGGACAGTATTTAAAGGGGAGATCCATCAGCCAAAGGATGATGAACCCCACAGGGTGGTAAGGGCTCCAGTGCAGAGAAACCAAAACTTGTTGGAGCTGGAGAACAGAGGCCCTGACCAGCCTGGTGTGAAGACCAGAAATGTCTGCAATGGCTTCATAGAAGACGTGATATTGGGTGATGCCTTGAAGAACTAATCAGGGGGACTTCAAAATGTGTTCCTTTCAAATCTTGTGCTGCTCTGGATTTGAGAGTGAAGTGAGGAGCTGACCCCAAGATCACAGGGGCTTCCCATTTTCACGGGTCCCCCACATCACCAGCATGACATCTGTGCAGCAGCTTTGCCTGGAGGTAGGTGATGCATATGCGCGATTTTTTAAACGTAAGGTGGGGAGAAAAGCTTTCCATGACACCCTGTCCTTCTCACTGGCCAGGCTTCCATAGCTCTAAATCTGCAGGGATTATCACTCAGGGTTCCTAACCTGACCTGGGGATTTTGTGATTTACTCGCGTGGACCAGACGTCCACTTTGGGACCGTTTTTCTGATGAGCAAGCAGTTCAGGGGCTGCGTAGGCAGCACTTGCATAGGGAGTGCTTAACTGCTCCTGAGAAAGTCCCTCCAACTTCATGGCATTACTCAATCCAGAGTCTGAAAGATTTATAAACCAGCGGACCAAAAAGCTCGCCTTCAGCTGAGAACACTTTAATTCTTCTTAGCAGCAGTTGGAGAAAGAGGGTCTATGAGTACTTGATAAAATGTTCAGTAAAAACATCTTTGATAGCAGCAATTCCCATGGGAATTAGGGATGCAGGAAAATGGGGTGAGACATAGTCTTTACCAACAGATTGCCTAATTTTTGGCTTTAAATTCTTGAATTTTTCTTTCAGTCAGCTTTCTAGGAATGTTTGCTTTAGCTTATGCCTGGCATTTTGTAACTTGTCATTTACATTCCACTAGATTGTAAAGTTTCTTATTTGACAGCAGAACCATCATGAGGCCAAATAATATGTGGCTTTTTAATCCAAATAATATCTGGCTTTTTAATCCAAATAAGGCTTGTCCAGCCTCCACACATCCCCCCATTCCCTATTGCCTTGGGAACCTGGCTCACCTCATTCCTTTTGTTTTCAAGAGTTTTTTTTTTTTTTTTTTAATGTGGACCATTTTTGAAGTCTTCATGGAGCTTGTCACAACACTGCTTCTGTTCTATATCTTGGCCCTTTGGTCATGAGGCATGTGGGATCTTAGCTCTCCACCCAAGGATCGAACCCACACTCCCTGCATTGTAAGATGAAGTATTAGCTACCTGACTGCCAGGAAAGCCCCTTGTTTTTGTTTTCTGCATAAGTCTTCTAGGTGTGAAATCTCAGCTCTGCTTCTCGGTGCCTCTATTTCCTCATCTGTACAATGGGTATTTCTATCTACCTCATAGGACTTATGTGCATTTAAAATGTTCATATAGGTTAAGGACTTAGAGTACACTGTAAAGTGACTATTATTGTTATTATTTTTAACAGAAAGTCAAGAAGAATAGCTTCTGCTGATATTACATGTAAGAGGAGAGAACAGTGCCTGCTGGGTGGCAATTATGGTTCAGCAGGAAGGAATTGGCTCTTCTTTGACAGCCAAGGGCTCAGAGAGGTCAGAAGGAAAGAGGGACCGTGTGTGTGTTAAGTGGTTTCAGTTGTGTCCGACTCTTTGCAACCCTGTGGACTGTGGCATGCCAGGCTCCTCTGTCCATGGGATTCTCCAGGCACGAATACTGGAGTGGGTTGCCTCGCCCTCCTCCAGGAGATCTTCCCATCCCAGGGAGCTAACCCAGGTAGTGTCCCTTATGTCTCTTGCATTGACAGGAGGGTTCTTTCCCACTAGCGCCACCTGGGAAGCCCAGTGAGGGACCAGTAGTCCCCAGTTCAAGTTCCACAGAATTTCCTCTAGACACAAGGGCAGCTGGGGGACAAACAGAGCTTCGCTCCTCGGGGTCTTGGTCTGTGTAAAACCACCTCCAGTGAGTATGACTGGCCTGCAGGACTCAGGGCTGGGAGCCATGTCCCCAAAGCTGTAAACCATCAGTGAATTTGGTTCACTTCTCTGAAGCCCACACAGCAGACCTCTTGACTGCAACACAAAGTTTGGTTTCACTGAAGTAATAAAACTTCAGTGAGAATCTCTCTCAATTCAGGTAGCAATTCTTGAGAAGCAACCAACATGTTTAAGCATGAGGAATTTTTCCTCTCAAGGTTATTTTGTCTAGCTTATTTGAAATAAAATAACATTTTGAGAGAAATCATGGAATGGTTTTACAGACATTAGAGTTTCTGGACTTATAAAATTCTGAATTTATATTAAATTTTTTCTTTCTTTTTTTTTTTGTCTGTGTGGCTTGTGGAATCCCAGTTCCCTAACCAGGGATGGATGCCTAGCCCTAAGAGTATAGGTCCCTAATCACTGGGAAATTCCCCTGAATTTAGATTTTTTTTTTTACTTGCACTTATACAACATTTTAAATGAGACATCATTTAATTAGTATACTATGTGCATGCATTCTAAGTTGCTTCAGTTGTGTCTGACTCTTTGAAGCCCTATGGACTGTAGCCTGCCAGGCTTCTCTGTTCATGGGATTCTCAGGCAAGAATACTGGAGTGGGTTGCCATGTCCTTCTCCAAGGGATCTTCCCAACCCAGGGGTCATACCCAGGTCTCCTGCATTATAGGCAATTCTTTACCATCTGAGCCACTACGTAATAGCTTAATGTGAAAATAGGCTCTGTATGTGTATCATGTATTTCCATCAAGGCATCCACTGTTAAGTTTCCACTACATTTTGAAATAATATCACTCCACCTGGAGAAAAATGCCATAAGTCTGAGTGCTGCCTCCTGAGATCCTTTAAGCCCATGTTTTAAAGAATTAAAGTCATAGTTGGCTGGATTGAGTGAAACAGACATAGATATTTATACTTGATGTTGCTGTATTTATCCAGAAGAAAATTTTCAGTCTTTGAGTCCCTAAACAGACCAAGCAAAGTGTTACCTACTAATATTAGTGTTTGGTGTTTGAGAATATTGTAGCTGTAGGCTAAAGAGAAATCTTTCTTGAGCTTCACAAGTGATAATGAATGAAAGTCCTGAGTTCTTGGAAAAAAAACCCAAAACCAGAAAGCAGGGCAATATGCTTTCACATTTCTGTTTATAGCTTTGACTTAACATTGACAGGCTGCTGACTTGAGAATCATCTCAGTTTAAAACGGGAGGCTTGGCTGAGAAATTCATGTTAAGAAGTCTTTATATGAATCATTAAGAAACTGACCAGACACGTGGAACTCCTCCTTTTCTAATCAAATTGTAGTTGTAAAGAATGCAGTTAAAATCACTGAATGGTCCCTAGGTGACCATCCAGAATCCTGTCTAAAGAGAGCATCATTTTCAGGATGTCTCAGAGGCATGGGACTCAGGGATTCAGGATAAATCATGCAGAGCTCTCCTCCTGCCTAGTATTTCATGCAGGTGAAATTTGGCTGAATGAACACCCTGAGTATCTGAGAAGGGTCTTCACAGGAGTCTGTGTGGAAGAGTATTGAAGCAGTGTCATCAAACATCATAGGAACCACATTTTTTTTTTGGTCTCTTAAAGAATCAGCTCCTTGAAAAAATAGAATAAAATTCTTCTAATTTTCTCTCAGTCACTCAATTGTGTGATTCTTTCGGGACAAGCCCCCTAAGCAGAGGTCCAAAAAAAGACCCCTTGTTTTCAATACCCTTGGGAGGCACTGATGGCGGTATGGCCCACTCCAGGTTTCCTTGGTAACATTCTCAGGAGTGTCAAAGGCCTTAAAGAATGTGTTAGATTTGTATCTTTACCACTATATACAGACATAACATATGTAGTAGGTGATTTCTGTATATTTTAGCCAGAAATATCATGAGAGAGAGGAGGTCAGGGTAGGGCTTAACACAAATAATTAAAATACAAGCATTAGAAACAAGGTCACATTTTCAGATCTGGTTTGTCTCCTCCTGCCCCACTGCACACACATTTCATGTTTGTTTTCGTGTTCATCTCTCCTCTCCTGGTTGTGTAGGCTTAGTGGAGGGAGAGGTGATGGTGTGGGTGGGGATAGAGACCCAGCTGGGACAGCAGGGCTTGGCAGGCCCTCCCAGGGGTTCTGCTGCCCCCTGCCTGACCTTGCTGTGCAAGGCAGCAGAGCCTTCTGCTTCCTTTAGTCATGGCTGTGTATAGCCATCCAGATGGCTTTGAGTGATTAAAAGTTTGACAACCATTAGGTAATTAAGTGAACAAGTTGCTTTTAAAAATAACAAGTTATAGGTCAATCCTAATCTCCCCATTCCGCCCTCCCACGCCTCCGCCACTGGGTCCACGTCTGTGCTCAGTGTCTGTTCCTCCCTGGAAACAGGTTCATCTATACCATTTTTCTAGATTTTGCATATGTGCATAAAACAGATAGCTAGTGGGAAGCTGCTGTATTGTGCAGGGAGCTCAGCTCAGTGCTCTGTGATGACCTAGAGGAGTGGGACTGGGGAGAGAGGTCTAAAGGGAGGGGATAAACATATGCATGTAGTCAATTCACTTCGTTTTATAGCAGACACAAACACAACATTGTAAAGCAATTTTACTACAATTTAAAAAAAAAGAAAAAAAGATTGACATTTTGCAACTGTGGAAAAAGAAAAGACATTTATGCAAGAGTTTTCAGAAACCATCTCTTCCTGTTGCTCAGATATGTATCTTCAGAACCTCTCCTATTTTAAGTCTATTATTCTCCTTTCCTGGAGCCTATCCCACGTGAGGATCCCATACATCAGTACCTTTCATGTGTAATAGAAAGGGGTCGTATATACAGGAACACCAGGATGACCAGGAATGAAAAGCTACAGCACTAAGTTATAGGGTGACTTGAAATCCCTTTCTGGCCTCTGGAACGCTCCTGAAAAGGAGAGTTGGAGCACCGTGATGTGGAATGAGCTATGTATAGTTTAGTGTATTCTGGATCTTGGGAATAAGTTACTGTGATCTTTCCCAAATCATAAGATATTTTATAAGGCATTTGAAAAATCTGGGTGCATGGGAAGAATAGACACATTATAAACCAGCTAATACCCAAGGCTAGCCTTAATAGAGGTTCCCCCAAATTAGTAAATCCATAAAACTGTGCTGGAATCCCTCTCACATTCATCACTGACACATTCTGTTATCTTGATATATTTTATTCATAAGAAGATAAAAAGTCTCCTTCTATACTCTGGTCCTAGTTTTCACATAAACACAGCTACTTATGAGCTCAAACCAAACCTTGGAAAGGAGAGGAAGAGATGGTCACAGTTGCCTCAATTCTGTTCCACATAGATGTGTGGGCTGGTGCTCATTTTCTCACGATGGCACACCCAGAGAGAAGTTTCAAGGACACTGACCTTCTCTCTAGCTGCACTTGGCTATGGACACTGTGCTGGGCTCACTCTCAGTAATTGACATGTCAGTGGTTTTGTGAACTTGGGGACCTAGAGTGGCGTTTTCTCCTTTGGGGAAGAGAATGGCATCAAACCTGTGAATGATTCCGTGCCAGTGCAGATGCCCTACAGCAGATCTGATCCACACAGATGAATACTTCTACTGCCCTTCCAGTTAGTTTCCTTTTCTTTTAAAATTGAAGTATAGTTGATTCATGGGCTGCCTTGGTGGCTTGGTGGTAAAGAATCCACTTGCCAATGCAGGAGACACAGGTTTGATTCTTGGGTTGGGAAGATCCCCTGGAGAAGGAAATGGCAACACGCTCCAGTATTCTTGCCTGGCAATTCCATGGACAGAGGATCCTGGCGGGCTACAGTCCATGGGTCACAAAAGAGTTAGACACAACACAGTGACTAAATGACAACAACAACAACATAGCTGATTCACAACGTTGTGTTAGTTTCAGGTGTACAGCAAAGTGATTCAGTTATACATATACATATTATTTTTAATTATAGGTTATTACAAGATATTGAATATAGTTCCCTGTTCAGTAAGACCTTGCCGTTTCACTTCATGTCTTTTGCTTCAAGATCTTGTCCAGGACGTTGCTGCCAAGACATAGCTTCATCACCATGTAATAAGAGATGTTCTGTCTCCAGTGGTCACACAGTTGGGTATGGTTAGTGTGTTTACCTATTTGCTGCATCCTAGATTCATACTTTATATTCTTTAGAACATAGAAGTCTCATTTGCTTTCTTCTTGCTGATGATTTTGATGGCTACCTACATCTGTGGAGATGTAAATGATGCCTGGTAAAAGGTGATTAATAAAAACAGTGACAACAGGCTCAGTCTCTCTGTCTCTCTCACACACACTCACATGCACACAAAAGAGAATAGTGATAGACATTTTGTAATGTAATCTTGTTAAATTGGGATATGAATTCAGTGGCATATTGTTACTTTCACCTATTCACTTGAAGCTGAACTTTTTAGTAGGTCAGGATTGATAGTAACTGTGCTAAAATGTACTTATATTTCAGCAATTTATTAGCTAGACTTTTGTGGACTTTTCTGACATGGCTATCAACAAAGCTGATTGGGTTATCCTTTTAACTGTGGAGGACACATTTCTTAATAAAAATTTAATGAATAGTTTATATCTTAGAAACACATAACAACCATAACCAAAAGACATAGTTAGTTCAGAAATAAAAATGGTTAAATATGGAAAGAAATCCTGTATACCAGTAAAATTGGTGCTACAAGGCACTCTAGGAAAGCTTGTTAAAATTCCTTCTTAACTCTTTTCTTTTAATAGTTGTTAGTTTGACAGCAAGAATTTCTCCCTTTGTTTTTAGTAGGAACAGATAAAGAGGCATTTTGTTTGAATAAGAAAACCATATAGTTATACATTTTCCCATTTAGGTTGTTAGATTATATTGAGCAGAGTTCCTGAAACTACCACAGCATTGTTAATCAACCCAACTCCAATATAAAATAAAAAGTTTAGAAGAAGAAAGCCAAATAGAAGTTATGCTGTGATTGTTTTTGTCTTCTTTCTTTGGATTTATTTTTATCTGTTGTGAAAATAAATTGATTAACGGGCTTAGTTGGGATACACACACACACACAGCCTTTTCATCACTTTGGCAAAGAGAGCTTCTCGAACATTTTGTCCAGCAAATATGTCCCAACTTGCATGGTGTGAAGGAAGGTCATCTCCAGGTCACAAGAGATCTTCCTGAGCCATGCAGGCACCCGAAATCCCTTTGTTTCCTCTTTAGGACTGGGAATGCCTCCCCAGGTGACTGTGTTGTTGTTCAGTTGCTAAGTCGTTTCCGACTCTGTGACTCAATGGGCTGTAGCACTCCAGGCTTCTCTGTCCTGCACTATCTCCTAGAGTTTGCTCAAATTCATGTCCATTGAGTCAGTGATGCTATCTAACCATCTCATCTCTGTGGCTCCCTTCTCCTTTTGCCTTCAATCTTTCCCAGCATCAAGAGAAGTCTTTTCCAAACAGTTTTCCAAACATCTTTTCATCAGGGCCTTTTCCAAGGTCTTTTCCAAGTCAGCTCTTCTCATCAAGTGACTGTGGCTGGTGACAAAAGCATTCACCCTTAAGTCCACTGCTTGGACATCCTCTATAAAACAGATTGGCCCTGTGGTCCCAAAGAGGTGACTTGTGACCAGTAACAGCTGCTGCTGTTGATTCCATGTAGACATTTCTGAAGCCTCTGGATAAGGCAGGTACTAACACTTCTTCAGATCAGTCCTGGGTGTTCATTGGAAGGACTGATGCTGAAGCTGAAACTCCAATACTTTGGCCACCTCATGCGAAGAGATGATTCATTGGAAAAGACCCTGATACTGGGAGGGATTGGGGGCAGCAGGAGAAGGGGACGACAGAGGATGAGATGGCTGGATGGCATCACTGACTCGATGGACTTGAGTCTGAGTGAACCCCGGGAGTTGGTGATAGACAGGGAGGCCTGGCGTGCTGGGATTCATGGGGTTGCAGAGTCAGCCACAACTGAGCGACTGAATTGAACTGAACTAAACACTTCTCTCTTCCCCTACCATTTGTCTCTGAGCTTGTGCTCAGGCAAGGAGGATCAATGTGTAGATTATTAACCTAATCTGGTATGTGATATCAGGGAATGACTTGTCCATTCTGAAGGAGATCGGAATCCACCAAACCCCAGCCCTTGAACAGAAAAAATGTTTTTCACAGAGTAGAGTCAGACTATGTGTTAAACATCTTACCAGGCAAAAATCAGATAAATTAAAATCTGGGCTGCTTAACTTCCTTTTTTTTAAAATCATGTTATCCAAAATTAATTCTTTAATTGATTGCAATTCAAAAAAATCCAAATAGATTAAAAACTTTAAAACAGTTTTGGGTCAGCAGATTCAAATTATTTTCTATGTATAGAATGGGTAAACGAGGTCCTACTGTATATCACAGGGGAGTATATTCCATATCTTGTGATAAACCACATTGGAAAAGAATATAAAAAAGAGTGTATATATATATATATATATATATGTATAACTGAATTACTTTGCTGTGCAGCAGAAATTAGCACAGTTTAAATCAACTAACTTCAATTTTAAAATGTAAAAAAATTACTCTAAAACAAACTTTTAACTGTGGTAAAAACTTTTTCTAATGGAAAAATTTAAGCATCAGTTCAGTTCAGTTCAGTTGCTCAGTCGTGTCTGACTCTTTGCGACCACTGAAAAATCCATAGCCTTGACTAGATGGAACTTTGTTGGCAAAGTAATGTCTCTGCTTTTCAATATGCTATCTAGGTTAGTCATAATTTTTCTTCCAAGGAGCAAGCGTCTTTTAATTTCATGGCTGCAGTCACCATAGCAGTAAAAAAGAATAGTGTAATAATCCCTCTGTATCTATCACCCAGGTTCTTGCTTTTTTTTTTTTCCTTAATAGTATTCTTTACTTTTTAGGACATAAAAACTGAACAGACATATACCCACATACGGGCTTGCCAGGTGGCGCTAGTGGAAGAATCCACCTGCCAACACAGGAGACCTAAGAGATGTGGGTTCTACCTCCGAGTTGGAAAGATCCCCTGGAGGAGGGCATGGCAACCCACTCCAGTACTCTTGCCTGGAGAATCTCATGAACAGAGGAGGCTGGCAAGCTACAGTCCATAGGGTCACAAGGAGTTGGACACAACAAAGCGACTGAGCACACACACGCATCCCCACATATTTCCCTTTCCTGTCTACTGTTTCCCCTATTATCTCTTGCATTAGTGTGGCACATTTGTTACAATTAATCAACAATGGATGTCGATACATTATTATTAACTAAAGTCCATAGTTTCCATTAAATTTAACTCTTTGTATGATGCAGTTTTATGGCTTTCCACAAATGCATAGTGTCATGAACCAACCATTTATAGTATCATATAGAACATGTATCATTTTGAAATTATTTTAATTTAGAAATAGAAGACATGTTGAAAGAAAAGAATGAAAGAAAAACACAAATATGTAGGCAAACGTTTACTCCATAAGGGCTTCCCCAGTGACAGATGCTGAAGAATCCGCTTGCAATGCAGGATGCCCAGGTTTAATCCCTGGGTTTGGAAGATCCTCTGGAGAAGGGAATGGCTACTCACTTCAGGATGCTTGCCTGGAAAATCCTGTGGACAGAGGAGCCTGGTGGGCTAGAGTCCATGAGGTTGCAAAGAGTTAGACATGACTGAGCAGCTAACACTTTCACTTTACTCCATGAACTCAAATTCTCACTGGTTCAGCAATCTCCAAGATGAGAAACACTTCTCTAAGAAGGTATTAATCCACCAACAATGATGCTAGTAATAGGCATATAGATTAGTTTCACAAAAAAGTCAAATGAATCCCATTATAGAAAATGAAATTATAGTTTCTAGCTCTAAGAATCCCCTCTTCTTCACCTGTTCATCCATCTCCACTCCCTCTAAACTTTTGGAGGCTACTGACTCTTATACTGTATTTTCAAAGTAGTACCTTTTCTCTAATCACATATGGATAGAAACATGCAGTGTGTAGTTTTTCCAGACTAACCTTTTGTACTCCATAATATACACTTAAGGTTTCCCATGTGTGTGTGTGGCTTGATGTGTGCTAAGTCACTTAAGTCCTGTCTGACTCTGCGACCCCATGGATTGTAGCCCACCAGGCTTCTCTGTTCATGTGGTTCTCCGGGCAAGAATACTGGAGTGGGTTGCCATTTTCTCCTCCAGGGGATCTTCCCGACTGAGGGATTGAACCTACATCTCCTGCATTGCAGGTGGATTCTTTACCCACCAAGCCACCTGGGAAGCACACATACATAGGTCAGTTAACTGCAAACTTGTGGTAAAAGATTTAAAAGTGCTGAGGTTACACTGATGCCTGAGTATATATAACCTACCGTACTGCTTTTTATTGTAGTGGAGCAATTATTTTTTGTAGTCTTTTCTGGAAATGTCTATTTTTATAGTTAGGCAGACTTAAGCTACAACTAAAAGTTGGCTAGATTTTGTATCTTAAAAATCTTTAACGTTAAAGGGCTAAAGCTGGCTATACACTTAAATTCCAAAGGGAAACTTGATATTCACTGTTTAAGGCCAAAGTATTTTTTCTAATCATATTCTAAATAAAGTGTTGTATAGTGCAAATCCTTGTTACCACTTTAAAATTGTGGCTGCCGCACAGCTGGTGGCATGTCATAATGGAAACAGTTTCTTACCTCACTTAGGAAGATGTGAACTCCACTGTGGCTCAGAGATCACCTTGGATCAGACACCATGGCTACCAGGCTCTAGAGCTTTCGAAGCCCTCATTCAGTTCTGCTAACTCTGACTCAATAGCAAAAATTACTCCTCTTTCTACTCAAGGAAAACTTTACATATATAGAATGTACTTGCTGGGAAACATTGGATGACACTTGAGTTTTTCTCTTAGAAAATCTTGTATTTTCTAGGCTGAAGGAAACAAGGTCTTTTTTTTTTTTAAGATGGAATAGTTGGCATTTTCCATTTTTATTAGTTGTTCTACCATAAACCTGCTCTAGAAGTGATGAATGTTGATGAAATTTGGGTAACAGTTGTCCCGATAAAATGTGATATTTGTTTTTTTGTGGGGTGGTGGAAAAACATAACACCTTATGACATTGATCATCTTCAAAAAGTGAATCCCATTTCAGGAGGAAATAAATTTTAGGAAAGAACAGCATAAGAGCTAGGATGTTTTCTCCTGAAAGGGTAAGGAAGAGTATTTGGTATATATGTTGAAATCAGGGTTTTTAATGAACTGAAGAAATCAATCTGCTTGACCACAACTTGATGTTTATAAAAGTCTTTAAATCATCAAGCTCAGGGTTATACTCTGTTGAAGTTCAAGCAGCTTGTCCTATTACATATTAGTGCTTTTTATTATAGGAAGAAATATAATTCAGGATTTTCCAGCCACCAGGTATTAGGACAAGCTCACTGCTCTAATGAACAATTTCAAAGTCTTAATGACTTAACACAATAATATTTACTTCTTAGTGATGTCATGGTACAATGTGGGCTGAAGGGAAGGTTTGGGGAGAGGTCTCCTTCACATGGTCATTGAGGCCATGGCTCATTCATCTAAAAGATCTACCTCCCAGCCTTTGGAAGCCACTTCTGCATCTGGTCTGCAATGAGAGATGAGAGGTGGGAGTGTTTTTATGGATCAGGCTTGAAACCAGCAAACATCCTTTCTGCCCCTTGTTCCACTGGCCAGTCACAGAGCCCCACCTATCTGTGCGGGAGGCAAAGAAATGTACTCTTGAAGTATGCCCACGAGGAAAATAAAACAGGCTTTAATGAATCAAAGTTGTCTCTGTCACTTATGACTACACACACATATACATCTGTGTAAAGAAGATTCATAGCTCTGAGAACCTTCAAAATTGGATGAAATTTATAGTTACATTGCTTATTTAGCCTCCTTCTGTACTTTTAGGAATAATTTACTGCATTGACTTGATTTCTTGTATTTTTGGAAGGCAAAAACCTAAACTTCAACTTTTCCCGGAATAAATGGTCATCCCTGAATGAACATGATGAAAGATTTGGGAAGTTTAAGCAAGATGTCCCTCAGTGGGGTCCCACAGTGCTGGAGGGTCCCTACTCACCCCTGTCTTCTGCTGCTTGCCTTGGAGGTGCTGGTGGAGAGATGAGAGGGAAAAAGATTCATAATTGGAAAGCACAGACAATAGACTTGAACTAGTGTTTACTGTGGGCTGGTGGTGAAGGGAGAGAAGGAACAAAAACCCTCTTTAAAAAGCCATACACTGTAAAACCTGACATCTGACTAACCTATGAATTGCTATTATTGGGGATCAGCCCAAATTGACACCTTGAAAACATTCTGGGGTCAAGAAACTCCCACAAACATTTCTTAAAGTCATTCTTTTGGCACCACGCAGAATCTTTTCGGAAAAGAAAATTTGCTCAGGGCAGCTCTTTTGGGTTTGGGAATATGTTACTTTTATGGACATCCCCACTCCCAGTCACTGAAGTCAGTCCTCAACTGTGAAAGCGACTGCAGGTCTAGGGAGGCAGTTTCCCTCAGGACTGGACTTGTCGCCTGCATTTTAACGTTCTGCTGCACTGAATACGCATAGGAGAAATCACAGAGGCGACCCTTTGGTGAATGGTTTCCAGTCTGTGGAGAATCAATAGACTTCTGGAGAGAGGGAGTATTGGAAACATCTCAGTGTTCATCACATGGGTTTCTGTTCAGAGGGCCACTGAACCTAATTCATCCTCCTGGAATTCTCCTGCCCTCTTAGTTTTCCATATATTGAAAGGACATTTCTGAAAGGAAAGAAATGAAGTGAAATAGTATGAGCAATTTCAGAAATAAAGTCTCATTTAGATCGGAATATCAAAGGAATGAATGACTTGTGTTTCATAAAGTTCTTTCTTTCCTTCTTCCTTCCTCCCTCCCCTTTGTTCCTCTCTTTACTCCCTCTCTCCTTCCTCCCTCCCTTCCTTCTTTCCTTTCTTTCTCTCTTTTTGATTCTCTTTAGAAAATGCTAGTCTGAAAAGTAGTTGACAGTGTCATAACCACTGAAACAGTTGGTTAAAAGCTTTAGTCCCTAAAATTTACAAAATGGAAAAAGTGGAAGTTAATACTCTGCATTTGGCAAACATAAGAATTTATTCGCATTTGGAATTTGCATCTTTTAGTAAGGTTTAGAAAGCTTTATAAGACACAAGGCTATATTTATGGAGATATTATTTTAGCTGATAAATGTGGAATTCTAATGATTTATAATTCACCAACTGTTTCAGTGGTTATGACATTGTCAAGTACTTTTCCAGCAGTCATGTATGGATGTGAGAGTTGGACCATAACGAAGGTTGAGAAGCAAAGAATTGATGCTTTTGAATTGCGGTGTTGGAGAAGACTCTTGAGAGTCCCTTGGACTGCAAGAAGATCCAACCAGTCAATCCTAAAGGAAATCAATCCTGAATATTCATTGGAAGGACTGATGCTGAAGCTCCAATACTTTGGCCACCTGATGCGAAGACCTGACTCATTAGAAAAGACCCTGAAGCTGGGAAAGATTGAGGGCAGGGAGAAGAGGATGACAGGATGAGATGGTTGGATGGCATCACTTACTCAATGGACATGAGTTTGAGTAAACTCTGGGAGATGGTGAAGGAGAGGGAAGCCTGGTGTGCTGCAATGCATGGGGTCACAAAGAGTTGGACATGACTGAATGACTGAAAAACAAAATTATTTAGAATTTATATTTGCTTCAAAATATTTTCTTAAAAATATTTTTATATGTAATTTCATGTGAAATTAATTAGATCCTGAGGCTATTTCTTTTTTAACCTGGATGGAGCCCATAATGGCTTATCCCCACAGTTCTAGTGTTAAGTGGGTTTGTACCTTCAACAGACAGAGTCCTGTGTTTAAGGGCAGACTTCTGTTTTGGCTTCCTTGGTGGCTCAGATGGTAAAGAATCTCCCTGCATTGCTGGAGACCCAGGTTTGATCCCAGGTCAGGAAGATCCCCTGGAGAAGGGAATGGCAACCCACTCCAGTATTCTTGCCTTGGAAATCCCATGGACAGAGGAGCCTGGTGGGCTATAGTCCATAGTGTTGCAAAGAGTCTGACAATTGAGTAACTGCCACTTTCCCTTTCTGTTTTATATTCTCAACTTACTCATTGGAAGCATCATATCAGGTGAGTTTTAGGAATATCTGGGGTACCTTCAAATAGGTTCCAAGAATCATGGAAAAGGTCTAGAACTTTGAGTTCTCAATGATGAATCTGGAGAATAAGTGCCTGTAAATGTACACATGTCTCAGTCTGGGGACATTTCTTGTCCCGGTGCTCCTGGGGCAGGAAACAGAGTGAAAGGTGAGGACAGGGTTTCTATTTGGGGGACAACTTTTGGAAGTTTATTTTAAAATGCAAAGAATGCTTCTTCTGATGGTCCAACCCTGCATGGACTGTGAGATGGCTTGGACTTCGTCTTAGGCCTCCCTCTTCATTGTGCCAATGTGTCCCATTTTTATGGCTTAAATCATGTCCTATGGTGTATAATTTCTCATGTTTTAACCACCGCTTGGCAAGAACATAGTTTATTTTAAGAGTCAGTGGTTCATGGCTGCAAGGTTAGTAGTTCTGTAGCTTTTCTTTTGGGCTGTGTGTGTGTTATCTATGAAGAAGGTGTAAATTTTTGGCCTTTTTGATTCACTAGGCCCCTTTGCCCTGAATCAATGGCAAACTTTAATGAGAACACTAATCACAAATGAACAACACTTTTCTCTGCCATATGAATGTCAGAATATTTAGCCATGTGATGCTGACTGGCAGCGCAAAGTAGTGGGCAAACTTTTAGGCAGTTTTGGGGCAACTTTGGCTTATGTGGAACTACTACAGAATCATAATCTATGTGACAGCTGTGCCTGTACTCACTTTTTGGTTTTAGGTTAAAATTAGAAAACCACCAAATCATGTTAGAATCATTGGGTAACACTCAAGTTTGCTCTTCAACAATAATGTAGAAGGTTGAAATCAGAAATTGTCACAGTTGATAGTTTTTGACCAGAACTCTCATTTGTGCCACCAGAAAATTCTTGCATAGAGAGCTCCACACTCCACAGAACCAGTTTTCCTTTTCTTATCGGCATTCATTTCTGAGCCAGCCCCACAGATGGTAACCCTTCCTGGAAGTGGCAGTGCTTGTTTTTCTAGTTTTTGAAGGTTACAGGAAAGTAGGAAGCACTTTCTGAGATGGAGGAAGGCAGTTTGTGTGTGTGTTTGTGTGTGGAACTATGTGTGTGTGTGTGTTCAGTCATGTCTGACTTTTTGTGACCCCATGGACTGTAGCCCTTGAGGCTCCTCTGTCCATGGGGATTCTCCAGGCAATAATACTAGGGTGGGTTGCCATTTCCCGCTCTAGGGCATTTTCCTGACCCAGGGATTGAACCCGCGTCTCTTGCATTGACAGGCAGATTTTTTACCACGGTGCCACCTGGGAAGCCTGTGTGAAACTATAGATCTGAACAGTATTAAAAATTTAATGTAAAGTCAGTAGTCCTTCTGTTGTATTGAAAAATTAATGCTTGATAATGCTATGGAAATAGGCTTCTAATTCTTCTTATTCAGGTTCAGAGGATAACAAAGGTGTTTCTCAAAGCATTATTTGGGTATTGTAAGTGAAGAATGTGTTTGCCTCACCTTCTAAGCCTGGAGTAGAGGAATGACTGAGCTGGGTCAATTCAGGGACTATTTGGCTTTAAACCCACAGTCACTCTTGGTTTTCCAAACTCCCCTCTCTCCCACTGTGTACGTGCTTGTGTGCTAAGTTGCTTCAGTTGTGTCTGACTCTGTGGGACCCTATGGACTGCAGCCTGCCAGGCTCCTCTGTCCATGGGATCCTCCAGGCAAGAATACTGGAGTAGATTGCCACGCCCTCCTCCAGGGGATTGAATCTGTGTCTCTTGTCTCCCGCCTTGGCATGCGGACTCTTAACCACTAGCGCCACCTGGGAAGCCACCACTCCCATCCCTAAATCACCTACCTCAGGTAGATCCTTATGAAAGGATCCCCTCTTATCACAGATATACAAAACTTTCATTGTACATATTTTCTTATGTTTCCTCAGAAATACAGTACTTTCTTATGTACAGTATGTGTTGTCAGAAATTAAGAAATACTAAGCTTTCCATAGAGGCGCACACATTCTGTCGATCAAACCCAAATAACCACCTCAATAACCCATAATTGTCACTGACTGTATACTTCACACTTAACATGTAATCATCACAGACAATGGTTTCATAATTATCCCCTTGACTGACTGAGGCGGAAAGTGTAACCATGAGAGAGACGTGTGTTGTGTACAGCAGTTGCCGATGCTACAGGCAAGTGGATCCACCCTTCCTTGGGCCAAAGAGGAAGATTACAGTAGCTTTTCCCCTTCCCCACTCATAAAACATGCATCTGCAAGTATTCACATTGATCATGACTCTTCCAGTGTATAAAGAATAGTCATCTCTGGTTGCTCTTTGGGGAGAGAGCATTCTCACAGTGTGAAGTCGATGCAGCAAATTATAGAATGTGTGGCCAGTTTGGAAGTGAGACTAAAGAGTCCAAGTTGTAAATTCTTGTCCCTTTAGAGTAGCAAGTTAATTTTAAGTGTGTAGACATCATCTACACATTTAAGCTTTCCCAGAATGTCTTGTGGTTCAGAATTATTTTGAATGCTAAATATACTCGGGTTTTATTCATTTTGCCCTGGTGACCATCAGCATAGGGGCCTCTAGCCTCACAAGGAGGCTGTGAACAAAGGCTGTAACAGTGGGTGATCAGTGATGCCAGACCCAGGTGTTCTAACCTCTAACACCATTGCTCAGGGTTTCTTTTCTTTTCATTTTGTTTCTTTTTAAAAATTTATTTATTTGGACTGTGCTGAATGGCTTGTGGGAACTTAGTTCCCTGACCAGGAATTGAACCCATGCCTTCAGCAGTGAAAGTGTGGAGTCCTAATCACGGGACTGCCAGGAAAGTCCCTCTTAGGGTTTCTTATGACTAGAAACATATTCCTGCGGAGTAGGAATCTAGGATTCTCCCAGGAACCTCCCATTTCCATCTTTACCCTCTTGGGCTGTTCCTTCCTCTAAATAGTAGCACCATTCTTTGCCTTTGTCTTTTTGCTCTCATTAATCTATCCTTTCATTCAGTGTATAATTTCTTGGCTACCAACTAGCTCCATACAAGGCAGTAGGGTTACAAAGATGACAGGGCACAGCCTCTGGCTGCAGTGAGTTCATGTGGGGGATAGATATATAAACAAGTAACATCAACATGGTAGAAAAAGTGATATACCTAGTATTATGAAAGCTCAGTGGGGACATGGCAACTTTTCCTGAGAGAGTTTGGGTTGGATAGCTTGGTAGAAGAGTTGATTTTTACGATGGTAATGAAGAAAAGTAGAAGTATGCCATGCAAAGATGGAGGAAAATTAAGCTGTTCTTTTGGCAAAATTTAGTGTTTATTTCATAGGTAACATCAATTCATTCTAAGCAGGATGGTGTGGGGGGTAGGGAAACATGGTTGGACTATTATAAAGATAACTCTAGTAGTAATGTAGAGAGAAACTTCAGTTCAGTTCAGTCTCTCAGTTGTGTCCGACTCTTTGTGACCCCATGAACTGCAGCATGCCAGGCCTCCCTGTCCATCACCAACTCCTGGAGTCTACCCAAATTCATGTCCATCGAGTTGGTAATGCCATCCAGCCATCTCATCCTCTGTCGTCCCCTTCTCCTGCTGCCCCCAATCCCTCCCAGCATCAGAGTCTTTTCCAATGAGTCAACTCTTTGCATGAGGTGGCCAAAGTACTGGAGTTTCAGCTTTAGCATCATTCCTTCCAAAGAAATCCCAGGGCTGATCTCCTTCAGAATGGACTGGTTGGATCTCCTTGCACTCCAAGGGACTCTCAAGAGTCTTCTCCAACACCACAGTTCAAAAACATCAATTCTTCAGCACTCAGCTTTCTTCACAGTCCAACTCTCACATCCACACATGACTACTGGAAAAACCATAGCCTTGACTAGACAGACGTTAGTTGGCAAAGTAATGTCTCTGCTTTTGAACATGCTATCTAGATTGGTCATAACTTTCCTTCCAAGGAGTAAGCGTATTTTAATTTCATGGCTGCAATCACCATCCGCAGTGATTTTGGAGCCCCCCAAAATAAAGTCTGACACTGTTTCCACTGTTTCCCCATCTATTTGCCATGAAGTGATTGGACCACATGCCATTATCTTTGTTTTCTGAATGTTGAGCTTTAGGCCAACTTTTTCACTCTCCTCTTTCACTTTCATCAAGAGGCTCTTTAGTTCCTCTTCCCTTTCTGCCATAAGGGTGGTGTCATCTGCATATCTGAGGTTATTGATATTTCTCCCGGCAATCCTGATTCCAGCTTGTGTTTCTTCCAGTCCAGCATTTCTCATGATGTACTCTGCATATAAGTTAAATAAGCAGGGTGACCATATACAGCCTTGACGTATTCCTTTTCCTATTTGGAACCAGTCTGTTGTTCCATGTCCAGTTCTAACTGTAGCTTCCTGACCTGCATATAGGTTTCTTAAGAGGCAGGTCAGGTGGTCTGGTATTCCTATCTCTTTCAGAATTTTCCACAGTTGATTGTGATCCACACAGTCAAAGGCTTTGGCATAGCCAGTAAAGCAGAAATAGATGTTTTTTGGAACTCTCTTGCTTTTTCCACGATCCAGCGGATGTTGGCAATTTGATCTCTGGTTCCTCTGAGTAAACATGAAAACTCAAAAAAAACTTCAATGTATCATCAATGAGCAGCTATAACTTCTGCTTGTTAAAATATTTAAGTTACTAAAAGTCATACTTACTGATCATTTAGAAGAGAAGTTATAGCTACTCAGTAATTATTTTTAACTTCTTGAAACTCAGGCTTTTAGATAGTGTGAGCACTTTTATTAACTATATTAAAGTTCATTCATCCAGAATTTATTCATTGTAAGCCAGAAGGGATAAAATATAAGTATCTAAAATCTGTTAAGCATATGGTTCCCCAAGTATGGCTGGATGTATCCTATTTAGTAAAATGACAAACTAACTTTGGGGTGTGCTTTGGTGCTCTGAATACTCACAGTAAAGGCAATAATAAATGATTCTTTTCCTTTGTTAGAACTGCTCTGGGCCCTTTGAATTAGAGGGTTTCTGCACTTCGGCACAATGTCACCAGGGCTGTATGGATGGTGGGGACAGAGTGGCTGGGAAGGACTGCTTCATGGTCCTCAACCTTGGCCTCCCTGGGACTTCTGTCCATTGAGGGGTGGCACAGATTAGAGCTGGAGGCTCGGGGCATTTCTCCAAGCAGCACCGATATTATAGTTGGCCAAAAAAGCAGAATCTCTATGAGGATGAAGGCAGCTGAGGCCTGTCTCCTGCCACTGCTGATACCCGCCTACCAGAAGGGAGATGGTGAACAGCCTTGGCTTCCAACCTTGGCAAGACTGCTAATTCTTTCTTTGACACAGAATTCACTTTCCTCTCATCCTTATTCGTTGAGCTGCTGCTGCTGCTGCTGCTGCTAAGTTGCTTCAGTCGTGTCCGACTCTGTGTGACCCCATAGACGGCAGCCCACCAGGCTTCCCTGTCCCTAGGATTCTCCAGGCAAGAACACTGGAGTGGGTTGCCATTTCCTTCTCCAGTTCGTGAAAGTGAAAAGTGAAAGCAAAGTCGCTCAGTCGTGTCAGACTCTTCGCAACCCCATGGACCACATCCTACCAGCTAGCATTGTATTTCTTTAAAGACATAATGATTTCAAAGTCAAGCTGATGTTCTCCACCTTGGCAAGTAACAGCCCTTGTTAAAATTGAACATATCACATGGATTACATATTCTTTTCGTTGAAGAAAGGATGCATGCGCAACTTTAGTTAAATTCTTCTTTTCTTTTGATATTGTCTCTGGAGACCTTTGAACATTTCTCTCCAAAGTTACCCAAGAACTAAGGGCAGGAACCCATCTAAGTATAGAAGAAGCCCCACTTCTCGTGAGGGGCGGCATGAACAGACTGGAATCCTCAGTCTCCAGGGTGAGACCCATGAGGATCTGCTGATGATTTGCTTTATGGAAGAAGGCAGTTTTCAGATCTGTGTTTCTGTGAATGCTATTCTAGGGTACAGATTTATTTGCAAATGTTTTTATTGGATTCTTCTGAGAACCATTTGATAAACTTAAAAGTACCAACATTTCTGTGGTTCTAAAACAAGCGTCATAGTGTTTATCAGTTATTTTCTTGGTGTCATTTCTACTCATTCCTAGTTCCATTTCCCCCTTAATTCAGAAACAAAATCTCATAATTAAGTGCTTACTGTTAAACATAAAAGGATTACTGGAAAAACAAACATCTTGAAAATGTCCCTCACATCTGACCAAAATCATTTCAGTAATGTGGATGACAAAGAGACTCAACTCAGATTTCTTAACTACAAAGGACGTAGTGCATCTTTCTCAGAAGAAAGGTTTTGAGTAGAATTTTCAGTGGATGAGGCCTTTGAGATTTGTGAGATCAACTGGTCTGTCCAAGGTGATAGACATAACTGTTAATTTTCCTTTTTTTCCTGCCATCCAGATGGAAAAGAATACATAACCCTTCTCATTTTTCACCTATGAATAGTCTCTCTCCTCATAATCCACAATTATTTCTGGTTCCCTCTTTCCTACCACAGGCCCATTGAGATTTCTCTGCCCTTCCCTTAAATAAATCCAAGCCCCTGGAGCCCCTCTTGTCCCATTTAAAGGTCACTGCACCCAAATGTGCTGTTCTGCTGCTTTCTTTAGTGAGTGACTAATGGTCCATGTGGGGCATCCCAGGAATGTCTGTTGCTCAAAATTATAACCTCCCTCTTCTACCAATGGGATGGAGAGGCGTTTCATAAAACCTTTCAAAACTGGTTAAATTGGTGATCAGTAAGATGACCAGCTCTATTCAGTGCTATCTTGGACTTTTTCGCCATTAGGAAGAAAAATCTTCCACTCGCTTCTGTTTGTCATTTATGACGATAGCAGACTCTGGGTGAGGAGAAATGCTTTTAGGCTTAAGACTAAATGCGCCCTTCCTTCAGCTTTGCCTCTTGAGTTTCCCAATGCATTTTTTCCCTCCTGGAGAATATTTCAATGACGTTATGGACTTTTCTTCTGCTTTTTGTTTTGTGAGAGGAGCACGATTGTTCATGTGACTGGCCCGCTAAGACCACATGCATATTTCAGGGATAACTCCCGGGGCCCACTTTCCTCCCCACTAGCCTCCAACAACACAGCTCTTCATTTTGGGGTTAGAACTTCTCTCTGGGTTGTGGCACATTTCTGAGCCACATCATTCGTGTTCACTAAAGGAGAAATTCCCTTCCCCCCCGGGGTGAGGGGTGGCACGGCGGGCCTCTGGACTATATCTCAGTGACACATTTGCTAGTTTCAACTGTGATGTTCCTGCCATGAGGTCCTGCTGAAATGTTGAAAACCCACCCAGGTACCTACTATAACTCTTCCTCTGAGAGACTGCAGGGGCTCCTCTGTGGTGGCTTCTGACTTCTGGCGTCTCTAAAATCTTCTGGTATCCATTGTTGTCTTGTTGATTTAGTCGCCAAGTCCTGTCTGACTCTTCATGACCGCATGGACTGTAGCCTGCCAGGCTTCTCTGTTCATGGGATTTCCCAGGCAAGAATACTGGAGTGGATAGCCATTTCCTTCTCCAGGGCATCTTCCCAACTCAGGGATTGAACTTCCATTTCCTGCATTGGCAGGTGGATTCTTTACCTCTGAGCCACCAGGGAAGTATACATTCTGCCTCTAATTCCCTCTGGGGAGTCATCCTCTTCCTCCCTTAGTCCATGAGATGGTAGATGGTGCTGACCCCAGCGGTGGGTGGAGACTTATGCCTAAGTCAGTTTCTCACAGACTGTCAGCCACCAGGGCTGCTTCAGGTACCAGCCATGAGGGAGAGAGTCCACGGGACATGGTAAGACCTTTCCTGGGCTCCTGGACACACATAAGGTCTGTCCTCTTGGAGTTGTGGGGAGAGAAGGCAGATGGCATGGGCATCCTGCATCCTTTGGAGGCTGAATATGGAGCCAGTGCCAAGTGAGAAGTGCTGAGGTGTGAGGATGAGAAATTCGTCCCTGATGACATTGTTTGAGCCTTGAATTGAGCTCTGTGAAGCTGGTCTTCTCTATTGCACCATGAATAAATGATCTTTTCTTGCTTAAAGTGGCTTACATGATTTGAATGGGATGTTTGATCACTTGTAGCCAAAACCCTGTCTGCTAAACTTGTAGCCAAGAAATAGCATGTGTGTGTGTGTGTGTTCTTTTGATTTTTCAGAAAAGGAAAAAAAAGAAAAGATGAGGATTCATCCATTCCAAAAATGCTCCTCAGTAGATTAAAAAGTTATTTAGGGGACTTCTTGGTGGTCCAGTGGTTATGACTCTGTGCTCCCATCACAGGGGGCTTGGGTTTGATCCCTGGTCAGGGAACTAGATCCCACATGCACAGCTAAGAGTCTGAATGCTGCAATTAAAGGTCCTGATGCTGCAACAAAGGTCGAGGATCCTGTGTGCTGCAACTAAGGCCCAGCACAGTCAAATAAATTAATAAGTAAGATTATTTAAAAGGACAAAGTAGAATTGGTAAAAAAAAATTTTTTTAAAGTCTTGTGAAAAAGTAGAAAAACATAGAAAAAAAGACTTCTGGGTGTAAAGGTCACTAAAAATTACAGCAGAAGGTAAGTTTTTAAATACTTGTGTCATTTATTTACTCTTACCCACATGCTGGTCCAGGTCGTTTTCACAGTTTGAGCCTTTCTGTGGGCTATTAAATAGTTTGGTGCAGAATACAGTTTGGTGTATTAAATTGAGTTTGTTTGGAAATGTGGTCTGTTCTTTGACCTTGGGCAAGTTTCTTCACCTTAACATTTGAGGGATATTATTCTGGACATAATGTGTGTGAAGCTCCTAAGTTGGGGCCTGGAATAAAGCAGGCAGTCAAACGTGGGAGCAGCTGCTGTTTATTATTATTACGCTTTACTCTGGCCACTTGCTAGAAACATGAGTCACCCTCCATGTGTCCCTGTTTTCACTAGACCTGGTCAGGAAGTGCCTCCGGCCTGTTGTTGGTCTTTCCTGATGGTGTGGAATTAGCTGCCTTTCTTCTTGATTGTAACTAATGACAAAATGGTCCCTTTTGGAAATTCTGTATTTCTCCTCACCAGTCATCTCTGGACTTCTAATTTGTATTCTCAACAAGGAAGAACATAAAATATAGTTAATTAAGTCCGAACTGAGGGATGAAACAACAATGGGAAGTTATGGGTTGTGACTTCCCTTGGTGCAAACAGGTATGCTTATAATCCATAGGTTATTTCCTGCTGAGAAATATTAAAAAGTCCAAAATTGTGCAGTGGTTAACTAATATTATTTTATGACAAGGTATCCCGTGGATGGCCAACACAAGACTTTTGTGTCCAACTCTTTGTGACCCCATGAGCCCTGCCCAGGCTCCTCCATCCATGGGATTCTCCAGGCAAGAATACTGGAGTGGGTTGCCATTTCCTTCTCCAGGTGATCTCCCTGACCTAGGGAAAGAGCCTGGGTTTCCCCCACTGCAGGCAGATTCTTTCCCATCTGAGCCACCAGGGAAGCCTGGGGCCATCTCCCAATCCTCTATCAGTCTTAGCCCTATTTCTCACTGAACCTGAGGTTGGGCTCAGACTCATTCTCAACCCAAAGCACCAGCAATGAGATATTAGTGCTTGAGTTGGAAACATTTTCCCCCCTTCATCCCTGGGTTTCTGCATTTTGATTTTATTATTGTTTACATATTTTGAAGTGTTTAAAACTTTTCTTTTAATTCTCTTCATACTTTGGATTTCAGTAGGAGAAGGGATTATTTGTACAGTCATGAGACTAGGAACGTCTGGTTCCATGATTCAATATCCTCCTTTAGTGGAAATAGGATTATCTTTCTGGGATTGCTTTATTTTATTTTTTAATTTTATTGGGGAATAGTTGATTTACAATGGTGAATGTTGTGTTAGGTTCAGGTGTAGAACAAAGTGATTCAGTTGTACATATATTTATTCTTTTTCAGATTCTTTTTCCATATGCATTATCACAGAATATTGAACAGAGTTCCCTGTGCTATCCAGTAAGTCCTTGCTGGTTATTTATCTTGTATAGCATAGTGTGTGGGGACTTCTTTGGCAGTCTAGCAGTCAAGACTCTGCACTTCCATTACAGGGGGCACTGGTTTGATCTCTGGTCAGGAAACTAAGATCCCGCATGCTGTGTGGTGTGATTAAAAAAAAAAAAGAATATAGTAGTGTGTGTATGTTGGGATTGCTTTCTATCTTAGCCTAATATATGAGAACAATAGAAACAAGAAACCCCACTTTCCGTACAAAATAGGTTAAAAAGAATATAAATCTACAAAAGCAATAGCAGCGGATAAACATCTAAGAGGAGAAAATCAGGGAAGAGATGTCATAATCAAAAATTCTGGACTCAGTTTGGAGTCATCAAAAACAGGCATTGGGACCTCTGCTAAGGGAAGCACTGTGGTGCAGAAATAAACAGGAAGAGTTCTTGCTTTTGAGGAGCTCACAGTCTGGTCAAGAAGCTGTGTAGAACAAAGCCTGCAATTACCAGGCACTGTGGCAAGGGCTGTTCTCTGTGGAGAGGAAGATTGAAGGATTGAGTGTTTGAGGTGATCTGATGACATTAAGTGAAGTCCCTGCTGATGCTGCCTCTACCCCTTATTTCATAACCCAAAGATTGGGTATTAATAACTAAATTGTTACTTGACTTGCTCTTGTCCTCTTTGAAGTCCTCATTTTCCTGGTAAGAAAGAGGAAACAAGTGAGGTGATAAATAGTTCAAATACTCAAGTTCTGGAATCTAACAGTCTGAGCTTTGAATCCTGACCTGTTGCTTACGTGCTGTGTAACTCTGAGAAGGTCAGTAATCGCTCTGGGTCCAATTTCTTAGAGTCATGGCAATTAAAACAGAGAATATCTCTGTGGTACCTGGGGCAACTTGGGAGATGAATAAATAAAATTTATTATTATTGATTCATTTTGTTGTCTTTATTATCAGGTCACTGGTATTGAACTCTGCTTCAGCATTTGTGTTTTATTTGTCCACTTCCAGTTGGAAGTTTATTGTTTTAAATTACAAAGAAAATGATGGACTTGGGATCAAAAGACAAGGATTGGGGACTTGGTAGTGGTTAGGGGGGAGACTTTGGACTTTGTGTTTGGGCTGGGAGACAGAGGTTGAGAGAGAAAGCTCCTGATAGAGGGGGCAGAACCACTAGAGTGGGGAACAGCTGAGGTCTGGGATGAACGACCCAAGCATGGGGCTAACAGAGGAAGAAACAGACATGGAGAAAAGTCTGCTCCTCAGCAGTCTCTAGGGGGCCAGAGGAAGCTATCCTAGACTTTGGGAACAGTTTTGTTGATGTGTTGACAGCTAAGGTTACAGTGGTGTTTCCTTCTGAAAATCCCAAGTGTGTAGAAAAGGAACTCTTGCCGAATATTTCAGCTTCAGTTTAACTTCTTCTTGTATAACACGTGTGTGTGTGTGTCTGTGTGTGTGACACTTGTTTGTTGGCTATGTGGAGTTGATTGTATCCTCAGTAAGGGAGGTCAGACAAGACAGAAAAAAATAGTGTGGCAGGGGCAGGGGGCAGATAACCACAACAGAAGTTTCATTTGTTGGGAAACTAGCAGTCGACAGAGCCCAGCACACTTGATTGGTGGGAGAGCATGTGAGCAAAGGCAGATGTTACACAGCATTCTCAGAATTTGGTGCCATCTCCACACACACACACACACACACACACACACACACACACACACACCCCAAATTAGGAGGTGATAGATGACATGTGATCAAAACGTATCTTATAAAAGATCATGTTTACTGTGTAGGTCAAATGCCATACTTTCGTGTACTTTTTCATTGGAACATGAGGATAAAGAGCTAACTTCACCTAGTCATTCATATAATCTTGTTGGTAGAACAACTCTTGAATCAGGTTTCTCTGTTGTTAAAATTCATTTGAGCAACTCAGGTCCTAGTGACTTTCTGTGGCAAAGGATAGGTTGAAACTCTTCTGGATAACTTCAGTGCTGAGAAAGCCCTTCTCAGGCAAACACCATGTGTCAGGTTAGATGTCCAGGGAGCAGATATGCTTGCAAAGTGTGAAGAGCACTTGGCTTGTGAGCTGGGAGAGTCTGGTAACTCTCAGACTGTCGTTGGAACAAAGTGTCCAACAAAGAAGAAGCAGTACCTATTCCAGGGGAGCTGGGAGGATTTAAAAAAGGGGGATTTGGATCTACTAACTGTCTTATTTTTTATTTTTATAATAGTCTCTTAAGAAGTCTGACTTAGTAAAGCAAAGAGTTTTCTTCACAGAAGCAGAAAACTGGAGACTCGGAGTACATGTGTGTACCAGATCCTTCTTAAATATACTGAATCTGCAGATGTCCGTGTCCTCAGTACAGGAAGGCTGGTTGGTGGTGAGGAAAGGTCAGCTGTCAGCAGCACAGAACACTTCCAGGTTATGGTAGTCACAGAAGACAGGGGACCAGACAGAGGCAAGACTGCAGCCAGGGCGTGTGCAACTAGGGTGCAGGCCCCTGGGCATGGCCTGGTTTCTGTGAGCCCGGGGTCAGAACCACGGACAATGCAGCAAGGAGTCTGTCCTCAGTCTTAGCTGGAGCCCAGCACTGAAGGGGTGCAACGCTATAAGGACCACCCTTGTGTCTTCAGAGAATTCTGGCTCACAGCTGGGGGTCTGTGGGCAGGGACTCTAGAGCAGGATAGCATATGGTCTTCTAGAAGTCGCCTCCCCACCGCATCTTCCCAAACTCTACCCCCCAAGTGTAACAGGCAAGCCACAAATATTATGGATTCCTTAAAAACTGTAATATCTGCCCCTCTCCTATGGTAATTCATAGAACTTGTCATCAGTTTCATTTAGATGAGAAAAATCTGAAAGCACTGTTTGCTCCAGTTACATATTAATAATACCTCACTTTTCTATTTCATAGAGTTGGGGAGTGTGGATGTGTGTGGGTGTGCATACATGTATGTAAAGACAGACACATATGAATAGAAATACACATTCTCATTTAAGCCCTGTGACTTTGTAAAATAGTATTACTCATAACTACATATGTCACACATATGTCTGTATACCTATTTACATATACAGCAACTCCATAAAATGGCACATCTATTTTATTAAAGAGAAAACTGGGACCCAGAGAAACTGACTGACAATCCTGAAATGTTGGTGCCCGTGAGATGTGCAGTCTGGATGAGAGCATAGGGTTTCTGACTGAGTGACAAGCCCTTTGACAAGCAACTCCCTGCCCCCAGTTTCAACATAAGGTCAAGTCCACTGACTGCCTGCTCCAGGCATGCTTGAATCAGGGCTGTCCTGGGATGTTTAGCCCCCTGGCACACAAGTCATCAAAATAAGAAAGTCAGAGTGCCAGCATAACACTTGCTGAGCACGCCCCATGCCCACGGGGTCTGATTTCACTGAACTTGACTTCATTTTTGCAGGACAGGGGTTAGGCTTTCACAGGCTGACCTTCCACGGTGGGGAGTTTAGTCGCCTGTTCAACAACATAGGAGGTGGTGTGGTGTGGAGGAAAGAGGAGGGGGTGGTTTGCAGGTGAGCCGACCTGTTGGAATCCTGACTCCAGCACTTGGGGGACATGTATGTGTCCTTTACCAATGACTTTGTGAACTTGATTTCCTAACCTGTGAAGTGAGAAGGACAGTACCATTCAGAGTTGTGGTTCAGTGCTTGGTATGGTGGCCGGTGACTCCTTGGAGCTATTACTGCTCCTAGAATCACAAGTGGCCCAAGAAGTGGAGACGGGACTCCTGCATGGCCGTGGCCTGAGGGTCCCAGTAACCAATTTTTAGGGACCAGAATGTCAAGGGTCTGAGTGTTTCTTCTCTTTCCTCACCTGCGAAGCCTCTGTCTGGCTCTCTCCCCCTTCCCATCTTGCTGATTGGACCACCAGAGAGATGTAATTGCCCAAGGGCTCTGAAGAGATCCACAGAGCTTCCCTCCTGCTCTGGGACCCCTGGTAGATGCTGCTAGAACTGTGTCCTCTAAAATGCGTACATCCACTCTGTGGACATTTCAGAACCCACGTCTATCTTGGAATGACTTGAGCAGTGGCTTGTGGACACCACAGGTCATTGTCACTGCAATTGTGGTCGTTCAGTCACTAAGTCAGGTCTGATTCTTTGCAACTGGCGAAGAATGCTGTGGACTGCAGCATGCCAGGTTCCTTTGTCCTCCCCTATTTCCTTGAGTTTCATGTCCATACAGTTGGTGACGCTATCTAACCATCTCATCCTCTGCTGTCCCCTTCTCCTTTTGCCTCCAATCTTTCCCAACATCAGGGTCTTTTTCTGATGAGTCAGCTCTTCGCATCAGGTGGCCAGTAGAAACAGGATTTCCAGTCATCCCATCACTTCTTGGGGCTCACCCAGGGGACCAATATTGACATTGTCCTGGTGTACTGTGGTTGGCTGACAGCAGAGGGCACCTCCTGCTTGTGCTGGGAATGCTAAGGGACACTGCACCCCCTTTTCCCCCCACTGCCTGCCCTCCCCAGCAGAGAGATGAGAAATAACCCATTCCCCCATGGTGGCCACACCGACTGCTGCTCTTTCTACTTCACTGGCTTCCAAACACTGTATTTGTTTCACCCACATTTATTCCTGACTCCACCACCTCCCATCTCTGCTGGGACAGCCCTGTTGGTCTTTCCTGACTTCTGAGTGAAGAAAGAGCTTTGGACTTGGAGGGGGTGGCTTCCCCAGAAAGCCTGGGGACGGCTGCAGTCACTCCTCCAGGCCTTTGTTGAGAGAGGCCTTCCAGTCGTGTGTGGAACTCTGGTTTATTAAATCTGATGAGTTCTATATTTCTGCCACATGTCACAGATCACCCACGTTGACTGAGCCCTGCCAAAGCTGGGCTGCTGTTACCCTGAAACGAAGCCAGATTTTTTAAGTGGGTGGGGGTGATTCCAGTTTGGTGCAATAACTTATATGGTCCTGCCTGATGTGCTTTGCTCTGGGCTGGGAGCGGTTGAGGATGGAACATATCTTACTCTGTGTGGGTGTGTGTGGTGGTGGTGGTATGAAGCCAGGGTGAGTGGCGATGGGGGAGGGCATTTTAATTTTCTATAGTGACTAGTTTGAAGAATAGATACAAACATAGCCTCTGGCCTTTCTTTTTCCATCTTCTTCCCCAACTTAGCTTTCCCTTTCAATTTTTATGCTTTCAAATCTTGGGGGCTGGCTTTCTAAAATTTCAGGAAGAAATCTGGGAACTCAAGTTACCCATGAAGGTGACAGAATTCCCTGCACTTTTCAGAAACCGTGGAGACTCAGAACACAGGGAAACATGCCTTCCAGAGATTCCATGTGAGCATATCCGGAGGCTGTCGGGCTTTGAAGGAGAATGCTGGAGAGGGCTTCCCCATTGGCTCAGTGGTAAAGAATCCACCTGCGATGCAGGAGCCTCAGGAGACATGGGTTTGATCCCTGAGTTGGAAGAGGAGGAAATGGCAACCCACTCCAGTGTTCTTGCCTGGGGAAATCCTGTGGACAGAGGAGCCTGGCAGGCTACAGTCCATGGGTTGCACAGAGACAGACACGACTAAAGTGGTAAAGCAGCAGCAGCTGGAGGGGGCAGAATCACTGGTTCTCACACACATTTAAGTGTGGCCAGTTTCCTGGGAAGATGCCCTTGGAATCACATTGCTAAGGAAAGAAGGTTTAAATCTTATTTTTAAACCTTAATTATATGGGACATTAGAATCATCAGAACTTCAGAAGCCAGGGGCTAATATGTAAATATGTTATGGGGAGAGTTCAGAGTAGATAAAGGGAAAAAAAATTTGCTTCTAAATTCTGACTCTGACCCCATTTCCAATCTCTCCAAGACTTGCTTTGTTCATCTGTGAAAATAGGAATAAAATCCACATCACGGATTATCATGAGGTTAGGTAAGAACATGTGGTGAGTTCTACTGTGACATCAAGAAAACTTAATAAGCACTTTTTATTTTATTTTTTCCTTTTGATGCAGTTCTGAGGGACATATCCAGGCTGTTGTCAGGGAACATTTGTCTTCTGTGCCTTTTCTTCAAAGGGGAAGGGCTGAGCAGACCCACGAGTGTGACTCACATGGTCTACAAGTCAGAAGAAAAGGCTACTACAGATCTAAAAAAGTCTTTTGTAGAGAAACTAGGAATCACATTTTGAATGTGCTTTGTATTTATAAATGTGCCTTTCATTTGTTTCCAAAACAAGTAGATTTATCACTGTATATATTATAATTAATTCCAGGTTTAAAATTTTACAAATAAAGTTTTTAAAAATTTTAGTGAGATCCAAAAGGCATCTGAAAAATTCCTGAGTGAATAAAACACCTTTTTTTTTTTTTTTTCCTCCAACTGCAGAGACTGCTAAGATATATATTGAGTTGGTCAAAAAGTTCATTCAGGTTTTATTCTATAACATTTTACAGAAAAACCCAAACAAACTTTTGGGTCAACCCAATATTTTGTGGGCTTCCCTGGTGGCTCAGATGGAAAAGAATCTGCCTGCAATATGGGAGACCTGGGTTTGATCCCTGGTTTGGGAAGATCCCCTGGAGAAGGGACTGGCTACCCACTCCAGTATTCTGGCCTGAAGAATTCCATGGACAGAGGAGGCTGGCAAATTATAGTCCATGGGGTCACAAAGAGTCGGACACAACTGAGTGACTTTCGCTTTCATACTTTCTTTCAATATTTTGTAAAAATTTGCTTCAAAAATCATAACTTTTGGAAAATCACAGCTGACCAGAGTGGTGAAAACTTCTTTCTTATTATAGCAACTTATTTGCACTTGTATCCCCATGGGACTGAGTTGAATTGAAGGTGGCTGCATTGGAATGGTGAAGGCACCTTGAACTTCCTTCTCCACATCATATAATTTGTTGAAAGCTTGGGCTCTGGTGAAAATTATCGCTATCCAAGGAAAACAGAGTTGTCTTGTTTCGCTGATCGCTTTGTTTTGTTCTAGAGGGTAAGCTCTCTGCTTTCTGGATAGCACCTAAAATATCTATTTTAGGTTAAAAAATTCTTAACATTTTTGTCTCATAAACTTGTGAATGAAAGGCTTAAGCAAAAATTTAAACAGCTGCTAGATTGAAAGAATTTATAATCCTTTGGCAAGCATAGGATTGAGCTGGGAAGACTTGCTCATGACCCCAAGAGGCTACCATGTTAGAGAACCCTCCCTTTTCCTTACATCCATCACCCTTCTTGTTATGGGTTTCCCAGCTGTTTCTCCACCCATGATTCTTTATTTTCCTGACCCAGGTAACAGCAAGTACTCTGTTTCTTCATGTTCTCTGCCTGGACATGGTCCTTCTCCATCACTCAGCTCTCTCAAGATACATTATTACAGGAAATTAGCTAACAGTATTGATGTCTGTTTTTCTCAGGTCCATTTTCAGATTCCCTGACTATGCAAACACGCACTTTTCCCTTTGAGGCTTTTCACAGTGATATTTTCTCCTCTATTTGACTTGCCAAAATGCAACCCTTATTCAAGGAACATATCCATTTAAAATCACATAGAGTTTGCTACATCTTTCCTGAAGCACTTTATGTAGAATGCTACGTATATATCTACTTGAATTTCCCCAAACTACACTATTAGTAGAAGAAACACTTATGATTTTTTAAGTATTTTAGAGTGTGAACTGTTGCTAAAAATAATTCTTTTCAAGGTGAGAAAGAAGATTAGGCAGGCTTTGAAGATAACAGAAAGACCCCACAGCCATCAAAATGAACTGGAATATTTTAAGAGCTCACAGCTTGTTTCCATAGCCACAGGATTTATATTATTTAGTTCCTTAGACTTTAAATACTTTCACATTGTTCTGTTTTCTACATCATTAAAACTCAATACTCACTAAGTTCCCTTCTTGTGCTAGAAGACATTAAACATTCCACTGGGTAGGACTTGAAATGGACTAAAAGAGACACAGGACTTCATCAGCTCTGACCACATCTCTGTTCTATTTTTTAAAATTTTAGCTTTATCTTTTAATTGAATCAACATTATAGGCAAAAGGGAGATGGAGATGGTGGGGCTCAGAGAGGTTGGAACCATCTCTGATAGAATTTAAGGTATAAATATAATTATGTTTCAATATATATTGAAATATTTAAAAATATTATGTTATTTATATAATATTTCAAAATATAACTATATTTTGTTCTCCATATATAGTTTTGGAAAATGCATAATTATTTTCCAGCGTCCATCAAAGAACATCCTGATTCTTGTGATTTATTCAATATACACTTGCTGAACATCTCGATGTTTACAGCAGTGGATTACCCAGAGGAGGAAGCAAAGTCATAGAAAACAGTTCCCCTTCCCTGCCCCCCACTAATTTGTTCATAATTGCAATTAGGGAGAAATTATATAGAACATGATATATTAAGTAAAAATGAATTGATAAAAGAAGAAATGGGAGAGATTAAATACAATAAGAGGCACAACAGTTCATTTTTCAAGGAGCAGAGAACACAAATGTGGAGGTGGCAATCTGAATGAGTGGAGAAAGTTTTATGCGTTGGTTATTCACACACACACACACACACACTCTCTCTCTCTCTCTCTCTCTCTCTCTCTCTCTCACCCATTTTCTGCTCTGCTCTGTCTTGGAAAGCTGACTTCCATGGACTGCCTCCCTTACCCTCTGACTTCCTGTTGGTTCAACCAATGGAATGCTCTCCAGCAGCAGGTAGCTGGAGAGACTTGGCTTGGTTCTTCCTCTGATCCCTGCTCGGCAGCAGCTGCACCATCCTCTCCACTTTTGGCTATGGCTCTTGTCAGGCAGGCCCTCTTCCAGGTGCCTGTTTTCTCCTCTTGCTGTGCAGGTGGTGGGGTGATGGATCTCCCTTGCTGTGCTCCCCCAAATGCTGACCACACCTCTGTAGAGTCCCTTCATCTGCAGAAACTTCTGAGTGCCACTATCTTGTCTCCTGCTGGGACTCTGACACCAGAGGTTTTCCAGATGCACAAAACAGAATGAATGGAAACCAAGAACAGAAACAAGCTTGGGCAAACCCAGTCAGAGCAGAGAAATGGGTTAAGTGGTAAGTCACACAAGGTAAGTTTGGAGAAGATGGTAGAGGCCAGGTAGGAAAAGACATCAAAAGCAAGATGCTGGAGTCCTGTGAAAAGGAAAAGTCATAGGAGGTTTTGGGTTAAAGCAGTCATAAAGCAAAATAGTATAGAAAAATCAATCTGGTGGTTGAATATGGATTAGAATAGAGAGAGAAGAAATGGATGGTCAGAGAACCATTTGGGAGACCATGACAGAAAATTCTGTAATTTTTGTTGAGGAAGTGTCCTGGTCTGTCATGTAGAAAGCACTCTTGAAAACTTGAGGTTCCAGACTTACAGACAGTCCTGAAGCTGAAGAGGTCACAGCTTGGGTGCCTGATGAGGCTTCCAATATACACATACATAGGAAACAATCCTTGGCTTCTTTTGGGTGACTGTAGGAGTTAGAGAACACCTTAGCAGCTGCTGCCATACCTTTGCCCAGTGAAAATGACTGACACATGACCCAAGGACTCAGCAGTGAGGAACATTTGAAAAGGGACATGTTTTCAGCTTTGTAATGTGTTTTGAATTAGGGATCCAAATATTACATTTCTTACAGATGTTGGAAGAGCATCTGCATTTCCCTGATTAGTTTCTCGTGGCTGCAGCTGTGCTCCACCATGAAGTTGAGGTCTGGAAAATCCTGCAATTGAAGCTGTGAGGTTGTTCAGTTCAGTTCAGGTCAGTTCAGTTCATTTCAGTTCAGTCGCTCAGTCGTGTCCGACTCTTTGCGACCCCATGAATCGCAGCACGCCAGGCCTGCGGTTGTTGGTGCTCTGAAAACGTAGTTGACTGGAGGGAGATTATGAGAACCTTTCAAGGGCAGGGCTCAACTTTGTTGATAGAGTCTAATTTGAAGTTCCACAGGCAGAGATGAGATGGCGTGAGATCTCTGAGTGATGGTCCTTTTCTGTGTGCACACTTGGACTTCAGGATGGTATCACCATAATACATAAATAAGATGCATAAACATGCTAAGAACAGAGTGTTTCAACAGTGGCATGATTGGCTTTTTGGGCAAGAGGATTCCCTGGGAGCTGTATTGTGTATTGTAGGATGTTCCATAGCATCATTAGCCTCTACCCACTAGATGCCAGTAGTACTCCACTCTTCCCTCCCAGTTGTGCCAACTAGAAAACGTCTCCAGACACTGTCAGATGTTCCCTGGGGGCAAAATCAGACTTGGCTGAGAAGCACTCCTAAGACAAAGTGATAACAGAGGCAGTCTCTTTGGTAAGTTAAAACAATTCTTTGCAAGTGACTGGTGAGGCACATTCACAAGAAACTGATTTTAGTAACAGCTTGGTGTGATGCCAATAAAATCGAGAGAAGTTGATTGATCCATGAGCTCAGTCACACCAGCAAGATGCTTTCACTCTCCAGTTAGATAAAGACAATGGCAAGCAATAGATTTTCTAGCTAGGTAGTGTAGCTATATGTTTGATATTTAACTGGACCATCCATGGTTATTTCACTGCAGCTGGGGAATTTCCTAGTGGCATCACCATGGAGGCTACTGATGCCTTGCTGCCTTTTTATTGCACAGTCTTAGAATTTGATTATTCATTGAAGACAGGAAGAAGAATCTAGACTTCTCTGTCATATAAGGTTTGGGAGAATTTCAAGAAGCTAGAAATCTAGGAATTTCTAGATCAATGTCTTTCAGTACTGTTTTCACTACTGTTTTTCAATACTGGCCCATTAGTTTTGTTCCATTTGTAGATCATAAAATCATCAGTGGGCCATGGTCAGTATTTTTTTTAAATGAAATGAAATTGAAAATACTATATTGCATCAGGCAAAGCAAGGGTAAATATTGCATTGAGAACTTTTTTTATGTGTGTGTGAGTGTGTTTGTGTGATGGGTTGTGATTTCATGGTTAAATTTTGAAAATCATTTCTCTTTACGGATGAAGAAAGGGAACTTCTGAGTATTCACTGAGTACAGTTTGGAATCATCACGTGGGATAACTTTTGGCTCGGTGTAATCTATGACTCAACTACATTTCTTTGCATTAGTACAACATAAAGTGATAAAATACTTGATAATTATGAAAGCATGATGCTAGGAACTGTGGGGAATTTAAAGATGAAGAGAATATAATTCATGTCTTCAAAATTTAAGACATGCAAGTTTCAAATTCTGGCTGCTGCTGAAGCTTTGCAGGTTATAGCTGACAAATATGTGAAACAAGTATGGGATGTTGTATAACTCCAGAGATCTCTGAGGTCTGGGATTTGTGAAAGCTGCATGGGAGAGACAGGGTTAGGGTGTACTCCAAAAGAAGATATGTAGGTTTGTGTGGGAAGGGGAAGTGGGGGCAGTCCAGGCTGGGGGTAGAATGTGACAAAAGACAGTATGTGGACAGTTTGCCAGAGTATTTTTATCCAGGCAGTTTAGAATAAATTCTAAAGTTTCATAGGGGTCAAATTTGGAGGTCAGTCCAAGACGTTTAACTTTCTTCTTAATTTAGGCAAAATCATGAAAGGCTTTGGGGCAGGGGTTCCAAGATGAGCGTGGTAATTAATTCATTCTTTCACTGAATGGTAGCTGTGTGTATGCATGCTCAGTCATTTCTGACTTTTTGTGACTCCATGGACTCCATGGACAGTACCCCGTGAGGTTTCTCTCTTCATGGGATTCTCCAGGCAAGAATACTGGGGTGGGTTGCCATTCCCTTCTCCAGGGCATCTTCCCAACCCAGGGATCAAACTCTCATCTCCTGCACTGGCAGGCAGATACGTTACCACTGTGCCACTTGGGAAGTTACAATCACCTAAGAGATAGTGAGGTCAAAAGATGCATAATATCTGATTCTTGACTCAAATTTCTTGAAGTCCAGAAAGAGAGAGGGAACTGTACACACAAATAGTTTCTGAAGTAATAAAAGAATGGCTCACAAGCAATCAAAGATTGAGTTGCCTGATCCTCAAAGGATTTTCTTTCTTTCTTTTTTTTTTTTTTACCAGAAAAATGGGCTTATTCAGGAATAGCAGAGAATTGCAACTTGGGACAGTCAAATTGTGGTGTTCACCGGCACATCAGGAGAGCAGAGAAGGACGTGCTTCCACCAGGTTTAGGAGGAGCTTGGGGAGGTATTTTTCTTTTTTCACTGAGGTACAGTTGCTTTACAACATTGTGCTAGTTTCTGCTGTGCAACGAAGTGAATTAGCCATAGGTATAAACATATCCCCTAAAACTGGAACAGATGATCCTGTTTGCACAGTAGAAATAGAGATACAGATGTAGAGGATAAATGTATGGACGCCAAGGGGACGGGAAGGGAGGATGGGATGAATTGAGAGAGCAGGATTAACACATATTCACTGTTCTCGTGGAGCAGATGACTAGTGTGAGCCTGCTGTATAGTGGGGGGAGCTCTGTTTGATGCTCTGGTGACCTAGATGGGAGGGAACTCCAAGGATTTTTACTTGTAGAGATGATTAAGGACTTCATTAGCCAAGCCAGAGGTTAAGAAAGAGGAACAAGTAATCCAGTTGGGCTGGGGCATAGGCATGTGAAAGAGAGTATTTGAATGTAAGATGGTGAGGTCCTGCTGGGACCTCAAGGAGGAAGGCCTTGGACACCATTTGGTGTGTGTCCTACCTTTGGTGGGGAGGGCCACCCTCCAAGACTCTGTCTACCTGGGGATATACAGCTGCAGTTGTGCTTTCACATGGACAGTCCAGAGGTCCAGTGGAGAATGGAGTAGAGTAAGACTGGATCACAAATCTTTGCACTACGGACTCTTATTGTATCCTATCCCTCATCATTCTCTGAAGTCCAGAGTGAGCCAGTCTTTGTACGCCTGGGATTGAGGACAAAAGTTGAGTGCCAGCAAGTTAATAAAGAATAGCAAAGCATGATGACCACTGCTAAGTGTATTGTTCATTGAATAAGAAACAAAAACAAAATGATTTTTTTGACCCAACTCATTTTCTTTAAGTGATCTCTCTCCGCCCCCCCCCTTTTTTTTTTAGTTTAGACATTGGAAAAAAAAAAAAAAAGGCAATAAAAGGGCAATATTCAAACAGCTCCTAAAACATGACATCAAATCTCCACATTATTTGTAGGGCCCACAGCCTTGGAAAGCAGCTTGTACAATACCAGATTTCTAGAGCCTTTGTATTTCCTTTCCTCTGTGGATCAATAAATTAAGCAACACGTCGATACCGAGATAGCAGATGAACATCTGTCAGGGAGAACGAGTCCTGGAGGCTTTGCGCTCTGGTATGGAAAGTGTTTGATCTTGGTGTGCCGTCATAAAAGATGGGAGAGAGTTTATTATCTTTTATGATCCTGACTTACTAACAATACCTGACAGGGTGATTGTGTCTCGGCCTCTGGTTGGAACTTGGGATGTTCTCGTTGGCTTATGCCTGTATGAGGCACAGAACCTGCTGGTGAAACATCAAAACAAGTTATCATATGCCTCTGGCCATGGGATTCAGAACAGCTGTGGGGCTTTCTCCTGTAGGGGGCTGGCAGGAAGAAGAAAAATGAAAGTAGAGCAATCAATCTCTATAGCATTCTATATATTAATAATGTTTGCCAGCGCCAGACATGTCTAATCAATACCGGATGCAGGGGATTGCTAAGGTTTATAATACTTCGTAGGCCTTGTCCAAACAGCCTGAGTCCATGGCGTGGGGAAGGGGTCGTCCTCTGGTGCCTGGGCAATCAAGGTGCTAGGACCTGGAACTTGACTAAAAAGCCATTTTATCACAAGAACCGATTCCCCGAAAGGCTGGACAGCCCCCCGATTTTCCTCCTTTTGTCTATCTCTCGCTTCTTGTTTCTGATGCCTTCAGAGAAGCCCTAGGGTTTTCCCCTGAGACTAGCAGAGGAGAAGCGGGGTTCAGCCGCCAGGGGGAGCCCGTGGGGGCAGAGCCCAGAGGAGGCTGTGAGCAAGCCTCTAAGGTTCAGAAGAAAAACATTGATTTCATGGAGTTCAGGGATTAGAGATGATTGTAAACACTTGGGAGACTCCCTGAGTGCAGACATTTGTGAAACAGTAAAAGTACAAACGAAAATCGTCTCATGCCATCGAAGAATGTTATTTAGCTTAAGTTGGAGGTCACAGAGAAGGATTTTCCTCTTTGGAAGGTTTAATTGCTGGAAGGCAAAGGTGAGCTGCCAAGCAATTCTTGCTAGCAGGAAAAGTAGAAAATAGCAAACACAGATAGGGGTGCTATGGGAGTGGCATTTCAGCTTGCACAGAAAACTTTAGTGTATTAAGTGGATTTATATTGATGCCTTCAACTGTCATCAGTAACTCTTTCAGGTCCTCAGGAGCACTAACTAAAAAAAAAAACAACAACAACAAAAAACCAACCCATCAAATTAAATATTTGCTACAAATAAAAACAGAAAAAGCAAAACTCCAACCTCAAAGTTCAGCCGTTTTACCTTCCTAACCTGCCTCCCTCCTCGCCCACTTAATATATTTTGGCAACATCATTTAAAGGCTGAATCTGCTGAGAGGTTGCCAAGTAAAAAGTATGTGCACACACACGCATCTAACAAGCTGAAAACCAAAGCTGAGGTGGCAATTTGCTCATAAACCAGATAATTAAGGATGTGCCAAACTACCTGTGGGGGACCCGGGATTTATCAGTGGTTTTTATTTACTGTTTAATAGTATGGCATGTTATATAAACCTTGAAGTAAAGCAATTTGATTATAAAAAATAGCCTTTTCAAAGTCACAACACCTCCCCTACAGAGTTCTAAAATCAGTGGAAAATGGGCAACATCAATAAACACGGGGACTTATGTCAATAAATGTTCTGCCCACCCGGGTACCTTGTTACCCGAGAGGTGTGTACAGGCCAAGGTTTAAATACAAAGATGTTTGTCAGTCCCCCTTCTTCAATCACTAGGATTTTAGAAATGTAGAAAAATTTTTTTCAATGGGTCTCCTTAAGGGGTAGTCTTTTCTACCTATATTTCTTATTTTGATATTTCCTTAATTTTAAAGCTTGATTTTTGCTAATGGGACTGGAGCAGTGGTTCTGAAACCTGGCTGCACACTGGAATCATCTAGAGAAGTTTAAAAAGTACTGATGAAACTCTGGTTTCAACTCCAGAGATTCCCATATAATTGGCCTAGGATTTGATCTCAGGATTAGTATTTTTTAAACAAATTCCCTTACTTGAATATGCACAGTGATGACCTGGGAATCTTTGCAGAAGTTGACTCCAAGAAGGGTATGGCAGGGTTTGCGTCTGCATTTTAGCCACTCCTGGGTAATGTTGCTACTGCACTCTGAGAACATACTTCTTGAGTAGTGAGTGTCTAGAGGAAGTGGTTTTGAAGTTGCTTCCCTGGTGACTCAGATGGTAAAGAATCTGCCTGTAATGCAGGAGATGTGGGTTCGATCCCTGGGTTGGGAAGATCCCCTGGAGATGGGAATGGCAACCCACTCCAGTATTCTTGCCTGGAGAATTCCACAGAGGAGCCTGGCAGGCTACAGTGCATGGGGCTTCAAAGAGTCAGGCACGACTGACTAAGCTCACATGTGTTTGAACTGTGAAGGTTTTCAATATAGAAGGGAAATAGAAGGTGGCATGGAAGGCTCTTTTCATTGTTCTTATTGGTCTTATATATTCACTGGCCTAGATCCTTTCACTAGTTCTAGAGCAACAGCAATCTGATCTCAAACGAAACATGCTGAGTAACGTTTATTTAGGCTAAGGTGTTTCTAGGGATGACTGCAAGCAGGAAAAGAAAGAGAATGAACATTTTCTAACTTTTGTTGAGCACTTACTGTTGGCCAGGCATTGTGCCAAATTCTGTGCGAACTTGTGTGACTGAATCTGGAGAGGTGATTTCTGTTCCAGGAACGGTTCACTGGGAGAAGTTACTCCACCAAGAACAGAATTTATGGACTGGGGGGATGATGTGTCTGTGTTGTCCATCCACCCTTTTGTATCTGTCCCTGTTTGGGAGCCTGGCTTGTCCCATTGGGTTGATCTTTCTTCTCATTCTTTATCAAGACGATGAAGTCTTCTCTTTGGCTGGGTCACAACTACTCTGGTAAACTGATTTATGTTCACATATTTTAAAGGGTTTTGTGGGCTCATTATCATTGTCCCGTGACATAATTATTAAGTGTTTTCTCTTTTATCTTCATTTAAAAGGGATAAAGTTCTGATTGAGTTTCACTGTTTGCCCGGCAGCTCTTAAGTGATGCCAAAGTAACCAGTCAGTTCATTAAGAAAACAAATCTGTCAAGTGGCGTACTTGAGGTCTTGTGGAACAAGCAACTGCTTGACTGACAATGTTGTTTTCTTTTCCTCCAGTTTGGTTGGCATGGGATGAACCCAACCACAGAATCTTAAGTACTTATTTTTAAAAACCTACCCACTGACTTGTGTCCAATGCGGGTGACTTTTCTCTGTGCACACAGTAACACCATTCATCACTGCTTGTTGAGGAGGATGCAGAGGTGGAGAGGGGAGGGTTAGAGCTTGAAGTCTCAGGCAGGCCCTCCCACCCTCCACTTGACCCTACACCTCCCACTCTTCTTCCCTCCAATCCGAAGAGCTCCCTGGGGGAGATCAGCTGGGGCTGTTCTCCTCTCTTTTCCCTGTTGGAACTTTCTAAAGCTTGGGGCACCTACTGTGCAGACATTTGTGTTGGGGGTGGGGGGAGAATAATGGTTCTGATGGACGCATGAAACAGGTAGCAAAGACTCTGGCTGCCACTCCCTGTGCAAAGCGGCCTCTCCCCACAGCTGCAACTGCTAAAACAATCTTGTTCTTTTGTTTTCCACACTTAAAGAAAGGCCTTCAGCCAAACGGTCGCCCCTGACCTCACTTTATATTTCCAATGCGCCTTTTATTAACTCCTTTTTCATATGGTACATATGGAGCCTGCCACCAGATGAGAAGGAGGCGAATTTCGCAGTCCTGATGGAGAGAGCAGCGGTGAGCCATGAGAGATGTGATGAACAGTTTTTGTCACAAATATACCTCTCGCATAGATCTGAATTCCATTTGGGTAAATGAGCTCCAGGCAGAGATGATAAAAATGCATTGAAGTTGTACAAGTCACTTTAGTTAAAAAACAAATATGAGCCAACCTACCATTAGCCATGCCTTTGAAGCCTTCTTAAGACAGAGAAGTCATTTTGATTAGAAGATAACTGAAGGCAACTAAAGGAAGATGTTCTGCCTGGTGATGGGACTTCTACTTTTGTTCTTCAACTTGGCAGTTCACTGGGACAGACTTACAAGCCAGGGTGCTGGATCGCTTTAAAAGAATCCAAGTAAAACTCCGTCTTGCAAGTCCCTTTCATTGATTTCTAACAGCCCTGTTCTCTACAGAACAACAGCCGGGAAAATAATTTTTGTCTATGGAGGAATGATATACTGCCACTTTATTTTCAAAACCAAAGTTAAACTTTTATTCTTTTCCCTGTTTTTTCCCCCCGGAGTGTGTGCCTGTGTGCAGGGTGTCTATCTAATTGGCCACAAGAGGGAATTAAACTAAATAAAATCACTATCCACGGGGGGCCTCTAAATATGCCTTTTTAATTTGAAAATTTTTGTGGGTTATAGTGTAATTCAAGCTTTTCAAGGTTTATTAGTGCATAGCTGTTCGCGGGGCTCCCAGAGCTCAAGACTTCCAGTTCGATCCGCCTGCTGAGGGTAATGCAAGCGCCAAGGCGCCTTTCATGTGCCGAACCGCCGAAAGTGACACAGCCTTCAAAAAGCCCTCCCTTCCCATCAAACACATATTAATAAAAGTGACTGAAGGGAGCTGAAGTTGGTAATTTGTGCTGCTGACTTGACACTGTGTTCGTCATTCTGGGTCCGAGGATTTCTGACAATTCACTGCTCAGCCCCCGGGACGCGGGGCTTAACGATAAAGATGTTGCTGGCAGATGGAAGTCAATGCCAAGGACTTGACGCGCCTGCAACCGCGGAGTCAAAACACGCCGCTCTGGGTAATTAATTGCTGCGCGAGGAAACGGACCAATGGCGCCTTCTGCTGTGAAACTGTTAATGGAGAACTTATGGAGAGAAAGTCGAGTCCTCCCATCCAAATTGGAATGTGAAAGAAATCTGTTGGAAGGTGATGACAGAAATGAAGTAAAACAGTTGTTTCCTGATCCGCGTGCCAGGTGTGTCTCATACTGTGATAAATAAGACCTGCGTCTTACACTCCAGAAATTGGGGATATTACAAGCGTTTATTATGGGGAGTCACAAAAAACCCTGCGCTTGAAATGCTTTGTTTCTCCTGGCACCAAACAGTGAACAGTTACAGCACAAAAGGCTGAAGCTGCTAATTCCTTTGTTTAGGTTCGAGCCAACCTGGCCTATTAAAAGCTTAGATTCAATTTTATTGTTAAGGTATTTATTAACTGATTATGAAAAGACATTAAAAGACTCATAATTAAGCTACTAAGTGGCTCCTTAGCTTGATTAATTCTCTCCTTTTCTTAAACCAGCGAAGTGATCCCTGTTTGGAGGGAATTGTACACCCCCTTGACGTTATTTGTTTTAGCTCTCACCTCTGCTCTGGCCAGAGCCTTAAATTAAGGGAAACCGTGGGAGCCCATGGATTAGGGTTACAAGCATTTCCCTGTAGCTACAGTTGTGTGCAGTGCTGATAACTAGTTTAAAATAGTTGCTGTGTTCCACGGGAAGAGGATGTATGAATGATTCTCGACAAGTTTTGAAACTGTCTCACCAGCTACTTACTTGTTAAGAGGCTGTTCCTAAAGTATTCATGTGCACGTGTGAAAACGCACACGCAAGTGAACAGAGGATGTAATGTATCCCCCTACACACACTTAGGTAGCTTGTTTGTGGTTTGAACTTGGCTATCCAAGTTAAAAAGATCATTCTACTGAAATGATTTTCTTTTTATGTTTTTTAAAATGTTAAAGCATTTTGGTGTATTTTATTGGGTAATTACTTTCTCTAGAAACTTCAAGAAGAACAGATTTATCAACACAACCTTTTCTTGCGGGTAAAAGAAAAGTTTTATGAAAAATTGTTGGCCCTCCTGACCATAAACTGTAGTCTTTATAACTATTTGAAATATCAATTTATAAAAAATAGATATCTTTCCCACAATGACATTTATTTATTGAAACTGAATTTATTTTTAATAGCAATAATTAATTCTTGGATAAACCTCATTGGCTGCAATACTGCCAGTAGTCAAAGCAAGATTTGCAACTAACAGATCAAAGGAATTGTAATAACTTTAAACACACAAATTATCTAGTTACTGTTGAATCAGTTATTTTATTAAGATCTTTGATTTCAGTACCACATGCCCCTGCTACTGTGCAACCATTTAAAACTGGTTTAAAAGATGAGGAAGCCTAATTCTTAAAGAGGCCCCTTAAGCATATTAAGGAAGTTAAACACAGTTAAGTAGATTTGCCCACATAACGAGTATGACTTACAAAATTATAAAATATCAAGTACAGCTATGCTTCTCTCAAGGTTCAACTATAACTTTTGTGCTCCTGTGTATCATCAGGAATTCATAGAATTAGTACTAACATTTTGAAAGAGATCTCGCTTTAAAAAAATAATGAGTATGGCCAATTTCAAAAAATTGCAGCTTGGTATCATTTGATTTTTGTAATGTTGAATTACTGCTAATTTCAAAAATTTAAAATAAATGCTCCCTAAAACAAATGTTCTTCCCTTGTACAGTAGTCTCAATGTAAAATCAAAATCAGGGTTGTTGGTTGCTATTTAAAATTGTCTTGTTTATTTCACAAAAAAAAGTTACTTAAGAATTCAAATCACTCTTTCTGAAGTAAAAATAAATTTTCTTATTTGTTGTTCATAGTTAATAATCTTTTAAATAATATTCTTTATGCATTACTTGTTTTGGAAAAGTGAGAATGATTTTATCTGAAGTATTCTCATTGGAATTAATTTATCAGTCATTTTTCCTTAATTAATAAAAAGCATAAAAATGGGATTTTGTCATTACCATGAATCTTGAAAGTTGTAAAATCAGACTGTTTATTTTATAGTCTTTCAATAGTTTATTTTTTTTAATTAATTAATTTTATTTTTGCTGGTGGTGCACTGGCCTCTCATTGCAGAGGCTTGTTTTGTTGCAGAGCACCGACTCTGGAGCACAAGCTCAGTAGTTACACTGCAAGAGCTTAGTTAGTTTACCACATGTGGGATCTTAGTTCCTGGACCAGGGATCCAACCTGTGTCCCCTGCATTGGTAGGCAGATTCTGAACCACCAGACCACCAGAAATGTTCAGTAGTGTATTTCATTTTTTATTTTAAATTAGAGAATAATTGCTTTACAATGTTGTGTTGATTTCTGCCATACAACAATGTTTCTTTCATTCATTTATTCACTCAGTCACTCACTCCACAGGGATTGAATCTCTATGCATTTTGGGAACCTAAGAACTACTAGTAGTAATAAAGCATAGTCTTTGTTCTTGAAAATCTTGACTGAACAGAGGAATTTGTTCAGTAAAAAAAGAGGATTTGTGGCCGGGGGGAGGGGGAAACATGACCCTACAACCTGTATTGTTTCTTCATACTTTGAGTGGAGAACGAGAGAAAAATCATGTACAAATGATTCATTTTGACTGTAGATAAGACCATGTATCAGAGAAGGCAATGGCACTCCGCTCCAGTACTCTTACCTGGAAAGTCCCATGGATGGAGGAGCCTGGTGGGCTGCAGTCCATGGGGTCAGGAAGAATCGGACACAACTGAGTGACTTCACTTTCACTTTTCACTTTCATGCATTGGAGAAGGAAATGGCAACCCATTCCAGTGTTCTTGCCTGGAGAATCCCAGGGACGGGGGAGCCAGGTGGGCTGCCGTCTATGGGGTCTCACAGAGTTGGACACGACTGAAGCGACTTAGCAGCAGCAGCAGCAGCAGCAAGACCATGTATGCTATCGTCTCATCTCGTCCTGCTGATCAGACTCTTGACCTCTTTTCTGTCTCTGTCTGTAGTCCTTTCTCAAACTCTCATACTGCATGGTTCCTGATGTCCAGCCCATGTCAGGACATCACAGCCTCTCTGTCTGTCTCTAAATGGTCTGCTTTGGGCAGAAGCAAACACAGTGCCCACAGAGAATGTGTCTACTTCTCTGACCTCCCCTACTGGACTGTGTTGGATTCTAGGCTTTAAAGTCTTTTGAACAAAGGAAGGAACTGAAGAACAATCCTATGTCCCTCCAGAAAACCCATGAGTCCTGGAGGTCCAAATGGGAAGAGTGACGGGGCCATGAAGGAGCTGTCTCTTTGTAACAGAACCCCCCATCCCCCACCTTGGATTGCCCCAGGCCAAGAGTATTTGCCAGATAAATATTATCTGGTGCTGGGCTGCAGCCAGTACACCTCCCACCGCCTGAGTTGAGACCTGTTGGCAGCTATAGAAGTTAGGTGTCGCTGACTGACGCATAATTATGGCGGACAGAAAAATGTAGACGTGTTAGCAAAGTCAATATTATGGAGACCTCTGTCTTCCCAAATAGTGCAAGTAAAAGATACTTCTAGAGTATAGCCAATTACATTCTCTGTTTTTACGACCAGTCACAAATGTTTTTTTATTAGCTGGTATGTTCAATGTTTTGAATGCATAGCCCTTATTTCAGTCTCATTTTAGTCTGTGGTAAGTGCAAAAGGATTTTTGCTGACTTGAAATAGTGAAGCTGCTCTCTTTGAACTGAAGTGCCGGGCCTGTGGCACGGAGAGTTTATTCCACAGCCTTGTGTGACTCTTGACTGTAAATTAGTCTGTGAAGTGGTGTTTATTGCTGAATCGGGAGGTTAAGACAGCCTAATTATATGTTTGTGCAGGAGAAAACACCATGCCCCCACTATGAGCAATTATCCTGTCCCCTTTTCACAGCTTAATCTAGCTCCAGCTAAGAAGAATGAGGAGATGGCCTGTCTTCACCTTACACTTGGCTACCATGTATTTTCAATGTTAATTAAAAATTTTGTTCACTGGAAGAGTGACTTCTTCCATAAGTTAGCCTTCTGCCAAGTGGAGCGCATTTGGTAAAGCGACTTGAGGTGTCTTTGCGGATTCCATCTCTAATTTTACTCATGGGACAATGCACAAGTAGGACTCTTGCCATGCTCTCAACCTCATTATATGGTACCATTTTCCCCTTTTATTCATTTAAAGCTCTATATGGCAGGAGAGAGACTGTTAGGATGCTGGGGATCTGTGTAGATTTTTTTTTTCCTAGAAATGAAAATCCTGCTTATCCTAAGGGACTTTTTCTTATGTTAAGAAGGATGTAGCGAATGAAAACCAGAACGAGATCAACAGGTCAATGTCTTTAAAGTTGGTCATAAAATGTATCACAACAAAGAATCCATGGGATAGGAATGGCATGCCAAAATACCTCTGTCTTTGTTCTTGGACACTTCTCTGTCACAAGGGCAGCATACTTCTGTTTCTCTTCAAAAGCATTTGGCTTATATTTTTCATACACAGGCCCAGGCTGAAGTCTTACGATGCATAGGTTCAATTTCCTCTTAGGAAAATAAAAGATGCCCTCATGTCTTCTCGCACTCAACCAGAAATGCTCATTGTCATTGAAACGAGCTGAGGGAAGAACCAGTTCTCTAAGAAACAGCATCTCAAGCGTGGTCCAATCTGCTCTGAAACGATGAGCTGCCCCTAGGGAAATCGACTTCTCATTACTAGCAAATTTCCAGGCTATCACTCAGTTTTCCCCCTTTTATCCCATCTCTATGAGTTTTGTTTCTAGGATGAAATAACATCTCTCTTCTTTCTTTCTTTTTCTTCCCCGCTTTCAGCTCTTAATTCTCTTTGCTTCTTAAGACTTCAGCAAGATTCTATTTCCTTATTGGTTAACCCTTTCTGGGTTTCTCATTAGCTCAGCTTGATTTCTCTTTGTGGTTTTTTTTTTTTTTCGGTCACATATTATTCACACACTGTGCTGGAGGTCCAGACAAGAAAAACCAGAGGAGGTTGAGAGCTTTTCTGCTTCATTTATTTTAAGAACCTAAAACCTTCTCACCATGTTACAGGACAGCCAAGAACTCTAGGGTGATCTTTTCCATCTTTCTCTCTTTCCATTTTCTTCCCTGCTTGTCAAGGGAAAATGATTGGGGTAGATGGAAGCTCGCAGAGCGTCCTGCTATCTTCCTTATTTTTAACTTCTTTTCAAACACTGCTTGAAAGACTGTGTACTTCTCCCAGTGAAATCATATCAGGTCTGCCTAACCATTCTCCTCCTCCTTCATGATATGCCAGTGAATTTTTCCAACTAGAAACCTCCGACCTTTTGGCTGGCCTCTCATACTACAAGGTCATTCATCTAACAAACACTTGACAAACACCCACTACGTTCTGGGGCTTCCCTTATAACTCAAATGGTAAAGAATCAGCCTGCAATGCCCGAGACTTGGGTCCTATCCCTGGGTTGGGAAGATCCCCTGGAGAAGGGAATGGCTACCTCTTCCAGTATTCTTGTCTTGAGAATCCCATGGACAGAGGAGCCTGGCAAACTATAGTCCATGGGGTCCCAAAGAGCTGGACAGGACTGAGCTGCTAGTACTTTCACTATGTGCTGAGTCTTATTCACAGAAGGCTGCTGCTGGTTTCTCAGGCTTTTTTGTATTGTCCTAGAGCACATCTTTGTTTTTTGACAGATAGGTTTTTCTTTTTTTCCATTTTAATCCAAATTCCTTGAAACAGTTTTCAACTCATGAAGCAGCAATCTGTTTTAGCCCTTCAACTTGCCAGAATGGTGAAGAGATTGTCTTCCATAGTGAAAGTGAAGTTGCTCAGTCACGTCCGACTCTTTGCAACCCCATGGACTGTAGCCTACCAGGTTCCACCATCCATGGGATTTTCCAGGCAAGAATACTGGAGTGGGTTGCCATTTCCTTCTCCAGGAGATCGTCCCGACCCAGGGATTGAACCCGGGTTTCAGGCATTGTAGGCAGACGCTTTACCATCTGAGCCACCAGGGAAGTCTTCCATAGAGGTGTGTTTATATTATTAAGGAGTTTGGTGAATGGTGATCTGGTCAGGTGCTGGGGTCAGGGGCAATACTGTGGCTATAAAATCCCTGCCAAGATCTCTCTCATACTTTATTTACATACTTTTTTGATGATGAGGTTTAAAAAAATATTTATTTCTGTTTATTTATTTATTTGGCTGCACCGGGTCTTAGTTGCAGCACATGAGATCTTTTAGTTTGGACATATGAACTCGTAGTTGCGGCATGTAGAATCTAGTGCCCTGACCAGGGATTGAACCCAGGTCCCTTCATTGGGAGCACATAGTCTTAGCCACTGGACCACCAGGGAAGTCCCTTCTCTCACATTTTAAACCGTGACTATCTTTGACACCCATTCTGCTTTAGCTCTCTCTTTATATCAGGGAGTCACAAGTGACAGAACTTTTTTTTCCAATGGGAATGTATTTTCTAATTAAGAAATTTGAAAGGGACTCTTTTGCATTTGTAACTTAGATATTATTTGACTGTGGAAAGCACAGGTTTAACCTCCGCCTTTTATCTCTTTGAAAGCTGGAGAGTTTATAATTCTCAAGTCCAAGGTCACACGGCTGGTTAGCAGAAGACTGGGGTATGAATGTTTCCCTGGTGGCTCATTGGTAAATAATATACCTGCAATAGGGAGATGCAGAAGACTCTGGTTCGATCCATGGGTCAGGAAGATCCCCTGGAGGAGGGCATTGCAATGCACTCCATTATTCTTGCCTGGAGAATACCATGGACAGAGGAGCCTGGCAGGCTATATAGTCCATGGTGTCTCAAAGAGTCGGGCATGACTGAGCAACTGAGCACATGGGCACAGAGTGAGAACACAGGATTCCTGAATTCCATTTCAGCATCCAACCCACACACCCTATGGGGTGACCAGATATGTAGCCCAAGGCACTATTTGCCATGCTACCCACCATATTTAACTTTGACTTTGTTCAACATCAATCATCTTTAGAAAGTTTTCAAAAGGATTTTTAGAGTATTCTTCTCCAAGTCCATTTGCAAACCTCGAAATAAACCTTGAGATAAAATTCCATAGCTTACTGTATTAAATTTGTACTCAGCTTTGTCTCAGTCCTGACTTCAATTTCAACTTGAACCAGGTTTCTTGGCATTGTTAAATCTGAATTAAAAGCTGGCTAACTCCTATTAAAATGTGCAGGTACTGTGTTTGTGTTGGAGTCAGGAGAGGGAGAATTAGTGTTCTTCTGCTAGGGAGGTCTGTGAACAAGAGGGTGGCAGCATCAAGAATTCCTCAAGAATTCCCAGGAAATAAGCCCTGATGTGGAAGATCACTTCCTTCCTGATGACCCAGTGGATAGGAATGCAAATGAGTCCTGGCTTTGTGAAGTGATTAAGCAGGATAAAAGCGAAGCCACCACAAGACATGGAGGGAAAGGATGTGGTCATTAAGGATGGAAAGACTCAGGTCCAAATATGGATCCTACCCCTTTCTCGCTGTGTGCTCTTAGGGCAGTTTTCTAGCCTTTCTGAGATTGTTTTCATATCGTTAAAGTGCTTAATTCACTGAATCATGACTGGTGAAGGAAGGGATGGACTATGGATCATTTATAACACTGTGCCTGGGATACTTGCTACCTGCCCATCCTGCCCATCCCGTTTTGTTCCCACAGACAGGTGGCATTCTCACTGAACCCCTGCATCCCGATACCTGATGGCATAACGCTTGACCAGTGATTTTCACACTCAGTCTGAAACCTGTTGCTGCTAAATCACTTCAGTCGTGTCTGACTCTGTGCGACTGCATGGACGGCAGCCCACCAGGCTCCCCTGTCCCTGGGATTCTCCAGGCAAGAACACTGGAATGGGTTGCCATTTCCTTCTCCAATGTATGAAAGTGAAAAGTGAAAGTGAAGTCGCTCAGTCGTGTCTGAATCTTTGAGACCCCATGGACTGCAGCCTACCAGGCTCCTCCGTCCATGGGATTTTCCAGGCAAGAGTACTGGAATGGGGTGCCATAGCTTTCTCCACTGAAACCTGTTAGTGGGTAGAAAAATCAATTTGTTGTTCATGGGTTTGATAGGCTGAAAAATGCTCCCCAACATGAAAAAGCCAATGATGTCCACAACCCAATCCCAAGAACCTGTGAATATGTCACTTTCCATGAAGAAAGGGACTTTGTAGATGTTATTTAGGATCATCAGACAGGGGGATTATTCTGGATTACCTGTGTGGATCCAGTGTAATCACAGGGGTCCTTTCAAGAGGGAGGTAGGAGGCTCAAAGGAGAAATAGAAGCTCTGGCAGCAGAAGCAAAAGGTGATTGGAGTTATGTGAGGAAGGGACCACAAGCCAAGGAATGCAGGTGAGTGCTGCAAGCTGGAAAAGGCAGGGAAGTGGGTTCTCCCCACAGAGCCCCAGAGAACACCAGCCCTACTGATACCTTGGTTTTAACCCAGTGAGTCTTGATTTTGAAATTCTGATTTTCAGAACTGTAAGATACATGTTATCTGGTTTTGAGCCATTAGATTTTGGCGAGTTGTTACAGAGGTCACAAGAACTAATCCAGTGGTCAGCATGTCATGACAAATGAAACAGAAGAGCAAATGCAAGTTTGGTGTCGGTTCACATGCGTGTCCACATTCATACCCACACAAACATATATGCATATTGCATGTGTGCCCTGGATTGCCGGGATATTGCGTGGTATTCCTAGCTGCAGCCTGTGGGAAGGCGGCCACTGCCTCCTGGGGTGTTGCTGGATGGACGGGCCTTGTCCTCTGAGCTGTGCTAACAGCTTGGGGAGTGCTCACTCTCCAGGGCAGCTGAGTTGGCAAGTCCATCTTGCCTTTCCCAATCCTTAATTATTCTTAACAGCCAAAGCCAAATGAAAGTCTGGCTTACAGGGTGCATATGGAGAAAGTGCTGATTTGGGCTCGAGAGCAACACATGAGCTCATCTACAAATCATGAGCTGGTGTCTGACAGAGTTTCACATGAAAGTTAGAAGTGGTGTTTCTGTCGGTGACATGAGTCAAATGTGAGGTAAACTGAGGAATAGCGGCACTCAGCTGCAGCTGGAGGAGCTGGGTGCATATATATGAGTTTGGCACGCAGTAGGTGTGCTGCTGATAAAATCTTGCAGGAAACAGACTAAAAAAAAAAAATACCAGGACCGATAAGTCACCGGATTGTGTATTTGCAGGTGCGGTCTGTGAACTCAGAATGAGTGCCTTTCAGAAGGCAGCCAGGACTCGCCTTGAAACAAAAAAGTAACTCCTGAGTTAGGAGTAAATCTCAACCCAATGACGGCAATGGCCAGCTAGCTGAGTCCTTAATGACAGACTTTCAACATCAAACTCAACTTCAGGACAGGTTTTGTCAATGACACCTTCTCTGTCTTAGCATCAAGTGGTGGGCAAGATTTTCCGATAATAATGTCTCCAGCTGAGATGTGGAGAGTGGAACCCAGACCTACCAGAACCTGTAAAGCCTCAAGAGAACCTTTGTCATTGTGTCATGCTGTAATGGAGACATATAATGGTATCTCCTAGACTACCCCACTCCACCCTTATCTCCTCTCTATTATTAATAAATGCATTAAAAATTTTCTGGTCATGCCTGGTGACTTGATAAGGTCTTCAGGAACTGGAATTGGACATGGGTCAAGCAATTAGACTTTGGCATTAGACTGTGTGGGTTATTTCACTTATTAATCCTGTGGTCACGACAAGTTACTTAACCTCCTCAAGCTTCAACTTCCTCACCTATACAATAAGGACAGTAATCACACCTTCCTCACTGGGTTTTTGTGACAATTAAATTAAATTTCACAGGAAATGCTTATTACTAAGTTTGGATCATGAAAGTGCAGTATTAATACAATGTGAACTCACCCAAAGGGTCTGAAAATGTAAACAGTGTTTGCTGTTGTCTTTCTCTCAAGTTTAAAGGTGAGAAATATGACAGCTTGGACTGAACCCCCCAAAAGACTCATGATGTGATTTCTTCTGAGAAATTAGAGGTAAAGATTGATATTATATGATAGTGCAATTCAATTCTTCCTTTATCTAGGAAAAAAAGTCCAGTATGATGAAACAAAACTTTCTATAATTATGAAAAGAAATCCTTACCACTTGCTACTTCATTAAGGCATCCTAGGATCACCAGGGAATTGGGATATCATAATTTCTCCTCTTTGTGTTCAGGCCAAATTGCTACATGTCTGTGTCTGTAAGAATATGGGGACAAACAATAAACTGATACTCAGCACCAACTCAAAGCATATATTGCACCTGCATTTTTTCCATCTATAAATCTTGCTATCAGTGTGGCCAAAGAACAACTAACTAGTAAAATCCATCCTGGAAATTCAAACTAAAAACCTGAATTTTGCAAAGCCACCAACCATTTGCTTAGGAAGAGAATTTTTTTAGCACTGGGGGAAAAAAACTAGAAATTTCTATTAACGTGGATTGTCATTTTAAAAATTGCCTTCCAATGCATGGTAACTTAAGTAGCTTCATCTTGTTAGGATTATCATGATAATAAGTCAAATGTGTTATTCTTCTTTTGAGTAGTGCTGGTCTTTTAAACCGTCATTGTGTTCACATATAGAAATTCATATACACAACCTTCCAGAAGTATTGAATTCCTTAGTTTCCTCTTTGCAAAATTCTGACAAATGCAAAATAGAAGAGGTGTGTATCAGAATACTTAAGAAGGGGGAAAAAGTCCTCATTTTCAAAATGGTGGAATGGGTTGACTCAAGCAAAATATTGATACATTCCTGAATATTTTCTAGTGTAGATAATTAGATCGCTTGTAAACAGAACAAGGTGGCACAGTGCTAAAGAATCTGCCTGCCAAGGCAGGAGATGCAGGAGAAGTGGGTTCAATCCCTGGGTCAGGAAGATCCCCTGGAGGAGGGCAGGGCAACCCACTCAAGTATTCTTGCCTGGAGAATCCCATGGAGAGAGGAACCTGTCAGGCTACAGTCCATAGACAGAGTTACAAAGAGTCGGACATGACTGAGTGAGCACAAACAGAATGAGAAACAATGAAGTCACCAGGATCCAGAGTTTAAAAAAACAATAAGTTTCACAAGACCAAACTTAACTCTTTTTAAAGTGAAGTTAATACATTTTTCTTAATTTCATTTGAAAAAATCATTTTCTGAGTAGTTAAGGATCTGAACTTATTCTTATTTATGAGTTGAATAAGTCCAAGGATTTCAGCAAATCCTTAGGAGTTTCCTCATGTACAAGATGAAGAAATGTGGGTAAATGATTGTTTATTTTGGTCCATTGATAGTTGTTTGAACAGTTGCCCAACAGAGTGGGTTGATTGATGGATCAATGGCAACCAAGAGATGAATGACTTGCCTAATACCAGGGGCTCTGTCCCTGCCTTGGCTGGGGTGCCACTGAAGACTAGTCAGATCTGTGGCAAACACAGAACTGGAATTTGGCAGCAATGAAATGACTATGTTAGTCATTTTGCAACCCCATGGACTGTAGCCTGACAGGCTCTTATATCCATGGGATTCTCCATGCAAGAATACTGGAGCAGATTGCCATCCCCTTCTCCAGGGAATCTTCCTGACCCAGGGATCAAACCCAAGTCTCCCAGATTGCAGGCAGACTCTTTACCATCTGAGCCACCAGGGAAGCCTGTTGCAACAATGCAAAGGGAGATTAAATATTTAAATGACAAGCTTTAGAAAAGGGGACAAAATCATGGGCTAAAATTTAAAAATGAGCAATCATGTATCTGTGTTAAAAAGTCAGTGACACAGCCACTGAATGTGGAACTTTGCTTGAGAGCAGTTAAGAAAATAATAACTAGGCACAACAGTACATAAATAGTTTATAAAATAATATAAAAATGACACCAGTATCAGCCTGCTGCTGCTGCTGCTGCTAAGTTGCTTCAGTCGTGTCCGACTCTGTGCGACCCCATAGACGGCAGCCCTCCAGGCTCCCCCATCCCTGGGATTCTCCAGGCAAGAACACTGGAGTGGGTTGCCATTTCCTTCTCCAATGCATGAAAGTGAAAAGTGAAAGTGAAGTCACTCAGTCGTATCCAGTACCAACCAGCCTATGCTTGCTGAATACAATCTTCAAGCACTCCTAAGTGCTTGCAAGTGTTACCTCAGTTCCTGTGAAAAAGAACCATGTATGATAAGAAGTAAATACAATCTGAGATGCTACAGAGAGGTCCATGTGAGAAGTGAGTCTCTCTGTACTCTGTACTGTTCATTCAACAACTACATTGTCAAATTTAGTTCCAGATGCCTGAAGTTGAAAGGAAAGTGTGAGGAGAATTACTTGATTGACGAGCATATTTGGTTGAGGAGGAGGACTTCTTTAAGCTTGGATTTGAGGTGGCATTGCAGCTGGCTTTCCCTCCTTGGATGAGGCATGAAATGGAAGGAGGAAGGCAGGAACAACACCACAGCATCAAAGAAAATGGAAGTCTCTTGACTTTCTAACCATCAGAGCTGCTTGACTTCAACACAAACCACTGCAAGAAGCTCTGAGCCTTCTGGAACTGTAAAGACTCAAACCAAGGCTAAATAATTTATTTTTAAGAGATACACATAAGATCAAAAATCAATTGAGAGGAGAGAATCTATCTCTGCATCTATCTTCCTATTATCTATCTATCTGTCAGTTTATCCATCTATCTGTTAATCATCAAGCTGTATTACTTCTATAATTCCTCATGAATTTCAAGACACTGATCAACAAAAATTTACTTTATGTCTTTTTTTTTAAGATTTTTTTTTTTGGATGGGGATCATTTAAAAAGTCTTCATTGAATTTGTTAGAATACTGTTTTTGTTTTTGGGGGGTTTTTGGCCATAAAGTGTGTGAGGTCTTAGCTCCCTAACCAGGGATCAAACTCATTCCCCCTGCATTGGAAAGCAAACTCTTACTGGACAACCAGGGAAGTCTTTTTGCAGCTCTACAAATCCTTCAGGCTAAGTTTTACATAGTAGACGATGCTGAAATTCCTTGCTGTCCTCTTGCCCCCGTCTTCTCCACTGTGGTATGAAGCATGGGACTTGAGTCTCTCTCGAGTTTGAGGAAGAGCATAATTATGGAGACAGGCCAAGGGGGGATTCTTTCCTGATGATTTCAGTCTAAGCAAAGGGGCCACCATGATGACAAGTATGCTTCTAGGTTATTTACTCTTCTTTGTCTTTGTTTCACAATTTGATCCTGCAAATGCTTAAAATGGAACTCCCTTGTGTGTGTGTGTGTGTGTGTGTGTGTGTGTGTGTGCTAAGCCGCTTCAGTCGTGTCTGACTCTTTGCAACCCTGTGAACTATAACCCTCCAGGCTCCTCTGTCCTTGGAATTCTCCAGGAAAGAATACTGGAGTGGGTTGCCAGGCCCTCCTCCAGGGGATTTTCCTGACCTAGGAATTGAATCTGCTCTTATATCTCCTGCTTTGGCAGGTGGGTTCTTTACCACTAGCACTACTTTTGCATTAAAAGTATTGAGAAAAATGCATGTTTTTCTTTAGGGAAACACATTATATCTTGGGTAATGAGCATTTTTGCATCACTGGAAGTGCATTGGAAAACGTGTGGAGGCCAAAAACGTCACTAGGTAAAAAAGCCATTGAGGTATTATTGTGTATGATTCCCTATTAACAGCAACAAAAGTCAGCGCTAGATATCAGCTGTTTGCTTTCAAATTCAGGCTCTGCTCTTCCTTCTCCAATAATACTGAGGGACCGACTCCTGAAGGCTACCAGATTCAGCCAATGGGAGGTGCCAGAGGGCTGCTGAGAGGTAGGAGTAAGGGCCAGGGCAGGGCACTTATTCCCTTTCTCTTCCTTCCAGATGACTTCAGAGGCAGTGTTTTCTCGAAGGCTCCAGCTCCTTCTTGACAGACCTTCCCTTGGGGGTCTCACTCCTGCTGGGCAGCCTCCTTGCCATGCTGCTTCCTTTGGGCCACCGTCATTCTTTTTTTTGGGTGCCTTCAGCTTTGGAGCCAGGTGTGGCTTCTGGCTTTGTTACTAATAAGGTTTTCTAATCAGGCTTTTCAGCTCTCCCAATACCTTGATAACTATGTCCTGATATAAAATCTTCCTTATAAAGTACTTATATGGGCTCAATTTTTCTGACAGGATCCTGGCCAGTGCAATGTCTAATCAAGGTTGGTCACAATGTCAGTGTTTAGTGCAAGCCTTTGACTGTGTGGATCACAATAAACTGTGGGAAATTCTGAAAGAGATGGGAATGCCAGACCACCTGACCTGCCACTTGAGAAAACTGTATGCAGATTAGGAAGCAACAGTTAGAACTGGACATGGAACAACACAGTGGTTACAAATAGGAAAAGGAGTACATCAAGGCTGTATGTTGTAACCCTGCTTATTTAACTTCTATGCAGAGTACATCATGAGAAACGCTGGGCTGGATGAAACACAAGCTGGAATCAAGATTGCCGGGGGAAATATCAATAACCTCAGATATGCAGATAACACCATCCTTATGGCAAAAAGCAAAGAAGAACTAAAGAGCCTCTTGGTGAAAGTGAAAGAGGAGAGTGAAAAAGTTGACTTAAAGCTCAACATTCAGAAAACGAAGATTGTGGCATCTGGTCCCATCACTTCATGGCAAATAGATGGGGAAACAGTGGAAACAGTGGCTGACTTTATTTTCTTGGGTTCCCAAATCACTGCAGATGGTGATTGCAGCCATGAAATTAAAGGACACTTACTCCTTGGAGGAAAGTTATGACCAACCTAGAAAGTGAAAGAAAGAAAGTGAAGTCGCTCAGTCATGTCCGACTCTGCGACTCCATGGATTGTTGCCTACCAGGCTCCTCAGGTGACAGTCCATGGAGTTTTTCAGGCAAGAGTACTGGAGTGGGTTGCCATTTCCTTCTCCAGGGGATCTTCCGGACCCAGGGATGGAAGCTGGGTCTTCCGCATTGCAGGCAGACACTTTATCATCTGAGCCACAGGGAAGCCTCACAACCAACCTAGACAGCATATTAAAAAGCAGAGACATTACTTTGTCAATAAAGGTCTGTCTAGTCAAGGCTATGGTTTTTCCAGTGGTCATGTATGATTGTGAGAGTTGGACTATAAAGAAAGCTGAGTGCCAAAGAGTTTTTGCTTTTGAACTGTGGTGTTGGAGAAGACTCTTGAGAGTCTGTTGGACAGCAAGGAGATCCAACCAGTCCATCTTAAATGAGATCAGTCCTGGGTGTTCTTTGGTAGGACTGATGTTGAAGCTGAAACTCCAATACTTTGACCACCTGATGTGAAGTTCAGTTCAGTTCAGTCACTCAGTCATGTCCGACTCTTTGCGACCCCATGAATCGCAGCACGCCAGGCCTCCCTGTCCATCACCATCTCCCAGAGCTCATTCAGGCTCACATCCATCTAGTCCGTGATGCCATCCAGCCATCTCATCCTGGGTCGTCCCCTTCTCCTCCTGCCCCCAGTCTCTCCCAGCGTCAGAGTCTTTTCCAATGAGTCAGCTCTTCACATGAGGTGTCCAAAGTACTGGAGCGCTGACTCATTTGAAAAGACCCTGATGCTGGGAAAGATTGAGGGCAGGAGGAGAAGGGGACAACAGAGGATGAGATGGTTGAATGGCATCAATTCAATGGACATGGGTTTGGGTGGACTCCAGGAGTTGGTGATGAACAGGGAGGCCTAGCATGCTGCAGTTCATGGGGTTGCAAAGAGTCAGGCACAACTAAGCAACTGAACTGAACTGAAGTGCCAAGAATCTATAAATTTTGGCTAAGTTATAAGATTATTTTCATGGAGGAGCATCCTATGGAGATGTCAGGTTGGATCTTGAGCCGGAAGGGACTCTGAATTTTCCTGGGACACACAGCAATGCCCTCATCCAGGAGATCTTCCAGACCCAGGGATCAAACCTGTGTCTTAACTTATGTCTCCTGCATTGACCAATGGGTTCTTTACCACTAGCACCACCTGAGAAGCCCCATAGCTGTTGGTTGACATCCTCAAGTGTGGAACCAAGGTGTGTCAGATACAAAAACTTAAAGTGGCTCAAAGCAAATAGAACTTTACTTTCTTATATAAGTCAGGAGATCGGCAATTGCTGATCCTTGTTCAGTGACTTCATAGTATCAGGACTTCAGCTTGGCATACCTGTGATCCCCTGTTCAGTTCAGTTCAGTTGCTCAGTTGTGTCTGACCCTTTGTGACCCCATGAATCACAGCACGCGAGGCCTCCCTGTCCATCACCATCTCCCGGAGTTCACTCAAACTCACGTCCATCGAGTCAGTGATGCCATCCAGCCATCTCATCTTCTGTCATCCCCTTCTCCTCCTGCCCCCAATCCCTCCCAGCATCAGAGTCTTTTCCAGTGAGTCAACTCTTCGCATGAGGTGGCCAAAGTACTGGAGTTTCAGCTTCAGCATCAGTCCTTCCAAAGAAATCCCAGGGCTGATCTCCTTCAGAATGGACTGGTTGGATGTCCTTGCAGTCCAAGGGACTCTCAAGAGTCTTCTCCAACACCACAGTTCAAAAGCATCAATTCTTCAGTGCTCAGCCTTCTTCACAGTCCAACTCTCACATCCATACATGACCACTGGAAAAACCATAGCCTTGACTAGACAGACCTTAGTCGGCAAAGTAACGTCTATGCTTTTCAATATGCTATCTAGGTCGGTCATAACTTTCCTTCCAAGGAGGAAGCGTCTCTTAATTTTATGGCTGTAGTCACCATCTGCAGTGATTTTGGAGCCCAAAAAAATAAAATTTGACACTGTTTCCACTGTTTCCCCATCTATTTCCCATGAAGTGATGGGACCAGATGCCATGAAGTGATGGGACCAGATGCCATGATCCTCATTTTCTGACTGTTGAGCTTTAAGCCAACTATTTCACTCTCCTCTTTCACTTTCATCAAGAGGCTTTTTAGTTCCTCTTCACTTTCTGCCATAAGGGTGGTGTCATCTGCATATCTGAAGTTATTGATAGTTCTCCCAGCAATCTTGATTCCAGCTTGTGTTTCTTCCAGCCCAGTGTTTCTCATGATATACTCTGCATAGAAGTTAAATAAGCAGGGTGACAATATACAGCCTTGACGTATTCCTTTTCCTATTTGGAACCAGTCTGTTCTTCCATGTCCAGTTCTAACTGTTGCTTCCTGACCTGCATACAGATTTCTCAAGAGGCAGGTCAGGTAGTCTGGTATTCCCCTCTCTCTCAGAATTTTCCATAGTTCATTGTGATCCACACAGTCAAAGGCTTTGGCATAGTCAATAAAGCAGAAATAGATGTTTTTCTGGAACTCTCTTGCTTTTTCCATGATCCAGCGGATGTTGGTAATTTGATCTCTGGTTCCTCTGCCTTTTCTAAAACAAACTTGAGCATCTGGAAGTTCACGATTCATGTATTGCTGAAGCCTGGCTTGGAGAATTTTGAGCATTACTTTACTAGCGTGTGAGGTGAGTGCAATTGTGTGGTAGTTTGAGCATTCTTTTGCATTGCCTTTCTTTGGGATCCCCTGATGGCAGTCTAATCAAAGGGACAATTATGATGACAATGGTGCTTCTAGGTTTTTTGCTTTTCTTCTAAAATCCAATCCTGCAACTGCTTAAAATGGAACTCCCTTGGGCTTTTTTATTAAAAGTCTTGAGACAGATGCATGTTTTTCTTTAGGGAAACACCCATCTCTGATATCCTCTGTAATGAGCATTTTCTGATCATTTTAACTTCATTGGAGAATGTATGGGGACCAAAAAAGCTGGCAGTTCTTTCCCTCATCCTCTCAGTGCAGCTACAGCTGCATCCATCTTTGTGTTCAAAGCACCAGGCAGGTCAGGGAAGGTGGTGAAGCTAGCTACGTCTGTTACTTCTATTAGAAAAATAAAATCATGATAGCAGATTCTTTCTTGTGTCCTTTTGGCCAAAATTAGGTCACTGGTAACAACAGGGGAAGTTGGGAAAGTGGGGAATGGGAGTGTCCTGAAGAATGTGAGGACAGAGAGCTGGTGCTGACAGTCGGGGAGACACTTCCTCCCTTGTTTTCATTCTGTTTCACTAGTTTGCTCTCTCATTGTGGGGTTCTATGTCAACTCTAATTATATCTTTGAATGAGTGCAAAAGCCATAATTTATTCTTAGTATTATCTGTTTCTTAAGATCTCTTTAGTTTTTCTTACATAGAGTGTTTTGTTTTGTTTTTTTTTTTTAAGAAAAAACCATGAATTGCATAGCAACCAGCAATGATCCTTTTTCCTTCAACAGGAAATACTTTGTCCCAGGAAAGTTGCCTTGCTATATGATTAGAGCTCATGACATCTGAATGGAGGATTTTAAATATCTCTTTCCAGAATAACCAAATATCCACATGGAAGGAAGTTCTAAGCTTAGGCAAGTACCCCAATGAAGGCACATGCTGTTTGGCATGGAAGCCAGTTATTTGGATGGAAGCATAAATTAAAACCCTGGAAAAGGGCATGACAACCCACTTCAGTATTCTTGCTTGGAGAATCCCATGGACAGAGGAGCCTGGTGGGCTACAGTCCACAGGATCACAAAGAGTCAGACACAACTGAGTGACTAACACACACAAATTTAAAAGTTGGGCCATAATTCAAAAAGATATGTGTACCCCAATATTCATAGCAGCACTATTTGCAATAGTTAGACATGGAAGCAACCTAGATGTCCTTCAACAGATGAATGGATAAAGAAGTTATGACATATATATATATATATATATATATATATATATATATATATAATGAAATATTACCTAGCCACAAAAAAGAATGAATTTGAGCCAGTGAGGTGGACGAACCTAGAGCCTTTTATACAGAGTGAAGTCAGAAAGAGAAAAACAAATATCATATATTAATGCACATATACAGAATCTAGAAATATGTTACTGATGAAACTATTTGCAGGGCAGGAATAGAGACACAGATGTAGAGAACAGACTCTTGGACACAGTAGGGGAAGGAGGGGGAATCAAACTGAGAGAGTAGCATTGACATGTATATACAACCGTGTGTAAAGTAGGTCGTGGGAAGCTGCTCTATAGCACATGAAGTTCAGCTTGGTGCTTTGTGATGACCTAAAGGGGTGGGATGGGAAGGGGTGGAAGAGAGGCTGAAGAGGGAGGGGGTATATGTATGCATATGGCTGACTCATGTTGTTGCACAGCAGAAACCAAGCAACATTGCAAAGCAATTATTCTCCAATTAAAAATAAAAAATTAAATAGCTTTCTAAAAAAAAAAGATTGGGCCCTTTAATCAGGGAAATATCTACTGCCTACCTAATGCAAGATGTTTATGAAAGGTAACCACGTATTAAGCAAAAGCAACTAATAATTAAGAGTTAAACTTGATTTCTGGGTCCTGCCTCCCAGTCCTTTTAACTCCTCTAGGAGCAGCTGTGAACCAAGTACAGTAATGGTTGCCAGATGCTGTTTCTTGGTGAGTGTGGATCATCTGCTCTTGAGGGAGGGGGACAGTGCACTTTATAACATATATTTTTTGTTGGTGGTGTTTATTCAACAACTATTTATTTATTTTTAATTGGAGGATAATTACTTTACAATATTATGTTGGTTTCTGCCATACAACAACATGAATCAGGCAGCCATAAGTATAGAAATGTCCCCTCCCTCTTGAACCTCCCCTGCTCCCCTGTACCTATCCCCACCCTCTAGGTTATCGCATAGTACCATGTTGAGCTCCCTGTGTTACACAGCAACGTCCTATTAGCTATCTGTTTTACAACTGGCAATGCATATGTTTCAGTGCTACTCTTGTTTGGAGTTATTATTAAGGGGGAATTTGAGGAAAGACAACTTGATTGATAATCACAATGGAAACAAGTCAATATCTCCTATCTTTTGTGTCCAATGTAAGTAACCAGAAATATTTGTGGTTATAATACATTAGATGTAGAGGCCTTCTGATTTTAAACTCTTACCATCCACTGGTCCAGGAAACTGCAGTGTCCTTGTGGTCTCTCTGGAGAATTGATGTCTTTGGTGAAAAGAGATTCTTGACAGCAAATAGACCTTAGTTGGTCATGTTATCCCAAGACTCCATTTTTCCAGGTTCTGTCTGGTACTCATTGTCTGTCAATTACCTTAGGACAAAGATAGAATTTTGGAGTTTTAATGAATTTCAGAAGCCGCTTAATCCAAAATTTTGCCCAACAACCTTTTAACTGGTATCCCTGCCTCTGCTTTTCTCCCCTACAATCCATTTTCTCACACTGCACACTTTTTTTCATATTGCTTCCCACTGCACCTTGAATAAAATCCAGTGTCTCTCTCTGTCTACCATGACCTTTTGGTTCCAACTTACCTCTCCAACTCTATCTCATATTCTTTACCCCCTTGCTCAGCCACATTGGATTCTTCTTTCTGAAACGTGCCTGCTTCGTCTCAACTCAGGATTTTCATTCTTGCTAGTCTCTCTGCCTGGGATGCTGTATCTACCATGTCTCTTCCCATAGGTAGCTCTCTTTTGTCACCCAGAAACCAGCTCCAGTGACACCTACTCAGGTAGGTAATTCCTGACTGCCTCATCTCAGGAACCCTATCCCACATCACAGCATAGAAAGATTCACTGCAATCATGGCCCTTCTCAAGCTCTAAGATTATATTTTTCAAACTTATTGCTAGTTTATTATTTGTCTAGAGTGGGAGCCTTATGACAACATCAATCTCATCCATCTGGTTTACTAAAGTATATTTCCAGCACTCAGGATAGGAACTAGTATAATACATACCAGGGTTTTGGTGGCACATGTGTGCTAAGTCACTTCAGTCATGTCCAACACTTTGCAACTCTATGGACTATAGCCCACCAGGCTCCTCTGTCCATGGGATTCTCCAGACAAGGATACTGGAGTGGGTTGCTGCACCCTCCTCCAGGGGATCTTCCCAACACAGAGATTGAACTGGCTTCTCTTATGTCTCCTGCAGTTGGGTTCTTTACCACTAGTGCCACCTGGGAAGCCTCAGGGTTTTGGTGGTATCTTCATATAAAGGGGGAATTGGAGTTCCCAGGAGAAATTGTGGACCCATGCGGGCTTATTCAAACAAAGTTATAGAGGAGCGTCTTAAATAGATTTTGATGTTGCCATGACTCATGCTATTCCTTCTCAACTTAAGATTCAACTGAACTACTTTCTAACAACCATATTTGGCACTGGGGTCAAATATTAATGAATCACAGTCTAACATAATGCCATTATTATGCTTCAGGACCATTTTGCTCATCCTCTATTTGAACAGAAATAATAAATCATTTGGTGCTTTTCGATGGGGTTGTCCTTGGCATTTTGGAGTGGACATTAGTTAGCTGTGACTGACTTTCCTGAGCATTAATAGGACATTTAACATTCTTGGCCCCTGCCCACTGTTAGTGGCCTGTCATACCTCATCACTGTGACAGCCTAAAAATACCCACGCATTTGCAAATGCTGCTGAGAGGAGTAGTGACACTAAACCTGGTTGAGGAGCTTAATTCGAAACTGTTCTATAGAGCAGAGGTTCGCAACCTCTGAGATTTAATGCCTGATGATCCAAGGTAGAGCTCTGATGTAATAATAGTAGAAATAAAGTAAGTAAAGAAATAAAGTAGGAAAATAACGTGAGAAAGTAAGAAATAAAGTAAATAATTGTAATATGATTGAATCATCCTAAAACCATCCCCCACTCCCCAATCCATGCAAAAATTGTGTTCCGTGAAACTGGTTCCTGGTGCCAAAAAGGCTGGGGACTGCTGCATAGAGTGATGTTAACCCATCATTTGTGTCAGTTAAGAAAAGGAAAACACTCCCTCCTTTATATACAGTTCAGTAAGGGGCTTTTTCACCTTCTCTTCCTGGAAGAAGAGAGGGAAGACCACCTGGAAGGCATGGCGTTGAGGCAGGCAGACCCCAGAAAGTGAATGGTCTCTGCTGGGGAGAAACCTGACTCCTGTTCAAATGATGACGATGATGATGAGCAGGTAATGGCTACATTTTTTGAGATCTTATTATGTGTCACACATGACTGCGAACAGTCTCCAGTCAATCCTCCATATCCACAGGTTCTGCATTCATGAATTCAATCAACTGAGGATCAAAAATATCCGGGGGCTGGGGGGAAAGGACCGGAAAGTTCCCAAAAGCAAAGCATGAATTTGCAGTGCTCTGGCAACTATTTGCATAGCATTTGCAAAGTATTTAAAACTACATAACATTTACATTGTGTTATGTATGAAAAGTAACCTAGAGATGATTTAAAGAATATGGAAAGATGTGTGTTGGTTATATGCAAATACCATGTCATTGCATATAAGGGACTTGAATATCCTTGGATTTTACTCCTTGGATTGGGAGTCCTGGAACCAATTCCCCATAGATATGAGAGATGACTGTTTATGTCTTAACTCATTTAATTCTCACAGAAATCCAGTGGGTGAATATTATAACCCCATTTTATATTAAAAAAACCCAGAGGCACAGAGAAGTTAAGTTGTCCAAGCAGGTGAGCTGTAGAGTTCTGAGTCCAGCCCGATGGCTACAAGGCAGACAGCATGGACAAGGGAAGTAGACCAGGTCTTGGAGGTGAGCAGGGTGGTGGGGATGGTGGGGATGTGGAGCATGTATTCTCTACCTGGGGCAGACACCACTCACCTCCAACCTTCATGGTCAAGCAGAAAGGTGGCTAAACCTTTTGGTTTCTTTTTAAGGGATACAGATTGTCTATAGAATCTCTCAGTTTTAAAAGACTGACTAAATTTTAAAAATATCCTCTGACCCACATGAAATATGAATTTCTGCTGTAGGAGAACTCTGTGTTTCCGGCCATCAGTTTTTTTTCCTATCCAAACAAGAACCATCAAAAACAATAGCTAAAACTCTAGATTTCAGGTAATTAACCAGATGGGGTGTGCCGGATTTTCTCCATTCTCTTTTGGCTCCAAGAATGTTCTCTTTCTGTTTTCTCAAGTCACAAACATCTGTTTATGGCCATCCAGCTAATTGGGCCCCATTGAGTGTTCTAATGAGGGCAGAGCAAGCAAACGAGTGGATTTAATGCCCGTGGAAATGCATGTTTCTAATTGTGCTCCAGTGAAGGTGGAAAGGTTAAAGTAATGAGCTGCTCTCAAGAGTTCTGGCCAAGAAAGAGAGGGCTTTGTTGTTTCACATTCCATCTTTGTTATTGTCACTGAGATGTGCACTTATTTCCACCATGGCATTGATTGCCAAGAGGTTCTGCTATTACATTTCATTATCATGCCATTTCTGAAGGAAGGGAGTCTGTTCTTACTAAACAATGACAGTGTGCAGGCAACCATAATCGCCCCTCACTCAGCTGCACTCCCCTACATCTTGTATACAGCTGTGAAGGGCTGTATTAGTGCCAATTAATCTGGGGGAGGTTTCCTGAAGGAGAGGGTACTGTAATGTACAAAGGGATAGTGCCTAGGTTTTCCAAGTGGCGTTTCTAGAGAAGACAGGGTAACTGGAAGGAGAGACAGACAACGGGGCTGTCAGTTTCCAGTGTGGGTAAGGGGCTGACGTCTCTCCACAGCTCCTGTCACCCAGCTTTCCCAAGCAGGTGTGGAGGTAGTGGGTGCATGTGTGCTAAGTCACTTTAGTTGTGTCCAACTCTTTGAGACCCCATGGACTGCAGCCCACCAGGTTCCTCTGTCCATGGGATTCTCCAGGCAAGGATACTAGAGTGGGTTGCCATGCCTTCCTCCAGGGATCTTCCTGACTGAGGGATGGAACCTGTGTCTCATTATGTTTCCTGGATTGGCCGGCAGGTTCTTTACCACTGGCAGGGTCCAAATCAAAGACTGGATTTAGAGTCTCTAATCCAAGGGACAACAGAGGATGAGATGGCTGGATGGCATCACTGACTTGATGGACGTGAGTCTGAGTGAACTTCGGGATTTGGTGATGGACAGGGAGGACTGGCGTGCTGCGATTCATGGGGTCGCAAAGAGTCGGACACCACTGAGTGACTGAACTGAACTGAACTGAACTGAACTGAATCCAAGGGATCAGAGCTGGAACAGTGTGTTGTTTGAAGACCTTGTGAAGACCTGCTTTAGTTGAGTCACACTCAGTTAATTCAGTGACCACTGGAGCTGAAGATGAGTTGTTATGTTAGAAATGAAGGGTTTCTGTTGCACTGAGACCCAGATGTTAGGATCCTGGGGCCGTAGGATAACTGAGTGTGATAGGAGGAAGCTTTTCCTTTCAGTGTTGATGCATATCTTACATGTTGCAGCTGTCATAAAACAAATAGAATTATGACTTCTGTTTCTGAATTCAAAGTTCCAACTGTTAAGAATTTTCCCCCATTGTCCCTTCTTTCTGCACCCCTCATTGGTTTAGGTAGATTGTACATGTGTAGGTAGACTGTATATGTATAAGGAAATGAAATAAAAGTAATTAGCTGAGCTAGTTTTGTGCAGTGTTTTCACTGATCTGGTGAGAATTAACTATAGGTGCATGCATGTACCACAACTATAAACTGAGAATTTATAATTATAAAATATTTTAAATATAAAATTCTGCATAGGGGATAAATTCTCTTACGTTGTTCTGTTGTTTTAGTTGCTAAGTCGTGTCTGACTCTTTTGCAACACCATGGACTGTAGCCCACCAGGCTCCTCTGTCCATGGGACGTCTGAGGCAAGAATATTCGAGTGGGTTGCCATTTCCTTTTTCCAGGGGATCTTCCCAACCCAGGAATCCAACCCACATCTCCTACATCTTCTGCCTGAGCCGGCAGGGAAGCCTGAGCCACCAGGGAAGCCCAAATGCTCTTATATTTGCATTTAAAACTGGCACTGGCAATATGAAGATTAACAATAAAATTTATACTAATAGCTTAAAATATTAATTTTTCTCTCCTGACAATGATATGATATAACAAAAAATAATAAAATAAAACCAGAACCACTATAACAAGTCAAGAAAGAGAAGGCAAAGGTTTTTTTCTATTTTTTTTTTTTACTATTTTAGTACCATTAGCAGCACCTTTTCCTCAATCGTTGAACAAGGGGCCCATATTTTACTTTGCCCTGGGTCTTGCAAATTCTGTAGCTTGCTCTGCCCTTCTCTTATGGACTGCTTGCTGTCCATGTGTACAAATTAGCAAGGAGTCCCACTTGTCCTCTGATCTTCTGTTCTTGGACACTGAGTGGGGAGTGAATGAATTGATGAAGGCTCTTGCTGACAGTGAAGGCCACCAGATCCTGGTCACTGTGAAGGAGTGTCTCTGAACCTCCTGAAGATGCATATCCTGGGGACCAGCCTCCGGCTGTTCCAAGAAGATCTGAATGATGGCAGGCTTCTCAGAGAACAATTAATGTGTAGGTGATCAGGTGCGGCGAACCAGTTGTGGAGTGTGGCAGAGTTGGTCTGGGTTTCCCTCTGGCATGCCTGGTCTCCACCAATGACGCATTGTCACACACAAAGATGGTGCAATGGGATTTGACCCAGGAACAACTTTCATTTTCTGTTGTGTTCAGGAGGTGAGCACAAGGATGAAATTTCCTGTGCAGAGAATATTTCCTTAAGTGCTACTAATTCCAAAACTAAAGTCAGTCATCCTTTTATCATTATTAAAAATGGCCATAACTTATCTACATTCATTATTGTGCAGGCTTGCTCAGTTGTGTCTGACTCTTTGGGGCCACATGGACTGTAGCCCACCAGGCTCCTCTATCCATGCAATTTTCCAGGCAATAATACTGGAGTGGGTTACCATTTCCTCCTCCAGGGGATCTTTCTGATCCAGGAGTCAAATCTGAGTCTCTTGTGTCTCCTGCACTGCAGGTGGATTCTTTACCACTTGAGCAATCAGGGAAGCCTACATTCACTATAGACATATGAAAATAGCATATCGTGCCTCAGAGTATACCCTGAAGACTATTCGGCCAGCTGAAATTTGGGAAATAGAATTCAGTTCAGTTGCTCAGTTGTGTCCGACTCTCTGTGACTCTATGAACCGTAGCACGCCAGGCCTCCCTGTCCATCACCAACTCCCAGAGTCTACCCAAACTCATGTCCATTGAGTCAGTGATGCCATCCAACCATCTCATCCTCTGTCATCCCCTTATCCTCCTGCCCTCAATCTTTCCCAGCATCAGGGTCTTTTCAAATGAGTCAGCTCTTCACATCAGGTGGCCAAAGGACTGGAGTTTCAGCTTCAACATCAGTCCTTCCAGGACTGATCTTTAGGACGGACTGGTTGGATCTCCTTGCAATCCAAGGGACTCTCAAGAGTCTTCTCCAACACCACAGTTCAAAAGCATCAATTCTTTGGCACTCAGCTTTCTTCACAGTCCAACTCTCACATCCATACGTGACCGCTGGAAAAACCATAGCCTTGACTAGACGGACCTTTGTTGATACAGAAGTAGGTGTTTGGAAATCTCATGAAGACTGTCAGTCAATAATCCTTTTATTAGCTCTACCTTCTTCATCTCTTTGTCCAAAAATCCTAGATTCTGCCAATTCCTGAACCTCTTAGAGGTTCTGTGGCATAAATATGGCTTCTATTTAGGTTTACCTACTGCTATTAGCATTTAGTTTTATTGGATCTGCTAAATCTATTGCTCTCATTCATTTTCTTTCTGCAACAATTTTGTTGCATTTATCTTCTCTATTCCCTTGGCTTTGTGTGTTTATGGCTTCTTAAAAAATCTCTCTGTTGTCACTATAGTAGAATCCCTCTATTAGCAGGAACAGAGATAATACAATAAGCTGGCATTTGTAACCAGAAGTAAATATACAAAATCTTTGATCTTTACATTTTTCTAAAGTATGCTTCAACTATTTTAAATGAAACCAGATTTTAGTATCTGTTAAAATCTTCAAACTGTAATTTCCTTGTATTTAATTTCATAATTAAAAGGTTAATGTTCTCTAATTTGTAAATTTCCTTTGTAAACATGGGAATTAATGTGGGGAAACATAATAGATTGATCCAATTATGAATTGAAAGTTAGCAAAAGCACAGCAAGGAAGCTGTCTATCTTGTGCCTGGTAGCATTTTTGTGGTAGAAAGAGTGAAAGCTTGGATCTCTATCTTGCCTCTGCTACTTAGTAGCACAATAAAACTTAATCCCTTTGAGACCTCTGTAAAATAGGCAACACAAACCGATACTGCATTTAGCCAAAGGCAAGACTGAGTAAGAGAAGAATGCAGGAGCCAGCAATGTGTGCCATATGGGCTAGTGCACGGAAGAAAAGAGTTCTGTTCTGTGACACCTAAGTGAAGTGGGGAGAATGTTGGCACGCCTCAGGGGAGATTGAGGAGGATGGAACTAGGAGATACTCCTAATCCCTGAGGGCCCTCAACTGGACTTTGGAGCCCATAGTTACTCGTGTGGACGCTACATGTTTTCTGTGAATATAAGGAAGTCAGTAAAAGGAAGTCCTGGAAAAGAGGGCTATCTGGCAGGGAGCAGGAGAAAAAGAGAAGGAAAACAAGAAAGAAAAGAAAGAAGATGGATAAAAAGAAGGGCATGCTTGTAGACATATCGTTGGCCAAACTGGCAATAGTGGAACATCTAGTCACCTCCAGCATAATACCCAGAGTAAAAGCATGTGATTGGTTAATTAACCTAAAGCCAAGAAGAAAATACCTTCAACTTTGACTTAGGGGTAATCTTCCAGTTAAAGGATTATATCTTTCTTCTCCTTGAATTTATCTCCTTCTCCTGTTGCCTGACCCTGGCAATTCATTAGTCTTCTCACTAGAGGAACAGTAAAATAAATAAAAGAAGATGAAACTTGAGCCAATCCTTTGTACTGACTAGTAAAGCTTGTGAAAGTTTGATAAAGGAGAAAGCAAATGAGCTTTCTTGATCATGGGTGCAATTAAGTTATGCCTGCTATACCTAGTTTCTATTATAGGGAATAATTGTGTGCTGGCCACATGTCAATTTAGAGGAACAATTTAAAATTTAAATAAATTATCTACATCTGGAAGTTTCTGTTTCTCTAAAAAGAACTAAGACTGAGTTAAATAGTTGGATGACTTTCAAAATTTTGAATTTGTCAGGTTTTAGTGGTCATTAGTAGAGAAGCAGAAAGAGCAGTGAAAGGAAGGTAATTAGTTACCTGGGGAGAGAGACTATTTTAAAAAATGGTTAAGGAACAGTATGTAACTCTGTCCAGGTAAGAAGGAGTTTGGATCAGGCACTGTTCCACAAGGAAGTTTGATGCTTATCCTTTGCCATCATCTAGAATCCTATAGCTCTCAGTTGGATCCACCCTGTGTAAGTACCTTCACAGACGTCACTGGAGGGGTTTCTTTACTTGGAAATTTGTGAATATGATGAAGGTGTTTGAAAATAATTGAACCTTTACCACTGAGCGAGCTCTGCAACCTATAAAACAGTAAAACATTTACTTTAGAGAAAATATACTTCAAACAATTTTGATACGCAGTGGTGTCTCTGATATTGTTTTCAATTCCACATCCCTAGGATAATCCTGGGCTTCCCTGGTGTCTCAGTACCTTCCAAAGAAAGAGATGTGTGTTTGATCACTGGTTCAGGAAGACCCCCTGGAGAAGGAAATGGCAATCCACTCCAGTATTTTTGCCTGGGAAATCCCACGGACATAGGAGCCTGGAGGGCTACAGTCTGGGGGGATTGCAAAGAAGCTGGACACAACTGAGCAACTGAGTGCATGAACACATGAGGCCATCAGCATAACTCTTAGCCAGGTGTGGTTAAGGGAACAGATAGTCCATGACTAGTTTTGTTCAAACCACCTTCTTTCATCATCTTGTTCTGCATCATTTCTGGTCTTCAGTGTCCCATGAGGCTTTGCATCCCATTTGACAAGTCATATCCTTGTAATGAGATGAATAACCAAATTGTGGCAATTTTCACTGTCACTGCTATATTCACTCAGAATTCATACTTTTAAAGTGTCATCACTAGCTATGTTTATATTGTGAATATAACTGCTGTTTCTAATTCACTCACACAAGGTTGATACCTACAGGGCAGAAACATAACAGAGGACCTCTCTCCTTCACCATGCTGCTCTCAGCCCTCCCCAGACCCTCAACTGTCTCTCGGCTCTTTTCTGGTGCTCTGCATATACTCAGGAATGGTAGAAGTTTTATAGACCACCACAAATTAAAATATATATTTTCTCATATATATGCACACATATGTATGTCAATCTTTTTTTCTGAAATTTCTACCATCTCGAAATTTCTCTCCCAACTTGTTGAAGTCGTTGGAATATATCTCTTAGGCTATACCTTCAGATATCTTTCTAACTGTGAAACTAAAGTGCTCACCATTTTACTGTTTGAGGTTTATCCTGCACCACCATAGGATCAGATAATAATTTGATAATTACTGAAGTATATAATGCAGTTTTAAAATTGTATTGTGAAATATGCCATACATAAAAAATTGTGCATGAAGTACAGGTACAATCAGAAGACTAATAACTGGAGTCTCATTTACTCACCACTTGGCTCAAGAAATACTATATTATCAGTCCTTTTAAAACCTCTGTGTGCCTCTTTAATCCCGTCTTCCTTCTGTCCATCAAAGTCAATACTAATCTGAATTTTGAATGAATCATTCCCTTGCTTTTCTTTATAGCTTTAACACATATGTAAATCCCTAAACAACATATTAAACTTTATTTTTTATTTTTAAAAATATTTATTCATTTATTTTTGGCTCTACCGGGTCTTTGTTGTATAACAATAATAAAATAGTAATAGATAAGTCTTCTTTAATTTCTCTCAATAAAGTTGTATAATATTTCACTGAAAGCCTTGCACATGTTTGTTAGCTTGATTCCTAATAATTTGATAATATTAGATATCACTGTAAATAACATATTTGCATCTTTATTGATTATAGGATACATTGTTTCATTTGGTTTTCTAACAGCTTGATTGAATTAATTTTTAAAAATTCATTTTGTACTCAGCAACTTTATCAAATTCTCCTGTTAATAAAAAATCTTGTACACATTTAAAAAATTTTCCATCTATATTCTTCTAGGGGCTTAAATAAGGAAGAGAATTTATTGGCTCACATAACTGAAAAGGTCAAGATAGTTTTGTTAAACATGGCTGGGTCCACGTATACTCTTATCACCTATAAATTTTATCAGTGTTATCTCTTTCTTCGTAACATGTGTAAGATGGAAGATATTTATTTTTCTTGTATTGCTGTCGGCTCTCCAATACAATGGTGGCAATCCCCAATACAGTGGTATTGTCCAAACACCTTGTCCTATTCCCTATTTGAAAGGCCAGTTTCACCATAGGTTTGTCACAGATTTATTGTAGGTTTAGGAAGTTATTTTTTTTTACTTTTAGTTTACTAGGAGTTTTCATTAAACATTTAAAAAGTTATTTAATGCCTATTCTTCATGTAGTTAGATAAACATGTGTTTTCTATATATTTCTGGGTTTGTTTTGCAGATATTTTGCTTAGACCTTTTGAGTTTATATTTATGATAGGCCTGCAGTTTTACTTTCTTGTTCTGCCTTGGCTTTGATAATAAGCTGTACTAGTTTCATAAAATAAATAGAGAAATGTTTCTTCTCTTTCTATTCTCTGAAAGAGTTTGTAAAAAATGGAAATGTTTGTTCTTTCGGCATTTGGTAGAAATCATGTTTAAAATCATCTGGCCCTGGTGTTTTATTCTGTGTATAAAGATTTATAACTCTGGAGTCAATTTTTTTAATCAATAGAGGGAAAGCCATGATTTCTCTTTCTTCCTGAATTAGTGTGTAAATGTATATGTTTTTAGAGAATATTTCCATCTTATCTAACTTTTAAGTGGTGTATTTACTACAGATTCTTTGAAATTTGTAGATATTCACTTTATGGCCTAACATTTGTTTGATTTTTATGAATTAACCAAAAGTTGTTCATAATATTCTATTATCTTTATAATCCATGCTGCAAGCACAGTTATAATCTTTTTAGTTCTTAATACTGTATTTGTGCCTTCTCTGTTTGTTCTTGATAAATCTTTTAAGAAATGTACTAATTTTACTAGACTTAGCAGAAAAGGAAGCAAACTTAGTTATTAGGTTTTCTTTCATATGTCATTGTTTTATTTCTTTAATTTCTGTACATATTTATTCTCGTTCTTCTATTTTCTTTTGATTTTATTACATTTATTTTCTTTTTCTAGCTTTTTAAATTAATACATTGTTCAGTTATTTTCAACCTTATTTATTTTAATATAAACATGTAAGGTTTCACATTTTTTCCTAAATGTTATAAGGCTAATAAGCATTTTTCATGATTGTTTATTTTTAATTATTTTAACATTTCTTTGATATATGTATTTTTACAAGCGCATGTGTGTGCATACGCTAAGTCACTTCAGTCGTCTCCAACTCTTTGCAACCCCATGTACTATAGCCCACCAGCCTCTGTCCATGGGATTTCCCAGGCAAGAACACTAGAGTGGGTTGCTGTGCCCTCCTTCAGGGGATCTTCCCGATCACTTGCAGCACCTGGGAAACCCCATTGTTCACAAGGATCAGGATACATTTCAATTTCCTAATACAAGAGTGTTTTTAGTTACTATTTTCTACTCAATTTCTAACAATTTTTTCAACTTTTTATTTTGTATTGGAGTATAGCTGATTAACAATGTTGTGATAGTTTCAGGTGAACAACAAAGAGACTTAGCCATGCATATGCATGTATGTACATACATGTGTACATATCCATTCTCCCCCAGACTCCCATCCAGGCTGCCACATAACATTGAGCAGAGCTCCTTCCATGTACTATACAGTAGGTCCTTGTTTGTTGTCCATTTTAAATATAGCAGTGTGTGCATGTCCATCCCCAACTCCTCAGCTATCTCTTCCCACCATCCTTATCCCGCCAGCAACCATAATTCTCAGGCTGTGAGTCTCTTTCTGTTTTAAATTTGTTGTCATAAGTTGTGGTCTTCATGCTATAGAATCTTTGAAATTTGCTGAGAATTTGGAGGCTTTGTAAATTATTTAATTTTAAAAAATTAAATAAGTTTTGAAATTTATTTAATTTTTGTAAAGATTTTTTTGTGTGTTTGAAGAGAACACATTTTCCAATTGCTGGGTGCCATGTTCTATATATGTCTGTTGCCTCAAGGATAGTATTTGAATGGTATCATCTTTTACAATACGTTCCTAATGTTCTTTGATTGTGAACTCCACTTTGACCTGTATGCTTGTTTGCAGAGCATCCCTCCTGAGTTAGCTTTCCTTTGCCTGTCTGGTGGGCACTTGAGGGAATTGTCACGTGAGACTATTTTAAACTACATTTTTGGTTGGATTTTTTATTTGTTTGCTCTTTGACCACATAGGTGGCATTGCTTTGGGCCCTATATTTGTTGTCAGTGAGTGTAGCTTGAGATTAGGAATTAATTCTCAGTAGAGAGGCAGAGGGAGGCATATATTGACATTGTCTCCTTCCATGGAGTGCATTTTTATTCTACATCACCCACTGAGAAAACTGGTCTCCAGAGGTCCTGGCTTTTAAGTTCGTGTATCTCCTAGGCAGATGCTGGTTTCAGCATTTACTTATCCCTGAGGATTTATGCTTTCTCATCATTTCTGACATCTGAGGAATTCCCTTACTCTCTAGCCAACTTATTCATGCATTAAAATCATGATTCTATATTTTAAATAGCAGCTTTATTTGTGCAGTACTTGGAGGGGTTTCCACATTGCTTGAAAGATAAGTCTATAATGTAATTTGGGAACCAAAAAAAGTAGGAGTAATCCAGCATCAGACTATGATTTCAGGTGAAAATGGCTCTGGATTTAATTTTCCAGTTGGACTGTTCCAGAGTCCAGGAGGAAATACTGGAGTTAAAAGGATAAATGGAAAAAGAACTAAAGCACATGGAAGATTTCTCATTATAAGCTCTTTCTTATCTGCCAAACCAGTGCAAAAATTTCTACTTCCTCTCTCTGAGTATCAGTGTCTATAATGAAATTAATGTTCCTACATCTGAGATTTGTGAAGTTTAATAAGGAAAATGCTGTATGCGAGACTACATAGAGAGAACACTCAGTAAATGTGGGGTGAAGTTGCTTCTGAGCCTTCTATTATACTAGAACTTTGATAGGTGCTTCTTAGAGTTTTCTGAGAGACACAGATGATGCTAATCTCAAAAAGGGAACTTTGACTAAGTCAAGTAGAAGAGTGTGTTAGTTGCTCAGTTGTGTCCAACTCTTTGCTAGTCCTTGGACTGTAGCCTGCCAGGCTCCTCTGTCTGTGGAATTCTCCAGGCAAGAATACTGGAATGGGTAGCCATTCCCTTCTCCAGGGGATCTTCCCAACCCAGGAATCAAACCTAGGTCTTCTGTGCTGCATTACCATCTGAGTCACTAGGGAATGATGAGAGGCAATTCAATGGGACAAGCATCACTTTGAAGAAAACATTCTGATGGGTGCCCTTCAAACACAGGTCTCAGAGAATTTCCCCCAAATTTCCAAGGAACAAGGGCTCACAATAACTGCAAACACTTCAAGCCTGGTAGATTTCAGACACCATTATGATAATTGGATTCTGAACAAGGCTGTTCATTTGTGACAGTGGTAAAAGGAAGACATTTCCTTGGATCATAGAATCAAGGATAAAATGTCCTAACTTACTGCCTTCATTCTTATTTGACATTTTTACTGTGCATTTTTTTTTTTATAGAGTGGATTTTAATTGCTGAAAGGCAGAGGAACAACTTTGGGTCATTTGGATATGCAAACTGGGAACCCCAGGATGCCTCACAATCCAGTGAAATGTAGAGGCTTAGACTTGGCTCACTCAGGGTGAATACCAATTATCTTTGACATTTACTGGATGGGGACATTCTTGCCACAGGAATGAAGTGTGTTCCAGTTTATTTTAAAAGGAGAATGCTCAATTCACTGTGATCATTGGTTTGGCAGAGTTAGTTGCCATTAAAAACTCCCCCATCTTAAATGAAACTTAAAATGACTCTGAGCCTGGATAAAGAAGGAAAACTTGACAAAGTAACTCTGGGTACTGCATTATGAGTCATAGCAGAGGAAAGACATCAAGGGCGTCTGTCACTCCCCGTCTCAAAGACTTTGAATGATGTGGAGAATGGACTCCAACTGGTCACCTGGTCACACCCATGACTTCCTCCCTGGCTCTTGGACCACTTCTCATGTTACTTAGCTAAGGCTATGGAAAAAAAAACTGCCTTCAGCATGTATCACTTTCAGATCCTTTATATTCTGCGCACATGCACACACACACATGCACACACATATGTTGAAAAGGACAATGAAACAGAAGAATAAAGATATAATGTGGTATTTTCACCAATGGTTAGAAAATTTGCAAAGAAATAAAGTTGTGTATTGAACATGATTTGCTGGAAGAAAAGCAGAGTTCATTGAGGAAACATAATTTGGTTTCATCTGCATTTCTTTTTGCCTCTGGGAATGTGAATATCAGTTAATAAGCTTACAATGTGCACTATACAATATTAGGTTCTTATCAAAGCCCCGTTATCTAAAATACTTACATTATTAGATACATTTGTAAGTATGTGTATTTTCCGATGATAAAAATGGGACCCAAAGATATTTTCAATTACATCTATTATTTTATTATGAATATAAGAACAACAGTTATTCTTATGATTTATTTCACTTGAATATTGGCAACAAAAAGACTCTGACTCTTAGATTATTAAGTTACACTTTCCCATCAAGAACACTTTCATAGAACTGATTAGGAGTAGTGGCAAGCAGCAGGCCCTGTATCATGCATTTTGGTCTTCTGAAATGAGACACAGTTTTTTTCTAGAAAACTTAATAAAGTTGAGCTCCCTGTGCTCAACCTCCCTGTGCAGGTTCGAATCTGCAAATCAAGCCTTGTATGTTTTATTAATTGATAAAAATTAGAGATAGTCTATGTGGAAACCAGAGAAAAACTTGTTTCCTTTTAAAAACACAAGTTAATCCATTGGGCAAGGTTTCCTATCCTGAGGCCATGAATCCCCTGAAATGTGCAAAATTTTGTGTGTGAGAAGTAGTGCATCTGTGGTGTGTGTGTGTGTGTGTGTGTGTGTGTGTGTGTGTGTGTGAAAGAGAGAGAGAGAGAGGTGCTCCTTGTTGATGTCTTTCTTTTTTCTGGGGCAAAGTCTACAGCTTTTATTAGATTCTTTAAAAAGTGCATCATTAAGGGCCCTTGCCCAAAGGTAAGAATACTTTCTCAGGTTAGTTATTTGATTATATGAGCCTATTTTCTGCAGACAGAAGCAGATTGTGTCGTGTTTCTGAAACAACCTTTTCTAATAATATTTATCATCAAAAGTCTTAATGTTTGAGAAATTAAAATGGAACATTTTATAGTGTTTAAGTAAGAAGTGTTCAAAAATAGCTTTGGGAGCGCCCCAGGGTTTTACAATATTCTGCAAGTATGGCCTGTTTTCCAGAGACATGAATAATCAAGATATACGGCTCTATTTGACTCGATGTCTTAAGGCTTATAATTTAGTTGTTCCACTTTACTTCATCGTTTGCCAAGTGTTCATATCCATAGTTCTTCAACAGTGTCTAAAATTATGAAATTCAATTATGAGGTGACTGGAACCCTAGGATAGCATTCAAATAACCACCTTCCCTCCTTCCTTTCCTTCTGTTTCCCTTTCCTTCCCTTTCTTCTTTTTGTTTTATTCTTTTTACTTTTTTCAGTAGTCTAAAAATAGATGGGTGTTTTGCAGAGAACCCTGTACAATATTAAAAATAAAAACATAACAATAAAGTTTGATCACCTAAGATCTTTGTCATATTTATTGCTTATGATTTATTTCTCTAAGAAATAGGGGAAAAAAGGCTCTTACCTCATTAAGTAGGAAAAAAAATAGCTATCCTTATTAAACTAACATCTGATCTACTGTAGTCCTAACTTCCATTTGAAACCATTAATAACTTCTCTTTGGTAGAAATACTCTGAATAGCGAACCGTCCCTGATTGACTGCCAGGCCATAATTCAATCACCAGTCTCTACTGACACCATGATCCCTAGGGGTATGGCTTGAGGCTTTAGGAATGGCAGCTAAGTCCCAAGCCTGAATTACAGCTCCGTTATTCAATCTGGAGCCATGCTTTGTTATTTATAGTACATAGAAAAAGAGTGTGGACTTTTCGAAGAGGAAAACAATAAATCACACTAACAAGATGACTGGATCTAATATTAAAATGTAAACCTCTGTGATGTAGAGGTAGAAAGATTAATGAGCATATGATGTAGGGCTATTAAAGGTGTGATGGGCAGGAGAGGGAATGGATTATGGGGAAATTAAATGAAGTATTTCACTGGAAGGCAATCAAGTTCTGTAGAAGTGTTTAAATGACCAGCTAGTACAGCCCGTTCTATTACTGTAGTGACCTAACCCAAACCCACACGCCTCTCTCAGTTATCCTTTCTCCTAAAATCCCTGAGTCTTGATGTCATGACATACAATCACAATGGTGTGTAAAGACAATTACATGTTACAGCATTGCTACTGATTTTTTTTTTTAACAGTTATTGCTCTCCTGGGATGGGTAATCATGTCATTTGGGAAGGCCTGAAACAAAGAGATAATAAAGTAATGGCTATTTGTTTTTCACCAAATAACAAATGTACCAAGATCATTTGTCTGAGGTCATTCAAAGATGTTAATGTCGGTTTGAGGAATGAGAAGAAAAACATGTTTTCTGATGAGTTTGCTTAAGATAATATGCCAGTTAAGATGCTGATGAGCTAATATCAGAGGATCTCAGTTTATTGGTTCTCGTTTCTGTGTAATGGAATCAGTTGCTAAAACCAATTTCTCAGCACACACCCTTTAACCTTTGCTGTGGTGTTTTTGCAGTCCGCTTAACCTGATCCCTCCTTCCCCTCTCCTTCATCATCCCTTCAATACTTTAAGTCTCACTTCCTGTCTAGCAGTTCGTAAAAGAAAAATGTCACCCCTCTAACCCTCACCCAGGCCACCCTCTCTTGCCTTCTTATCAGGCAAAGTTATTGCACTTTTGTTTAAAGTTTATCAACCTGTCAAACCCAGAAAGTCCAAATGTTCAGAAATCTGCAAGCTGATGCTCAAACAACTAAGGTATCATTTGCTTCACTGCAGAGACCTGAGGCTGAATCAGTGGAACCAGTATGAAATACAGAAAGGAAAACAAATCTGGTGTTAAAAAACCCAATCCTCCCCAAACAACAAAAAGACTTAACTGGATATGGTTTACAAGTTTTTTGTTTTTCAAGGTATATTACCCTCACTTGAGGTCCAGTGGGTCTGGTAGAACCACCTTGTTCCATATTTGCTGTGACCACATCACTCTGGACGCTTTCCCTTCAGTTACTTGTATGGGGTATAAAATGAGCTTGACTCTCTGCTAAGTTTCACACCAAAAATGTACTGAAGCAAAATTACAGGGACTACTTTATATAGTTTCTTATGGAGGAACAACCATTTAAAACTAAGTACACTTAAAAGTTGTTCTCTATTAAGCTGAGAACACTGAGCCTTAAAAAAGAATTTAAAAAATTCTTTATGTAGAACTTGGTTTGCAAGCGTTAATCAGTAAATTGTTAGAGAACTAATGAGAAGCAGTTCATTTAACAAACACTTAGATCGTTACTTAGAGTGTTTTATATTTTTACTTCTCTTGAGGGGAGAGAGAATCTCAGGATGGTAGAACTGAAGGGGACCTTAGGTATCTATTTGTTAGGGCTGGCGTTAACAAAGTACTGCTGACTGTGTGGCTTGAATAACAGATTTTTTTAAAAAGTAATCTATCATTGTTTATTTGGATTTAACAATACACATTAAAAAATAGATTTTTTTTATTGGCTCTACTGGGTCTTAGCTGCAGCATGTGGGATCTTTGTTCCCAAACCAGGGATCAAAACTGGGCCCCCTGCATTAGGAGTGCAGAGTCTTAGCCATTGGACCACCAGGGAAGTCCCCAATAATACACATTTTAAGATTTACTGCTCATCACAACTTTCTGTCCTATCCATCTTCTCATGTTAATTAAAACGCTTATGACAAGTACCATAATGGATTTAAGTGTTTGAAAATAAATGGACAATATTAAAAATTATTTTATCTTAACAGTTTAGAAGTTGGGTGGATACTATGCTTTGTTGATTCAGTGGCTTGGCAGTGTCTTAATGCACTCACTTTCTTTCCATTTTTTTGCCTTATGGTATTCATTGTCAATTACTCCCTGAAGCCAAACAAGAATTTGGGGGAAGATCCTTGGTTTTCTGGACTGACTTAGCTCAATTGTTTGCATCTTCCTCTATTATTTAGGAATGAGAAAATCTAGGTATACTTCTTGTTTTTAATTTTTATTTTGTATTGAGTGCTTAACAATATCATGATAGTTTCAGGTAGACAGCAAAGGGACTCACCTATACATATACATGTATCCATTCTTCCCCACGGAGAAGGCAATGGCGACTCACTCCAGTACTCTTGCCTGGAGAATCCCAGAGATGGAGGAGCCTGGTAGGCTGCTGTCTATGGGGTCGCACAGAGTCGGACACAACTGAAGCGACTTAGCAGCAGCAGCAACGTTCTTCCCCAGGGGCTTCCGTGGCGCCTCAGTGGTAACGAATCCACCTGCCAATGCAGGAGACTCAAGAGATATGAGTGTGACTTCCTGGATTGGGAAGACCCTCTGGAGAAGGCAATGGCATCCCACTCCAGTACTCTTGCCTGGGAAATCCCATGGACAGAGGAGCCTGGTGGGCTACAGTCCATGGGGTCAAAAAGAGTCAGATATGATATAGCTAGAGTTCTCCCCCAAACTCTGCTCCTGTCCAGGCTACCACATAACACTGAGCAGAGTTCCCTGCGCTGTAGGGTAGGACCTGAAGAGCAGAATTTTTTTTCTCACAGCTCTGGAGGCTAGCAGTCCACAGTCAGTGTGTGGGCAGGTTTGATTCTTGTGAGGCTTCTCTCCTTGGCTTGCAGATGGCCACCTTCTTATTGTCTCAGACGGTTTTTCCCCTGACTGTCTGGGCTAATTTCTTCTTCTTATAAGGACACCAGTGAGCTTGGGTTAGGTCCCACCTCAAACACCTCATTTTTATTTAATCACTTCTCTAAAGGCCCTATCCCCACATACAGTCACATATAAGATACCAGGTGTCAGGCTTCAACATATGAATTTGGGAGGGAGGGCAAAATTCAGTCCTTAAGAGTGTCATAGTCTCTTCATTTCAGACAAGAAGAAACTGAGAACCAGAGAGATAAAGCAAACTGTCTAAGGTCACCAGCTAATTACTGGCACATCTGGATCAGGATCGGATCTCAGACTTTGTAATTATTAAGGTCCATTGGTCAGTGTTTAAACGAAAACAGACAGAAGCTAACAGAGAAGGATGTGAGGCACCAGCATTGGGCAAAGAGTGGGCATTCATAAAAAACCTGTTGGATGATAGACAGCCTTTCTTTAATTAGAAATAAGAACTTTGTATAGATCTGGTGGCTTTTTAAAGTGTGTGCATGTGTACATGCTCAGTCGTGTCCAACTCTTTGTGATCCCATGGAGGGTAGTCTGTCAGGCTCTTCTATCCACGGGATTTTCCTGACAAGAATACTGGAGTGGTTTGCCATTTCCTTCTCAAAATGTGTGTAAAAAATACATTTATATAGCTGATTCATGATGTTGTACAACAGAAACCGACACAACATCATAAAGCAATTATATTCCAACAAAAAATAAATATAAAAAAATAAGTAAAAGAATAAGGAAAAGGAGAAACACTTGCAACATCCATGTAAAAAAATATTTGGAAGGATTTAATCAGAATTGAACATTTAAAGAAGTTTTTTACTGATAAAGATAGATTCATTTTGTGGCAGAGATTAAGAATAATTTAAGGGGAAAACTGAAGAAAAAATCATTCTATTGAACAGTAAAACCCTCTATTTCTTTGAAAAATAGATTTCTTAAAAACAAAATAAGATGCCAGAAAGGAATTTCTGAAGGGGTGGTTTTATTTTGCTTCTTCAGACATGAGTTATGTGAGAAGATTACGTGCTGTGCATGTCTTATATGCAACAATGTGCGCACATGCTAAAGATGGAAGCAAGACCAGGGCAGTTATTCCCACCAATATGAATAATAGATTCCTACTTGCCCTGGAAAAGCTGTCTTCATAGGGACATTTACTTTGAGATAATTTTCTTTATTTTTAGTCACTTCGTGTACTATTAGATACGCTTTTGCTTTTTCCAGACTTCAATTTCCAGACTCAGTCGAAGTCTGGAAAGTTATTAGGACTTATTTATGTATGTTCTTTTTACCTGTTGTTTAGGGAAAGGCACGTTTCCCAACTATTACTGTCTTGATGGGTCTAATTCATATATATCCTGAATGTTAGTGGGGATACATGTGAATTTCATATGTGTGTGTGTGTGTGTGTGTTAGTCACTCAATTGTGTCCAACTCTTTGCAACCCCATGGATTGTAGCCCACCAGGCTGTTCTGTCCATGGGATTTCTGAGGCAAGAACACTGGAGTGGGTTGCCATTTCCCTCTCCATGGGATCTTCCGGACCCAGGGATTCAACCTTGGTCTCCCACATTGCAGGCAGATTCTTTACCATCTCAGACACTAGGGAAGCCCATATGTACATATAAAATCATATCTCCAGTAGAAATTGATTAGAATAGACTTTTAGAGCTATTTACTCTGGTTTTAATAATCAGCAGTAATCGAGGCTTCCCTGGTGGTTCATTAGTATAGAATCCACCTGCCAATGCAGGAAACGTGGGTTCAATCCCTGGGTTGGGAAGATCCCCTGGAGAAGGAAATGGAGGGAAAAAACTCCAGTATTCTTGTCTGGAAAATCTCATGGACAGAGGATCCTGGCAGGCATACTCCATGGGATCATTAAGAGCCAGTCATTACTTAGTGACTAAACAACAACAAAAAGTAGGAATCAAGAGAACGGAGTGATGGAAAGACCAAGAACTTAAGAAGCTGACCTGTCTGAGATCTAATCCTCAGCTGTGTCCTTAGGTAAATCATGAAACTCTGAACCATAATTTTCTCAATGTATAATAAATAATACCCTGAACTGAAATGAGGTAATATATACAGAATATGGCTCTAGGTGGACACTTAATGTTTTTAGCTTCCTTTTTCTTTCTATCAAGCTTATTTCTCATTCAAAGAGAGAATTCTGGTGTACTACAGGGGCACCTGGGTACAAGGTTCAAGGCTGGTGCCTTTTACTTAATAAATTCATTCATTATTATTGCTAATCCAAACCCACAGACATCCCTGTGAAATCCTGCCAGGAGTCCTCTGGAAGATGGCATTAGCATAGCATTGACAGCTAAGGGGACTGGAAATAAGCCAAAGGTCATAAATTGCTAAGCCTTTTACAAGCCAAACATGATGGAAACTATATGCCATTTTGAAGGTGATTGGAAAAGCACATGGTTTGGAGTTATTTTGATGGATTAAGTATTTTTCCTGAGTCATCTAGGTTAGAAGATTAAAATTTGATTATGAAATAACAAAATGTTTTTAGATATAGGAATAGTTGAGCGTAAATCAAATGCTCCGAGTTCATGAGAAAATAATCAAGTGAAAAAGTGATGCAGCATTCTTTTTGGTCTGATATTGAATCTAAGAAATGTTACAATGGTTTATTCTTTATAGAATAATACATTCTTACAGAATTGTTTTGGAATGCAAGCACTACCCACAGCTGACTGGTGTTTGGCAGCACACCAAAATAATGCCCATGATGAAGGAAAGTTATGAGAATGTAAACTTTTCCCCATAATGCCTTATGTCTTTTGCTTCAGATCCAGATAGAGGTGGTTTTATAACTCCTCTATGGTTGAAAGACATTCCAGGATGGAAGCTCTCTGGTAGAGGAAGTTACATGATTATCTAAAGCAAAAGGGCCTAACTTTGGAGGTCACAGATCCAGTTAAACAAACTGTGGAAGCATGCAAAGTCTGCATGATAATATGAAGCCCCCCAAATGGCTATGAGGTGCCATTCCAGGTTCTTGGTGGTTAGAGCCAGTCTCAGTAGGACTTGCCATGTGATGAGAGAAGTCCTAACCCTTGCCCCTGAGTGGTTCTTTATCCCATTCTCCATAGCTATTTACTCTTATTTTCTATAATTCTTGTTCAAGTGTAGTCTCAGCAAGTTTACTCTCCTTTTACTAAAAAAATTTTAAAATGCTCTGAGCATGAACCCTCTTAATATCCTCCCCAGTATATCATCACCCCTCTCTCTTTCCCTCCTTCCCTCCTTTCCAATTCAACCATCTATGCTGTAGACACGAGATCTCTTCTATTTCTTCCATAACTTTGCTGGAAGATCTTTCATTTTTCATGATCCTTAACCTCTGCTTTTCTAGTGACAATTTCTACCCCTCAAATAAGCACTCTCATCTCTGCCTGCAGTTGTGCTAACAAAACTGGAAACAGGAAAACCCTCTGTGGATGCTCTGTGGAAAGTACTAGAGGGAAAAGTAAATCCAGTGACCACAGCAGAGAAGAAAGACAGGACTGTAGTTGGGTGGATATGAGAGGAAATTCCTGGCCACTTCCAAGGACCTGAGCATGCCTGAGGGTGCAGGTTAGTCCTGGGGGTAGAGTGAGCTAAGGACCAAGGGAAGGTGTTTCCCAAGTGAGACTCAGAATGAAGCCCTAGCAATGGGGAAGAATGAACACAGAAAAGCATGAACAGCATGGAGGCCCTGCATGCCAGTCCACAAATAAGATGAAACATCTCTGGTTGTGGATGAGGTAAATTGGTGGTGTAAATCAAAATCACCAGTAGTTCTCAGATTCTGTATCTAAGCAGATTATCCACGTATGACTTAAGATATGCTGTACAATACCGTGGGCTTCCCTGGTGGCTCAGCGATAAAGAACTCACCTGCCAGTGCAGGAAAAGGGGGTTCAATCCCTGTGTCAGGAAGATCCTCTGGAGAAGGAAATGACAGCTCACTCCAGTATTCTTGCCTGGGAAATCCCATGGACAGAGGAGCCTGGCAGACTGCAGTCCTCGGAGTCATAAAAGTCTTAGCAACTAAATAACAACAGCATATAACATGACATTTGTGGTTCCCCAGACTTTTTGATATGTCTTTGTGGTAAGAATACTGATTTCAGATGTTCCAGTAGTACTGGGAGAGGTGTCAGACTAGGAGAAGAAGGGAAGAAAGAGCACATGGCTGAGGTCTACAAATAAGATGGATGTATGCATAGTTACAGTTAAAAGGGATAACCAACAAGGACCTCCTGTGTAGCCCAGGGAATTCTGCTCAATATTATGTAACAACCTAAAATGGGACGAGTTTGAAAAAGAATAAATACATATATATATATAACTGAATCACTCTGCTGTACACCTGAAGGTAACATGATATTGTCAATCAACTCTACTCCAATATTAAATAAAAAGTTAAAAAAAAGATTTTATGCAGTTAATAACCAGAGAAAGAGAATGTCACAAATGCATGGATTGAGTGAGATTTGTCAAGTACACGACTAAAACAAAGATTCACATACTGACTCTAAAACCCTGGTTTACTTCTCAAAGAATTCTATGGAAAAAAAAAAATGATGCACTCTGAAAGCCTTGAAGAAAGAGATGTCTCCTTACGCTTGCATAATTATGTTTTGTGAAATATCACAATCTGCCACTTAGGTAGGTAAGCATAAGACTGTCATTGTTCTTCATTTATATATGAGAAAATTGTTGGTTGGAACAATAGAGTGGTTTAATCAGGGAAGGACTGATGCTGAAGCTGAAGCTCCAATACTTTGGCCACCTGATGTGAAGAAGAGCCAACTCCTTGGAAAAGACCCTGATGCTGGGAAAGATTGAAGGCAGGAAGAGAAGGCGATGCCAGAGGATGAGATGTTTGGATGGCATCATCGACTCGATGGACATGAGTTTGAGCAAGCTCTGGGGGAGAGTGAAGGACAGGGGAGCCTGGCATGCTGCAGTCCATGGGTTTGCAGAGTCAGACGTGACTGAGCAGCTGAACAACAACAACAACAATCAGGGAACAAAACGGTAGAATTGAATCTCACTTACTAGTCTAGAGTTCTTCTCACTGGAGCCCAGCCTCCTCTGCTGTGGCCAAATCGTGTCCTGCCTTTGACATGGTATCTGGAGAAAGCAGCCTCTCTAGAGGACCCTAGTGCTCTCTCTGCCGTGGAGTCCCAGAAGAAAGCACTCCACCACATGGTCCTGCTGGTTATGGAAGATCAACCTTTTTCCCTTTGCCAAGGAGTACTTGGTGTTCTAAGTCTTTATAATCTTCAATTAGATTTTAGTTATGGAGGGCTTATTAGTGCTGTTTTATGGATGTTTTTAACGCATTTTCTTAGCTGGAAGCTAGTTTAGGAGCCAGTTTGAGAAGCTTGTAAATAAGAACTACAGGGAACGGTTTTTCCCTAACGAATTCCAACCAATTGGCTTCCTAATGTCACATGAGTTTTTATCATTTCCTGGGTAGAGGTTTCTTTCTTGATCAATCTGAATCTTGTTATCTTGCAGAATAGTGCATATGACAAGAGTGCATATGGGTGTTAATTGTTGGCACAGGCTTTTGAAAGCCTGCAAGCCCTGAATCATGTTCTAAGTGAATGAGGGTTGCTCTGATCCGCTCTCAGGAGCCAGCACCTTGAGGGCAGGATGAGTAGCTGGATGTGTCAAAGCCCACATGCCCAGGACAGCAGGGTCTGTGGAAAGAGGGGCCCTCCACCCTCCCTTCCCAAGTCTGGAGACTGGTGACTTAAGTTTTCTTTAAAAAAAACTATTCATTTTAGAACAGTTTTAGATTTTCAGAAAAATTGCCCAGATAATATAGAGAGTTCCCATTACATCCCATGCCCAGTTATCCCTTTTATTCACATATTATCTGAATAAGATGAGTACATATGTTTTAATGAATGAACCAACATTAATACATTATTAATACAATTAACTAAAATGTACAGCTTGTGTGAATTTCCTTGCTTTTCCCTTCATATTCCTTTTCTGTTCCAGGATTTGATACATCCCACATTGCATTTAGTCATTTAGTTATCATATCTTCTTAGGCTCCTTTGGGCTCTGGTGACTTCTTGGACTTTCCTGATTTTTGAGGACCTCAACAGTTTCAAGGAATACAGGTGAGATGTTTTGAACACTATTTCTCAATTAGGGTTTGCCTGATGCGATTCTCATGGTTGCACTGTGGTTGTGAGTGTTGGGGAGGAGACCCTTAGAGGGGATGTGCCATCCTTATCGCATCATATCAAGGGTACATACTATCAGCACCATAGTTGATCTTGATATCACCTGGCTGAGGTCATGTTGTCAGATTTCTCCACTGTCCAATTATTTTCCCTCTGCCTTTCTGTGCTATACATCTTGGAAGGAAGTCACTTTGTGCAGCCCATGTTTGAAAGGGGAATTATGCTCCATCTCCTTGAAAGCCATGTATCTATATACATTATTTGGAATTATTTTACATGGGATATTTGGTTTGTCTCTTCTTTCCCAATTTTTAAAAATCCATTCAGTCATTTATTTATATCACTAAGGACTTGTGGATCTTCACGACCCAGATAATCATGATGTATGATGACTAATCTAAAGCCAGACATCTTGGAATGTGAAGTCAAGTGGGCCTTGGAAAGCATCGCTATGAACAAAGCTAGTGGAGGGGAGGGAATTCCAGTGGAGCTATTTCAAATCCTGAAAGATGATGCTGTGAAAGTGCTGAACTCAATATGCCAGCAAATATGGAAAACTCAGCAGTGGCCACAGGACTGGAAAAGGTCAGTTTTCATTCCAATCCCAAAGAAAGGCAATGCCAAAGAATGCTCAAACTACCGCACAATTGCACTCATCTCACATGCTAGTAAGGTAATGCTCAAAATTCTCCAAGGCAGGCTTCAGCAATACGTAAACCGTGAACTTCCTGATGTTCAAGCTGGTTTTAGAAAAGGCAGAGGAACCAGAGATCAAATTGCCAACATCAGCTGGATCATGGAAAAAGCAAGAGAGTTCCAAAAAACATCTATTTCTGCTTTATTGACTATGCCAAAGCCTTTGACTGTGCGGATCACAATAAACTGTGGAAAATCCTGAAAGAGATGGGAATACCAGACCACCTGACCTGCCTCTTGAGAAATCTGTATGCAGGTCAGGAAGCAACAGTTAGAACTGGACATGGAACAACAGACTGGTTCCAAACAGGAAAAGAAGTACGTCAAGGCTGTATACTGTCACCCTGCTTATTTAACTTATATGCAGAGTACATCATGAGAAATGCTGGACTGGAAGAAACACAAGCTGGAATCAAGATTGCTGGGAGAAATATCAATAACCTCAGATATGCAGATGACACCACCCTTATGGCAGAAAGTGAAGAGGAACTAAAAAGCCTCTTGATGAAAGTAAAAGTGGAGAGTGAAAAAGTTGGCCTAAAGCTCAACATTCAGAAAACGAAGATCATGGCATCTGGTCCCAACACTTCATTGGAAATAGATGGGGAAACAGTGGAAACAGTGTCAGACTTTATATTTTGGGGCTCCAAACTCACTGCAGATGGTGATTGCAGCCATGAAATTAAAAGACATTTACTCGTTGGAAGACAAGTTATGACCAACCTAGATAGTATATTCAAAAGCAGAGACAGACATTACTTTGCCAACTAACGTCTGTCTAGTCAAGGCTATGGTTTTTCCTGTGGTCATGTATGGATGTGAGAGTTGGACTGTGAAGAAGGCTGAGCACCGAAGAATTGATGCTTTTGAACTGTGGTGTTGGAGAAGATTCTTGAGATTCCCTTGGACTGCAAGGAGATTCCACCAGTCCATTCTGAAGGAGATCAACCCTGGGATTTCTTTGGAAGGAATAATGCTAAAGCTGAAACTCCAGTACTTTGGCCACCTCATGGAAAGAGTTGACTCATTGGAAAAGACTGTGATGCTGGGAGGGATTGGGGGCAGGAGGAGAAGGGAATGACAGAGGATGAGATGGCTGAATGGCATCACTGACTCGATGGACTTGAGTCTGAGTGAACTCTGGGAGTTGGTGACGGACAGGGAGGCCTGGCGTGCTGCAATTCACGGGGTCTGAAAGAGTTGGACACGACTGAGCGACTGAACTGAACTGATACATAGCATTGGGTTTCCCCAGTTGCTCAAGGGTGAGGAATCCACCTGTAGTGCAGGAGACACAGATTGGAACCCTGGGTTGGGAAGATCCCCTGGAGGAGGAAATGGCAACCTATTCCAGTATGCTTGCCTGGGAAATCCCATGGACTGAGAAGCCTGGCAGGCCACAGTTCATGGAGTCACAAAAGAGTTGGACACAACTTAGCAACTAAAAACAACAACAAATGCATAGTATTAGGTTTTTATAGTTAATCAATATTAATATTAATAATTATTAGTTACAACTAATCATCTAAAGACGAGTTTATTCACATCTAATGATGACTAGCCATAACTAATAATTATTAATTACTGTGCTTGTGCTTAGTCTCTCCGTCATGTCTGACTCTTCATGAAACCATGGACTGTAGCCCTCCAGGCTCCTCTATCCATGAGGATTCTCCAGGCAAGAATACTAGAGTGAGTTGCAATGCCTTCCTCTAGGGGATCTTCCCAACCCAGGGATCAAACCCAGGTCTCCTGCATTGCAGGCAGATTCTTTATCATTTGAGCCACCAGGGAAGCCCAAGAATACTGGAGTGGGTAGCCTATTCCTTCTCCAGGGGATCTTGTCGAGCTAGGAATTGAACCAGGGTCTCCTGCATTATAGGTGGATTTTATTAATTAATATTAATGAATAATCTTTATTAACTATAGCAACCTAATACTATGCATTTGTTGAAGGGGGCAGAGGGTGAGATGGTTGGATGGCATCACTGACTCAATGGATATGAGTTTGAGCAAACTCTGGGAGATAGTGAAGGACAGGGAGGGCTGGCGTTCTGCATTTCATGGGGTCTCAAAGAGTCGGACACAACTTAGTGCCTGAACATCAACAACAGGCATCTAGTACTTCTTTCTTTTGTTCCTCAAGTTTTGCTAGTGTTGACTACTGGTAGCTCTGTCACTTGGCTCCCTTGTCCCTTTGATATGTCTCTGTTTTATGGGTTAAAAACTTTGAGTGTTTCCTTGCTTTCTGGCATGATGAGATACTCCAGGCTCATACTGCATATTTCTGGCCCTAAAAGCAACTATTTCTCCAAGGAGCCCTGTTTCCTTTTACTGAAGAATAGTATTAGAAACCATGATCGGGGTCCTAGGTATGCTAGTTGCTGTTGGCATGCCATTGCTGCCAGGCTTTGTCAGCTGGAGAAGTAAGGATATATATGAATGTCTACTAACCCATGTATCTTGGCACGTCTATAGATATTCCCATAGGCAACCATTTGTTTCTAAACATAAATGTGAGTTTATACCAGTGTCTCTGACTCTAGAGCACCACGCTGAAATTTTGCATATGATAGTTGTCTTGTTTCTTCTGGAAAGTTGTAGCTTTCTCCTAGTTTTAACCAGGGACTGGAGGAGTGGCAGGCAGGTAGCAGAAGAAATGGAAATAATTGCTGAGGCTCCATGGCCACTTGAGAAGCAGCAGAGGAAAATAGAGGCAGCCATGGTTAGAAGAAAAGGAAGAAGTATCAGCTCAAATGTGTATCACTTTCTGGGTGCTTTTTGAGGTAGGAGCAATAATTTAAGAGGCTTGTTGTACTTGCTCCAGTATTCTTGCCTAGAGAATCCTGTGGACAGAGGAGGCTGGTGGGCTGCTGTCCATAGGGTAGCACAGAGTCGGACACAACTGAAGCGACTTAGCATGCATGCATGCATTGGAGAAGGAAATGGCAACCCACTCCAGTATTCTTGCCTAGAGAATCCTGTGGACAGAGGAGCCTGGTGGGCTGTCGTCTGTAGGGTTGCACAGATTCAAACACAACTGAAGCGACTTAGCAGCAACAGTACGTTGAGGGAGTTGTCAAGAGAGAGTCAGAATACCCACAGATTAGAACAGTTTAGAAGTCTGGGCTCTCTGGTCACGAAGAAAAGGTGTGACATGTTCAGTCTGCTTATCATGGCCGGGACACATAATACATCTTAGCAAGATTTCCATTAAAGTGGTTAAAAATTGTTCTCATGCTTTAAGTATTATTAGATTTGAGATTTCTGGCTTAGAATCTATATTTGCTATGAACCCAGATTGCTAAAGTCCAAGGTCTCCCACTGAGATTTCTAGAAGCCCACATTTTATAAGAAATTAAACTGCTTATAAGAGGATTTGAATTTAATGAATTTCTGGATGGCGTCCCTTGAGCTGTGTTATCCTGCCCTGCTTTGCCTTGGTTCTTGGCAGCCAGAACTTCTGGTTAATCAGTTCCCTCCTTGCCAGGTCTGGGGAAGTCTGCCTTTCTTTGAGCTATTCACTGTTTTCTGCTAAATGAAGCCCAAGGAAGCTGCTCCCAGCTGGGTAGAGTGTATGAACACCTTGGACTCTCAAAAAGATTCTTTGCGGATAGGAGGTGAATGTCATCTGTGCCAGCCACTTACTCCCCACTCTCCTCCCTTTCTGAACAACCAGGTTTAGAGGCAGCAATGCTGAGAGGCAATGAGAGAACAAGGAGACATTCTGTATCTTTCCTTCTCTCCTCTCCTTCCCTCTCCCCCTCCTCACTTCCTCTTGTCCTTACTCCCTTATTTGTTCAACAAATATATCAGGCCCTTTACCATGTACCTGGCACTGTACTGGCCTGGAGGAGGCCACTGGAGGCATGGCCTTTGATATCTTGAAGCCTTAACTCTATTTGGAAAGCAGACAGGAAACAGTGTACCTAGCTCCTCCATTATTCAATTGTGTTAGGTGCCAATAGAAATGGGATCTCACCTATTTGGTGGGCGTGGGTTGAGGCTTGGCCATTTGGTTGAGATCTAAGCGATTCTGGTGTTCATTTTGGCAAACTATAGCCCTGAGCTAAGCACTCTGCTTGTGTTGTCCTATCTAATTCTTCTAGCAATACTTCATTTTCATTTTATGGTGAAGATCCTGAGATTCAAAAGGCTAAGGAGATTGCCCAAGGGCACAGATCAAGAAAATGAATGTATCAAGACTTGCTTGAGGTCAGTGTGAATACACTGTGTCCTGCCCATCTCCCTGCTGGACAGGTCTCATCCAAAAGCAAGCAGGGGGTGGGGGAAGCAAGTGTTAAAACAGTGAGTAAAGGTGTCCCCATGGTTAACAATTAAGTCACCTGTTCCACTTATTTCACCAGCTGCCGCTGAACAATAGTTATTAAAAAAGGCTGACCAAGAAATTCCTCTTTGAGCCTTTCAGGGATGGATTAGAACACAGCAAGGTTGCCTGTCTCCATCACTGCAGTTATAACTCCAGATTGAGTGTTCACTGAATGTGATACATCTGTGATACATTAACGTTGGTTAATCCATTTTCCTTGAGACCTTTGAATCCTCCTCTCCATCAGCTGCCACTGCTGGTCTTTTCCTGAGTCACTATTTCTTGCTTAGACCAATGCAATGGAGTCTTCATGGGTTTTTCTGTTCACCTCTTTTCAATCTATTTCCTGTTGCCTCTTCTGCTTAAAACCCAATAAAGACTCTCCATTGCTGACAGAGTAGAAACCAGCATGGCCTCCTCATGGCCTGCAGAGACCTGCCCTTTCTTAGCTCCGTCTCCCATTATGCCTCTGTCCTCCCCTGCCCTACTCCCAAGACCTAACCACTGTCCAAAGTCCCTCCTCCACACCCACCTTTTACCTGTTGCTCTCTGCTGTTATTCCTGGCTGATCTTCTATGCTTCCTACTCTGCGCAGGAACTCCTGGATACTCAGGAACCCTTCCCTCTCCCTGTGGACTGTTGAATATGGACCAGAACTGTATTACCATACATTTTTCAGCAGACTTTTTCTGGAAAGGTCCTGATAGTCAATACTTTTTGCTTTTCAGGCCACAGCATCTTTGATGCAACAATTTAGATCAGCTGTTTTAGCCTGAAAGCTGCCATAGATAATTTATAAGCAAATGAATGTGTCTATACTTCCCTGGTGGCTCAGAGGGTAAAGCATCTGCCTATAGTGCCGGAGACCTGGGTTCGATCCCTGGGTCAGGAAGATCCTCTGGAGAAGGAAATGGCAACCCACTCCAGTACTCTTGCCTGGAAAATCCCATGGACGGAGGAGTGTAGTAGGCTACAGTCCATGGGGTCGCAAAGAGTCAGACACGACTGAGCGACTTCACTTCACTTCTTCATACAATGTTACATACAAAAATAGACAGCAGCTCGGAGGTAGCCCCCAGGCTGTGGTTTGCTGATCCCAGCGATTCCTCACTAGCTGGTGAGTTCCTCAAGTGAGAGAGCTGGTCTTGTTCATCTTTCTATGCTCAGTGTCCAATATGGGCCTGGCACAGAGTGAGAGCTTAGTATATGCTGCACAGATGAGTATGTGAGTGAATAAGTTGATTGAGTCAAATCAGGTTGAAAACTGAGCATTCAGTAGTGTCAACACGAACTTTGACTGAGTGAAGCAAGCTGGAAGTAGAAACATCAAGTCTGAACAGGAGGGAATAAATTTTTTTATACATCTCAAGGGATGCAGAGATAGCACCTTTGAAAGGATCTGGATCAGTGTGGCTAAAAACTTCGGCCATTGTCAGGCTGCCAAGGGTTAAAAGGGGCCTGATGCCTTGGGCAGTGGGATCAGTTCTCCACCATCCAAGTCTCTGTAAATAAACAGTGTTAAAACTCAAGAGGGTAGTTATTAAATGTGGATTTTGCTTCATACCTGCCACTTTCCATGGAGGAGTCTTAGTCACTGATGGGTTTGCTCCAGAGAGCCCTCAGGGTTTGCATGCACAACCCTCTGCCTTTATGCAATTTAGGATTGGAAACTTCTGCAGCCCAGTGTTGGCCAAGCCTTGTTTATTCAGCTCAAGGTATTGCAGGGGTGACCAGTGTCTTGTGGTAGGAGAACTTGTAGGCTTTGTAAGTAACGTTTTCTGAGTTGGGGGAGGTGATCTAGAAAATTCACTTGCTCTGAGCATCTCTTTCCCGGACAAAGCCAGATAACAAAGAAATTAGTGTGCTCCCAGGGAGAAACATCACCACTAGTTGAGTCTTTAAGGTACACTTTTTAAAAGAGCTTTTCAATGTTACAGACATCTTCTTGAGCCAGAGCAATTACAGAGTTATATTGAGTAGCATTTGGGTATTGACTTTTGATTTGGTAGGAGAGGAAAATCATGGGCACACCAGGCATTTAGAAATGTTTTCCCTTACGTAAAATGGAACAGAGGAACACAGGATGGACACTTAGATTGGAACAGGGAACAAATGATGTGCACTTAGCTGAATTGGATTGATTTTCCTTTTTACTGAATCCTTTCCTGTATTTTGTGCCATTTCAGTTCACTTTGCAATACCAGGTCCAAATTCTCCCATGGGATTTCATACCACTAAGAAAGGGAAAGCAAAGAGCCATTTTTATAAAAATCCTCAATAATAGGATAAACCTAACACATAGATATATTGCTTCTGTTATTTTTGGTCCAAATGTGTAGATTTTCAAAATTCCATAAATGGAACATTAAAAAATAAGACCGCAGACATTCAACCTTTCAATTGCACTCAATAAATATTTGGTGAGAGCCTCCTTCATGTGTGCCCCCAGGTATCATACTATAGACTAGGAATATAGTGATGACTGAATGTTTCCCAACTTCCAGGAGCCCAGAGTCTAACTGGGAGGTGTTCCATTTATCTATTGTTGGGTTAGCAAACTACCCTAGACTTAGTGACAAAAAGCAATAATTTTTATTTTGCTAATAATTCTGTGGCTCAGAAAATCAGACTGGGCATAGTGTTTTTAAAAGGTGGACTTGTAGGAGATGAACCAGAGGGAGAGGAGATTAGATGTAGGGAGAGCAGTTGTGATATTATGGCAGCTCAAAAGAGAACTCATGTCCATTGAGTTGGTGATTCCGTTCAGTCATCTCATCCTTTGAGTTTGAGTAAACTCTGGGAGATGGTGAAGGATAGGGAAGCCCGGCATGCTGCAGTCCATGGGATTGCAAAGAGTTGGACATGACAGAGTGAACAACAACAATAAATGAGAACTAATGAAGATTTGTACTATAGACAGAATGGAGAGGAACCTCCTTGGGGCAAGAAATAGAGGAAAGCAAAACTATTTGTGCAAAGAAACTGGATCAGCAGGGACAGTGTTTCATATAATCTGAGGGCCACCAGGAGGGGAACCTACCAAAGTCCTCTTCTATTTATTATCATTCCAGAATTCAGCTGTTGCAGTTGGTATACTTGCATTAAGACTTGCTTGTTCTTTTAGTCCCCAAAGCAAACCCTGGTGTCTATGACTTCATCAGAACTATTTCTTTAGAACAAATAAAAATTCAAGGTAGTGTTCAACTAGCATGAAGTATTTAGAACAGCTGCCATGGAATCTGACTTTAAGCTTTATGCAAGCTAACTGTATACAAGAGGAGTTTCATTTCTAAATAGGCTCAAACTTCTTAGCACTGTATAGACATTTCCAGTAGAATAGATTAGCCATTCACTCATCCAATAAATATTTATCCAGTGCTTACTCCATGCAAGGCACTGTTCCTGGGGATAGACCGCAGTGAGTGAAATAAAGCTCCTGCTCTCGTGGATGTTCTTTGTGTCCTAGGAACATGGATTTGTCAAATCTAGAAAGGCCTTGAGAATTGGATATGGAGTTTTATCAGGTTGACCTGGCATAAGGGAGGCCATCTTCTCAGTGGAATAGGTGTGCATTTTGTGACAGCTTAGACCATAGACTTGGCTGCACTTACCACTCATCATTAACTTAGGTGCTCATTAACAAAGAAGTCATTCCGAGAGCTTCAGCACAGAAGTGACAGTAGATGGCCTCCCAGGGAAGGAAAGGAGCATGCTCAATAGCTGGGACCCAGAGTTGTGTTTGCCTGTTCAAATTCTGACATTTGAAGAGTATGTTAATTCACATTGTATATTTGTTTCTATCCTATTTAATTTCTATTTTTTAACACCCATTATCTGTCATGCCCTTTGCCTCTGAAATGGGTCTCCAACAATTACTTGAGGGGAAGCATTTGGGCTTCCTGGTGACTCAGACAGTACAGACTCTGCTTGCAATGCAGGAGACCAGATTTGATCCCTGGGTCGGAAAGATCCCCTGGAGAAAGGCATGGCAACTCACTTCAGTATTCTTGCCTAGAGAATTCCATGGACAGAGGAGCTTGGCAGGCTACAGTCCATGGGGTCGCAAAGAGTAGGAGTTGATTGAGCGACTAACACTTTCACTTTTTCATAATTGCTTTACAATGTTTTTTAGCTTCTGCTATACAATGAAGTGAATCAATATGTATATATACATCCCCTCCCTCTTGGACCTCCCTCCCTCCCCTACCTCCATCCCCTCCCTCTAGGTCATCACAGAATACCACACTAGCTCCCTGTGTTATTCAGCAACTTCCCAGTAGCTACTTCGCACATGGTAGTGTATGTATGAGGAACTGGAAGACAGGAGGCATTTTGGCTGTGAAGGAATGTGTTGCCAGTTGCTGCCTTTTCTAGTAGCATCTGCAAGTGTAAAGCCAAGGCCTAGGGCCCACGTGCCACATAGAATCAGAGCAGTGCTGCTCTGCATTGTATTTGGATGGGCACTTTGAGTATTCCAAGTCTTGCCATTAATAAAAATTGGAAGGACTATATTACAAGGCCTCCCTTGTGGCTCAGATGGTAAAGAATCTGCCTACAACGTGGGAGACCTGGGTTTGATCCCTGGGTTGGGAAGATCCCTTGGAGGAGGGCATGGCCATCCACTCCAGGATTCTTGCCTGGAGAATCCCATGGACAGAAGAACCTAGCAGGCTATAGTCCCATAGGGTTGCACAGAGTCAGACACCACTGAAGTCTGACACACATGCACATATCACAAGGTAAACATCTCTCTGGGTAACCCTGAATTTCATCTATAACAAACTTACTGGTGTTTGTCAGAAGTCTATTTGCTGGCACTTGTGTACAATTGTAGTAAACTATTTCTTGCTAACCCCGGTGACTATAAGGCCCAGAAATAATTGGAAAAGCCTTTAAGTGACTCATCAAAGAAAGGGTACGTTCTTTTTAGAGTACTAAGTGTATTTTATGACAGTCTAAATCGCTAATTCACATATGGAACACATAATAACTCTCTGTTAACCAGAGCACCTCCTTCGGCAACCAGGCAAGATAACTAATAATTTATGATACATTCTTTAAAACTCAATTTTAACTTCCCTTTGTAGACGACTTGCATTTTTTAATTTGGATCATGTTTTCATTCAGTTATGAACATTCTCCATGATTTAAATGGTTAGCAAAAACGGCCTATGGTTTATCTGAAATTCAAACAGCTGTTGTCTTTACATTTTTATTAATGTGTATTAATGTTTTCAAAGCAATTTTGCTGCTAGAATGAGTGTGTGGTTGTGTGTGTGTGTGTGTATGTGTGTGAGCATGCACACACACATCATCTCAGAAGCATTCTTGGCAGATAAGAACATGATCTGAGTAGCAGATATATGATCTCATTTTTTTTTCCTGGGTAGTTTGCAATTTGGATTTAGGCTCAAAGGATTAAGTGTTTTAGCCTATGATGATTTCATAGACGCCAAAGCCTAGAAAGTTTAATCTGCACACCTCAGCTATTTCATAATGTCTAACTATAGAAATTATAGAGGGTCTGTGAGCCCATTCTACTGAGATGGAAAGGAGTATGATGCTTATATTTTGGAAAGATTACTTGAGCCTTTGAAGCATTTAATGTTGCTTTAAACAGTTTGTTCCTCGACAGGAATATTTTGAAAGCAGCAGTAGCTAGAGTTTACTTTTTTATGAAATTTATTCTAACTTCATTTTTTGTGGTAGTTTTGGTTGAAAAAGACACCAAGGTTAATACCCTGTGCCTGTGTGTGTGTGTGTATGCTCAGTCGTGTGGGACTCGTTGTGACCCTATGGACTGTAGCCCACCAGGCTTCTCAGTCCATGGGATTTTCCAGGCAAAAATACCAGAGTGGATTGCCATGCCCTCCTCTAAGGGATCTTCCCAACCCAGGGACTGAATAGATGTCTCTTGCATCTCCTGCATTGGCAGGTGGATTCTTTACTACTGTGCCGTCTGGTAAGCTCACTTTATGCATACCTATCTAAAACTGAGAAAGTGAGGATACTACTTTTTAATTTTTTATTTACTTTTTAAAACAATATTACTTTTTAGCTGGAATCCTCAAGTTGTTATCCGACCACTGAATACTTGATCATCTAAATAAAAATGGGGTTAAGGATAGCAGAGATTGGAGGTTGGAAAACCCTCATATCTGCTGTGTCATGTTGCCTTTTCCTATTCATTTATCCTAAATATATTGACTTAGCAGCTATTATGTGCCAGGCACTTTGGAGGGGGTGTATATCAGCTAAAATAAATAAAGACCCCTGTCTTCATGAACTTTGCTTCCTAGTAGGAGGAGATGGGCAATAGCAAATAGACATATGGTTAAGTAAATTGTACAGTATACTGGAAGGTGATAAATGCTATTCAGAAATAGAAAAAGGAGAGCAGGATAAAGGAGATTCAGGAGCCTTGGAACTGGCAGAGGAGATTTGCAATATTAGGTAACCATATTAAGTCTTTCTGAGCAGTTGGCATTTAATTAAACTAGTGAGACACTAGTCATACATAAATCTGGGAAAGGAATGTTCTAGGCAAGGAGACTGCCAGTGCAATTGCCCTACATCAGGAATGTGCTTGGATTGTTGGAGGAAGACAAGGAGGCCAGTATGGCTGGAGGGTGCAGGTGATGAGGTCACAGCCATCACTGGGGGAGTCAGTCCTCTAGAACATCCAGGCTTTTGTAAGACTTGCAGCTTCTTCTCTGGGAGAAAAGGGAAACCACTGCAGACTTTTGAGTGAATGAGTGGGATGTGCTTAGTTGCTCAGGCATATCTGACTCTTGAAAATCCTTTGGGCTGTAGCCAGTCCAGGCTCCTCTGTCCATGGGATTTTCTAGGTAAGAATACTGAAGTGGGTTGCCATTTCCTCCTCCAGGGGATCTTCCCCACCCAGGGATTGAACACATATCCCTTGTGTCTCTTGCATTGCAGACAGATTCTTTACCCCTGGAGCCATCAGGGAAGCCGATGAGTGGGATATTCCAGCTTATATTTTAAAGGAACTCCTTTGGTTGCCATGTTGAGACTGGACTGCAGAGTGTGTCAGTTTCCTAAGTTTTCTGTAACAAAGTTCTGCAAACTGGGTAGCTTAAACCAACAGCAACCATCCTCCAAAGCATCCAGGGCAGAATCCTTTCTTGCCATTCCTGGGGAGATGGCTGGTGGCTGCTGCCAGTCCTTGGTGTTCCTTGCTTTTACCTGCATCATTTCAGTCTCTCTCTGGTTGTCATGTGGCCTTATCTTCCATGTGCTGCTTTGTTCCTATGAGTTTTCTTCTTTCCTTATAAGGACTTCAGCAGTTAGATTTGGGGCCTATCTTCCTTGGTGGTTCAGATGGTAAAAAACCTGCCTGCAATGCAGGAGGTCTAGGTTCCATCTCTGGGTGGGGAAGAGTCCCAGGAGAAGGGAATAGCTACCCACTCCAGCATCCTTGCCTAGAGAATTCCATGTACAGAGGAACCTGGCAGGCTATAGTCCATGGACTTGCAAAGAATCCGACATGACTGAGTGACTGACACTTTAACTAATCCAGCATGACCTCATCTTAATTTATATGCTAATTACCTTTTTTGGTGTCACTAGTGGTAACGAACCTGCCTGCCAATGCAGGAAATGCAGGGGAAGCTGGTTCAATCCCTGGATTGGGAAGATCTTATGGAGGCGGAAATGGCAACCCATTCCAGTATTGTTGCCTGGAGAATCCCATAGACAGAGGAGTCTTGTGGGCTACAGTCCAGAGGGTCGTGAAGAGTTGGACATGACTGAAGTGACTGAGCATATACGCAGTTACTTTTGCAAAGGCCTTAATTCCAAATAAGGTCACATTCACAGGTACAGGGAATCAGAACTTGAATGTGTATTTTAAGGAGTCACAATTGAAGCCATTACATGGGCAGAGGGGTAGAAGCAGAGAGACCAGATGGGAGGACAGATGATGAGGACCAGAGTGGGAACAGTACAGTGATGAAAAAGATCAATTTCCAAATGTGTTCTGAAGGTAGAGCTAATGAATTCCTGTCAGACTGGCTAGTGAGGTGGTGCGGAAGAATCAAGGATGATGTATCCCCCTAAATTTAAATGGTGAAATCCCAATATCAACAATAACAGCAAATGGTATTAGGAGTGCTTAGGGAAGTGCGTTGGTCATGAAGGTGAAGCACTCGTGAATGGGATTAGTGCCCTGTAACAGGGGGTCCAGGGAGACCCTTAGCCTCTTCTACCAGGTAAAAATGCCGTGAGAAGGCTCCAGCCATGAGCCAGAGAGGGCACCCTACCCAACCATGCTGGCACTATGACCTGGGACTTGCAGTTCCCAGAATGTAAGCCATAGATTCCTGTTATTTATAATGTATCCAGTTGGTGGTGTTTTGTTACAGCCATCGAAATGGACAAAGATAAATGACTCCAAGACTTTTGGCCTGAGCAACTGGAAGGAAGAAGTTGCAGTCAGCTGAGATGGAAAGATTGGTTTTGGTGAAAAGATCAGGAGTTCAGTTTTGAATTTAAGTTTGAGATGACTTTTATATGTCTAAGCAAATGTGATTTGTATAGTGGGGATTATAATGAATCCATGTTACCTCTTGTGGCACTTAGTAATCTATTGAACATTGACCACTGGGAAAAAAAATCACAATTTGGTGACCAACTCCTCAAGCCAACAATGATTTCCACTGGAAACAGGCCAAAGTGAAAGTGGAAGTGTTAGTTGATCAGTCTTGTCCGACCCTTTGCCATCCCATAGATTCTAGCCTGCCTGGCTCCTCTGCCCATGGAATTCTCCAGGCAAGAATACTGGAGTGGGTTGCCATTCCCTTCTCCAGGGGATCTTCCCAACCCAGGGATTGAACTCGGGTCTCCTGCATTGCCAGCAGACTCTTCACAGTCTGAGCCACTGGCAGGGAGATAGGACAAAATCAAAACTTTTTATCTGCTGGTCACCTTTTCCTTCAGCGAGACCTTCTAACTTTACTTGATCTTCAAAAGCCCATATTGTTAGGTCTCTTCTCTCTGCCCAGTGACTCATGGAGTAGCATTTGAAAAATGAGGAGTTCCTAAGTCAGTTCTGGAGAATTACGCAGGAACTCTTAGGCTAGAGTCACTAAGAATTAACAGTTAATGCAAAATGTCTTTCTGTTCTCTCATCTGATCACTGTGGAAACTCCAATTCAACAATTTTCTCCTAAACTCCTCTGTGCTCACATACTGTCTTTCCCCTCAGTTTTCCTCATATAAATCAAAGCCCAGTACCATCAAGTGCTGGGTTAGAGAGCAGGGGATAGCAGTTGTGGGGCCACCCCAGGGCTACAAGGTCGCCAAATTCTGATGGGAAACTGCACTCCCTCTGGCCAGCAGTGTCTCCTTGGTAGCCCAAATTCACTAAACACATTGTAAAAGAAAAAAAAAAAAAAAAAGGGTTTAAACATGTAGAGTGAAAGTTTGGTTGAAAAATTATACTAACACTTTTCACTATTTGCTTAAAAAAAATCTTTTTCTGGAATTATAGAATTTTTTTTTGCCAGCTTTCCTTACTTTTCGTCCAGGATAACACTGCACTACAATTTGTAATGTTCTGGGTCCAAGCATTCTTAGTCTAAGTCTTTGACACCAGTATTTTCTGGCTCAATGTGTTGTCTCATAGATGTGTAGTGGTCACTGCTTCTGATATTTACCAGTGGCATTTTAAAACCGTATCTCAAGCATAAAGAAGACTAGTGCCTGCCCGTGTGCTAAGTCACTTCAGTCATGTCTGACTCTGTGACCCTATGGACTGTAGCCTGCCAGGCTTCTCTGCCCATGGGATTCTCCAGCTGTGAATGCTGGAGTGGGGTGCCATGCCCTCCTCCAGGGAATCTTCCCGACCCAGGGATCGAACCAAGGTCCCTTGTGTCTCCTGCACTCGCAGGCAAATTCTTTACCAATAGCACCACTTGGGAAAAAGACTAGTAGAGTTGTAAATTGTTTCAGTTGTCTTTTGCCTTTATTCAAAGACTTCAATTTTAGATTTTTTTTAAGAACAAGACATTGATATAAAAATTATGAAACATTAATCACTTTACTTAGCAAATATTTACTAAGCAAATGTTGCTCAGATAGTGAGGCTACATGATGAACAATACGAACAAAAAAAAAATCTTGTTCTTACATAATCTTCCTTCTAGAGCAGGAAGCAGAAAACTAGCAAAACAAGTAAATAAAATGCGTAGTGATAGCTATAGTAAAATTAAAAAAAAAAAAAGATGTAGAATAAAGGCATGGAGATGGACTTCCCTGGTGGTCCAGTGGTTAAGACTCTGTGCTGACAATGCAGGGGGCCAGGGTTCAATCCCTGGTTGGGGAATTAAGATCCTACATGCTATGTGGCATGGCCAAAAGATTTTTAAAAAATTTTTGTTTTAAAAAAAGCATGGAGAATACTGGAGGAAGAGGGAATGTTGTAGTTTTAAAAAGGGAGATCAGAAAAAAAAAAATTGTTTAAAAAAGATACTTGAGTAAAGACCTTGAAGAAGGATGAGTGAGTGAGTGAGTGAAGTCACTTAGTCGTGTCTGACTCTTTGCAACCCCGTGGACTGTAGCCTACCAGGTTCCTCCGTCCATGGGATTTTCCAGGCAAGAGTACTGGAGTAGGTTGCCATTTCTTTCTCCAGAGTACCTTCCTGACCCAGGGATCAAATCCAGGTTTCCCACATTGTAGGCAGACGTTTTACCGTCTGAGTCACCAGGGAAGTCCTTGAAGAGGGATGAGAACCATGTAAATATGGGGGACTCAACTGATTCAAGCATCAGAACAGCAAGTGCAAAGGCCCTGAGGCAGGAGAAGCCCTGGCATGTTCAGAGAAGAGAAAAAAGGCCAGGTGGCTTAGGGTGGCAAGGAGGTAAAGGAGAGAGTAGTTAGGAGGTGAGTTTGGAGGATCAATGGAGGCCTCCTAGGCTGTTGTGACCGTTCTGGATTTTGCTCATAGTGAGATGGAAGGCATAAAATGGTTTTTAGATAAAAAGTGACACAGGAAACATCACCTTCTGCTGTGGTGTGAACTGCCTTGAGGGTCAAGAGATCAATGGGCAACCAACAAAAAGGCTTTCGCAATGACCTGGATGAAAGATTACCAGGATGGTAGCACAGGGTGGGGACCAGTGGTTAGATTCTGAATATGTGAAAAGCAGAATCAGCAGGATTTGCTGTTGGTTTTGATTGTGGGATGTGACAGAAGGGAGTTAAGGGTGACCCTGAGGTTTGAGAGAAAAGATCAGGATTTCAACTTTGGACATGAAATTTTCAGGTACTGTGAAATGAAAATGTCTACTGCCATATCAATAAACAAGAAAAGTCACAGCCATAGGTGATTTCTGGCCTCCAAATGTGAAAGAAAGCTCCCAAAACTGTGATCTATCGAATGCTGCCATCCCCCACAGTGACTGCTGTGAAGCTGGGGAAGCTTAAGAAGTAGCCATCTGCCACTCCTGAAGGTGACCAAGGAAACAGGACTGGCCACAGACAGCTGAGGTGCATATGAAAGGAATGAATTCAGTGAGCCCAGAGGCTTGCACCTCCCCAAACACAGAGTGATCATTCCTTAACTTGATAACAGATGTTTGATGTTCAGACTGCCTGCTCCCTTGGTTGCAAACCTATATATATTCCAACTTCCCCTCCTGCCTCCTCAGAGCAGTTTCCTCAGAGGTACCGGGATGCTCTCTCCTGGGCTCAGAGTCCTGAATATTCCCACCAAATAAAATAAGTCTACTTTCAGCTTATGATTGTATTTTTTAGTTGACAATACCGATGAATTATCCACATGGAGAAGCTGACTAGGCAGTTTGGAGTTCAGATGAGCGGCAGGGGCTGGTGACATAAATTTGGGAGTTGTTTGGGAGTTCAGATAGCATTTGACACCATGAAACTGGATGAAGTAATGGGGAGTGGGTGTGGTCAGAGGAGAGTAGAGGCTGAAGGGACAAGTTCTGGGCTTTCCAATGAGGAGGTGAATTGTTTTTACTCAAACACTTCTGACACCAAGTATGTGGAGATTTTTTCACTCCAATAACTTATGGCAGAAAGTGAAGAAGAACTAAAGAGCCTCTTGATGAAAGTGAAAAAGGAGAGTGAAAAACTTGGCTTAAAGCTCAACATTCAGAAAACGAAGATCATGGCATCTGGTCCCATCACTTCATGGCAAATAGATGGGGGAACAGTGGAAACAGTGGTTGACTTTATTTTTCTGGGCTCCAAAATCACTGCAGATGGTGACTGCAGCCATGAAATTAAAAGACGCTTACTCCTTGGAAGAAAAGTTATGACCAACTTAGACAGCATATTAAAAAGCAGAGACATTACTTTGTAAACAAAGGTCCGTCTAGTCAAAGCTATGGTTTTTCCAGTGGTCATGTATGACTGTGAGAGTTGGACTATAAAGAAAGCTGAGTGCCAAAGAACTGATGCTTTTGAACTCTGGTGTTGGAGAAGACTCTTGAGAGTCCCTTGGACTGCAAGCAGATCCAACCAGTCCATTCTAAAGGAGATCAGTCTTGGTTGTTCATTGATAGGACTGATGTTGAAGCTGAAACTCCAATCCTTTGGCCACCTGATGCAAAGAGCTGACTCATCTGAAAAGACCCTGATTCTGGGAAAGATTGAGGGCAGGAAGAGAAGGGGATGATAGAGGATGAGATGGCTGGATGGCATCACCAACTCAATGGACATGGGTTTGGATGGACTCTGGGAGTTGGTGATGGACAGGGAGGCCTGGCGTGCTGCGCCAGTGGGTCGCAAAGAGTCAGACACGACTGAGTGACTGAACTGAACTGAACTAATTTTCCCAATCTCCAGACACCAAATGGGTGTATTACAATTCAGTTCACTTCTGACTCTCTAAGAATTAGCATCAGACTCCACAGGTTTAATTCAGTCCCACAAGTCTGTCCTCCCTATAGGAGGCCAGTCACAACTATTGGGTGCTCAGGTTACCTGTATGTCTATCTGACTTGGCTAAAAATGGAGGTTCCCACAGCTCTTCCTTCTTGGGTTCAATAATTTCCTAGAAAGATTCACAGAACTCATGAAAATATGCTAAGTGCTAGGGGCTTAACTAGTGGTAAAGAACCCGTCCACCAGTGCAGGAGACAAGAGATGCAGGTTTGATCCCTGGGTTGGGAACATCCCCTGGAGGAGAAAATGGCAATTTACACCTATATTCTTGCCTGGAGAATCCCATGGACCGAGTAGCCTGTCGGGCTATAGTCCATAGGGTTCCAAAGAGTTGGACATGACTGAAGCGACTTAACCCATACAACCTCAGGAACAGCCAAATGAAAGAGATGCACAGGGCAAGGTATGGGAGGGGGTGTGTGTATGGAACTTCCATGACCTTTCCAGATACACTACCTTCCTAGAATCTCCACAAGCTCACCAAGGAAGCTCTCCAAAACCCATCATTTAGGGATTTTATGGAGTTTTATTTATGTAATAGATATGACTGATGAAATCCGTGGCCATTGGAGATTAGCTCAATCTCTAGCTCCTCTCACCTCCCAGGAGATTGGGAAGTGAGGCTGAGAGTGCAACCCTTTAATCAAGGCTTGTCTTTCTGGAGACCAGCCCCGCCCTGCAGCTTCCCAGGGGTTCATCAGTCATTTCATTGTCATGCAAAAGACACTCATCTCTTTGGAGATTTCAAGGCTTTTAGGAGCTGTCTGCCAGGAACCCGGAACAAAGACCCACTCCAGTCTCTGCTTCCCATTGTATTACTATAGGAGGTCATGGAGACACAGAACACCAGAAATGGAGCTGCCACATAATAGAGGAGCACGGTTCTGGGGTGAGAATCTTTTGGTATAAACCTCAGAATCTTTTGGCATAAAGTGTTCCTGCTCCACTGTGTCCGTTCATTACTGTCTATATTGGTCTGATTTTATTTTTCAGATGATTGAGGCTATTATCTCAAATAATAAATAAATACCATGAATGTGAGGTTATAGATTAGATGTAAGAGGATCCCTTTTTTGAGTGAGAGCATGGGATAAATGACCACACACTGATGGGGAGTTGGGATCCCATGGATTCTGGTTCCAGCAACAGTAGGTTACAGCTGTGCAGTCCTGGATGGGTCACCGCACCTCTCTGAGCCTGAGTTTTTCCATCTGTCAAAAGAAGTAGGAGAACCAGGTGATCTCTCAGGTTCCCTCTGCTCTTGTATTCTTTGAAGCTCCTGCAGTTTTATGAGTTTTCACCTTGTTGAAGATACTAGAGCTGAGAGAATGTGATAAAGTCACTGACCACAAGCTGACTGCCTAAAGGTTGAAACCAAAAAACCTATCATTGGAAGAGCTGTTGATCTTGGATAAAAGGTCAGAGTGAGTATAAACTGTGGGAGAGATGATCTGGGTGACTGCAGAGAGGTGGGTAGCAGAGGGCATGGTTTTCTGTCTTTGTATGGGAATATCATTTGCATGTTTTAATGGAGTTTCCAGATCATTGATGAGAAAGTGGAGATCTGCACAGAGCAGGCAGGTTGCTGTGGGACTTGTGAACTCCCCTCGTTTTCCTCGGAGTCAGATCAGCACCTGGTTGCTCCCACCCACACCTCTCCAAGTCAAACAGGGGACGGCGATGTCTGGATGGGCATGTTTCCAAGGATCTGGCTCGTTCTCTGCTGGGTCCCTGGTGTTTAGTGTAATGCCAGGTACATCAGAGCCATTCTGTACACACTTATTGAATGAATGAATGTTAAATGAACTCCCCAGTCTCACAGAGGTGCAGGAAAAAGTTCATCAACTCAATATGACAGGTGAAGGATCCTCTCACATTTCGGCACCTGTTGGGCTGGGAATCCTTGCCCTTAATAAATTTGCTTAGCAGCCCTTGGGGGAGTCACAATGAGTAATGTCAGGAGCACTGAGCTGGGAGTCTGGATCCCTGGATCGTACGGCTGGCTCAGCCATCCCAGGATGTGTGACTCAGAGACTAGATGAGGTACGTAGCATCTAGAAACCTTGGTTTCCTCCAAGGAAACATTAAAGTACAGTACCAAATAATAGTTTGTGAAATCCTTCGATTTTCTATTTCTTCTCTATTCTTTGTGAAAGAAATGGCCCTCACTGGAATTCAGATGCAAGTTTCCTTCTGATAATAAATACTCTATTTGGTCCAGTTCCTTTCCTTGTAATAGAACTAAAATAAAACATTTTGGATTTCAAGTTTTTGAAAGAGGTGTAATGAGTCAAAAATTGTATATATAATTTGTCTTTATAATGTGTTGACTTTCTTCTGTGTTTACATATGAAATCTAGCACTTTCAAATGATGACTGTTCCGTGAAGCATTTTCTTTTCCTCCCAGCCAGCAGAGACCTTTCCCATAGCACAGATGGTGTCTTCACAGCTCTTTCTATCCTATTTTTCCTTCCATAATGGATTCTTAGGATCACTGGGTAATCTCCTGATGGTGTATGCAGCGCAGTGCTAATATTTGTTGGATTAAATTTTACAAGTAAATTACTCATAATGTGCATTTACACCGAAAGCTATTCAACACGGTATGGGAAAGGTGTGTGCATGCCTGCTAAGTCACTACAGTCATGTTCAACTCTGTACAACTCTATGTACTGTGGCCAGCCAGGCTCCTCTGTCCATGGGATTCTCCAGGCAAGAATACTAAAGTGGATTGCCTTGCCTTCCTCCAGGAGCTCTTCCCTACTCAGAATCAAACCCGGATCTCCTGCACTGCAGGTGGTCTCTTTACTGACTGAGTCACTAGGGAAGCCCCAGTGGGAAAGGAACCTACGGTAAAAATACAAAGTTTTTAACAGAAAAGCAAATTATAACATGTTACCTAGTTTTTTAAAAAAATTGAAACTATTTCAATGAAGCAATCAATTAAATGTTACCAGCTTCCTATGCCCTTGTAGTGAAGGAACTATTTCTAATGAAGAGAAACAAAGAAAGTAAATAGATACTTAATTCAAAGAGTAAAGACCTACTGTATAGCACAGGAAACTATATTAATATCTTGTAATAATCTGTAATATCTATAATGGAAAAGAATCTAAATATATGTATAAATTCAGATACATATATATATGTATGTGTGTGTGTGTGTGTGTGTGTGTGTGTGTGTGTATGTGAAAGTGAAAGTGTTAGTCACTCAGTCGTGCCTGGTTCTTTGCGACCCCATGGACTGTAGCCCACCAGGCTCCTATGTCCATGGGATTCTTCAGTCAAGTATACTGGATTGGGTCACCATGCCCTCCTCCAGGAGATCTTTCTGACTCAGGGATCGAACCCACATCTCTTATGTCTCCAGCATTGGCAAGCAGGTTCTTTACCACTAGCACCACCTGGGAAGCCCTGCGTACAAGCCTATAGGCTCCCAAATACTCAGGGGCAGGGCAGTTATGGATGACCTAGTCTTAGGAAATGAGGTCACATTAGATTTGTAGGAGCTCAATCCCCATCTCACCCCCAGTCTCTATACAAAGAGCGGTTCCACATTAAGCCTGGTCCAAATGTGTCAGCAACCAGCCCACCTGAGACATCAACCTGTGGTTGGTATAGACTATAATGGTTGTACAGCCATTGTATATGTATAGTTCAGTTCAGTTCAGTCACTCAGTCATGTCCAACTCTTTTCGACTCCATGGACTGCAGCACACAGGCCTCCCTGTCCATCATCAGCTCCCCAAGTTTACTCAAACTCACGTCCATTGAATTGGTGCCTTATAGCCACTGAGGACCTGAACACAATCCTCACTTACCAACCACCCCTGTTCCCAGTGCTTCTCTGGCGGCTCAGATGGTAAAGAATCTGCCTGCAGTACGGGAGAACTGGGTTTGATTCCTGAGCTAGGAAGATCCTCTGGAGGAGGGAAAGGCTACCCACTCCAGTATTATAGCCTGAAGAATTCCACGGACAGAGGAGCCTGGCAGGCTGTATATGGTCCATGGGGTCTAAAAGAGTCAGACACAACTGAGCGACTTTCACGTACCACCAGCTCCCAGACCATCATAGCCTGGTCCGCAACCTTCCCTGAAATGACAGCTGAAAACTCAAAACCATAATTGGCATTGTGCCCGCAAGCCCTTAGACCAGCTCCAGGGCTTATCCTGAGTGTTCTTTCCTCTTTTCTTTAATGTGAGAAACCCCCCTGGGTCGTGCCAGGTGCTCAGTTAGGTGTTGTGGAGAGGAAGATAAATAAAAGTCAAGTTTTTCAGGGTCTACTGGGGAAGGCCAACATATAGATAGGTAAGAGCAATGAAGAGAAGCAACGAGGAGTTTCAAAGGTGGCCCAGGGAAGGGGAAAATTCATTCTATTTGGGATTCTTCCACAGCGTGGGGTACTGCGGGAGGAGGCAGCTCAGAGCTGGGGTTGGTATAATCCGCAGAGATCCCGAACGTGGGGCCAGAAGCTTGGTCAGTGACTCCAGGCCCAGGGCTGCTCTGCGGAAGGAAACGGGGCAGGGTGCAGCGCATTCAAGGACCTACAATCAGGCGGCTTGTTAAATCAGAAGGCGAGGGCGTTCGGTGAGGTGAGGAAGGGGCTGTGGGTGCTGGGAGGTGGTGCTGCCAATGGGCCAAGCACACCTTCACCGTCTTAGAGTTTACTGTCAAAGGGAAGCCAGAAGTTGTCCTGGTAATACTGGGAAAGTGGAAGTAAGATCATCAGAACAGATCCTGCTCCCAAAAGCCCTGCCTTAGGGCCCAAGCCCAGTCTCCAGGCCCTACAGGCCTGCCTGATCTGCCGCTTTCCTTGCCCCTCTCCTTCCCTCTGCTTCTTGTTCACAGGGCTCTAGACCCGCCTGCTGCTGTGCTGGTCCTCCCGCGAGCCTAGGCATGCGTGGCCTCTGTGCCTTCGGGGCCTGCTGCCTTGTTTCCTGGGAGCCTCCTCTCAGCTCTCTTCAGGGCTCAGTGCCCCACTTTCTTCCAGCCTTTGCCCAAATGCCACCTTCTCCGTGATGACTCCCCCGTCCTTCTCCCCCATTTAACACTGCAGCTCCCTTGTGGCACTTTTTAATCTGCCTTCCCAGTCCAGTCCTGTGCTTCTCCATAGCACTCATAACTACCTGGTCACTTAGTCATTTTTACCACTTGTCTCTCCCATGAAAACACATACTCCTCAGGAAGAGAGTTTGTGGATGTCTTTTCACTGCTATAGCCTGACTTCTGCAACAGTGTGGACACTTCATAGACACCCAATCCCAATTTGTTGCCTGAACGGATACACATCTTTGAGGCCAAACCAGGAGACTGGATGTTGTCCTGAGATCACTGGAAACCGTCAAAGCCCTGTACATGGGCAGGAGCAAGAAGGATTTACTTATTTGTAGATTATGTTGAAGGTTGCCTGGCTTCTCTTGTTTGAAATAGAGGGCAAGTCAGGGGTTGGGAAAACATTGCAACTAGTTCAGTTCAGTTCAGTCGCTCAGTCGTCTCCAACTCTTTGCGACCCCATGAATCTCAGCACGCCAGGCCTCTCTGTCTATCACCAACTCCCGCAGTTCACTCAGACTCACGTCCATTGAGTTGGTGATGCCATCCAGCCATCTCATCCTCTGTCGTCCCCTTCTCCTCCTGCCCTCAATTTCCCCCAGCATCAGAGTCTTTTCCAATGAGTCAACTCTTCGCATGAGGTGGCCAAAGTACTGGAGTTTCAGCTTTAGCATCATTCCTTCCAAAGAAATCCCAGGGCTGATCTCCTTCAGAATTGCAACCAACTGGGATTTAAATCGGAGAAGGCAATGGCACCCCACTCCAGTACTTTTGCCTGGAAAATCCCATGGACAGAGGAGCCTGGTAGGCTGCAGTCCATGGGGTCGCGAAGAGTCGGACACAACTGAGCAACTTCACTTTCACTTTTCACTTTCATGGATTGGAGAAGGAAATGGCAACCCACTCCAGTGTTCTCGCCTGGAGAATCCCAGGGACAGGGAAGCCTGGTGGGCTGCCGTCTATGGGGTCGCACAGAGTTGGTCATGACTGAAGCAACTTAGCAGCAGCAGCAGCAGCAGGGATTTAAATAAAAGAGAGAAAGAAGAGCAGTGGGCATGGCCAAAGACAGCATGATGGCTTTGAAAGATGCTGAAAGTGGAATTGGTCATATTTGATGGCTGATACACAGGATGAGGGAGGGGAAGGGAAAAGTACAAGGTAACTCCCAGGGTCTTGAATCAAGAGAGGAAAAGTGGAGAAACAGGAGCAGAATGGACGTGATGGAAAATGAGGTAAAAATATACTTTCTAAAAATTAAAAAAATTTTTTTATTGGGGTATAGTTGACTTACAGTGTTTCTGTTAGTTCAGGTGTATAGCAAAGTGAATCAGTTGTACATATACATGTAATCCACTCTTTTTTAGATTCTTTCCAGGGTCCTATGTAGGTAATGAAATGGTCACTGTCAGTGATGTTGTGTGGGGCACTGCCATGAGCAGAGTGGTGAGTGTGTGCCAAAGACTGAGGTTCTCATTTTAAAGTTTAATGAATCAAAGAATAAATTGTGTTCATTCATTCACGATTTCATCAGACTTGTAACCATTCATCATTGCAGGTGCTGTGGGTTCAGAGGTAAAGGAAATTTACTCAACTCAGCCTAGAGACAAGTATGTAAACAACAAAACAATAAACACAATCCAATAATATTATTGCAGAGACATCAATAAAGAGCAAAGAGAGCAGAGAGGACCCTACTAGGTGTTCAGTGAATGCTATTTGAATGAGTAACTTACTCTGCAGGATTTGGAGAGGAAATCAAGACTCTGGAAAATGGAAAAACTGGTGATGAGGTGGGTTGGAATTGGGGTGGGGGGATGGGGCAGAGGATGGAATTTCAGTCAGATGAAAGAATGCGAGCAGGGACTCCCCTGATGGTCCAGTGGCTAAGACTCTGAGCTCCCAATCCAGGGGGTCTGAGTTCGATCTTTGGTCAGGGAACCAGATCTGCATGATACAACAAAGATCGAAAATCCCACATGTCACAGGTAAGACAGAACACAATAAAATAAATTAATTAATTTTAAACTTTTCAAAAAAGGATGCGAGCAAAGGCAAATTATTTTATATGACTAGGCACAAGGCATGTGGGTGGGGAGGAAAGTAGCTGAAGGTGTCAGGGCCAGATTGGGAGACATTTGAATGCCAGAGTATTTTAGCTTCATCCTGCGGCTGAGCATAATGGACTGTTTTGGAGAAGGCAAGTGATATTTGACTAGTAGCGTTTTGAAGTTGGTTTGGATAATACTGCAGAGGATGGTTACAGAGGGAGACACTGAGGGAGCAGGGTGCAGGTCGGGGGGATGATCACAGCAGTCCAGGAGGGAGACAACAGATGCTCAGTTAGTTAGTGTGAGTGACTTAGTTGAGCTGACTCTTTGTGACCCCATGAACTTTATGTAGCCCGCCAGGCTCCTCTGTCCATGGAATTCTCCAGGCAAGAATACCAGCATGGGAAGCCATTCCCTTCTCCAGGGAACCTGGGTCTCTTGCGTTGCAGGCAGATTCTTTATAGTCTGAGCCACCAGAGAAGTCCCACAGTGGCTTGAATAAGTGTTATTATGTAGCAGAGGGGATGAAAGCAAGACGTAGTTTATTGGTGGGACTGATCAGACTTACAAGCTAATTTAGGCTTCTCAGAGAGAAAAAGAAGCCTGGGATGAATCAAAGTTTGTTGTTTAAGGAGGTGAGTGGATGGTGATTTCCTTAGTCAAGAGGATGAGCAGATTTGAAGGAGGAGGGGAATCAATGAGGAAGACAAATTGTGTCCCAGATGCGTGCTTCTGGGCCAGGACACACCGGTGAGTGTGGCAAATCTAAGTCTCTTTCCCAGCAGGCCACCCAGGGTGTTAGGCTGGCACTTGTGGCTTCAGCAGGGCTAGGCTAGTAGCAAGAGGACCGTTAGTCCAAAGAAATAGTTGGGAGACCAGTGATGAGTGATGTTGTTAACCAAGATTCATGGATCAGGATTAGCTCATTATGAGAACAGTGGTCCAAAGTGGGTCATCCAAACAGTGGTGGCTCTGGGCTGATAGCAGGGGCAGAGATCAAAGTCAGGATGGTGGGAGGGAAGTAAGGCCGAGTGAGGAAGTGTGGCTGAGGTCCAGTGTTGACCGCCAAAGCTCCTTGAGATGGGAGGGCTGGACTTAAGTGGTCACAAGTAGAGTGGAAATTTTGAGCAGCTTCTTTTAGCAGAAACTTGCTGAAGAAATAGAACTTCTTTCAGTGAAACATCCAATCTGACTTTGTTTATTTGTTTTGCCAAGTTTGCTTACTAATGTGTCCTTTTGTAATTCACACTGTAGCTTGGATGATTTCCTGCCAAAGATCAACTTGGGTCTTCTTTCTGAACATAGAGGAAACTGTCAAAAAATGAGGTCTATGTTCAATTCATAGAGTGACTTCTCCTCTTGGCAGATTTCTTTTACACGTCATGATCTGAGTGATAGGAATGGGAAAGCCATTGAATTTCAATTCTACCCCAATGGACGTCGCTCAGTAAGTATTTATTTACTGAGGGCTAGACAGGAGCTTAGCAATAGGGATGCAGCAATGAGGAAGATGTAAGTAATCTTTCCCTCAAGGAGCTTGCAGAAAAGATGGGTGATGGCTGAGTGCTGAAAAGGAGAAGTGTAGAGGGTGCAGGGTTTGACAGTCCAGGGACTGGGGATGACTTCCTGAGGAAAGCAGTGTTTATAAGCCCAGGGCTGCAGAACAAAGAGATGCTAGCCAGGGCAAGGTGGCGCGAGGAGAAACAATGGAGGAGGGGTAGCTTCGGTCCAAGAAGATCTGAAGGAGGCAAAGATTAGGGACATAAAAGAACTAGAAAAAATCCTTATGGCTGGAGTAGAGAGTGAGGAGGAGAAGGGAGCACGGTAAGGCTTCAGAGGTGAGCATGGACCAGGTGGGTCTTGTACATTGCACCAAAAGTTCATTTTTATTCAAAGGGTCATTCATAGTGGCTGGTGGTCCAGAAGAAAGTGATAAGAGCTGGCATCTTTTTTTCCATGTGGGCTGTGTTTGCAGACTGTGTTCTCCCAGGTGAGCAATATCTCATGGTGGGTCAGTGGGTCGGTGGGTCACAGGTGGGTCATAGCAATACTTCTTTTCTTAGAGATGGAGTCATTGCAGACATGAGGGGGAAAATGTCAGCTGGAAAGGCTTGGAAGCTTTTTTCTAATCTTTTTAGTTAAGGACAGAATTGTGTTAGTAGTTCCTCTACATTTCGTGTTAATCTCATCAAGGATGACTGCTCAAAGTTTATTGTCAACAACCGCTTTAATAGAATTGGAAGCGTCCCTCCCCAATTGTAGGAACAAGGGTCACATTGCACCAGTTTTATTGATGTGTGCTGAGGTCTTGAGACAGCAGTACTAGGGTGTCCAGTAGGTCAGGTCTGTTGTTCGGGAACTTTCTGGATTGACAGTTCCACAATCTGGAGTCTTCTCTTCCTTGGCCATCCTCTGAAGCCGCATGTGTAGTTCAGCAGTAAAGCCACGTGTTACTTTACACTGAAGAGGGAAGGTGGGGTGTGGATACAGTGGGGTTCCAAAGTGCTAATATTTAATGAAAACAAATAATTGAAACTTTGATACATTAAACACATGGGGGCAAATATAGGTTTTCTGGTATTATCATTTCCCAGAACAGCACACTATTATTTTTCAAATCTTTGACACTGAATTTAACTAAAAGTATTATGCATGCATGCATGCTCAGTTGCTTCAGAATCGTGTCCGATTCTTTGTGACACTTTGGGCTGTAGCCCACTAGGCTCTTCAGTCCATCGGATTCTCCAGGCAAGGATACTGAAGTCGACTGCCATGCCTCTTCTAGGGGATAAATCAAATCTGCCATATCCTGCATTGCAGGTGGACTCTTTACCAACTGGACCACAAGGGAAGCCTCAATTATATCATATATTCTATATATTCTTTTTAAAGAGATATTTTGATGTGGATCATTTTTAAAGCCTTCACTGAATTTGTTATAGTATTGCTTCTGTTTTATGTTTTAGTTTTTTGGCTGTGAGATATGGGAATTTAGCTCCCCAACCAGGGTTTGAACCCACATCCCATACACTGGAAAGGGAAGTCTTAACCCCTGAACCACCAGGGAAGTCCCTGTTCTATACATTCTTTTGTTCAATGATATAGAATTCTTTCGGGTAGCTATGTCTTCATTTTGTCATCTTTTAAAAAACTTTTTCTTTTACTTCTAGCATCACTACTTCTTGTTATGTTTTTTAATTCTATAATTAGGTGTTTTTGTGTTCTTAGTGGGTAGCAACTTGTTCTACAGATTATAAAACTATGGTCTGTCTAGGTGAATAATGTCCTCTCCAGGAGATAAAATTACCTAAAGGACTGTCTCCTCCAGGGCCAATTTGTAAGGCTTGGTGCGTATAGGCTGGATTCCACTTGTCAACTCAGCAGGTGCCTTTGTGCAGTGCACCCACTGTGCAACAGACGTAGAGACCTGCAACATTATTGTCTTCATCTTCAGGATCCTTGTGGTTTATTTCACTCAAAATGCTTGTTAAACAAGGCACTATGTTAGCAATTCTGAGGGATGTGAAGATGGGTGGATTTCAGGTGCTGCCCTGAAGAAGTTTACAGTCTAGTACTGAAAGTAAGAGAAACACATACACGGACAATGATATTAATTCCCCCTCTCTCTTTGTGTGTGTGTGTGTGTGTGTGTGTGTGTGTGTGTGTGTGTGTGTGTGTGTATGCAAAGCCTCATCCTAAATAATGTATGTGAAGCTGCTCAGTAAGAACCTCCACAATAAAATGTTGTTAAATTTGAATTAGGGCATTTTTAAATTAAAAAAGCATGATCATATATAAGAAGGAGGACTAACATAAACAGTGACCATAGAGGTTAACTTAGAGCTTCAAGTTCTGAGTTTCCTAGCATCCAAAGTGAAAAAGTCAAACATGTACAAGTATAGAATTCTCAGTATCAGAGATTAAGTCTGCCCTGAATTGACCAGGATAGGCCAGGTCATGCTGGCTTCAAATCTCAGAGGTGGTCGTGCATGCTAAGTCAGTTCAGTCGTGTATGACCCTTTGTGAACCCATGAACTGTGGCCCCCCAGAGTCCTCTCTCAATGGGATTCTCCAGGCAAGAATACTGAAGTGGGTTTCCATGCCTTTCTCCAGCAGGTCTTCCTGACCCAGGGATCAAACCTATGTCTCTTTTGTCTCCCACAATGGGAGGCCAGTTCTTTACCACTCTGTTAAAAAGCAAAGATATTACTTTGCCGTTTAGTCAAAGGCTATGGTTTTTCCTTTGGTCATGTATGGATGTGAGAGTTGGACTGTGAAGAAGGCTGAGCACTGGAGAATTGATGCTTTTGAACTGTGGTGTTGGAGAAGACTCTTGCGAGTCCCTTGGACTGCAAGGAGATCCAACCAGTCCATTCTAAAGGAGATCAGTCCTGGGTGTTCCTTGGAAGGACTGATGCTAAAGCTGAAACTCCAGTACTTTGGCCACCTCATGCAAAAAGTTGACTCATTAGAAAAGACTCTGATGCTGGGAGGGATTGAGGGCAGGAGGAGAAGAGGACGACAGAGTATGACATGGCTGGATGGCATCACCAACTTGATGAACATGAGTCTGAGTGAACTCTGGGAATTGGTGATGGACAGGGAGGCCTGGCGTGCTGCGATTCATGGGGTCGCAAAGAGTGGGACACGACTGAGCGACTGAACTGAACTGAACTGAGTGCCACCTAGGAAGCCCCTCAGACATGTACATCACAACAAATACTTATTTCTTATCCCATGACTAGGCAGCAGGTAAAACAGCTCTCTAGGACGAGGTACCATGGTAACTTCTGATTCCAGGCCAACTCCATCTTGTGGATTACCATTGCAAACCAAGGTCTCTGTGTATTTGCTGTGGGAGGGAGGTCGAGAATGAGTAGAAAACCTGTCACACCTGCTCACAGCTCACTGGCCAGGACAAGGTGTGTGACAGGGAAAGAGTATAAGGGGCCAAGAAATGTAATGGACCACTTCTGCCACACACACAGGCTGTGAAAACCTCTTCATAAAGTGGAATTCTCAAAGAATGCTTTCACATGGGACTTTATACAAGGCAGAACCTCAGAGGAACTAAGACTGTGGGTTACAGTGATTCAGAGAGAAAGATGACGGTTCTGTTTATATATTCAAGGTGATCAGTGGAGATTTCACTGGAGGAGGCTGGAAATAAAGTAGGTTTCACAGGATGAAGGGAACTCTGGAAGATGTGGAAGAAATCAGGCAGGAAGAAGGCCATCACCTGCAGAGAAAATGGCAGAAGGTCCTCGTTCTCTCCTGCAAGTATTAAATGGTCTAGCTCACCTGATGTTTGAAGCGGGGGTGGGGGTCACATTGCTCGGGCGACGGTGCAGAGGCTGGTGGTATCTGTGACTATTTCAGGAGCTGTTCGGTGGCAGGAAGCTCTTGCCGTTGTCATTTCAGCGTCTTCTGTTCTGTGGAGCTTCTGCATGCTCCCCAAAAATCTTTAATCATGTTTCAAGGGATTAAAAAAAACCCACAGAAGTCACACAGTTTGTTTTTTTTTCTCTTCCCTGCAGACACATACCTTAGCGCAAGAGATGTGTCCTTAAATATTTCCTCAGGAAAAATTAATGAAGTGAATTAAAACAGACATTCTTTCAAGTCGTTCCAAATGAACTCATTTCATAGCCTTTATCATGGCTTCCCTGCCATTGGGGAAATTTATTTAAGGTATTAAAAAAAAAAAATTCCCTAAAATTCTCAGCTGAAAAATTGGCTTCTGTTTTTTCTACAAAGCTAACTCACCTGATTTGTCAGAACAGCTTGAAAATGAAGTGCTAACTGGTGGGTTTTATTGAAAGGAAACCGAGTGGAACAACATATGTATTTTCTTAGGAAACTCAAAAAGCTCACAGTCATGTGGTGTTCCTGCGGGTGAATTCTTTGTTATGAATTACAACCTGCTTACTGATGAGTTGTTAATAAAAAGTAGGCCTGCCGGGCCATTATATTTTTCCACACAGTACACACAGTTTAGTTTTCTTTTTCTTTTTTTTTAAGTTTTCATTAATGCACTGAGTGTGAATAAATCTGTTTCTAATTTGTGATTGTTTTCCCTTCATCTGGACAATAATTTATTGCCAAATCTCACACTTGTCTATGACTACCATCCCCCGCCAACAGGAATGTTTTAATTTTTCTTTCTCCCCCTTCCTTTCTTGCCCCCTCCTCCACTGCCTTGTTTTAAACTGAGGGAACGTGAGACCCAAAACGTTGCAGGATGGCAGGGTTCTTGTCGGTGGAGGTCACGTCCAAATATCTGGACTCACGGGAAGCCGGAGGTAACCCAGGCGCTGGTGGACCCGTCCACGTTCATCGTAAGACCCGCCAGCTGGAGTTGTTTGGAGCTGAGAAAATAAGCTCAGGGAAAACTGTTGAGGCAAACTAGAAACAGATGGTAACCTGAGGTGGCGGGACAACTTTATTTAGCGTGGCAGTTCGACTTTATTTATTTATTTTACACGCGCATCTGGTCGTGCTGGGGCGCCGCTATGCATACTCATTATTAGGCTGTTAATAGTGGATCTGATTTGCCAAGGAATATTAGCAATTAAGTTCACTATGTATTCAAGTCGATTCATATTTTAGTGGGCCTTTGTGAGGCATGTTAGTGGTTAGGGTTTTATGTGGAAAGGGCGTAGGAGCTGCCGTTTGAAGTTCTAGTGGTGTGGAAAATGTGTATCTACCAATTTAGGATCTTAAAGTGGTCCCACCACCCGAGAACACAGCCAAGTTGTCCATAAACGGCCAGCGGGATGCTATTGCATTGCTGTGGATGCAGCCTTGATTTTAGAAATATTCGGGGTTGCTCCTTTGTGGATAGGTGGAGGGTAGGTCCTCCCTTATTTTCACTGGAGGTTTGAGAACCCGTCTAGGGATGGGTTTGGGCCACTTAATTCATTGGCCCATGTCTCCTTTCTCCATCAATAGCCCCATCAATACTTAAAATTTAAAACATCGTTTTGTGACGGGAGAGGCAATGTGAGATGGAAACTAGATTTTGCAAAAACAAAATAATAAACTCAGATTGTTTTTCCTTTTAGTTCCTAGTGGGTGTAATTTTCACCCTTCTGAGTTGGGTCTGGGTCTTAAATTTCTAAAAAAATTGTGATTACTGCAGTGGCTTCCATTGAGTTGGCAGGACTTGGTCTTTGGGACAGGTGGATTCTTGCCTGATTTATAGCTAATTTTGCAGAATTGGGAAGCTTGGCTAATTTAAACTGTCACCTGAAAATCTGATGAGTCTTTCATTACCCAGCAGATGCAGTTTTCCCAACCACTGGGGGTTCACTCCCAATGTGTGCAGAAACTACTCTATCTGCTCCAAGTGTACTGGTTGTTCTGATTCTTGAATTAAATCCACACGGAAGCTGGCACAGGGGACATTGCATAAGTGAGCAGGGCTCCCAGTAATGTAGTCACTGCTCACCTATGAGCTCCAGAACCTATAAGTAATGAAAATGTTATCAAAGTAAAATTATCTAAGTAAGTGTGTCCTAGTAATGAGAGTGTGTGTGCAGACGTGAACTAGACTCTCTTAGGTATGTGTGATGATGTGAAAAGGACCTTCTTCTTTTTTTGGCCACACCGCACAGCATGTGGGATCTTAGTTCCTCAACCAGCATGTGGGATCTTAGTTCCTCAATAGAGGATCAAAGCATACCCCACTGCAGTAGAAGCACCCCCACTGTACCACGAGGGAAGTCCCAAAGGAAAGTAAAAGTCACTCAGTCGTATCTGAGTCTTTGTGACCCCATTATAGAGTCCATGGAATTCTCCAGGCCAGAATTCTGGACTGGGAAGCCTTTCCCTTCTCCAGGGCATCTTCCCAACCCAGAGATCGAACCCAAGTCTCCTGCATCACAGGCAGATTCTTTACCTGCTGAGCCACAAGGGAAGTCGGAAAGGAGTACCTTCTAAGTATCTTTGGCGTATGTGCTAAGCTGTTTCAGTCATGTCCGACTCTTTGTGACCCTATGGATTGTAGCCTGCCAGGCTCCTCTGTCCATGGAAATCTCCAGGCAAAATAGTGGAGTGGGTAGCCATGCCTTCATCCAGGGGATCTGACCCCTATCGAACCTGTGTTTCTTATGTCTCCTGCATTGGCAGGCCAGTTCTTTACTAGTGCCACCTGGGAAGCCCAAATACCCTGTGTGTCTCAGCACTTTTATAAATAGGTGCAGGCACTGCTTTGATCTGAACTTACAGGGTGTGGGCTACCATTGCAAAGCTGGATGCTGCTGGGGAGTAATTAGTATGACATGCAGGCATGTCACCCCTCTGGGAGACTGTTTGCCTCTGCTGGTACCCAGCAGACAGTGCTGTCATCACTAAGCTGGCTCTGCCCCATGGCAGCATCACAGATGAGTGCCAGTTAAGTCATAGAGTGTGGGATAAGAGAGCAGAGAGGAGACACAGGAAGGAGCTGGGAACTTTCAACCCAGGACATTGATGTCAGAGTGTCATAGAATGTTTTCCATCCAGGACAACAGACAGCTACACAAATTACATCCATTTTCACTCAACCAGAAATCCCTGTGTGGAGAAGATCCCCTGGAGAAGGAAATGGCAACTCACTTCAGTATTCTTGCCTGCAGAGTCCCATGGAAGGAGGAGCCTGATGGGCTACAGTCCATGGGATCCCGAAGAGTTGGACGCGATAGAGCAACTTTCATTCAGCATCTGTGTAATCAGACCCACTACCGATGCACTTTCTTTTTTTTTTTCAGATGCACTTTCTTTTCTCTAGACATTGTAGTTCTAAATAAACAAGGACTGTATCATGACTGATTACAACCAAAACGTCATGTTCATTGCATGAAGAATACCCTGTGCCTGGTGGGCTGACACACCTCTCACATCTCCAAACACTGCAAAAGAAAGAGTTTAGGCTTTGGAATCAAACTGACTGACTGTATGATGATAAACAGATTACTTAAACTCTCTGAGCCTCCTAGAGGAACTCATCTAAAAATATTCCCGTCCTATTTCTTGTGCGGATTAAACAAGATACTGAATGGAAAACACATAAAGATAATAAGTTAAGCAAACAGGCAAGAAAATCAGCTTCCTCCCTCCCTTGTTCTTCTGTGGAAAATACTTGTTAAGGATTTAAGATTAGATCATATTTTCTTCTGCTAACATGTCACCACATGTGGAATCTTCACGACTGTTTAAGCCAGACTTAGTCACAACTGGTCAAGGGAGAAAATTTTCTTCAGCCACCAGAGCACAAAGAAGCCTGTTGGAACAAGAATCCATGTCCTCTGAAGTCAACATGTCCTGATAATGGGGTTAAATGAATCCAGCCTTTTAAAAGTTATGAAAAAATTAAATTGAGCAGTAAGCTATTGCAGGCACAGAGATGACTGTTAAAACCTCATATACCCTTGAAAGACAGAACATTACAGATGACATAGGTTAAGCAAAGAAAGGATGGAAGCCGCCAAGAAGCCTCTTGATTAGAGGTTCAAATCAAATGAAGGAGGAACACATCAATTACCTCTGCTTTTGAGCAGAAGGATGGACTGGTTTCGAAAGCCATGCTTCCAACTAAACTTCTGCCTCCTTCAGTCCCTTCCCTGGAGGATAATTTAGAGAATCTGCTTTCTCACCAAAGGCAACCTGCACTGGAAAAATCCTCCTCAGACATAATTACATATATTAAAAAATTGGTGCCTATGTGTTTGTGTGTGCATGTTACATACACCACACTTAATTCTTAACTTTGGCTCTGATTTTTAGGACTCAAGCCCAGAAACAATAGAAGCCTAGAACCTTACCATAGGATTTCTTTCGTCTTTTTTTTTTTTTTAAGCTTCTTAAAAAAAAAAATCCTGATCCCTTGAGTTCAAAGCACTCATGTGTCCCCTAGCTCCTGAGAGACCTTCTCTGGCCAGGCCTCTTGTTGATTAATTGAGTCAAATCCTCCTACACAGCCTACTTGTTTGGCAGCATGGATCAGCTGGTATCTGGCTTCCTCACACCACTGGGGACTCTTCATATCCTCCAGTTCTCATCCTTGGGTGGCTTCTCTCTCTGAGCGGGATCATCTCTGTGCATGCATGCGTGTGAAAATCCAACATTTTACTATCTCTCTCATCTTCTCCAGAGGGAGTTCAGGCTTCCTGTTCTGTGTTTTTCACAAGTCTGGATATTTTCAGCTCCCACCATACAATTTTACACATTCCTTGGTCTGGATATCAGTTGTGGATCTGGGAACATAATGACGCATCTGAACACATTTCTCAGATGAATAAAGCTGATAAAACTCCCAGAGTTTCCATCATGTCTTCACCAAAGGAAACTGCTGCTACCCTAAGTGTCCCCAGCCTCCTCCCCTTGGTTCAGAGAGGGTTGAAGAATGGGAGGTGGGTGAGACGAGTCATGTAGAGTCTCTCAGTAGGATTGGAACTATTTTCTCTTCCTTGTGGGGCTATGTAATGGGCTCAGTCCTCAGAGCTGATGAACAGGCTATTGGGAAACATTCCACCAACTTCTAAACCTGGCCTGGGGCCAGCTATCTTCTCACAGTCTGCCTTGCTGTCACCAGAAATGGGCATGGTTGGCAATGCAGGTGGTACCCAGGATGGTTGGCTTTTCCTCTTTGTCATGAAGGTGGGAGGTGATGGCGGCAGCCATCCTGCCCGCACCGGCCTGGGTCAGTCTGGCAGGTCCACGTTGTGTTGAGTGGATCCAAACACATTGTGAGGAAGAGGAGGAGTGACTGGGAAAGGTTAACACTGTTCTGTAGACTTTGGTGCAGGTTGGAAGTCAAAACAAACCTTGAAGAAATAACTGGACACATTATTTCCAGAGGTCTTTTCAGACCAGGATTTTGCTTCTTCACCACCCTTCTCCCCCTTGAGATTTCAGACATGTGATTTTCTACACACCGTGTTTCTTCTCTTGCCGCTATTACACATATGACTCCTATAGGGCTTGTATCACCCTATTCTTAAAAAAAGGTAATACACGGCAAAATGTTATTTTCAGGGAACTAGGAGGAGAGGGCATCAGAGGATGAGATGATTGGATAGCATCACCAATTCAATGAACGTGAACTTGGGTGAACTTCGGGAGACAATGAAGGAGAGGGAAGCCTAGTGTGCTGCAGTTCGTGGGGTCGCAAAGAGTCAGACACAACTGAGCAACTGAACAACAATAACAACAAAAGCATTTTAGAGGAAAATCTAGAATTAGTAAGTTCTCTGAAATAATAAACTCTCTGTTATAAGCTCTGTTATGATGTCCATTTAAAATGGTATGTTGAAGTCCTAAACCCTAGTACCTCGGAATGTGACTGTATTTGGACATATGTCATTTAAGGTATAATTAAGGTTAAATGAGGCCATGGGGTGAGCTCTAATCCAGTATGACTGGTGTCCTTCTGGAAGAGGGAATTCAGACACAGACAAGCGCAGAGGGAAGACCTTGCGAAAACACAGAGAAAGGCCATCCGCTAGCCAGGGCTAGAGGCCTCAGTGGAAACCAAACTTGCTGACATCCTGGGACTTCCAGCCTCCAGATGGTGAGAAGTAAATCCCTGTTGTTTAATCCACTCAGTCTGGGATATTTTGTTATGACAACTCTAGCAGACTAATACACTCTCCTCAAGAATAACAAAACTTTTAATGGGGGGCTTCCCTGGTGGCTTGGGGTCTTCTTGTGGCAGCTGTCACCATGTCAGTCAAGGTGTCAGCAGGGCTGCACCTGATGGAGATTTCCCTGGAGTGGAGGACCCCTTGCAAAGCAACTCACTCACCAGGCTGGAGAGCTGGTGCTGGCTGTCGGGGGGAGTCTTCAGCTCCTGTCCACCTGGGCCCCTCCCAGGACTGCTAGAGCATCTTCATGCTGTGGGTGGGTCTCCATGGGTGCAGTCCAAGAGGGTGAGTCAGGCAGAGGCCATCCCTGTCTTGACCCGGCCTGGGACCACCCCAGGCTGGGTCACTTGTCCCATCTTCTCCAGCAGCACTCAGTCTGGCCTATATTGAAGGGGAAGGGAGTTAGACTCCACCTTCTGAAGAGAGGAGGGTCAAAGGATCTGTGGCTATTTGAAAATCACTACAGCAACTTCAGCTCAATCCTGCAGGGAAGCTCTGAAGATAAAGCAGTTTAACTATGCCCCCGCCAAACCCCCGCCACCCCAGCTCCAGACTGGTTTCCACAGGGGACAAGGGAGCTGGAGCACTTTTGCTCTTTTACCTGTCCCATCTTTGTATACAGGGCTGCCTGAAGTGAGCGGGGCTTTAACTCCCAGTCTCCCAAAGGCAGGGCCTGAGAAGGGCCCTTGGAGGAAGCAGGCAGGTGCTGGCTATGAGACTGAAGCCATCTGCGGCAGGCACGGCAGAGGGACCTGAGGGTTGAGAGGCAGCACGTTCATGAGGTCTTCCTCCCCTTTCTTGTGTGACTTCATCTCTGAGCAGAATCCACTGGTGTCTCAGAGAGCCTGGGAACAGACGTAGGAAAACTACATAGTGAAATCAAATAGCAAAATAGAACCAGGCAGATGCTTGCCCAAAAGAGAGAGGGGAAGGAGATGGCTGGACACCAAGAGTTATTAATAATACTTTGTACTTTGATGGTGTCTTTCATCTGAGCCTCCAAGAGCTTCACGGCCATTTAAGTAATCCAGGGAGTTATTTTCATGGATAGAACCTTTAAATCCAACAGGTCTTTTGAAAGTTTGGTGCTTTGAATGTTTTACTCTTTCTGGATTGTTCTCGAGGGAAAAATGATCTTGACTTATAAATCGTATGGAGGTTTGTAAAAGTCAGTTATTTTTTAAAACAATAGATAGTTGCACTGCCTTTGACAATATTCTGTGGAATTCACAGGGTGTTTTTGTTGTTGTTGTTGTTGTTATCTGTCTCAAGTTGTCTTCATGAAATTATTTAAGTAAGTGATAGAACATTTCTGTTCAGCAGGGAAAACATATCTGAAGAGCCTGCCTGAAATTTGAGTAACCATGGTTCCAGCCTTCTAACCATCTGTTAATCCTTTTTCATGAGATGCCAAATGACTAGTTCCAGAGGTCTATTCTACTTCTTCTCTGCCATATACTGTGCGATCCCCAACCATTTTGGCATCAGGAACCAGTTTCATGGAAGACAATTTTTCCAGGGACCAGGGAGTGGGGAGGATGGTTTGGGGATGATTCAAGCACATTACATTTATAGTGCAGTTCATTTCTATTATTATTACATCAGCTGCACCTCGGATCATTAGGCATTAGGTCCTGGAGGCTGGGGACCCCTTGGCAACCCACTCCAGTATTCTTGCCTGGAAAATCCCATGGACACAGGGAGCCTGACAGGCTACAGCCCATAGCGTCACAAACAGACGTGACTGTAGCCATTTGGAGTGCGCACGCTACACACACACACACACACACACACACACACACACACACACACTTTACAACTAGAGAAGGAACAGGGCTACATCAGTGAGGTGGCCCCGGCATCAAGAATGGGTCATCTCTAGGCTAATTTTTGGCTGCTGGCTAAGAAAGGAGTCTATTAGCCAGTTTGCCTTGGAGAGTCTTCACTGGACAAGAGAAGCACAGGAGACCCACCTGGAACCAGAAGCAGGTTCCTTGATTAGAGACAGGCAGCACCAGGCACGCTGCGGCTTCGCTCACCTCCTGTGTGCACGCCTGCGGTGCGATGGGAAAGAGGCTCAGGCTGCATCTCATTAACTTGTCACGTCTCTTCGCCCAAAGTGGACGAGGATGTATTTTGCCTACTGACTGGTCACTGATAGTTTCATCACCGCTTGTTTCAGTCCTGAAATGAAAAGGGCTGTAGCAGAACAAAGCCCAGATGAGGAAGAAAAAAGAGTTCCGCTGTCAGAACTGGAACCACGTCAAAGGGCGTGTCCCCGAGGGGCCCCCGGGTTCACCTGCGGACCCCTGCAGTGCCCGCTGTGTTTCTCTCGCGTATACTCTTGTGAGGACTGTCGCTAGGTCCCTTAGGCCTACAGGCTGCACTAATAAGGGATGTATTTGCAGCTGTCCGGAGGCTGGTTGCTGCCGCGACAGTCTTTGACTGCTGTTTTCTTTTTTTAAATTGGGAAGCTGGAAGTTTTCCTTTTCTAGCAATGCCTAAGCCGTTGTAGTTACCAAACTGCTTCCACTAGGTGGCAGCACAGAGCGCACGGCCACAGCGCTCTCTATCCACACCGGGCACCTCAAGACGGCTTCTCATCCCCTTAGCAAGGGTCCGCTCTATCTCTCCCTTCAGGAGCTTGTGCCTTTGCAGACCGTTTCAGTGGTGGGTCCAACTTCCTCCCAAATGGTCTGCTTTTTTTTTTTTTTAAAGAAAAGAGAGAATATTTTCTGCCCCACCTTTATTTTGGGATGAGGCAGGCATTTACAATTCCGTTTGTAATCTCGTGTCCCGTTTCCCTTTATACTATGTGGAACTGTGTGAAAATGCATGATTCTCTCTGGAGGAAGGGATTCAACTCATCCTTTGATCCTTTCTTTCTTTTAGAGGTTTTTCTCCTACCCTGAGGTTGACTCCTACCCCAGGGCACCACCACATTTTGCCAAACAGGAGGAAGGAGTTAAAGCGGAGTGATTGACAAGGTCCTGGCCCGCCAGGGACTGAATGGCTCCTGAGAGTCCTGAGGAACCAAAATAAATACAAACCCACTTCGTTTGTATTCTATGAGCTTTGCTCTAGTTTTCCGTCTTGTTGCCTTGACATCTAGTTCCAGCGTGCTTCTGGAAGATGGCCTGTACAATTTAATGTTGGTTGGTCAGCAATTCTGGGCAAATTAAAAAAAAAAACCCAAGTGTTGCTGACTTGCTAATTTATTCTTCACAGCTGTGCTTCAGAGCTCCTGTCTCATTTCTCCAAGTGTCCCCGACTCCTGTACCCCCACGCCTCCCCGGGCTGCTGAGCAGACAGCACTTTCTGGACTCGTCTGAGTTCACTGTCCCCATTTCAACACCCACTGCCTCTCTAGCTTTGTCATTGCCTGGACCCACTCCCCACCACCTCCATCCAAGGAGGCCCGTTAGATCTTTCTGAGGAAGGAGGTTTGCAGATCTTAGTCCTCACTCCTCCCCATCTCTTTCTTGCTCCCTCTCTCACCCCAACCATCCCCAAACCCTCTTCTCATCTGCTCTCAGTGACTCTCTCATGAGCCTTCTATTCTCCTCTTCCAGGTATCTTGTGCCTTGCCCCTTACCTTTGAAAGGGAGACCCTTCCTAGTCAGTCTACACATCACCCAGAACTCTCACCTATCCTTCTAAGTTCTGTCAAACTTTCTATTTAATGCAGTCAGGTGTCCCCATTTTCAGCCTTCTTCTAGCTGCCAAGCTCCAATTCTGCTTTAAAGGTCTTCTGGGAATTCCACATCTCTATCCCAATATCACTATAAAGCAGATAGATCTAAACTCAGACTTGTTTCTTCCATGGATCAGAAAATGGTCAACCTTTTCCTTCCTGTGCCAATTGTAATGCCATCTTTGTTAATAACCTGAAAAATGTGGTGATGCCTGTGCCTTCTCCATCTCCCCTCCCCACTCTCATCCAATCCACCAGCAAGCGTGTCAACATTGCCCTCTTTTGTTCATTTATAAGCTGTGGTGTTTCAGAAAGAGCCTTTCCACTTGGAATCAGAGGGTGGGGTTGACACCTTGTGTCACCCATGGCACCCTGGGTAAGATTTGCAATCCTATCCTGATGTCATTGAACAAACAAACAAAAAAAATCACTGCATCCAGAGATTATATAGTCCATCCCTGTCAGTCATGAATAAGAAAATTAAGTCCATGAAGTGAGTTACCTAAGGTCTCTGAGCTGAGACCCAGCCTGAGGGGTTTAGACCATCAGGCCAAGGCTCTTTCTTCTGACTCACTGGGTCTTCAGGAAGTCCCCATCAAAATGGAAACGTGGCTGTTAGTGCCTGAAAGCTTCACTAACGCCATCCACCCCCTCCCCGACCCCGTCCACCTCCCAACCACCCAGACTGAAATAAAAGAAAAGCCAGTTCTGAAGGAGACAAAGACGAGGAACCGAGTCCAAAAAAGGCTGCCTGCATGTCTGGGTTACCGGCATCTCTTCAACCTTCTTTCCATCAGAGTACCCTGGATTTCTTTTGGGGACACATACTTGTCCTCCTCTCCACTACCACAGGTTGGGGAGTCCTAACCTAACCCCATCCTTACCCCTAGGGGCAAGCCTGATTGGCCACAATCAGCTTGCATGTTTAATCCTCCAGGCCAATGATGGATGCCTTGATTGGGGGACACCCCTGACCTGTCGGTGTGTTGGCCTGTCAGTGTGTGGAGCTCAAGGCTTTTGCTGGGTCTGCTGAGAACTAGATGTGACCCGCAGAGCTCTTGGCATTCATCCTGCACTCACGAGGGAAAAATCTGTCGAAGAGCAAGCCAGGATGGAGAAAGGAGGGCTGAGAAAAAGAGAAGGAGAAATCACATCCCAGTGATATCACTTAAGCCCCTGGATTAAGCTTTGCCTCAAACCAGCCCTACCCCTGAATATTTTATAAGCCAATAAGTAAATCCTTTTTTTTTTTTTTCTAAAAAATCTGGTGTAAGTGAAGGTTTCTGATACTTATAATCTAAAAATCTCTGGTTGATATACTCTGGGAAGAGTAAAATTATCTCTATAGAATTCGATGAGGAATGCACCAACCACCACCGAGAGGGCAGTCAAACCAATTTTCTCCCATCTAAATGAAACTGAAATTGTTAGTTGCTCACTTGTGTCTGACTATTTGTGACCCCATGGCATGTAGCCTGCCAGGCTCCTCTGTCCATGGAAATCTCCAGGCAAGACTACTGGAGTGGGTTGCCATTCCCTTAAATCAGCTGCTAGTCCATCTCCATAGCCCAAGGCTGGGCCATGCTCTTAGATCACTGCTACTGGACTGCTCTCAGACACAGAGTCCCCTGAGAAGGATCCTTGCCTGCTCCTCTGGTGGCTGGGAAGATCCCACATAGCCTAGCAGCCGGTGATCCTCTATGATTTTTATGGGCTGTTGGAGAAAGTAGCTAAGGAAGAATGGCAGTTCAACAGTGGAAGGTTCACAACTTGCAAATGGGAGAAGCTGTGCTCCTGGGGAGTCAAGTTAAAGTTTTGAAGAATTAACTCATGTAATGAAAGAATAGGGAAACAAAATGAGGAATGAACTCTGATAAGTTCACTCTGAGTTTCACAATTCAGAATTTATGTTTGATCTCAGTCCAGAATGTTAAAGGTTAAAAACGTCCCAAACATATGCAGAAAGATTGCAGGCAGTAGAGAGAAGGGCTGGGTATGTCCTAGCAGGCAGATTCATGGCTGGTTGCTTTTGGTGATGTGTGCAGATTTTGCAAGGGAGATCTCTTGTAACGATGAATGTCTTTGCTGTCTGGTGGTCTTTCATGGCAGCACTTGAGGAATGATACAAAAGTCTCCACTACATTTATAATAGGCTGAGACTTGAACCACATGTTCTAGCAACCATATGAACCCTGAGGAATCAATTGCTGGGTGAAGTTGGGCATCTATTTAAAACATATGAGGGGATGTTTTATGTCTCACTAGACTCCAGTACTCTTGCCTGGAAAATTCCATGGACGGAGGAGCCTGGTAGGCTGCAGTCCATGGGGTTGTGAAGAGTCAGACACGACTGAGCGACTTCACTTTCACTTTTCACTTTCCTGCATTGGAGAAGGAAATGGCAACCCACTCCAGTGTTCTTGCCTAGAGAATCCCAGGGACGGGGAAGCCTGGTGGGCTGCCATCTGTGGGGTCGCACAGAGTCAGACACGACTGAAGCGACGTAGCAGCAGCAGCAGCAGCAGACTAATTTTACTTACGTAGAGGCTTCATCTTTCCGTTACCTCTGGGGTTTAAGAAAAAAGTCTACCTCCTGTACATATAAGGTAACCAGGCATTTGTTGTAATCCTGTTGTAGTCATTAGGGCTGTTTGCCAATATTTGGGGCTCCCAGGCACATTCGAGGATTGCACGTTCCATCATCCTTTGTACTTAGGCAAAGCCATCTGACTCGTTTTGGCTAATGAAACTAGAGTGGAAATAATGTAGCTGAAGCATTAAAATCCAGAACTCAATTTGCATGTTTTTTTAATCTCTGGCATAGTGACAATCAACGGTTGGAATGGTGGCTGCTGAGTTCGTCTGAGTCCCTGAGTAACTGTTCAGCAGTATGATGCCACCCCTCCATCTAACGCCAGTCAACTGTAGCCTAAGCATGTTATGAAAGGAAAGTGAAGTCACTCAGTCCTGTCCAACTCTTTGCAACCCTGTGGACTGTAGCCTACCAGGCTTCTCTGTCCGTGGGATTCTCTAGGCAAGAATACTGGAGTGGGTTACCACTTCCTTCTCCAGGGGATCTTCCCAACCCAGGGATCGAACCCGGGTCTCCCGCATCGGAGGCAGATGCTTTAACCTCTGAGCCACCAGGGAAGCCAAGCAAGTTATATATAACTAAGCAAGTTATAATACATTATAAGGCATTGAAATTCTGGGTTGTCTGTTACTAGAACAGAACCAAATCCATCCTGATGTATATAAAATGAAAAATATTCTAGTAAATTTTCTTGAAATTGGGATGAATTCGATGTGCCCCTTCACCTTTGGTGGCTCACCTTCTTGACAAATGATGTGAAGAAAAATTATAGAAGGTAGCACTTAAAATATTAACTAAAAACTTTGCAATGTTTAATAGTTTACTTTCTTTAACTGTGATAAATGATTTCTTATTAGTACTATTCATAACATACAGATATAGATATATTCATGGTTTTTATGTAATTATAATTATATTGGCTGTGCTTTGGGGGATTTAACTATCTTATTTAAGATTATTGACAAATACTTGCCATAAGTTTACATTAATCTTCCCTGTTATGGAAATGCAAAATTAAATTAATTTGAATCCTGTTAGTTTCCTTTGGCAGTGAGTTACAGAAAGACTCAACTCAAACTAGCTTAAGTTATAACAAAGTTGAATATTTCACAGCTATGGGATATTTCATATATAGTGGAAGTTGAGGCTTTGGGTTGATTGACTTAGTGGCTCAGTGCTGTTATCCTGTCAAAGACCCAGGCTTTCCATTTCTCTAGGGAGCTCCTCTTGCTGTTGAATTCCCCTCTGGTATATCCAAGATGGCAGCAGCTGTGCCAGGGACCATATCCAGCACAGTGCCCAGAGTTAGAAGATAGATAATTTCTTCCTGTCTGGAAGATGAACTTTTTCTTAGGAGGAGGATGCCTTTCTCCCAAAACTCTTAAGAAAATGTTTTCTCTTGTCGTAGTGGCCAGAATCAAGTCGTATGGCAATTCACAAGCCCATGCTGGCCTGGGGGTAGAAGTACTATTGTCAACGGAGATCACAGTGCTCCCTATGGACTAGCCATAATTAGATAACCGATCTTTTATTGTTGGCTGTTTAGGCTGTTTCTTGTTTCACTTGCTGGAAACAATCTGGTATATATCATTTCTACTCTCTCACTCATTTCAAGTTTTCCTAAAGATGGAACGGCCAAGTCAAAGTGAATAAATGTATTTACCATTCTTTCTATTACTAAGATATTCAACTCGATAAGGATTGTACCTAAATACAGTGCCATCAATCTTGGGAATAATACTGTTTTCTCTCTAACACATGCTATAGAGTAATAACTGATTGGTTTGAGTTACAATTCCTTAATTACCAGTGAGGCTGAACATTTTTCCAGAGTTTGTTTACTCTCTTTGGAATGAGATCCCTCAGAAGGTAGCCTCTCTGGCACAAAGGTTGGAAACGCTGAAGTCTCAATCCCCCAAGTAAATTTGGCACCTGGTTCTCTCTCTGACCCGGCAATGCTAGAAGTACAACTGACTCAACATACAGTAAACTAAGATCATCCAGAGACTCACACTATCCAGTTGGAACCCACCGGGGACCCTTAGCAGGGAAATGTCACCCAGGCGTTAGGCCAAATGAAAGGAATTGCAGCTCTTGGAACAGAATCCTTGGAGAGCACTTAAACACAAATTATTTTTATGACTACATGAAATTATTGAGTTAGAGGCATCAAAAATTTTTAAATGATATCCACATTTTAAAACTTTGAAGAATGACCTTATTCTTAATAGAACATCTCTAAAGAAAACATAAAGGGATATAAAACCATAGCTAGGCCTGGGTTTGGATTTAGTAGCAGACTCCTCTGCCTTCGCTGAAACAGAATACTCTGTGGTGGTGATTTAGTATTGAAGGGCCCAGCTGTCTATTTCACCAGTTTCCTGTTTCCTAAATATCTTGACCAAACACTACTCTTGGCTTCAAAGATGTTCCTGTTGTTGTTTTCTCTAGGGTGCTAGAGAGGCTCTGAGGGGGCCTATGAATTCCTTGACATTTTCTGGAAAATGTTGTGGGCTTGATCATTCTCCCCCTACCCCACCACAAGAGCAGACCCCTGTCTTTTCAGGAAACCAACCAAAGGGCCCATAGTCATCCCACCTGTACTTTTCATCCATTTTTGTTTTTCCTACAGCTCCCCTTCACCTTCTTCTACTCTCAAGTTTGCTTCCTTATTTTTCACTCAATTTCCCTGAAAAACCAGGGTTTTGGTTTGGGCTTCTCTCCTTAGGGTATCATCTCTCTGATAATTTAAACACTTTTTGTGGGCCTTTTTCTTCATATGAGATGGTCTGGGAACAGGATTTTGTGGTTAAGAGGTTACACTGAATGTGTAATTTTTTAAAAAAAAAGTATTAAAACATATTCAAGAATATAGGACATTATTTATGGATTCTTTGTTTTAGAAGTTGCTTCAGGATCTTTTGTTGTCTTGTGTCAACAATAAAGGGGCTTCCCAGGTGGCTCAGTGGTAAAGAATCCACCTGCCCATGCAGGAGACATGGGTTCAATCCCGGGATCAGGAAGATCCTCTGGAGAAGGAAATGGCAACTCACTCCAGTATTCTTGCCTGGAAAATGCCATGGACAGAGGAGCTTGGCTGACTATAGTCCATAGGGGTCACAAAGAGTTGGACACAACTGAGCACGCCGCAGACTGATCAACACTGTAAACATTAATTTTCACTCTAACAGTAAACAAAGGGTCATCTGTGCTTTCTGGAGTCGCCTTTGAGCTCTTTGAATTGGAAAAGTGCACCAAAATTATGGACGGCCTCCAAACCCTGACAAGAGGTAGACCCATCTTAGCGGTCCCTTGGTCAGCTCAGCTGCATCCTCTGGCTTAAAAATTAGATAATTACATGCATGTTTCTTGATTAGCCCTAAAAATATTCCATGTATGTAAAGATATTCCACATACATAAAGAAACTTTTCAACTTTCCTCTGATCCATTTAGTGAAGCCCAGTTAACACTCTTTCCAGTTACCACATCAATCCTTTTTTTTCCATTAAGAGAGTTGAAAATTCTAGTTCAGAGACTCTAGGATTTTTGATAGTTGTTCCAATACTGGAACCTCAGGAGTACATTTTTTCTCTCTTCTGATAGAAAATTACAGAGAATAATATCAAGTTTAAAATTAGATCTTGTGTTTTAGAAACAAGCAGATATTCACTTCAGTTCAGTTGCTCAGTCGTGTCTGACTTTGCAACCCCATGGACTGCAGCATGCCAGGCTTCCCTGTCCATTACCAACTCCCAGAGCTTACTCAAACTTATGTCCATTGAGTCAGTGATGCCATCCATCCATCTCATCCTCTGTTGTCCCCTTCTCCTCCTGCCTTCAATCTTCCCCAGCATCAGGGTCTTTTCAAATGAGTCAGTTTTTCACATCAGGTGGCCAAAGTATTGGAGTTTCAGCTTCAGCATCAGTCTTTCCAATGAATATTCAGGGCTGATTTTCTTTAGGATGGACTGGTTGGATCTCCTTGCAGTCCAAGGGACTCTCAAGAGTCTTCTCCAACACCACAGTTCAAAAGCATCAATTCTTCAGTGCTCAGCTTTCTTTATAGTAGATATTAGTGGAAAAGTAATCTAAGAAAAACAGTTCTCTGTCAAAAAATAGAGTCAGAAACACAAGGGCTATAATAAAATCTGAAAGATGAACTGGATTTCCATGAACATCAGCAAAGTACAGTGTGTGGGGGGATATCTATCTCTTTTATTACTTTTTTAATTTAAAAAAAAAGTAAAAAAAATTTTTTCTAGTTTTTTGGCTGTGCTGCATTGCATGTGGGATGTTAGTTCCTCCACCAGGGATCAGATCCATGCCCCCTGCATTGAAAGCACAGAGACTTAACCACTGGACTGCCAGGGAAGTCCCTACTTCTTTTAAAGATAGAAATCCTTATATCTTTATACATTTTCTTTTATGCATCATTCATAAGACAGAAAGGCTCAGTGTAGTTGCCAGATAGACAACATATGATCCCTAACAGAGGACCCCATCTGGGTGAAATATGGCGATGCAACCAAGGGGCAGGGGCTTCTATATTTTATGTAGTGTTTGAGAACGTCCTGGGCAGAGACTTGTGCAGAGATGGGTTGTGGATTCTGAAATGCTGTGACTTGATTGCTGGATGCTGCTGAGAGACCAGGGTGGGGCCCACTCTTTTAGAGATGTTTGCGAAGATGAGTTTTTTGTGGCAGTGGTGGTTGGTGACATAATCCTGTGCTCTGATCCCTGCTTGTACCGAGGACTGGGGAGACCACCCCCGACCTGGAGTTTGGGGGTGTGGGAAGAGCTAATCATCACCCTTAGAGCATGCTCACTGATCACATCTAGTTGAGGAGCGCAGCAAACCAAATGTGTGTGTGTGTGTGTGTGTGTGTGTGTGTGTGTGTATGCCCACACATGCAATTTGATTCCATAATGCAAGGTAGGCATTATTTGGTAATAAAAATGTGCATTTGCAATTTTATTTCTGGAATCCATATTTCTACACCGGCCAAGGGACTCTGAATTTAATTATTTTCTCTCCACATTCACATTTGTTTGCCCTGTTTCTATTTTATAGATTTAATGGTCTTTTGCTGGTATTTGCTTTTCAATATTTTTCTTTCCTTTGAATTCTTTCTGATCATCATTTATTTCTCTCTTCTTTCCTTTCTCTCTCTTCTTCTACACCTTTTTTCAACTTTCTTCTGATCAATTTAGTGAAGCCCAGTTTCACATTCTCTCCAACCACCGTGTTGATGCAGGATCTTTTTTTTTTTAACCCATTAAAAAAGTTGAAAGCTCTGTTTAAAAATCCATCTCCCTATAGTTAGTTGCCAAGAGTGGCTCTGGTGAATGGCTGAACTGGGTTCTTTCTAGAAAGAAAGATTAGGCGTGTCCAACTCTTTGTGACTCCATGGACTGTAGCCCACCAGGTTCCTCTATCCATGGGAATTCTCCAGGCAAGAATACTGGAGTGGGTTGCCATGCCCTCCTGCAGGGGGTCTTCCCCACCCAGGGATCGAACCCAGGTCTCCTGCATTGCAGGCGGATCCTTTACCATCTGAGATAACAAGATAGACATGTTTTAAGCTGCTGGGAAGGTGCCTATAGTATGCACTAGGGCTATAGCAAAGGCATTTGCAAAGACAAGACAATTAATAAACATCCTTGGCACAATTTTCTATTTACAACTTTTGAAATCTGAGAGGGGTTAAAAACGAAGAGACTATAAACCTATGATGGGATGCTGGTAAGTAAAGGTGTGGTCAGACCCTGAAATGTTAAGGCACTTAGGGGCCAGTGCATAAAGAATGAGACTATGAAGAAAAATTCTAGAAATTTCTCCACGTGGTGAATGCAGCAAACAATGGGAAATTTGCTTCCACACAAGCCTGTATAAGATTGTGTTTATAGCTGTGAATGTAAACAAGGAAGCCAAGCACAGGGCTCACAGCTTGCAGGCGACATCATGTTTTTGTTACAGTGACTGAAAACTATGCATAAAAATTGGAAGATTATTTGGTATTTAAATACCAATGTGAACTTAGTTACAGACCTCTAAAGATTTAATTTTATAATTCCTCTTAACTCCAGCATCTTGTAGCAGGTATTTACTCTTTAACTACCCATGCCTAATTTTTGACCTATTGGGCCTTGTACTGACTCAATAAAGTAAAGAGATATTTAGGTCAAACCAGAAAGATATCACAACAGTCCTAGGCTATTATGTGCCCAAAGGGAGAAGGCTGATTCTGACAGCAGGGATTATAAATGTTTTAAAGTAATTAAAACCTGATTTGCCCGACTTGATGCATGCCGTTTTCAAAATGTCTAATTGTTTGCACAATTTAAAATAAGGGGGAAAAACATGGCAACTTTACAGAGCCAAGAGGGAGTTGTTTAAAATGGTTCAAGTTCTGTTTAGATTCACTGAGGGGTATTTGAAAGAGCTCAGAGGCTGCGAGAAAGGATATTTTTCCAGATGATTAAATGCAAATATGGTTTAAAAATGCTTAAGAAAATGATTTCAGAATAAGTAGGAAAGAAAAAACGATGGGGGGAGGGCACACAGAGGTGAAGAAGGGGATTGTTTGGGAGGGATTCCGGCTGTGACCCAGTCTTGACGTCCTGGGATCTGAAGCGTCTTTGTTCTGCAGGATGGGGGAGGCGGGGCTGGCAGGAAGGAAGACAGGAGGATGCTGAGGCAGCACTGGGGTCTTCGGGAACGCCTCGCCAAGTACCCAGAATGCATTCTCATCACTTTCCTCTCCAGGCTGGTGGGCACTGCCTACTTTCCCCAGGATGCCTGAGGTTTCCGGGTTCACTCGTGTGTACAGACCCCTGAGCAAGTACAAAGGACCCTCTCTAACCCCCACGCGTCTCCTTTCCAGTATTTGATACTAAAACCAACACCACAATGCCCACACCAAAGAACCTGCTAGAAACCACAGTTCTGCTACATCCTTCCCTCCTAAATTCTATCACTTTGAATTTGGCTTATGTTGGGATTGTATTATGGATGAGGTAAGCAGAGACTGAAGTCTGGGCCTTCTATAGCTGATGGCTCAGCCACATTGCATGCTGGATTCTGGTGGGTGAGTTGGGAGACAACAAAGACACTTTTGGCTTAAAAGAGTCACACTGCAGGGATATGACAGCAGCACTCCCAAAGACTGGAAGCAGGAATGTCTGTTAGTGAACATTGAGGCAACTGTTCTCCGTGGCGTCTCAGCTGCAACTGAGGTGAGACCCGGTGCCATGTCTGTTTCCACCTCAATGTTTCTGCTTTGCATCTAACATAAGTTCAGAAAGGGAACACGAACCCTGAATTGGAAGAAGTTTCAGGAGCTTCAAGGAATTCTGTTTCCCGTGGGTTTAAATCGTCTACATGCTGACAAGAATGTTTTATCAAGACAAGAGTTTTCTTTCAGTCCTGAGTTTTCATCCAACTTACAGAGATTCCGGAGTGGAATTGTATTTAGCAGTTGGCAAGGGAGAAAAGGCAAAGGGGAGGACTTCTAAAGGCTTCTTGGACATCAAATGGCTATTTCACAACAACTTTGTGATGAGTTAAGTGTAAATGAATCAGAAACATACGGACCAAATTTCCTTTGAAATTCACATGGGTTTAAGAAATTAAGGCAAAAACGTTCTTGGCAAAGAGAATTTTGGGATTTGCCAAATTCAAGCCATTTGAGAGAGTTGGTCCACTCTTTGTGGACCCAGAATGCTGCTGGGCTCCATCTCTGTTTGTTCCTCTTCTCCATCCAATGGTCAAATTATCCTGAGGCCTAGAAAGCTTAAGTCTGACTGGAGGTTGGGCACACAGGAAGTCCTCTGGTGCTTTCCTGGTTGGTTGGGAAGGACCAGCATCATGCTTTGGAGCCAGCGGTGAGAACGGAGCTTGATTTTAGCATCAAAGGGTCCAGCTGTTTGGATCCTGTCCTCATGGGTGCTGCATCGGGGGGAGAGGTGTTCTCATCATGGCTGCATCTGGAAACTGTGTCTTTGGGGAGAGATTTTTCAACTCTTTTAGGAAGGATTTGGCTACTCAGTGGAGAGCATGCAATTCTGGAGGCAGATAGAAATGTTGGGCAGGAGAACTGACTTCTTTCTCTAGACTTGGTACTGTTCCTTCTGCCAAAGAGTGAGCATCCCTGAGGCAGAGACTCAGTGTTGGTGTTATTTGTGTTTTGCACACAGACTTTTCTGTGAGAGATGTCTGCAGTGCTTGTCATACCAAGTTGAGAATGAATTACAGAGGAAGTGGTTTACAAAATTGCAAAGCTATTTTTTTTTTTCAGTGAAAATCAAAATGTCATCAGAGGAAATGGTCATTTTAGCAACATTTTGGGACTTGGAAATCACTTACTTGTGAAGAGGTTTTCACTGCAGTGGAATGTGTTCAAGTAGAATTTAACCTATAAAGAAGGGAATGGGACTTGAGAGTGGCACTTTTTGTAAGAGGAACAGAGTGAGGGAGGGTGGGTAAGAAGTATAATATCCAGCAGGGAAGGGGCAGTTAAGTGGAGGGGGGGGGGGGGGCGGTGGGGACAATGAAGAGAGAAGCAGCAAGTCTGGGATTCAGAAAGGTTAGAGGATCAACCTGTCCTGTTTCATGAACCACAGGAAGGGAACCATCTTCTGCCAGCATCTCACCTACTGTGCAAGGAAAGCTGACCCCCTTCTTGTGTCCCAGGCTTAGCATGTTTTTCCAGAGCTGGTTTCTGAAATGAGATAAGCCAGATGAGCCCATTCTCTTCTCCAGGCCATGAATATATGGTCCATCCTAGATGCTCAATAAAATGTTGTCAAATGAATGAAGGTTCTGTTTTGTGGATGGCAGTTAGCTAATGCTAAAGGAGGAAAAGGCAAAGATGACTGAGGATGAATGATCCCAGAGGGAGGCAACAGAACCCCAAAGAGTCAGAGAGTCCTAAAACAATGCAGAAAGGCCGTCATGTAGATGGAAGAGATGCAAAGGACTGATGGAAGATGAGACGCTACTCAATTTAGCTGTCTAGGAGAGTCTCCTAACTTTTCCAAGGAAGATTTCAGAAAAGAGAGAGAGAGACAAAAAAAAAAAAAAAAAAAAAAAAACAAGAGGAGAGAGTTTATGTTGGGGAAATAGGGGCAGGGGATGTAGACACTGCTGGATTTCTTCCACTCATGTGTCATCCTCTGATTCATTTTGGCTCTTGTGATGAGCCAGGGCTTGGAGGAAGCAAACATTGTCTCCAGGAAGCATGTGGTCTTGTAAGAAAAAAAGGACATGCTCCCAAGCAATGATCACAAGCTGATGAAGAGAAACTATAGAAGGGCTGCACAGACTGCTCAAGTTTGAGAGAAATGGAGGTTCCTTAGGCCAGCCCAAGGAAGAAGGTGATGTCCAGGTGGCATCCTGTGCCCTGCCTCATTATACCCCCAAGAGAGCCCTCAGTCTCCCAGCCTTCCCCAGTTTGTCCCAGCTTCCCAGCCTGGCTGTGCCACTCCTGCTACGGTTCTGCTTGCCTCAGAATTCAGTTTCCCTTCCAATCCCAAGGCAGATGCTAAGCAAAACCAAACTGAAGCCTGGGGTCAGGGCCACAGGATGTCTTGTTTGAAGGAAGGCTGCCTGTCAGGGAGGACAGAGGGCTGGTGAGGTGGAGGGTCCTGGGGTGTGGGTGCGTACCCACTTCATGCCCCATCTTCTCAGATGCCATAGCAACTCTCAGGGGTTTCTGAACATCTGTGTCTACCGTGAATGTATGCGAGCTGTTTCCATTTCCTTAGCGAAGGCCCTAAGATACTAGTTTTCATTAGTTCAGGTGTTTGCCTCCTCCTGCTGTTTATTTTTGAAGATAGAGACAATCTGCTGTATATTTTCTTGACTGCTTCGAGGTCACTAGATTCCAAGGGTTCAGGGCCCCCCCTTTTTTCAGTATCTGTCCAATATTAAGTCCTCTGAGGTGGCCTGGGCCCTCTCCAACCTCTCTCTGTTCCTTCCCTAGGTCTTATCCACTCAACTGCCCATCCTCCATCCAGTTTGAAAGAATCTGGGCCTCAAGACCCATCCTAGGAGTTGTGTGGAGCCACAAAGCAGGATATGACAGACTCCCCTCAAGGAACATCAGCGCTTCCCAGAATTCTGCTTAGTTTCCTTGACGATTACTGACCTCTTGGGCCCCTGCCATTCACGACTGCTTGCTTTTTCCATACGTGATCCTGTAGAAAAGAACAGAATTTCTGTAAAAAGAATTAAGCTGGGAAAGAAAAGACATTCTGGCAAAATCTGAAACATAAGCGATATTTGTATTTTAGGAACATGTTCCAGCACTAAAGTCACTTTAGTACTTGGAGAACATTAAAATATGTAATGCAGTCAACAACTTGTTTTGCTCATAAATTGACCATATTTGATATTCAGTACCAAATCTAATTTATTCAGAAAGAATTGAAACTAGCTAGATTGAACTTACTTTTCAATGTTTTACATTTTTCTACACAATAAATTTTGAGTCGATGAGCTCTGTGGTATTTAACACCTCTACTTTTTGCCATTGCATGAGCTGGCAAAAAAAAAAAAAAAAACCTGGAGGATGACAGCCCCAGACAGGCTAGAATGATTCTCAGGGAAATGTAAAAATAACAATTACAGAAAAACAAGGTTGCTTTTCCCTCCATGTTTTCTCCTGAGACATTCTTTTTTACAGTGCTTTCCTTTCCTGTTGGGGGAGAATTGCTAAGGAGACTCCTCAAACTTCATGCTGAATCAGCCCCTGATGGGCAGGTTGCTCTCTGCCACTCTGGATCTAACTTCTGCTTTCTTCCCTGACCCTCTGCTCTCTCTAATTCTCTTTCCACATGGCTTATTTGAAGTATTTGAAGAAAGAAGTGTGGGCTTGCATTGTTTCTGTTTCACAGCTGGTCTCCTCTGTTGGCTGAGCTATTCCGTGTGTAGACAGACATCTCTGAGTAACTCAGGAGGAACACCTGTGATCTGTTAGCAAGGAGGCTCCTCTGGGGCCAGCCTGTGGGCCTTCGTCAGTCAGGGTTCTCACTGAGTAAGGAAGGGTGTGTTTAAGAGGTCTAGATGGTTGGTTGTTAGGATAGTTCCTCCATGATCGGATGACAGAGTCCCTGAGGGGCGGATCTACTTTTCTCATCTGGGTAATTCAGTGTTTAACTGTGTACCCAGCACCGTAGTAGACACACAGTATTTGATGTTGTTCAAATGAACGCACGTAGAGTTTAAATCTAAAGTGCCTTTAGAAATAGAGTCCTTACATGTCTATGTATATTATATGTTATCTTGGATTTGGAAAATATTGCTATGGGATACTTGAAAGTGAAAGTGTTAGTCGCTCAGTCGTGTCTGACTCTTTGTGACCCCATGGACTGTAGCCCGCCAGGCTCCTCCGTCCATGGAATTCTTGAGGCAGGAATACTGGAGTGGGTTGCCACACCCTTCTCCAGGGGATCTTCCCAACCCAGAAATTGAACCCAGGTCTCCCAAATTACAGGCAGATTCTTTACTGTCTGAGCTACCAGGGAAGCCCATGGGGGTACTTATGCCAACTCAGTGGTTACAAGCCCAGTAAGCTGCTGCCATTGTATTTTAAATGAAATAATGATACAAAGTATGCAGTTGCTGTCATACTTAAAAACTAATCTACGAGGAGAATTTGAACTTTTTGGAGATTAATGTGGACATAAAACATAATCTTGAAGATGTGCTTACTTAGCAAATTTTAGTGTTGCCAAAAAAAAAAACAAAACCCTTTTAATCAAGAATTTCCAGGGTTATGTATATATTTTTAATAAAATATTATGTTTTGTTCATCCAGGACCCCAAGAGGAAGATGTAAGACAGAACTAAACATGCAGGGATTTTATTAAGGGAAATGGTCTGTGTGAGAGAAAATAGAGAGGGGGCTGCGAGGCCACAGACAACTGATCCCAAGTGAAGACAGAGGAGGAGATGCTTGGGTGGAGCATCTTTGACTGCTGTGCTGTCTAAAGACATTCCAGCACGACTGCCCAGAGACTTTGAGCCAAAGTCAGCTGTCAGAAGCGTCCTGGGTCTCTCAGGAATGAGACTGGCTTTGCAATTCTGCAGGGCAGTCATTGGCTGGAAGCAGCTGTGGGAGGTGTGGTCAATTACAGGGTTCCCCTGTAATGAAAGGTCACATTCTCATGGTGGTCACATCTATATTTGATTCATCTGAAACACACAAGAATAGCACTATGTGAGGAAACATCTTTCTCTTTACCCTGGAAGTCAGATTTATTGAAAATCCTGGGAAACTGTCCAGGATTTCCAGCGAATAAGGTATATAATTTTATATGCTTCAAGTGAACATTCTAGCAATAATGTCAATAGAATAGTATACCACACTGGCATTGATTTCCAAATCCTATCCCCTCCTCTTGTCTTTGTAATAGAATCCCTGACTTATAGCTAAGTCCGTATCAGTCCAGAGTAAAGATCAGTTTCCCAGTCTGCCTCACAGATGTGAATGTGACAAGTTTGTGACTAACAGAAGTGGAAGAGCTGTGCGACTCATGGGATGAGCATGAATGGAAATGGTATACACTTCTTGTTGGCTAGAATACAAATGTGATGGTTGGAGTCTGAGCAACTATATTAAACCCTTAGGTAGAACTCTCATGCTGAAAAATGACAGGCTAACAGTGTGGAAAGAGGCTGGAGTCCTGATTCATGGGCTACCATACCAGCCCTCATTGCCCACCTCTAGACCTCTATTTCGAGTAAAGGTAATAGACTTCTATCTTTTAAACGTCACTCTTATTCTTGGCTTTCTAGCACTCAGAACTAAACCTAATTTTACTAATATAGGCAGCTCTTTCTGAAATAGGGACCAGAGAGATTGAAAGTAACATGTTCCTTATGACAGAACTAATAAGTAGTGAAGTTGGATTTTTACCCAATTCTCCCGACTTTTAGGTTGGATGCCCTTGGAATTAACTTTGAAGTGTATCTAAATTAAATTTCACTGTGCCACAGTTATCCAGGCATTGCTGAACACATCAAGATAGGTCCCTCTGAGCCTAAGCTTCTTTCTAGATGGAGGAAAACATTGCTACCAACATTACAGGGTTTCTGAATTATTTTGATTAGATAATAATGACTGTGTATGCATCTATTATACTATCTATCTATTTTGTAAATTCCAAGTCCTCAGAATGAAGTCATTTTATCATCAGCAATTTACTGACTTCAGACTTGAAGTCAGTAAAAAAAGCTTACCTTCCTTTATACAAGGTGCAACTGACCCCAAGAAGCTTCAGGCAAAGTCTAACCAGATTATTAAGGGGTAGACCAGACCGTAAGGGAGGAGAAGAAGACTTTATCACTTCAATAGACAATATATGATATTTTTCACTTCAATAGACAATATATGATATTTGTCACTAATTGTTTCCGTAGCTTATCATCTCTGTGGCATTGTAAGCTTCTTAGAATCCGGAGTCATGTCTCACACTTTTAAGTGCGCTGTATTTACTGTGCAGGGGCTTCCCAGGTGGCACTACTGGTAAAGAACCCGCCTGCCAATGCAGAAGACGTAAGAGACGCAAGTTCGATCCCTGGATCAGGAAGATCCCCTGGAGAGGGAAATGGCAACCCACTCCAGTATTCTTGCCTGGATAACCCCACGGACAGAGGAACCTGTCCATAGTGTCGCAAAGACGCGGACACGACTGAAGCAACTTAGCATGCAGCAGGCACAGTGAATATTTATTGGTTAATTGGTTGGTTGCTTGATAATCACCATGAATATTATTACTCCTTGCAGTTAAGAAGATGTGAGAGCCGTGAACGCTACCATTTTTAAAACATGATGTTCTTCTAAATTCTTGATCCCACTTTTATCTTTTCTGACAAAAATAAAAGCAAAATAGATACTGATTGCTTAAATTACCAAGTTTGGGGTTCATTTCTTTAGGTTTTTGAACCAAACTCCCCTTTTTGTATGTTTTATTTTAACTCATATACTTGACTCTTTCTCTAAAATGTGGGGAAAATGACAAAACCTTTTATTCTGAAGTTAATTCAGAATAAATTATGTAGCTTGTTTGTACAGTTTTTCAGCTCAGAATCATGTTTATGTGAATCTGTAATATTCCATTTAATGCTAATGATTAAACCTAGTGAAGTAATGGAAATTTTGTTATGGAATATTTGGTGCTATTATAATTCTAATGGAATGAATTAATAAGCAAGAAGTCATAGGATCATAATCTCCCTACAGCTTGAACAATGACTTTGAATCTCAGGTCGCTCTCTGAAGTAAGAGACTTACTTCAAAAGACAAGGGTCTAAGCTCCCTTCTTTATATATTTATATAAAATAAAGATAACCCTGCCCTGCCAATTGCAAATGAGATCATATTGCATGAATGTGTTTGATTGTTATATTACATTCCATTCCACAAGGTAATCGCAAATGTAGAAAATTGTTCCAGAAACAAAACATAAAAAATGAATCGCATAGATGAGCTAATTCACATAAAAGTCCCTTTAAATGTAGCCACATGAGTTATTATTAAATATTTGAACAATAAATCTCAGGAACTGTATATAGACAGGACAATGGCTATAGTGCTAAGATATTTAATAATGTCAAGAAATACTTTAAATTTCTGAAGCTTGCACTTTTTTGAACAGCTAGAAGGACGCATTTGAGGGATTACTGACACTATTTTGAGCAGTTCTAAGGATGTTCATAGTTACAAAGTGACCTTTCCTGCAACATTGCACAGTTAGCAATATTTCCAGGTTATGACAGGAAGAGGCAGCAGCCATATCATGGGTTCAAATCTCAGCTTAGCCACTAACTAAGAATAGAACTTGGTACAAGTCACTTAACTGTCTTGACCTGAATGTTAGTTTCATTCTTGGCAAAATTAAAGATTTAGATTTGCCCTTTCAAGTTGACATTCACCTTCCATTGTAGGGAATACCCTACATTCTACTGCAGTGTATATAACACAGAATTAAAATATAAGAAATATGACTCCAACACAAACAGTTGCTCATGGAGCTGAAATTTTGATGCATTTGTTTGGTGGAAACACTACACAGGGGAAATATTTAGTGGGGGAAAAGCTGACATCACATTTGGGCTGGGGGCTGACTTGTAAAACAGAGGAATGGTGGGTGCAGAGATTATGTTCCTTAACTGTGAAAGTTTGGAGTCACAAATTCTGTGTGCACATGACTCAGATGAAATATGAAACAATTATTAGATATTTTCTAACTACCCAGGGGTTTGTAATTGTGTTTGACAAAACACATGGTTGACATCACATTTTTCAATTTTTATCCAGATGTTAGGTGTCATATGAGCCCAGCCAAAGGCGGTCAATACTTCACAAAGGCAATTGTAAGTGATGAAAAAAAAAAATCAGTTCTTTTAGTTGCCACAGAGAACGTTAAAACACCAAATTATTGACTCGGGCTTGACTTTAGTATGGTTGAGTTCAGCCAAACTGAACTGTATTTTATGGCCTAACGGGGTGATTATTGGTTCAGCTCCATTTCTTTGCTGTTTATGCTATCAGCCTGCTTTTTATTTTTATTTTTTAAATATGCCCCATCCCCTTCACTTTCAGCAGACAACCTCATTCTATGGTTTAGGGCTCTTTCAGCAAATGAAAAAAAACCAGCTCAAGTTGACTTCACCAAATTGGAATTTACTGGTTAAACTCACTGAAAAGTCCAGGAAAAGATGGAGGTTCAAATAAAGCTCAGAGATAAACCTCAGTCTCTGAAACAGAGACTTGTTTTTCTCACCTTCTCTCTCACCTCCATTCCTTCTGGTTTGTCTCTATAGTCAGAGTGTCTTTTCCCACCACAGGAACAAAATAACTCCTATGGTCTCTGCTTGAAACCCTGTGGGAAATGTTTATCTGCCTCTTAATCATTTTTATTTTTTTGCCATAGCCAATGTCCCATCCAATCATCCAATTAGCTCCAGTTGTAACACATCCCTAGACCTGTCTATAGATGGCAGAAAGTGGTGCTCAGATTTGCTGAGGCCATGATCACATGCTTCACTTAAGCATCAGACGCTGGAGAATGGAAAGGGGTGGTCTCCAAGGGAAGTCAAGATTCCCTTACCCAAAGAAGGGGGCATGGATGCTGGGCAAGTAAACCCATGTGTCCTCTGCACTTGGAACCTACTTCACTGAGAAAAGCGGACCCTCTTTCAACTTCCCAGTTCACATCCTCTTGCTTGTTGTGGTCTTAGAAGAATAAAATTCCTCCTCTTGTTCACAGGGAACCTATACAGCAGTTGTCCTGTCTCCTTCCATCTGGTCAAGGATCTGACATCATCAGTCACAGTTACTATTTCATGTATCTTTACTTTCTCCCTCTCTGCTGGCTCTTGCCTTAGTGTATAAAGCTGCTCAGGTCTATCTTATAGCACATACACACATAGTCTCTCTCTCTTTCTCTCTCTCTCTCTCTCTCTCTCTCTCACATACACACACACACACACACTCACCTCATTATTTTACCCCATCTCCCTTTTTAATTAGCATCTAATATGTTGCCTCTCCTTTTTCTAAGGGTTTTTTCCTCCTAAAAGTATGTCTGTGCTCTTTGTCTTTCCTTTTTTTTAATGTACCTCTCACTCTCAACCCGCTGTGGATACACACCTATGACACCAGCTTTTAGTGTTACTAAAGGTTTGTTTGTGAAGAAAGACCCCGCTGAATTTTAAGGAAGAAATGTTTCTCTCCCAGCTTTATTGAGACATAATTGACATACAGCACTGTGTAAGATTAAGATGTTCAACATAATAATTTGATTTACATACTTCATGAAGTAATTATCACCATAATTTTAGTGGATGTCCATCACCTCAGATGGACTTCCCTTGTGGTCCAGTTGGTAAAGAATCTGCCTGTAATGTGGGAGACCTGGGTTTGATCCCTGGGTTGGGAAGATACCCTGGAGAAGGGAAAGGCTACCCACTCCAGTGTTCTGGCCTAGAGAATTCCATGGACTCTATAGTCCATGGGGTCGAAAAGAGTCAGACATGACTGAGTGACTTTCACTTCCACTTTCCTTTCACTTTCATCATTTCCTATAGGAACAAAATTAAAGAAATAGAAAAATATTTTCTGGTGACGAGAACTCTTAGGATTTACTCTTTTAAACATTTCGTGTTTAATGTACAGCAGTTATCTTTATCCTTTATGTATATTACATTCATAGCACTTATCCATGTTATAACTGGAAGTTTGGACCTGTTGACTACCTCCATCTAGTTACCCCTTCCTCCCTTCCCCACCCCTAGCCTCTAGGAACCACAAATCTGATCTGCTTTTCTATGAGTTTGTTTGTTTTTGAAATGTAATTGACCTGTAGCATTGCTAGTTCCTATTGTACAACATGTGTGCGTTCGTGCTAAGTCACCTCAGTCGTGTCCAGCTCTGTGACCCTGGCTCCTCTGTGCATGGGGATTCTCCAGGCAAGAATACTGGAGTGGGTTGCCAGGGGATCTTCCCAACCCAGGGACTGAACCTAGGTCTCTTGCATTGCAGATGGATTCTTTACCATCTGAGGCATCTGGAAAGCCCCCAGGGATTAAATCCATTTCTATTAAGTCTATTATGTCTCTTGCATTGACAGCACTTAGGTTGCTTAGGTTAAGGCACTTAGATTGATTCCATATCTTGGTTATTGTAAGTAATTCTGTCCTGAACATAAGGGTACATATATCTTTCCTGATTAATGTGTTTGTTTTCTTCTGATAAATATCCAGGAGTGGCATTTCTGGATCATATGCTAGTGCGTGTATGAGGGTATGAGAGTGTAGTCAAGTTTAATTCTTTTGCGTGTAGCTGTCCAGTTTTCCCAAGGCTATTTAATAAGAGGCTTTATTTTTAAACCCCATTGTATATTTTTGCCTTCTTTGTTGCTGATTTAATCACCCATGTAAATGTGGGTGAGATGAGTTTTAAAATAGGAAATTAGAAGCTTTTGTTTTAGGGAGCAGAGTTAAAGGAAGTGGCTGCTAGCTTCACAAAATTGTAGTAAAATACAACCCCAAACCCTACTGCTTGCAGCACTGGGGTAGCTGCTTTGGGAAGATGTACAGAAGCCTCTGGTAACCATCCAGAGTCACCAAGCACATACCTTCAGGGATCACATACTCTTCTCTCCTGCCTTCAAGTAAGCAACTTTTATTGACAGAATTGAATGGAAACAGTACTCTCAAGGGAGTTGGAGAGATGTATTTTCTAGACTTTGGGCCCTGCCGTATGAGGAAGGGCTCAGAAGTGAGACGCTAGTCCTGAGTGTTAATAGACAGTCTCTGGCACATTGTCAGACACAGGCATTTTGTTCTCCTCCCCCCATATTTATTTATTTATTTATTTATTTATTTATTTTTGCTGAGACTTGTGTGCTTGAGCTAATTCTTGCTTACACTGTGATCTCCCCTTGGTCATCACTACTCTCCTCACTCTAGTGACCTGCAGGCTGCTGATGACTTAGTCTATAGCTCCAAGGATTTCTCTCTGAATTTCATGTTTGTACAAGTCTCTATAAGGCCTTTTTTATCTGATTCACCCATAAGGACCACAAACTCAACTAGCTTGAGAATCAAATCTATGTATTTCCTTCCAAACTTCCTCTTCCTCCAAATTCTCTGCCTCCTTTAAGTGCATACTCAATCACTCAGTCTAATTTTAAAAATCTTTCCTGTCTTCCCCATCCCTACTCTACTGTCCTGGCTCAGAAACTCTGCATCTTTACCTGGGCCATTGAGTCTCCCACCTGGGCTTCCTTCTCCCAACCTCACCCATCTTAAATCTGTTCTTCAAAGCTGAAGGGATTAATCTAAAACATTAATCTGCATTGATTCATTTTTTTTTTTTTTTTTTTTTTTTTTTGCTCAGAACACTTGATTGACTATAAGGCTAGAAAAAGGAAATATCAGATAATTCTCAATAATTCATCAAAGTAGACTGATGGGCTATACATATTCATTCATAGAAGACCTAATGAAGATGAAAATTGGAACAGGGAGAGAAAAAATTGTATTCGAAATGCTTTGATTCTAGTTACCCAGAATGAATGTTCCAGTGTATTGAGTGAGGTTTAAGAAGAGGAAAATCTGATGAAGAATCCAATCTCTTATCTCTTTGTTTTTAATATGGAGTTTATTAAACAGTCTGCTTATATTTGCAAGCTTTGTGTTGATTTCTCATGTATTCCTAGTTTCTTTCTTATTTTCAGTATGTGGACTTCAACATGTGAACTCTTTAGACACCAGGTAGAATTCTTTTCTAGGAGAATTTTTCCCTTGATTCTGTTTTATGTAGCAGGATTGTATTTCCCCTTAGTCTTTCTTGTCTTTCTGACCATCTTCTTCCCATGGACCATATTCTGGGCTTCCCAGGTGGTGTTAGTGGTAAAGAATCTTCCTGCCAATGCAGCAGATGCCAGAGATGCGGGTTGGATCCCTGGGTTGGGAAAATCCCCTGGAGGAAATGGCTACCCACTCCCATATTCTTACCTGGAAAATTCTATGGACAGAGGAGACTGGTGGGTTTACAGTCTATGGGATTGCAAAGAGTCAGACATGACTGGAGCGACTGAACATGCAGTCACAAGCTGAATCACAGCCCTCACTGATAGTGATGTTCTGACTGCTTCCTTCATCTGAGTTAGTCTGGATCTGTGAGGAGAAAAGGTACCAGTAATACTGTCTAAATGCCACTCGGAGAGGTGCAGAGGGGAAAAATACTGGTAAAGTAACCTTCTCTCTTGAAAATAGACGTGTTTCCACAGACATGTAACATCGGGATGCCAAAACTGGGCAGTGATCTCCGGGGCCATCAATCCTGCCCTGTTTTCTAGAGAGGAGACTTCCTTCAGTGTTGGAAGCTTGTCATGGGCCTAGGGCTGCTTCCTTACTGTTTCTCTGCACATTCTTAGCTCTCTCTACGTCTGCTTTCTATCACAGTTCATATCACACTATCACATTTCATATCACACTCTCATCTCCCTCATCATTTATCATTTGCTCCTTCTTATTCTCCAACCCCACCATGCAATGGGTTACCTGTTGTGGATTCTTTAAATTCTAACTCCATACTGGCATTTGAGTCATTATGGAGAATGATATAGGAAACAAGAGAAAACAAAACGTTTTTAACATTTTAAGCAAAACTGCTGATAAATTTTTATACTGTCTTAGGGAGTCGATCTTCTGCTGACAGATTAATATTTTCCCTCTAATAGTGGAAATGTTGCCCATAAGCAAAACTACAGTCCCCTATATATAGCAACTTATTAGCATATTTGGTTTGAGCTTAATTATGTGATAAGTACAATCTCTCCCCACTTGAAAAGAAAACAGGGAAGGGAAAAGTGGACCTTTAATGATGTTGACAATGATGATATTTACTTGTTTGCAAGACCTTTCCTGAATGTTAGAGTTCTTAACCCCTCCAGAGAAAATCAGTGTGGTATGTAGTGATTAAGACCACAGTTTCTGGAGTCAGACTGTTTAGGTTCAAGTCAGCTTTTCCAGTTACCACCTGCGGTGAATTTGATAAGTTTTTAAATCTGCCATTGCTCCATCTCTAAAATGAGAATACTGGTAGTTCGTAGGGCTGTTGTGAGAATTATGTAAGTTGATAGGAAAATAGTACTTAAATCCCTTCCTGGGATATGAGACTTTATATATGACACACTATAAAAATGTATAATTGAAGACCAGTGTAAGAGCTCTTTTAAAATTACCTTATTTATAGTTTTAGGGCATTTTGGGGGTTGGAACTTCCTCCAGTGGCCTTTTCCTGTCCAAAAGTGAAGTTTATACTTGTTCTATACTGTCGACGCTAGGAGATTCTTAGTAATCTGCACTTTTAAAGAAATGTTTTATGAAGTACTCTATCAGTTTGGAAATTATTAGATATTCCTCCTAGAAGTCAAAGACCACATTCAAAGCCAATTATATGCGTGTTTCCTAAAACCGTTAATGTGCTAATCTGTTAGTTTCTTGATCTAGGCAAAATGCCCCAGTATTGCACAAGAGCAACACACCACCATTCCTGAAGATTTCGCATAAATATTACCCACTGTGCTTCACATTTCCAAGTATTATCCTTCCAGTGAAAGTCAACAAGCTGGAACTGGCATTGGGAAGAGTAGAATGATTTCACCTCAAATTACAACCCTAAATCCTTCTAATAAGGAAACGTTGGCTGATTAGACTATTAAATCTTTTACTCTAGTAGTTTGATTCTGAATTTTAACAATGAAACCATGACTTGTGAGACACATTTTCTACTTTTCCCTTGGAAAAGATTGCAAAATATTTCTAGAGTTCATAGATAGTTCTGTTGAATGTTAGGCAAAGGGAGAAGCCATCTTTTAGCCACTGAGAGTGTATGTTTGTTGTGACAGAAGAATGAGACAGAAACAGTACCAGAGAACAGGGCGGAAAGCTGCTTTGATTATACTCTGGGAGGACTGTGAGGTGGAAGGATGAATCCAGCAGGACAGGGAACCATATATCTTCCCTCTCAAGGTTGTGTCTTATTTTACTGTTACAAGCTCTGATGATTTTCCCTTCTTAGTACAGTTCTGAACTTCTGACCTTAGCTGAAATTAGGAGATTCTCAAACATTCATGTTTTGTATAGTTTCTAAGATTTTAGGTTCTGGTGCACACATGCTCAGTCACTCAGTCGTGTCTGACTCTGCCACCCCATGTGTTCATGGGATTTTCTAGGCAAGAATACTGGAGTGTGTTGTCAATTCCTACTCAAAGGGATCTTCCTAGTCCAGGGCTTGGAACCCACGTCTCCTGCATCTTCTGCCTTGGCATGCAGGTTCGTTACCACTGAACCACCTGGGGAGCCTTTCCCTTTCCGTTCCCAGTCTTGAATAAATGGTTACAATTGTATGTGCTCAAGTTTTTCCTTTCCTTCTTTCTCCACTCCTTCCTCCCTCCCTCCTTCCCTCCCTTCCTTCCTTCTCTTTTTCTTTTCTTTTTTGGTTTGGCTTTACTTATTTTATCCCAAGCGACTCGCCTCTTAAAAATAATAATGATACTTCAAGAATAACTGGGTTTACAGGTTTTCAGAGGAGCACGATGCTACATGTTATTTTTGAGGGTTAACAATCAAATCATAGGTTGGGCATTTAGACATGTCCACATGCCCATTCTTGGCCACAAAAATCCCTTTTGCTTCAGATGCACTATAGTGCTCTATAATCTGCAACTGGGCATAATTGACAGGCTTGCATTTTGCCTCAGGGCTTAGTCACAAGATAGCTTTTCTTGCTCTCTACCCAGGAGGAAGGCTCTGTATTCCTTTAGGCCTCTAGTGGCTAAACTCTTTCACTCTTTTGCCAATAGCATCTGCTCCTCTGTGAGACAGAAAGTTACCAACTTTTAGAAAAAAGAGTTAAATCTATCATTTATGGTGTGTTGACCCTCTAGAAAGTGCTTTATATAAATTATCTTAGAATTAGGGGTTATTGATTCTATCTCTGCCTTATATTTGGCATAACAAATATAAGGGTGACCTGGTGGATGAATAAAAGTTATTTACAAGCTATTAAATAATTGGTGGGCTTCCCTGGCGGTTCAGAGGTAAATTATCCACCTGCCAGTACAAGGGACTTGGGTTTGATCCCTGGAGCAGGAAGATCCCCTAGAGAAGGAAATGGCAACCCACTCCAGTATTCATGTCTCAAGGATCCTTACCAGGTAATGAAGGTGCTTATTCATCTTTGCAGATGTTCAATCAATGTTGAATGGTTGGAAGATGGATAAAAAAAGAATAAGTGAACAAATGATCCACTCTGAAGTTACAGGAGCAGAATTATGCTATATTTTCTCTGCAAAGCATTGTAGAAAGGGGGTTTCCACTTTAATGGAAATGTCATCTTTTGTGTGTTTACAAATCTATACTAAATATTTCAGATGTGCTGAATACATCCACAAAGATATTCAGTCTGTCCACTTCTGCAGCCTCATTTTACATCTTAGTGTTTCCATGCCAGCCTGCTCTGGAAGCTTCCCCTGTGCCAGGATTAGACCCTCCACAGGGCATTTGCACCTGGTTGTTCCCACCTAGCAATTTCATCCCTTTCTTCCTTGTGATGTTAGCTTCCACAAATCCTCAGAACTGCCCCCACCCCAGCTAGTGCTCATTTCCTCAGGGAAAGCTTTTCTGATTCCATTTACTAATAGTAATGAAAATAACAGTGAGTGTCAAGCATAATAGTTAGCATTTATTGAGATCATACTCTATGACAGGTACTGTTACGAGCACTTACATTGATCATCTCATATAATCCCCTACAACAGGGAGACAGGGGCCATCGTTAACCTCATTTAAAGATAAAAAAAAAAGTAACACAACATTGTAAATCAACTACACCTCAATAAAAACAATAAGAAAAGGATTCACTTGTTGATGGGAATTTAGGCTGCTTCTGTGTCTTGGCTGGACAAGGGAATGGCAATCTGCTCCAGTATTCTTGCCTAGAGAATTCTATGGACAGAAGCCTGGTGGGCTACAGTCCATGGGGTTGCAAAGAGCTGGACACGACTGAGTGACTCTCTCTCTCTCTCTCTCACACACACACACACACAGATGCCTTGGCTATTGTAACTAGTGTTGCTATGAACATTGGGGTCCACGAATCTTTTTGAATTAGAGTTTTCTCCGGATACATGCTCAGGAGTGGGACTGCTGGATCATGTGGTAACACTATTTTTCGTTTTTAAAGGAATCTCCACATTATTCTCCTAAATGTCCATCAATAGATGAATGGATAAAGAAGATGTGGTATGTATATATATGTACACAACATATATACATGTATATATGTGTATATACATGTATATTTATATAAACATATATATATAGTGGAATATCACTCAGCCACAAAAAGAATGAAATACTATTTGCAGCAACATGGATGGACCTAGAGGTGATCATACTAAGTAAACTAAGTCAGACAGAGAAAGACATATATGATATCACTTAATATATGGAATCTTTAAAAAATGGTACAAATGAACTTATTTACAAAACAGAAATAGACTCACAGACATAGAAAACAAACTTACAGATTCCAAAGGGCAGGAAGAGATAAATTAAGAGTTTAGAATTGACAGATTACATGACTATATATCAAATAGATAAACAATGAGGACCTACTGTATAGCTGCCAGTGCCGCCAAGTTGCTTCAGTCGTGTCCGACTCTGTATAGCAGAGGAAACTATATTAGGTATCTTATAATAGCCTATAATGGAAAAGAATCTGAAAAAGAATCTATATATGCATACATATGTATGTATAACTGAATTACTTTGCTGTATACTTGAAACACTATAAATCAACTATACTTCAAAAAATTAAAAATAGATAAAAATAAGAAAATGAAGTTGAGTAATTAGGCAGCATATCAAAACTAACAGATGAAGCACACCAAGTTTTCAGTCATGCATCCTCTTCAGAATTATTATCCCAAGTGCAATTCAATATTCATTTGCATGAGTTGTTGATTAATGTCCCTGTAATCCAGCAGATTGTAAGCTCAGTAGCATCACTATATCTCTGTTTCTTTTACAGAGCCAGATGCTGTTTAGATAATCAGTAAGCACTTGTTGAATGAAAGTATTATTTTGTTTGATCCAATACTTCAGGCTGGTATCAATCCAGGCAGTGTTACTATTTCTCTATAACTGTCAGAAGGAAGCTTTAATAGCAGGTATTAGCATGGACCTCTTTTGTTCGAGTTCTATTTCTCACCTTGCCATCTGCCATGATAGTTGATGTATACTGATGTCCAGACAACTGGTCTCAGAGAGACATCCCTGTTAACCACATACCTGCTCTGGCTACAAAGGATGTTATTTCAGCCCCAACAGCCTGATATCTGTTTAGTGATACAGTGAGTTGCTGCATATAATCCTGAAACAATATACATTTTTGAAAAACTGTTCCGCAGTATGTTTGCCTTTTGGCCCAGTGGCAGTGTTATGTCAGTCTTCAGGAATGTGTCTTTTGTATCCAAAAGCAAATTTAGCTTACAGAAATGTTATCAGCAGTTCACCAAGAGGTTTAATTGTATGCTTTGAATGGCAGAAGAGGGGAAACCCTAAAAATTCAGGTTAAATCTGTTAAGCTGAACATCCTGGGTTTGGTTGGCCGCCAAAATACATCATGATAAGAGTTTCAAAAGCTAATAATGGAGGAGATTAAATTGGTGTCCATTACAAATTTGTGGAAACTATTTCTTTGCATTAAGACTTAACAGCTGAACTGAATAAAATATTCACCCTTCAATTTTTGTGTTTCATTTAGCTGTAATTGCTGTTTGGGCCCATGGACCCAATTTTCTTCATGGTGTCTTGACACCACTGTTTCATCAAAAAATGTGTAAATTCTATGTAGCAGACTCTATGTGAGATCCTTCCCTTGGATATGGGAACTGTGTACTGGAAAAACAGGACACCGAATAAACTGTGTTTGAACTTATAAATTATTTGGGGGTGGTGATTTTCACTGAAAATGAGATTTTGCTGCTTCTTGACTACTCGTTGATGAGTCACTTTGTTGGCTCTGTCTCTACCTAGCCACTGGGTCTAAGTTCTGTGGCCAACTAAGTGCATAGGTGGTCTAGACACGCACATTTTCCCAGCTGTATACAGTTAATCTCATGAGTTTAGTTTCTCTTGACACTTTACTATTTATCTTTAAAAATGTAGAGTATAATACATGCTCATCTAATTGCAGAAGTGTTAGAAATGTAGCAGCATTCTCAGAATTTCAAATAATATTCTAGAAATCAGGGATTTCACACACGCTGATTGGACTAGCATTTTCTAGGAGTTACATAAAGAATCTGCCTGCAATGCAGGAGACACAATTTCGATCCTGGGGGAAGATCCCTTGGAATAAGAAATGGCAACCCAGTCCAGAATTGTTGCCTGGATAATCCCCATGGACAGAAGAGCCTGGTGGGCTACACAGTCCAGAGGGTCGCAAAGAGTAGGACACGACTGAGCATCTAACACATTCAGTTTCACTTTTCAGGAGACAGTGGTAAAGAATCCGTTAGTGGTAAAGAACTAGCTAGTGATAAAGAACCCATCTGCCAATGCAAGAGACATAAAGAGTTGTGGATTTGATCCCTGGGCCGGAAAGATCCCCTGGAGGAGGGCATGGCAACCCACTCCAGTGTTCTTGCCTAGAGAGTACCATGGACAGATGGAGCCTGGCGGGCTACAGTCCAGGTTGTTCAGCGTTGGATATGATTGAAGAGACTTAGCACGCATGCACAGAAGTTATATACATCTATGCTGCTGCTAAGTCGCTTCAGTCGTGTCCGACTCTGCGCGACCCCAGAGACGGCAGCCCACCAGGCTCCCCTGTCCCTGGGATTCTCCAGGCAAGAACACTGGAGTGGGTTGCCATTTCCTTCTCCAATGCGTGAAAGTGAAAGTGAAAAGTGAAAGTGAAGTCGCTCAGTCATGTCCGACTCTTAGCCACCCCATGGACTGCAGCCCACCAGGCTCCTCAGTCCATGGGATTTTCCAGGCAAGAATACTGGAGTGGGGTGCCATCACCTTCTCCATATATACATCTATAGCTGGAGTCTATTCCTTATAGACCTTGTAAGCAATAATTTGAAGTAATCTTGGGTTAATCACTTTCATCTCCTGTTTTCAAAGTATAATGTATAATTTCTAAAACACCTTCCTGCCAATGTTGAGTTGAGGTAATGTGTGGATAGTATTCAATTTTTTGCCACCTTAAAGTTATTTTATTAGCTCCTCCCTGGAAACCGCCAGTGGTATCCTCACTATCTTATATACTATACTATAAAGTAACACATAATTTTCCCCCTTGGATGAATCAAAAGCCTATTTCACTATAACTCCAGTAAAAACGCAAAAAACCTTGATGTTTGAACTAGTCTGTGACATATTTCTCAAGTAAAGATATGCTTTCCATTTAATCTGATTAAATATTTTATGAAGTCTCAAAGACTAACACTTAAATAACTAAATAGCTTACAGACACCCATATCATTTCAGGAACTCCAGATTGGGGGTGGCTGAGCTAGGTGGAAAAGTGTGAACATGTGTCAGTGAGTGCAGAGTTTCTTTAAATTCTCAATTCCTAACATAAGTGTGTTTTGAGTTATCTCTAGCCTGGAGGTGAGAAGGAAATATTACTGGGATGTAAGTTCCTCTCTGAGAGAAATCATTTACCTTTGAAAACAAGGGCCCCAAAGAGTAGCTGGTGTAGAGTGGGCCCTTTTGCAATGAGAATAAATGTTGCAGAATCAGAGGGGTAAGGTGTGGTGACAAGGTAGACAGGACATTTGGTGGGATAGTCAGAGTGAATCATTGAAAGTTTCCACCGCTCTCTGCTTTCCACTTGACATCTGTTGTTGTATGAGCAGCACCCTGGGGCCAGCCATGAAATTATGAGGTCTTTCTGTCAAGAACACGGTGTCAGAATCTTTCTTCTGCATTCTGGTGTTCTTCTGGCACGGGATTAAATTCTGATGTCATCAGTTATTGGTTATGTGAATTTGAATGAGTTTTATAAGCTCTCTCTTCCTCAGTTTCCCAGCTAAAAAATGGGAATAGCTACTTCTCAGATTTAAAGTCAGATAATAAATGTTGAAAGTCTGTCACATTATAGACATGTAACAAATATCAAGCCCTTTCCCCATTCTTGGCAATAAATTACATGGAATAGACCAAGCTATTAGTCACAAATATTTCTTTCTAGTCTCTAAGGTAAGACTGATATCTTCAAAGAAAAGGATAGTTTTGTCATTTTACTTGGAGTAGCTGTAAATGACTAAGTCTCCAGAAAAGCTAAAATAACTTCACTGAAAAACAAAGCAGATTTTTTTTTTAAAGCTCCTTGTACTACAGTTCAATCCAAACTTTGGCAAGTGTTGAGATGTTTTAGATCTCAGAAGAGCCATTGACAGTCACCACCTCCTGCACAATAGCAGTAAGCCACCATCCTGCACCAATCCTGCGTATAGTCTGCTTCAAGGTGGAGAGAGAAGGTGGCCACATGCTGAGCTCAGCCAGGTCCAGAAGGATCCCCCATCGAAGGACCGGGGAAAGAGGGAGGAGGCCCCTCTGACACAGGCCTCCCATTCACAAAGCGAAGAGAGGGACATTTTACTACAATGCTGGGGAGATGCCAAAAACAAACAGAAACAAGAAATAAACACAAGGTTTCTTAGGCAAACAAGCCCTGTCTGGTTAGCACATGGTTCCACACAGAAAACAACTCTCCCCCCTTCCTGCCCCTTCCACTGAGCCAGCGGCTTCAGTGTCATCGTTCTGCAGAAGCCTCGCTGACTCAGAGAAGGGAAGAATGTGGCCAGCGAGGAGGAACAGATTTTCTACAAGCTGAGCAAACATGGCTTTGACGTCAGGGAGGGAGTCTGTGCACGGGTAACAAAGGAGACGTGCGCACATGGGGATTTTGTGGTACCTGGGCGGCTGTCCAGAGCACTAAATTCTGGAGCTGAGAAACCCTTTGAAGACCCTTCACAACACTGGGGAATTTCAAAGACTATCATCATAACTCAGAAAACCCTCCAAATGTCATTTCACCTTGTTCTTCTGCCTATCCCCCATTGTGCTGGCTGTCCTCGGTGACAGAGCGCAGCCCAGCCGGGCCACGCAGCGGGGAGGGGGCGGGCTGCTGCAGGTGTGCATGTATGGATCACCTGCTGCTAACCCGTCGGGTCCCTGCTTTCCTGTGGTTCTGGCTTCCTCATGACAGAAGAGGAGGGTGGCCTCCGCTCCGAAGTAACTGAATCTTTCAGAAGAAGAGTTCTAACTACTGAGTAAAATATTCTGTACTGTTAGGGTGGACCGGTAAACTGCACCTACTCCTCTTTGGTGGATGGAATCTTTCTCATTTCCTTGTATGTGAATAAGTGGCTCTTGTAGTCCTTATAACCTATTTTAAAAATGAAGAATACATAAGGCAGTTCTATTTGCAGTTTTTAAGGAATCTCCATAATGTTCTCCATAGTGGCTGTATTAGTTTGCATTCCCACCAATAGAGTAAGAGGGTTCCCTTTTCTCCACACCCTCTCCAGCATTTATTGCTTGTAGACTTTTGGATGGCAGCCATTCTGACTGGCATGAAATGGTACCTCATTGTGGTCTTGATTTGCATTTCTCTGATAGTGAGTGATGTTGAGCATCTTTTCATGTGTTTGTTAGCCATCTGTATGTCTTCTTTGGAGAAATGTCTGTTTAGTTCTTTGGCCCATTTTTTGATTGGATTGTTTATTTTTCTGAAATTGAGCTGCAGGAGTTGCTTGTATATTTTTGAGATTAGTTGTTTGTCAGTTGCTTCATTTGCTATTATTTTCTCCCATTCTGAAGGCTGTCTTTTCACCTTGCTTATAGTTTCCTTTGTTGCGCAGAAGCTTTTAAGTTTAATTAGGTCCCATTTGTTTATTTTTGCTTTTATTTCCAATATTCTGGGAGGTGGGTCATAGAGGATCCTGCTGTGATTTATAAGATTATTGTTACCATCTTTCTAATTCCATATATATGCATTAGTATACTATATTGGTGTTTTACTTTCTGGCTTACTTCACTCTATATAATAGGCTCCAGTTTCATCCACCTCATTAGAACTGATTCAGATGTATTCTTTTTAATGGCTGAGTAATACTCCATTGTGTATATATACCACAGCTTTCTTATCCATTCATCTGCTGATGGACATCTAGGTTGCTTCCATGTCCTGGCTATTATACACAGTGCTGCAATTAACACTGGGGTACACGTTTCTCTTTCAATTCTGGTTTCCTCGGTGTGTATGCCCAGCAGTGCGAGACAGCAAAAGAGACACAGATGTATAGAACAGTCTTTTGGACTCTGTGGGAGAAGGAGAGGGTGGGATGATTTGGGAGAATGGTATTGAAACATGTATATTATCATATATGAAATGAATTGCCAGTCCAGGTTCAATGCATGACACTGGATGCTTAGGGCTGGTGCACTGGGACGACCCAGAGGGATGGTACGGGGAGGGAAGTGGGAGGGGGGGTTCAGGATGGGGAAAATGTGTATCCCTGTGGCAGATTCATGTTGATGTATGGCTAAACAAATAAAATATTGTAAAGTAATTAACTTCCAATTAAAATAAATTTATATTTAAAAAAAGAAAAGGCAAAAATAAAAATGAAGAATACATAGCAGGAGGCATTGGGAGGAATAAAGACATCTTTGGGGTTCTCTTGTTATATGAGTAAATTCAGCAAATGGCAGCTTTGATTCTCACTCTAATTCTGCCTTCCCTCCATGGGTTTTCAGCACAGCTCCTCTGAATTCAGAGGGAAATCCAATATCTACATGGTGACTTTCAACCCTGTCCTGCCTTATTCAGTTCCCTTGTTTTTAATCATTAAGTGGTGAGTATACAATGACACTGCACATCTGTTTCTGGTCTGGGAAGATCAGTGAGGATGGGGGTGATTGAGAGCTACATTAGGTGAAGCAATTACAAAGAAATGTTAAAAAGTGGAAGTGTACCATTTCCCATTTTATCTAATACATCCAACATCTGGAAAAGGATGACGTGGAGCTCAGTAGATATGGTGGAGTGGGGGTGGTGACTTTGGGTGATGCATTAAATTTGAGCAAATGGCACACTTTGCAATAACCTCGCTGCAAAGATCACCTGCTGAGAGACGTGTCTATAAGTGATGGCAAAAGCCATTCGCACTTGATAGTAGAATTTGCCCCCATGTGACTTTGAATATGTGATTGCTGCTCTATGTTTTGTCTTTTAAAACAATCTGGTACTTAATCAAAATTTGGCACTATCCTTTGATGACAGTCTTCTATATGGGATTCCAGCTATCTAAAAAGCTCTAGGTAATTTTTTTTAAAGCTCCAGACCTGTTTCTAACAAGTAGCTTAAGCGCTAGCAGAAACTGGCATATTAATATTAAACCCAATGGAAATGCAATTTTTAGTTTGAAGAATAAACATATGTTGGGAATTGCAAGAGTCAAAGTCCTCCAAGCAAGGTTAAGTTGCTCTTTAATACTTTGAGTGAACATATTTAGAAGTCTGGGGATTTACAATCGGCCAGAGGACTATAACTTTCTCTTTTTCTGATTTGGTGCGTGTAAATTTGTAGTGCAAGTGTTTCATTTCTCTAGACATTTGCATTTAATTTGCTGCTGATTGTAATGTGAAAAAAAGAAAAAAAAATTTAAAGGTAAGGAAATCGTGCTCCAGAATGAATGCATTATGTTTTGAGGACTACTCTAACATTTTCTGTTGCATGTTGTAACAATGCCATAATCTCAGGGAAATGTGTGCAAAACTCCTCTCAGCACCTTTTTTTTTCTTCTAAAATAAACAACTTTTTACTGAAGCATAGTTGATTTACAATGTTGTGTTAGTTTCAGGTGTACTGCACAATGATTCAGTTTTACATGTATATATATATATATGTACATGTATATGTATATTCCTTTTCAGTTTCTTTTCCATGATAGGTTATTACAACAAAGCATGTCTTTTGAAATTAAAAAAAAAAGTATTTCTAAAGAATCTGAGTAGTCAAAGAGCCCAATTATGCCTTATAAAATAATATTTGATCCTCATTTGTGTCTTATTTCATTACTTAAAAGGACAGTTTATCACTTTCAACCTTGATTGTCGCAATCCTGTTCTAGGTCACTGCTGGCTTCCCCATTGACAAGAGAGACAGGGTGCATGCTTTTCTTTTTAATCTCTCATTTCTACGTTTGCTGAGTGTTTTCCTTAAAAAAACAAAACAAAACAAACCTTTCCACTTTCAAGGAGTTAAAATCAAAAAGGGAAGGAAAGGAAATAATTAGAAGAAAGTCATCTAATGCTGCAGTGGGATTGAGATTTAGTCGGGCTTCCCAGGTGGCGCCAGTAGTAAAGAACCTGCCTGCCAATGCAGGACATAATAGACGTGGGTTCTATCACTGGGTCAGGGAAGATCCCCTGGAAGAGGGGAGGGCCACTCACTCAAGTATTCTTGCCTGGGAAGTCCCATGGACACGGGAGCCTGGCAGGCTACAGTCCATGGGGTCGCAAAGAGTCAGATGAGACTATAGTGACTTAGCACACATGTATTTACAATTTGTCTGACTTTGGGAAAATGTGGGAATTCTTATACATTGGAGATCTGACTCCACAAGGAGGTTTTCTTCAGCTATTAGGACCAGTCCCTTGGAGCGGAATCTGGCAGCCACTAAGAGCAGAAGTGGTTGAACTTGAGGCCTCGCCTCTAGTTTAATCAAGCACACATGGTGGAAATAGGGAAATAAGTCTCTCAGGCACAGCGAGCTCACAGGGTCCTGACAGACCTGGTCTGGACTCCACTGGCCCCAGCAGGAATCCCCCAGACACGCTGTCCACAGACAATCTATCATGGGGTGAGGATAAAAATAGAGGGAAAGAGGATACATTTTTGTTGTTGCTGTTTACAGAATCCAACTCTTTGGTCTTCAAAGGTCTTAGCCTCATGGAGTTGTAGGTTGTTGTCTTCCATTGATTTCCCCCTAAAGAATGTGAAGAAGGGGAATATCACAAACATCCCCTGCTTCGGCATTGTTTGATTTTTTTCAAAAATTAATAAAAACAGTTCCTAGCAGCTGGTTGAAACAATTCTGCTCTTCACAAAAGCCTTTGCAGATGACATTGAACGTTAAGAAAATAATTCTTTCAATTAGTGTGTGGCCAGTGCACCTGTGAACTGGAATCATCCAAGAAAACAGATCCATGAATGTTGGGGAGAACAATTCAGGAATTCATCCGCTTTGCCTTTTTCTTTTTACCACATTTGCACAGATGTTAATCCCAGGGTGCAAATGCTGGAAGGGCCACCTGCCTATAATCCCAGAAGCATGAGAAATAGTAGTTCCAATCAGGAAAATGATTCATTTCCAACTGTCTGCCATCAGCATCATTTCTCTTTGTTTTTAGATTTTTTTTAATATATATATTCTTTCTCAAACTGTGATAGATCCTTCATTGGTCCTGGTAAAGAATTGGCTGTCAGGTACAATGACAATAAACCAAGCCCTTATTCTTCAAAATCAAGTATTGATCACTCTATGTGCATAGCATTGTGCTTGGTATTAGGGATATAAATGTGAATGAGACCTAACCCCTGCCTTGGCAAGACTTATAATTTTTGCTGGAATCTGTTTTCCTTCTCCACTTCAGTAATAAAGTGTATCATCTTCCTATGCTTTTTGGGGTTCCAATTTTAGCCATGGGAGTAAACAGTGGTTTTACCGTGTGTATCAGTTATTGAATTGCTGTGTAATGGAGCACCTCAAAGTAACAGTTTAAAGCTGTAACCATTTTTTAATGCTCACAAGTTCATGGGTCAGCTGAGTCATTCTGCAGATGTGGGCCAGTTCAGGTGATTCTGGCAGGACTTACTCAGTCACCTGTCTTCAGTTGGTAGCTCAGTGGGGACTGGCTCAGTCTAGGATGGTCTCACTTACTTATCCAGTGATTGGGTGGCTCTTGGCTGGAAAGATGAGGGTGACAGGGCCACTTTGTCTTTCATCATCCAGAAGGCTGCTGCTGCTGCTAAGTCGCTTCAGTCGTGTCTGACTCTGTGCGACCCCATAGACGGCAGCCCACCAGGCTCCCGTCCCTGGGATTCTCCAGGAAAGAACACTGGAGAGTGGGTTACCATTTCCTTCTCCAATGCATGAAAGTGAAAAGTGAAAGTCAGGTCCCTCGGTCGTGTCCAAGTCTTCGTAGCCAATTGTAATTCAGAGTGATGAGAGGTTTCTGAGGAAGCCAGGGACAGCATGCAAGGGTGTTGGAGGCCTAGGCTTGCGATTGGTACAAGGTCCCTTCTGCTGTGTTTAATTGGCCAAAGCAAGTCACAAGGCCATTCCAGACTCAAAAGGCAGGGAAACAGACTCCATCTTTTATGAAGAGCTGGAAAGTCATGGTGTAAAGAATTCGGATGCAGGGCAGAGTGAAGAATGGGGCCGTTTTGGCAACCACATCCTTCTTATTCTTTAGAAACTGTCCAAGAGTAACCTTGTATCTTATCCTTGTATCTTATCTTATCCAAGACTCAGAATTTCTCTGAGAATCCCTGGATCTACCTTACTATTTATGTGTCATAATATCTGAGTGATATTATGAATTAGGAAGAAAAGAGGGGGTGTTGCATAAGAATTTCTCCAATTCTTTAATACATTAGTGTGCCTGTGAGTGACTTTTGCTAGCCTGGCATGCATGCTCAATTGTGTTCAACTTGTCATGACACTATGGACTGTAGCTCATCAGACTCCTCTGTCCATGAAATTTTCCAGGCAAGAATACTGGAGTGGGTTGCCATTTCCTTCTCTAGAGGATCTTCCTGACCCAGGGATTTAACCCACATCTCCTTCATCATTTGTATTGGCAGGCAGGATTTGATATTTTTTCAAGGGATCACGTGTGTGTCAAGGAACAGTTTGTAGAAAATGGGTGCTTCAGGATGTATTTTCAGTCCTGGACATTCATTTATCTATAAAAGACCAGTAGTGGCAAAAACCAACCTCTAGACCAAAGGGAAAGAATGCTAAAAGTAAAACAACAAAAGTAAGGGAAGAGCCTTTGGGTGCTTGGAGTCTCTTCAGACTTTCCTGGTGAGGGAGGTCCCCGGAGGGTAATGCCTCTGTGTGTGTCATCGCAGCCTTAGAACTACCAGGGTCCTTGGAGAGTAACTGACGAGAAGGTTCAGACCCTTCTCTCCCATGTGGCTTGCCCAGTGTCACACTGCCACTAAGTGTCACCACTCAGATGGTACAGCTTCAGCTGATGCCCAGAGTGGTTGCAGTGGTAGATGGCATTCTTGTCCTTGTGAAGCTTACGATAATATCAGTGTCCACATTCATATCAATTACTCACCCAAACAACTTGCCCAAAGCCATTTAACAAGAGATAAAGAATTTGATGATAAAAGCTATGCTTCTTCCACCAAGGTTTTGCAACTACTCTAACACATATTTCGGACAGGTATATACTTGTCTGGAGACTGTGTATTCCCTTGCCTGGGTTTCTGTGGGCCTCTAATCATTTTGCTATTTACACTGATTTTGCTTCTATGCCAGTATTTCCATGTGCATCTGCTCCTAAAATATGCTGTATCTTGAGAGCAAGAGCTGTGTCTATCGCTTCTCATTCCCTTTCTTTGCTTGGTCCTAGTGGTTGTTCAGGGCACCTCGAATGACTGATGGCCCTTGCTGATCAATATGATCATTTATTTTATAGACTATTAATTATAAAATTACACATTTGCAAATGAAAGACATACTTATTATTAAGGTGTTGTTTCTTTGATAACAAGAAGTCCTCCTATTAACCGTTTTGCAACAGGAGTTGTTCTTTTCATTTTTATGTTCAAAAGCAGATAATCCTGGGCTAAGTAGATAAGGTTTATTTCCAATAATCTTAGAAAGTTAGAATCAGCTTCAAATAATGCTGGCTCTTGATGGCAAATGTTTGCTTGGGTTGAAAATAATAGACAGAAATTTGGGGCAAATGAATGTTTTAGGGACATGCTGTATTTACTGACTGTAAGATATTCTTGTCCCATTGTTTATTTATTTATTGAGTTGGCCAGAAAGTTCATTCATGTTTTTCCTTATGCTATTACATAGAAACTCAAACGAATTTTTGGTCAACTCAATATGCATGTATGTATGTATATATGTAGGTATGTATGTAGGTATATTGGAGAAGGAAATGGCAACCCACTCCAGTGTTCTTGCCGGGAGAATCTCAGGGATGGAGGAGCCTGGTGGGCTGCTGTCTATGGGGTCGCACAGAGTCAGACACGACTGAAGAGACTTAGCACCAGCAGCAGCATGTAGGTATTTAGGTAGATATTCTGAAGACAGAAACCCTCACATTGTACTGAAGAACCTCATGGGTCAGGAAGGTCTTCGGATAGGACTTTCCTTTCTGAGCCTGTTCTACAGTCAGAGATAAAATCTGCCCTTTCTGGCTGGGAACCCAGCCCACAGGCTACAACCTGGAAGGCACTGGTGGTTTCCCTTTGGAAAAAGAATGTTTCTTCTGTCTCTTTTCCATGTTAGAGGAATGGGGCATGCAGGGGTGTGCTTTTTTTGCTTGATAACGCTTCAGAGCAGAAGTTCATTCTTACACGTGTCTCCACTCACCTGAGTAAGAGTTAGGGCTCATTCCAGGCAATTCCTCTGGCTTCTCTATGGGGCTGACCAGGATGCTTGTGATCAGTATGCTGAGACAACCGCCAGGCACATCTCAGTGTGTGTTACGTATCTGCATGTGTTTTGTGCATTGAAGATGAAGGATCTGTATCATCACCAGAGCATCCAGCAAAACACAAACATCTCCAGGGAAAACTGTACCTTCCTCTCTAAAGTTTTCTTCATCGTTCACACAACCTACGCAGGAGCTCACTAATTCTTCACATCTGAAGTTCGGGCAGTGGTCCTGGGGTCTTCTCGTTAATATTTTATGCTGGAGATGTCATTATAAACTGAAGACAGATGATACCACCCAAACACCACCATGTGTCTCTCATTTAGCCTCTTGCCATAGCATAGCAATTACAATCGATGGCCCAGCTCCTTCTCAGAGCTGCCAGAAGAAGTGCCAGACCTGGCCTTGTGGTGGTGGTGGGGTGGGGGGGTGGTTGCTGAGGGAAGGGTGGAGAGGGAGGAGCGTCCTTGCCTCAGGGACAGGGCATGAAATGAATGACAAGCAGTTTTCAACAGGAGTAAAGAAAAAAGTCACCTCTCTCAGACTAAATCACCGAGCTCCAATCAGGGACCTTGATGACAAGTGAAATTAAATAACACATGAGTGATGAAACACTGTAATATGTTTACGGTGAGCTAGTCCAGACAGCTGATAATTAACTGTTGCCCAAACAGTAACTTGGCAGTACATGACTGTAACTGGGACACAGAGCAGTAGTTAATTGAAAATGCAACTAAAGATCTTTGCATCTTTGAAGAAGTACGTGAACTTCCACGAGGAAAGGATAGAGGGAAGCCACGGACATCTCCAGGGCATCAGCTGCCTGTGGGTCTGGATTTTGACAAGTGTTGGTTTTCGTCTTGCACATTCTTGTCCACTGTGGTAATGCTGTTTATGTGGTACAGTCCCCAAGCAAATGTCTCCGTGTGTTTTTTCCTGGGCTACCACCCACAGAACCTACAAAGTCGGAAAACAAATAAATGCAGATGTGCACCATCTAAATGAGTTAAAAAAACATGTTTTTATTATCCTCCCAGTTTCCTACACTTAGAATAGTTTTAGCTTTTTTTAAAAAAAAACTTTTTACTTTATATATGAGTATAGTCGATTAACAATGGTGTGATTGATTCAGGGGGACAGCAAAGGGACTTGGCCATACGTATATATGGATACATATACATGTATCTATTCTCCCCTAAATTCCTCTCCCATTCAGGCTACCACATAACATTGAGCAGAGTTCTCTGTGCTATACACTAGGTCCTTGTTGGTTATCTGTTTTGAATATAGCAGTGTGTACATGGTCATTCCAAACTCCTAACTATCCCTTTCCCCTGGCCTTCCCCTCCTGGTAACCATAGGTTCTTTCTCTAAGTCTGTGAATAAAATAGTTTTGGTTTGAATACTCTTCAGTCCCCTGTTTTTTGGTTGTTTTCTTTTGTTTTTTTGCAAAATTGGGAGCAACCCTGCAGAGAGGAAAGATAGCATTTAGAAAAGGAAACAAATCATCAAAAGAACTTAAACAAAATTCACATATAAAGAGAAACCAAGAAACTGAAAGGAGGCCTTGAAGATTCCCTGACTGCTTATAGTCTCAGCTTCCTCATCTGTGAAGTAAGATCGGATGACCCAGTGGTCCCCTCGGCTCTGCTGCTTCATAAACTCTTATTAGAATCATATTTAAAGAATGTGTGGAAGCTAAGGCCAAACACATGTGATTGAAATGTGATTCAGAGGTAGAAGAAATGATCACACACTATTGCCCCTAATACAAATTTCTCCCATGGTTCTTATGGTGTGTACATAGAGGGGATGGAGCCACACCCTTGAGGACCAGAATGAGGTTGACCAGTCTTCAGCTGATGACACAGTAATAAGTATTGGATTATGTATGCCCTTGTCTCTCTTTTTTTAGACTATATTATTTTCTGCCTTCATCCCAATCCTCTCCAACCCATTCATGCATATGTCCTTGCAATCCAAATTCCATTTATTTCTGTTATATGTGTTTCCTCTTGTCATCTCCTGTTTGACCACTTCCAATTTGCCTTGATTCATGGATCTAACATTCCAGGTTCCTATGCAATATTGCTCTTTACAGCATTGGACCTTGCTTCTATTAACAGTCTCATTCACAACTGGGTGTTGCTTTTGCTTTGGCTCCATCCCTTCATTATTTCTGGAGTTATTTCTCCACTGATCTCAAATAGCATATTCGGCACCTACTGACCTGGAGAGTTTATCTTTCAGTGTCCTATCATTTTGCTTTTCATACAGTTCGTGGGGTTCTCAAGGCAAGAGTACTGAAGTGGTTTGCCATTCCATTCTCCAGTGGACCACATTCTGTCAAACCTCTCCACCATGACCCGTCCATCTTGGGTGGCCCCACACGGCATAGCTTAGTTTCACTGAGTTAGACAAGGCTGTGGTCCGTGTGATCAGACTGGCCTGTTGTCTGTGATTGTGGTTCCAGTTTGTCTGCCCTCTGATGCCCTCTCTCAGTGCCTACCATCTTAGTTGGGTTTCTCTTACCTTGGATGTGGGGTATCTCTTCACGATTGCTCCAGCAAAGTGCAGCCTCCTATCCTTACCTCGGACATGGGGTAGCTTCTCTTGGCCACTGCCCCCGGCCTCGGGCCTGGGGTAGCTCCTCCTTGATGAAAGTGAAAGAGGAGAGTGAAAAAGGTGGCTTAAAGCTCAACATTCAGAAAACTAAGATCATGGCATCCGGTCCCATCACTTCATGGCAAATAGATGGGGAAACAGTGGAAACAGTGGCTGACTTTATTTTTCTGGACTCCAAAATCACTGCAGATAGTAATTGCAGCCATGAAATTAAAAGATGCTTGCGCCTTGGAAGGAAAGTTATGACCAACCTAGACAGCATGTTAAAAAGCAGAGACATTACTTTGTCAACAAAAGTCCATCTAGTCAAGGCTATGATTTTTCCAGTGGTCATGTATGGATGTGAGAGTTGGACTATAAAGAAAGCTGAGTGCCAAAGAATTGATGCTTTTGAACTGTGGTGTGGGAGAAGACTCTTGAGAGTCCCTTGGACTGCAAGGAGATCCAACCAGTCCATCATAAAGGAGATCAGTCCTGGGTGTTCATTGGAAGGACTGATGTTGAAGCTGAAACTCCAGTACTTTGGCCACCTCATGTGAAGAGCTGACTCATTTGAAAAGACCCTGATGCTGGGAAAGATTGAGGGCAGGAGGAGAAGGGGATGACAGAGGCTGAGATAGTTGGATGGCATCACCGACTCAATGGACATGGTTTTGGGTGGACTCCGGGAGTTGGTGATGGACAGGGAGGCCTGGTGTGCTGCAGTTCATGGGGTCACAAAGAGTCAGACATGACTGAGCAACTGAACTGAACTGAAATGTGTTTCCTTGAGCAACATAGCAAGAATAGCAAAGAGAGATAAGGAAGCCTTCCTCAGTGATCAATGCAAAGAAAATAGAGGAAAGCAATAGAATGGGAAAGACTAGAGACCACTTAAAGAAAATTAGAGATACCAAGGGAACATTTCATGCAAAGATGGGCACAATAAAGGACAGAAATGGTATAGATTAACAGAAGCATAAGACATTAAGAAGAGGTGGGAAAAATATACAGAAGAACTATACAAAAAAGATCTTCATGACCCAGATAACCACGATGGTGTGATCACTCTCCTAGAGCCAGACATCCTGAAATGCAAAGTCAAGTGGGGCTTAGAAAGCACCACTACAAACAAAGCTGGTGGAGGTGATGGAATTCCAGTTGAGCTGTTTCAAATCCTAAAAGATGATGCTGTGAAAGTGCTGCACTCAGTATGCCAGCAAATTTGGAAAACTCAGCAGTGGCCACAGGACTGGAAAAGGTCAGTTTTCATTCCAATCCCAAAGAAAGGCAACGCCAAAGAATGCTCAAACTATCGCACAATTGCACTCATCTCACACGCTAGCAAAGTAATGCTCAAAATTCTCCAAGCCAGGTTTCAACAGTACGTGAACCATAAACCTCCAGATGTTCAAGCTGGTTTTAGAAAAGGCAGAGGAACCAGAGATCAAATCGCCAACATCCGTTGGGTCACAGAAAAGAGAGAAAGTTCCAGAAAAACATCTACTTCTTCTTTATGGACTATGCCAAAGCCTTTGACTATGTGGATCACAATAAACTGTGGTTAATTTTGAAAGAGATGGGAATACTAGACCACCTGACCTGCCTTCTGAGAAATCTGTATGCAGGTCAAGAAGCAACAGTTAGAACTGGACATGGAACAACAGACTGGTACCAAATCGGGAAAGGAGTACATCAAGGCTGTATATTGTCACCCTGCTTATTTAACTTATATGCAGAGTACATCATGCAAAATGCCAGGCTGGATGAAGCACAAGCTAGAATCAAGAACGCTGGGAGAAATATTAATTACCTCAGATATGCAGATGACACCACCCTTATGGCAGACAGCAAAGAACTAAAGAGCCTCTTGATGAAAGTGAAAGAGGAGAGTGAAAAAGTTGGCTTAAAACTCAACATTCAGAAAACGAAGATCATGGCATCCGGTCCCATCACTTCATGGCAAATAGATGGGGAAACAATGGAAGCAGTGACAGACTTTATTTGGGGGGGCTCCAGAATTACTGCAGATGGTGACTACAGCCATGAATTAAAAGACGCTTATTCCTTGGAAGAAAAGCTATGACCAACCTAGACAGCATATTTAAAAGCAGAGACATTACTTTGCCAACAAAAGTCCATCAAGTCAAAACTATGGCTTTTCCAGTAGCTGTGTATGAATGTGAGAGGTGGACTATAAAGAAAGCTGAGCAATGAAGAATTGATGCTTTTGAACTGTGGTGCTGGAGAAGACTCTTGAGGGTTCCTTGGACTGCAAGGAGATCCAACTATTCCACCCTAAAGGAGATCAGTCCTGAATATTCACTGGAAGGACTGATGCTGAAGCTGAAACTCCAAATCTTTGGCCACCTGATTCGAAGAACTGACTCACTGGAAAAGACTCTGATGCTGGGAAAGATTGAAGGCAGGAGAAGAAGGGGATGACAGAGGATGAGATGGTTGGATGGCATCACCGATTCAATGGATCTGAGTTTGAGTAAGCTCCGGGAGTTGGTGATGGACAGGGAAGCCTGGTAAGCTGCAGTCTATGGGGTCGTAAAGAGTTGGATACAACTGAGTGACTGAACTGAACAATATAATATTTCTATATTTTAAAAATTTTACATAAAGAATATTTGCACAAATCTCATTCTGTTTTACCTCTGACTTATGTTTTTAAGATCTGCTTATCTCTATAAATATATCCAAGATCTCTATACGTCTTTGCATCACTCTGTAAAGCAACTCTTGGGCCATTTGAAGAGAGTTTAGCCACATGAAACGCATCTCATCACCCTTTTCTGGATCTGAAGTTGTTGTCTCTAAAAGCGCTATCTCATTGTGCTTTGTATCAGTTACTGCCCTAGAAGTCTTGAATAGCTTATGTATAAAATTAGTTTTAAATTTTATGTTATTTTTAAACTCTGCGTCTTTGGGGCTGGGGTACACTGGTGACCCCTCTGGCTGTGACAGCTCTTTGCAGTCTGTGGGCTGGCAGTGTGCTGATCTTTTAAAGTCTCTTTCCCCAACCAAACCCCGCTTTTAGGTGAGGTTCCAGTGAAGCTTGTTAGGTGTGCATCCTGCAGCTTAATTGGCTTCACTTGTCTTCTCCTTTGGTGTGGTCTCTTTCGGGGCTGATTGGGAGAAAGCAAAACCAATAGTGTAACTGTTTTGATGCTGAAATTGATAAATGTCTTTTTGAAATAAAGAACTAGTCCCTCCAACCCTCAAAAGCAGAAAAGAATTCTTCAGATGAAAAACCAGCCCTTCAAGGTGGTGGCAGTGGGTACCAGGAGAAAAAATGGGTACCTACAGTCTGGGTCAGTGGCATTGAAAAAGAGCGTTTCCTCAGCTTACTGTGTTTTATATGCATGTCTTGTCTCTTGTGATACTTGTTATCTTCTTTGCCCCTGGAGGTGGTCCTCAAGTGGTACACATCTGGGATTTTGCTGCTTTTGCAACATGGCGCTTCGTCTTTTTGTCTGTATGTTATTTCTCCATATGAGAGTGAAGAAAAGCAATATATTACTGGCTGTCATTGTTTTTACATAGTGCAAAATAAAAAAAGAGGAAAAGTTATATTTATCAGAGTTTCTGATCACTGCATAGTATTCTATTGATTGAATATATGCTCTACTTTATTTATTCCTTATTGATGGAGCTTTTGGTTGCCATGATTTTCATCCATAACTCTGTGGAGAACATCTCTGTACAAATCTCCATGGGCATCTGGGTGAGCATTATTATAGGGCATGTGCTCAAGAATAGAATGCTGGGTCCTAGGATATGTGCATATTCAAGAGCATCTCCTGCTCTGAGACTGTCCACCAGAGTTAGTGCAGACCCACCAGCGATCTGTGACAGGTCCTATTTCCACTCACTTTCGTATTGTCTGACTCTCTAATTCTTGGCAGTCTGATGAGATGAAATGGTGTCTTACTGCTGTTTGGATGTGCAGCCTCTGATTACCTTTGACCAAGATCACACTGTGCCTACTATACAGTTCCTCTTCTAGACATAAGGGAAGGCTGCACTTAACCGTTTCCATTGCAGTTAGGTTGTATTCACATGATTGAGTCCTGGCCAATTGAATATGGGTGGGAGTGCCATTAATATTAACAGGTATTATTTTCAGAGGGAGTCTTGGACTGGTTATTCTCACTCTACTCTTTCTCCTTTCCTCCTTACATGACCAGGAGGGGTGGGTTTGGGGCAAACATCACCATCATCGCTGCACAAATGTTGAGGGACTCGACAATATAACACCATGGGAGACCTTGTGTTATGAAGTTCCAGCCAAAACTTGATGCATGAAATATATGGGACAATGTCTTATTTATGAAGGTTTCTTCCAACTCAGGAAGTCTTCATGGAATCATGGAATGATTCAGAGCAAAACAAAAGCAATGCTCTTCTGCTTTCAGGAAAGGGCCATCCTATAACTGTCTGAACTTGTCACTGTGCGTCATCAGAGAGGTGGTTTTTAGCCTTCCATAGAAGGCAACAAGGAGTCTTACTTGAACTTTAATAAAAATACTATATACATATAAAATGTTTTATCTTAACTGTGTACTCTTTAGAGAGAGTATCATTATTCCATTACAAACCAAGATATTAAGAGTAGGAGGTGTGTGCTCACAGGTGGGAAATCATCCAGCATGTCACTTGAGTGGATATGTAGCCCGGAAGATTTCTGTATGTTTCACTATATTAAGAAATACAATGTTTCTTACTTCAGAGAGGAGAGCATGACAGTCTTTTCCTTAAAATAACATTTGATTTATGTTCACAGTCCATTTGATTTATGTTCTTGGATACTCTTCATCATTATTAGGCTCGTTTCTTGGCTTTCTGGATTCATGATGGATCACATAGTCCGTGACTGCCTTGCTGTGTGCAGCTACCAATTATTTTTTGTTCCTTTTGGAAGAGATTTCATTGTCTTCAGTCTAAAGCTGGCATCGACAGAGCTACTAGAATGACTTAGTAAGACATTTTAAAAGATTTAAATATATATAAGGGCATAATTTTAGTTCCCCTCTCTCAACCCCACTTTGCCTCATTTGTGTTAAACTGAGAGTAAAAAATAATGGGTCAAACTCTTCCGCTTAAGGTTTTTCAACTCCTCAGATGTTTACATATTAGATTAATTCAGTGGTTTAGATGATAGTCTCCAAATTTGGATATATTAATAACATGCCAGTGGGCTAAGCAAACAGTCCAGAGGGGTGCAGGAAGAAACTTTCCTGGTCTAAAACATGAAGAAATGACTAAGTACTGTTAGTGTTTAGTGCGCATATTGGCCTTGCCTCCAGGTGCAGTCAGCCATGCTGCCGTGAGCAGGGTGTCCTATGGGAAGTGGGTATGCACTTTCATTATAAAGTCTGAACCAAACCAGTGCTCACAAAATGGTCGGGAGACTGAAAAAGATGCTTTGGGAGAAATGATAAGATGAAAGCAATCAGCATGCAACATGCAAGGAGACCGGAAGACAGCAGAGCCCCCCCTCACCCCATGCCTAGCACCCAGCCCTAGTTCTGCATCAGTCCTTTCAGGAAGGAAAATAAGGAAGACTAATCAGATCTGACAGGAAGGGGATGAAATTTAAAATTACCAAGAAGACTATCTTAAATGCAGGTTTATAGGCATTCACATTAATGATGATTCCTGCCATGAACATATATGTGGTCTTGAGATATTTGCTTATAGTATGAAGCCATCATGATTATCAAGATATCTTAATAGTTTATTTTCTTTATTATATATTAACTTCTATGTCATCTCTCTCTCACACACACACACGCATATACACACATATATGATACATAAATAAATATTTATACACAAAGTATGTGCTCAAAAATTGTCTTACAATGCCTGTTCAAGAATGTTACAGAGTGGCTGTAGGACAACCACTCTGTAGCCAACCAGAGTGGCTTGTTGATAAACAAACTTTGGTGATGCTTCTCTTTGTACCCAGGTTCACCTTCTCTCTCTAGCCTTTTTGTTTTCAGGACTCCCATCTATTGATGCAGAGCTTGTGTGACCCAGAGACTTCTTTTTGGCTCCTCTAGAACATGTTCCCAACTGTTTCAGACTAGAGCAGGTATAGGACTTAAAATTACTTTTTTCTGTTTGTTTTCCTTGGTGCTCACTTTGTCCTCCAGCAAAAAGCAGTATCCTTTGGTAGACTGAGTAAAGCTGAAAGAAAGAACTGAGAGTAGGATAACCCAGAGGCTGGGGACCAAGAGGCTGGAGCCTACAAAGAGAGTACTAAGATGGTAGCTATCTAGGACCTGATTATTTTTTTTTAACACAAATTCTTTTTATTTTTACCATCTGGGTCCCCTGCTTTTCATTCCTCCTTGTTCATAATTGGCTCCCAAGGAGGAGTAATATCTTGCTCAGCCTCAGACCCATGTAAGTCCTTGGTAGCCCACTTCTTGTTTGGACTCTGGCCAGCTGTCTTCCTCACCTGTTCATAGTCCACTTCCCTGGCCCAGCATAAGAGTTGTACTGTGTGGAACCTAGATGCTACTTACGGACAAGGTGACACATGAACTATAGAAAAGAATACTCCACACCTTCATTCTATGACTTACAGGAAATTGGTCAGGTTTTCTCCAGGATTGCTGAGAATATCTGATAGACTTTTGTTGTCATGCTCACTTGTGACTCTGAACACTTGGCTTTCCAGAATAAATTTAGGTTGCGGTTTTCCTTCACTCCATAAGGTACTCTTGTGTCCCCTGGTGGCTCAGATGGTAAAGAATCTGCCTGCAATGCAGGAGACCCAGGTTGGATCCCTGGGTCAGGAAGATCCCCTGGAGAAGGGAATGGCTACCCACTCCAGTATTCTTGCCTGGAGAATTTCATGGACAGAGGAGTCTGGAGGGTTGCAGTCCATGGGGTCCCAAAGAATCTGACAGGACTAAGCAGCTAACACTCCCACTTTTCAAAAGGTACTAAGTTTCCTCAATTATGGAAACCAGACCCTCTTATGTTTTTTTTCTTTCCATATCACATGATCCAGTTTATAAGATCTTTGTGTGCACAGCAGGTTGTACAAAGAATTTGCACAAATGGAGTGTTTCATGTCTTAGCAAAATGGACCAATTTAAATATTAAATAACTGGCATTCTTCTTCTGCAAATCCTTTCAGCCATCTCACCACTGGGACTTTCCCATTGACTATGTAACCTCACAGAATACCTCCATCTCCTCTTTACCTTCCTCTTCTTTGATTCAAGCTCCAAAGGATACTGCCTTTTGCTGGAAGACAAAGTGAACACTGAGGAAAATAGGAGAAATAACCAAATTTCTCCTATTTTTAATTGACACCAGTTTGACACTCTTTAGCATTTAAACTCCACCTCCAACCTTAGCTCCTTTTAAATATTGAAACTGTGGAAGCTTTTAAGAACTGCTTGCAAAATCAGAAGTATTTTATTTTCTGTCTTTTGGCTGAACAACATGGCATGTGGGATCTTAGTTCCCTGACCAGGGGTCAAGGCTGTGTCCCCTGCAATAGAAGTACAGAATCCTAAGCACTGGATCACCAGGGAAGTCCTGGATCAGAAATCTTAAGTCAAAGAGCAAAGTCTTAAATCAAGTCTTCATCTTCAGACTGACATTTAGGTGTAGAGTTGGGTTAAGATTTCTCAAGTTTCAAGGACACATCCAAATTCTGCATTTGGAATTGTGTGGAATAAAATACACTTACAGAGCCAAGGCCATTTCTAGGCAAGGGGGCTGAGTAAAGAGTGTCCATGAATCACTATTGCACTCCCCCAACTAGAAAAGCAACTCCAAGTTCATGATGGATGATAACATCATCTTAAACATGAAGGTCTGACATAAGATCTTATTCAAAGGGCAGCATATCCTTAGGGGAAAAATGGAGGAGAGTTATGCAAACACACCCACACTGTCTATAGCGGGAAGTTTTGTTCATCCCCCAAGGCTGTATTTCATTGATCCTAAGATGTAAAGTTTTCACGTTTTCAACTGTGATGCATCTTGCAATCACCATTAATCAGGTCACAATTGTGACGTAATTGCTCAGCCTATGCATTGTCATACTTTGTCACAGCTGTTCATGTGACTGTCATTTCCTAGAGTTATGTGCACAGGTGATGCTAAAAAGGGGGGTGAATTTAATTGTTTTTTTCAAATGTCTTTAAAAAGATTATACCATGAATTTGCATGGAAGTTTTATCATACACATAGGAAGACAGAGAAACAGAAAAGTATAATATATAATAAAATCTCTACTTCAAATGAGTCTCAGAGTAGTTTCCAACAATATATAAATGTTGAGTGATAAGAAAAAAGTGCATCACTTTAATTAATGGCATTTTTTCTCTTTAATGGAACATAAAATAATGATTTAACTTAAATTTAGTGGAATATAGCAGTAACCTTGGATATGTCCTTTCACTCACCTTTTATGTGAAGGAAGTAGGCAACAAAAATCTATACCAATTTTTCACAGAAATTGTCTTGAAGTCCTCAAAAACTTTAAGGGAAAAAATAACCTCAACATCCTATTACTGTTTCTTTCAAATCAAAGTACTACATGTTGTATATCCCAGAAAAATATCCTCTCTCATCAGGTAGCTCGAGGTCTCCTGTTCCCCTAGAACCCTCCTCATGGTGTGTCCAATAGTCTTGTGGATGTAAGCAATATAATAAGAAAAGCATGTTTCAGGGGAAATTAGAGTTGACAACTGACATGCCACCCACTTCCTGGTAAATGATAGTGGTTATTTGCTAAATCCCTAGGGATTAAGTCCTTTTATATCAGCTTTAATAAACACAGCCAACAAATCACAAACAGACCTCAAACAAATTATTATGATGCCCTCGAGTGTTGCAAACATTGATTCATCCAAAGTTCAAGTTCATCAAAAGGTGAGGAAAAGCTTGGTGCTGGTGATACGTTAAAACATGCCCACCTCCAGACCACCATCCCTTTCCTTCTGGATTAAGATTGTGCCACTTTTAACTGGGTGAGGATTAGACTATCCAACTTAGTGGGAGTGATTAGTGGTGTAATAAAGAGCTGGGTACCACTTGGTTGAAGGAATTAAAATGTTACTGCTGCTTTTTAGGATCAAGGCCACGGCTGGACAGCTTTGTGGATTAGCATCCGCTAGATGTTTCCCCCTTGGAGCTTATGCTGTAGAGCAACACAACAACTCTTACCATATAGAGATTCCACTTACGTATTCTCACTGCACTTTAGTGTTATTTCTGTTTCTACCCATAAGAGTGGGACAAAGCACCAATTTTTAGATCATATCTGATCTTTAACCCTCGCCTTCCTACTTTTTCCTTCCATGAGTTGTTAATGAAATGGCTGAACACTTTTACTTTGCTGGTTCAAACATGCCTCTTTTTTCCCTAACAAGTTTTCCCATAAGCCTTATCTCTTTCTAGCCAGTCCCACAGAGGAGCTCTGTGTATGACAGATCAACCCTGTCCTCTGAATTTCTTAGGCTTTTCTTGATAGTGCTCGCTTAGCAAGATTATATGTTGACATCTCCGCAGGGCTAAAATATGTCCTTTCTCCTTGGCTAAAGGTGGAAGCAAACTAGCAGCAATAACTCTGTCACCAAATAAGTCAGAATCATTGATTCAGAGGCTTAGTTCTTTTCCTCCCTATATTTTCCTTCCTCCAGCCCTTTGTCCAAAGAAAGTTTGGCTGCTCTTAGCAATTGTGCATACTGTTTTGGGCTCTTCCCATCTTTTGTAAACACCTAAACTCCAGAATCACTGCAGATGGTGATTGCAGCCATGAAATTAAAAGATGCTTACTCCTTGGAAGGAAAGTTATGACCAACCTAGATAGCATATTCAAAAGCACAGACATTACTTTGCCAACAAACGTCTGTCTAGTCAAGGCTATGGTTTTTCCAGTGGTCATGTATGGATGTGAGAGTTGGACTGTGAAGAAAGCTGAGCACCGAAGAATTGATGCTTTTGAACTGTGGTGTTGGAGAAGACTCTTGAGAGTCCCTTGGACTGCAAGGAGATCCAACCAGTCCATTCTGAAGGAGATCAACCCTGGGATTTCTTTGGAAGAACTGATGCTAAAGCTGAAACTCCAATACTTAGGCCACCTCATGCAAAGAGTTAACTCATTGGAAAAGACTCTGATGCTGAGAGGGATTAGGGGCAGGAGGAGAAGGGGGACAACAGATGATGAGGTGGCTGGATGGTATCACCAACTCGATGCAAATGAGTTTGGGTGAACTCCAGGAGTTGGCGATGGACAGGGAGGCCTGGTGTGCTGCAATTCATGAGGTCGAAAGAGTCGGACACGACTGAGCAACTGAACTGAACTGAACTGAAACTCCTAGAAGAAACTGAAGGACAGGGGGGTGCTTTGCAGGTGGCACTAGTAGTAAAGAACCCGCCTGCCACTGCAGGTGACATAAGAGACACAGGTTCAATCCCTAGGTCTGGAAGATCCCCTGGAGGATGGCATGGCAACCAGATCCAGTGTTCTTGCCTGGAGGATTTCATGGACAGAGAAGCCCCAAGGGCTACAGCCCATAGTGTTGCAAAGAGTCAGACATGACTGAGCAACTGAACATGCACACAAAAAGGAAGGAATGGATATGCCCAAGGATAGGAAGACAGGAAAGAGGAAGAGTCAATTTCCTAGCTTGGGAAAGATAGAAAGGCATGTAGATACTTCAACTAGTGTGGCCATTTAACGCTGGTTGCTCTCTGGGACTCTGGGAAAGTGTCAGAGCCTCAGAAGGAAAGGCCAGGCACACCTAGGGAGTCTGGATCCCAGACATGGGCCAAGGAACAGCCTTGGCAAACATTCCTGAGCTTCACACATAAGTAAAGTCTCTCCGTTGTGTCCGACTCTTTGTGACCGCATGGACTATAGCCTGCCAGCTTCCTCCATCCATGGGTTTTTGGGGCAAGAATACTGGAGTGGGTTGCCATTTCCTCCTCCAGGGGATCTTCCTGACCCAGAGATCAAACCCACACCTCTTGCTAGAGGATTCAATATACCCATTGGGAAAGTGATTATTTTAGAGCCCCCAGGACTAATTTCCTAATCTCTCCAAGTAGAAAATTGCATGACATATCCAACAATTAGCCTGACTAATATTCCCTGAAGAAGAATGTTTTTCACTTACTTAGGTAGTGAAACTGTGCATGCATTGTTAAAGTGACAGATGAAAAATTATATACATGTATAAAAGGGAAGCCCCCTTGGCTCAGTGGCGATGAGTCCATCTGCAACACAGGAAACATGGGTTGGATTCCTGGGTTGGGAAGATCCCATGGAGAAAGAAATGGCAACCCTCTCCAGTATTCTTGCCTAGGAAATCCCACGGACAGAGAAGTCTGGCAGTCTACAGTCCATGGGGTTGCAAAAGAGTCAGACAGGACTTTAGCAACTAAACAGCAACAGGGAAAAACCTAACACCAATATAATACATATTGCAACTGCAATAAATTGAAAAAGGAGTGCCAAGTTCCTGAAAGTCACTGGATGTGAAAGAGAGTTAGCATAGAAAGAGGGATTAAGAGATTGAAAGCAAGAATCTTTACATGTACAGACTGTAGGTGGAAAATGGGCAACACTTGATTAAATGCAGTTAGGGCAGAAACCAATCTGTCACAACAAATTCACAATGAGTAACTGCTATTATTGGAGTGGGTACAATATTATGAACAATTTGTCAGAGGATGGCCTGTCCCTGCCTTCTTGTATTTATTCAGAGAGAGTACATAGAGGGTGATCCAGCACACAGTTTGTTTCTTTTTCATTTATATCTTTTTAATATTCCATCTTATAAACTCATTTTGATACCCCAAATATTCATGGAAAAAGCAAGAGAGTTCCAGAAAAACATCTGTTTCTGCTTTATTAACTATGCCAAAGCCTTTGACTGTGTGGATCACAATAAACTGTGGAAAATTCTGAAAGAGATGGGAATACCAGACCACCTAACCTGCCTCCTGAGAAATCTGTATGCAGGTCAGGAAGCAACAGTTAGAACTGGACATGGAACAACAGACTGCTTCCAAATAGGAAAAGGAGTACATCAAGGCTGTATATTGTCACCCTGCTTATTTAACTTATATGCAGAGTACATCATGAGAAACGCTGGACTGGAAGAAACACAAGCTGGAATCAAGATTGCCAGGAGAAATATCAGTAACCTCAGATATGCAGATGACACCACCCTTATGGCAGAAAGTGAAGAGGAACTAAAGAGCCTCTTGATGAAAGTGAAAGAGGAGAGTGAAAAAGTTGGCTTAAACCTCAACATTCAGAAAACGAAGATCATGGCATCCCGTCCCATCACTTCATGGGAAATAGATGGGGAAACAGTGGAAACAGTGTCAGACTTTATTTTGTGGGGCTCCAAAATCACTGCAGATGGTGACTGCAGCCATGAAATTAAAAGACGCTTACTCCTTGGAAGAAAAGTGATGACCAACCTAGATAGTATATTGAAAAACAGAGACATTACTTTGCCGACTAAGGTCCGTCTAGTCAAGGCTATGGTTTTTCCAGTAGTCATGTATGGATGTGAGAGTTGGACTGTGAAGAAGGCTGAGCACTGAAGAACTGATGCTTTTGAACTGTGGTGTTGGATAAGACTCTTGAGAGTCCCTTGGACTGCAAGGAGATCCAACCAGTCCATTCTGAAGGAGATCAACCCTGGGATTTCTTTGGAAGGAATGATACTGAAGCTGAAGCTCCAGTACTTTGGCCACCTCATGTAAAGAGTTGAGTCATTGGAAAAGACTCTGATGCTGGGAGGGATTGGGGGCAGGAGGAGAAGGGGACAACAGAGGATGAGATGGCTGGATGGCATCACCAACTCGATGGACGTGAGTCTGAGTGAACTCCAGGAGTTGATGATGGACAGGGAGGCCTGGCATGCTGCGATTCACGTGGTCTCAAAGAGTTGGATACGACTGAGCGACTGAACTGAACTGAACTGAATGATAAACAGGTCCTATCTATTATTTAATTAATACAGTGGACAGCTGCTTTGTCTATTTTTCTAAGTGTCTGGTATTGGTCATATTAAAAGTTGATTCCAGTCTTATCCATATCAGAGTTTGAAACAACCAAGCTAAGTGCTAAAAGCTTTTTGCGTATATAAAAATTGGTTGCTTTAAAAATTAAGTAATATCTAAATTTTACACTTTAAATACTGAATTTATAAATATTTTAAATATAAATACTGAAATTATAAATAAAAATATTGAAATTATACACTTAAATTTGAAGATGCACAACATCTGCAGAGAAAAATAATATACTTAAAGAACTTGTATGTTACCCTGCTCTGCAACCTCCTTATTTTGAAGTTTGAATCTTGGCTCAGGTATTTATTACTTATGTAACATTTGGCTGATTTCTTTCTTTCTTTCTATTTTGATGTGGACCAGTTTTAAAGTCTTCATTGAATTTGTTACAATATTCCTTCTGTTTTACATTTTGGTTTTTTGGCCAGGAGGCATGTGGGATCTCAGATCCCCAACCAGGGATTGAATCTGTATTCCCTGCATTGGAAGGTAAAGTCTTAACCACTGGACCACCAGGGAAGTCCCTTGGTTGGTTTCTTAATCTCTCTACACCTCAGTTTCCCCATTTGTGAAATGAGAATGAAAATAATATTTATGCCATTAAATTGTTCTAAAATTTACTGGAGTCAATATTGGTAAAGCACCCAGTACAGCTTACAGTCGAATGAGTGCTATGCAGCTCACCTTAAATTAAATACATACACGCCACATATATTTGTTACTACTAGGTTTAAACCACTTCTTTGTACATCATAAGGATGTCAAAATGGTCCTTGTCTTCAAGGAGGCTTGAGAGAAAAGAAGACAAGACATAGAAGAAGCTGGAACTATATACAAGTCTGAAATCGCTATTTTAAAGGAGCTTAGAAAGTAACACAGCACAGACACAAAAAGACCATCAAAGGGTAAGTGTACCCATGTCTTCTGCACCTCCTGCATCGGCAGGCAGATTCTTTACCACTTCTGGGGCTCCAGTGTAAGAGGACTTCTAGGTTAGCCTGGAATGAAGGAAAATAGAAGTTTTCCTTCATGGCTAGCTATTCTTCATTGCCTTAGAAGTTGGAAATAAAATTAAACCAAGTTAACTGATGTTATTTCAGGAGGATTTTCAGCTGATGAAGAAGAGTTTCCTGGCAGAGATAATCATCCCATAGAAGAATGTGTGACATTCATGGGAAGGTCTTAGTATGAAGAGGCTGCCTCTCAAAGTCCTGCTCAATCAGCAATGTGTGCATGCTCAGTCGCTAAGTCACGTCCAACTCTGCAGTCCCATGGAGTGTAGCCCACTAGGATGGGTCGCCATTTCCTACTCCCGGAGAATTCCCGACCTAGGGATCGAACCCTTGTCTTCTGCACCTCCTGCACTGGCAGGCAGATTCCTTACCACTTTACCAGTGAGCCACCTGGGAAGCCCGTCTTCAGTAAAACAATGGAAATGCATAGTACACCCATTTTCATATAATACCTGTGAACTAATTATTATCAGTTCATTGAGGAGTCTCAGATAATCCATTACAAAAATTGAAGCAAAGTGTAAGTTTTGGTATTTTCAACTTCAGGTGTACTTTCTTAACTGTCAGATAGTATTTCAATATCCTTTTTATACAATTATTTTTACCGTGAATATTTAAGTAATGTATGCTTGGGAAACATCACCTTCTCATTTTCTCTCTGGATAGACTGAATTAATCATGATAAGAGAAGAATTCCAGTTTAGATCAGATTAGATCAAATTTGATCAGTTTAGATCAAATGTCCTTGCCATTTCTCACAGAGGGAAAGAGACTGACTTTTTGCCTCTCTATAACCCACTTTTACTTTTTAAAATCAACAGTAAAAATTGGATAGAATAAAATTTTTAGGCTATTTGATTTCATGCAGAGAAGCAGGGAGGAAATGAGCCTTAGAAGCAGCAAGAAGAGAACTTGAATGCAAACACAGCAGGAAAACACCTCCGCTATAAATGCTTTTCACCCCAGGAGTAAAGATAACAAAAAAGAAATAAGTAAACCAAAGCCTAACAAACAAATTACAATAGGAAAAGTTTAAAAATAAAACAAAAAATGGCACATACATATGCTACCATGTGTAAAATAGATAGCTAGTGGGAAGCTGCTGTATAGCGCAGGGAGCTCAGCTCAGGGCTCTGTGAGGACCTAGAGGAGTGGGGTGGGGTAGGGGGAGCAAGAGGAAGGTCCCAAAGGGACGGGATATATGTATACATATAGTTGAGGTTATAATAACTTTGGAGCTGGGCTTCCTATGTGGTGCTAGAGGTAAAGAATCCATTTGCCAATGCAGGAGATGCAAGAGATGACGTGGGTTTGATCTCTGGGTTGGGAAGATACCCTGGAGTAGGAAATGCCAACCCACTCCAGTATTCTTGCCTGGAAATTCCATGGACAAAAGAGCCTGGTGGGCTACAGTGCACAGGGTCGCAAAGAGTTGGACAGGACTGAGCAGGCAGCACACATTGCTTATTAACTTCATTGTATAGCAGGAACTAACAGAACATTTTAAAGCAATCATACTCCAATTTAAAAAATAACATAAAATAGATTACCAACAAGGACGTTCTATATAGCACAGGGAACTATACTCAAATATTTTGAAACAACTTAATTGGGAGAAGAATTTGAAAAAGAATAGATAAGTGTATGCATGCATGCATGCTCAGTGCTTCAGTCATGTCTGACTCTTCGTGACCCTATGGACTGTAGCCCACAAGACACTCTGTCCATGGAATTCTCTGGGCAAGAATACTGGAGTGGGTTGCCATGCGTTTCTCCAAGTGGTCTTCTGTATCCAGGGATCGAACCTGGGTCTCCCGAATTGCCAGCAGATTCTTTACCACTGTGCCACCAGGGAAGCCCAGATACATGTGTCAGTTCAGTTCAGTTCAGTCGCTCAGTCGTGTCCGACTCTTTGCGACCCCATGACAGGCAGCACACCAGGCCTCCCTGTCCATCACCAACTCCCGGAGTTCACCCAAACTCATGTCCATTGGGTCAGTGATGCCATCCAACCATCTCATCCTCTGTCATCCCCTTCTCCTCCTGTCCTCAATCTTTCCCAGTATCAGGGTCTTTTCAAATGACTCAGCTCTTCACATCAGGTGGCCAAAGTACTGGAGTTTCAGCTTCAACATCAGTCCTTCCAATCAGTCCTGAACACCCAGGACTGATCTCCTTTAGGATGGACTGGTTGGATCTCCTTGCAGTCCAAGGGACTCTCAAGAGTCTTCTCCAACACCACAGTTCAAAAGCATCAATTCTTCCCCACACAGCTTTCTTTATAGTCCAACTCTCACATCCAAACACAACCACTGGAAAAAACATAGCCTTTACTAGACAGACCTTTGTTGGCAAAGTAATGTCTCTGCTTTTTAATATGTTGTCTAGGTTGGTCATAACTTTCCTTCCAAGGAGTAAGCATTTTTTAATTTGATGGCTGCAATCACCATCTGCAGTGATTTTGGAGCCCAATAACATAAAGTCTGACACTGTTTCCACTGTTTTGCCATCTATTTGCCATGAAGTGATGGGACTGGATGCCATGATCTTAGTTTTCTGAATGTTGAGTTTTAAGCCAAGTTTTTCACCCTCCTCTTTCACTTTCATCAAGAGGCTTTTTAGTTCTTCACTTTCTGCCATAAGAGTGGTGTCATCTGCTTATCTGAGGTTATTGATATTTCTCCTGGCAATCTTGATTCCAGCTTGTGTTTCTTCCAGTCCAGCGTTTCTCATGATGTACTCTGCATATAAATTAAATAAGCAAGGTGACAGCATACAGCCTTGACGTACTCCTTGTCCTATTTGGAAGCAGTCTGTTGTTCCATGTCCAGTTCTAACTGTTGCTACCTGGACTGCATACAGGTTTTTCAAGAGGCAGGTCAGGTGGTCTGGTATTCCCATCTCTTTCAGAATTTTCCACAGTTTATTGTGATACACACACTCAAAGGCTTTGGCATAGTCAATAAAGCAGAAATAGATGTTTTTCTGGAACTCTCTTGCTTTTTCGATGATCCAGCAGATGTTGGCAATTTGATCTCTGGTTCCTCTGCCTTTTCTAAAACAAGCTTGAACATCAGGAAGTTCATGGTTCACATATTGCTGAAGCCTGGCTTAGAGAATTTTGAGCATTACTTTACTAGCATGTGAGATGAGTACAATTGTGCGGTAGTTTGAGCATTCTTTGGCATTGCCTTTCTTAAGGATGGGAATGAAAATTGACATTTTCCAGTCCCGTGGCCACTGCTGAGTTTTCCAAATTTGCTGACATATTGAGTGCAGCACTTTCACAGTGTCATCTTTCAGGATTTGAAATAGCTCAACTGGAATTCCATCACCTCCACCAGCTTTGTTTGTAGCGATGCTTCCTAAGGCCCACTTGACTTCACATTCCAGGATGTCTGGCTCTAGGTGAGTGATCACACTATCGTGATTATCTGGGTCATGAAGATCTTTTTTGTACAGTTCTTCTGTGTATTCTTGCCACCTCTTCTTAATATCTTCTGCTTCTGTTAGGTCCATACCATTTCTGTCCTTTATTGAACCCGTCTTTGCATGAAATATTCCCTTGGTATCTTCAGTTTTCTTGAAGAGATTTCTAGTCTTTCAAGACAGGGATCAAGACCATCCCCAAGAGAAAGAAATGCAAAAAGGCAAAGCCTCCTCAGATAGCCATTTTGCCTTTTTGCATTTCTTTCTCTTGAGAATGGTCTTCATCCCTGTCTCCTGTACAATGTCATGAATCTCTGTCCATAACCAACTGTACTGCAATATAAAATAAAAAGTTAAAAAGAAGATATATATTTATTCTGCTTAAAAAATTATAAAATGAAATAGAAAGTTTTAAAAGGACAAAAATGTTTGTGAGATGTGTTTTTGATGAAAATGAAAATTGCCAAAATAGCTCTTTTCTGAAGTATCAATAATCATTCAGAGCTGACAGCAGGGGAGGGTAAACTTGCAGGAATGTCTGGATCCTGTTTGGCTCAGGACTCCTTTCTCTAAGGCAAAAATGCCAGGACTATTTTCATAAAGAATCTGAACACTGTGGATTTGTTTTCCCAGAAGGCCTGTTCCCCATTCCAGCAGCTGAGGAGTTCAACTTTCGCCTGACTTACAGCAAATTACTCTGCTTGTGCACACTGGAATTTTATGACCGGGGCCACCTAGAACTAGATACATCCTTATGGGTGCCTCTCCACTGCCTTCATATCACCAGAGCTGAGTTCAGCCAGCACTGGGAGGGGGACATTGCAGGGGAATCTGTGGGCAGCCCAGACTCTGCTCAGCCTCATCCACCCTACTATGTCCCTCAATGTCAAACATACCTGTAAATTCACATCCGGAAATCTGTTTGAAATCCAGAACAGTATAGCCTGGAAAATTTTCAGAGTTATTACTCTATTTTTAAAAACTGAAATTCCTTGGCTGTTGTGAAGGTAGGATTCGAGGGAGGGTATTAGTGTGAACCTGCATGCTGAATTACTGGAAGAGAAGTTTGGGAGTTGAAATTTGGTGCTTGGGCTGTCTATTGCTGGGAGCCAGTTTCCTGGATCTCATTTTTGTAATGCCCAGTCCACATACCCACCTTTTTAGAGCCTATCATGGACTGAATGCTTATGGCCCTTTCAAGTGCATACTGGTGTTGCTTAGTCACTCAGTCGTGTCCAGCTTGTTTGCGACCTCATGGTCTGTAGCCTACCAGGCTCCTCTGTCCAAGGAATCCTCCAGGCAAAAATAATAGAGCAGGTGGCCACTTCCTTCTCCAGGAGATCTTCCCCACCCCGGGATCGAACCCACACTACTGCTTGGCAGGCGGATTCTTTACCGCTGAGCCACGGGGGAAGGCCGCCAAGTGCATACACAGGAGCTTTAACCATAATGTTATTAGATCTGGAGACAGGGATTTTAGGAAGTAATTGAAGTTAAACAAAGTCATAAACTGGTGTCCTAATCTGATAGGATTCTAGCCTTATAGAAAGAGAACATGAAGACACTTTGAGGACACAGAGAGGAGGGAGTTGCCTGTAAGACAGAGAGTGCTCAACAGCACTGTACCAAGCTGACATTCTAATCTTAGACTTCCAGCCTCCAGAACTGTGGAAAAACAAATTCCTGTGGTTTAAACTATGAAGCCTGTGGTATTTTGTTATGGTAACCTGGTCTGATTAGTAAGTGATCAATAGTCAACAATTATTATTGTCATTTATTATCTGAAAATGTCACAAAAGCTTTATTTCCTCCTCCGAAAAGAAATAGAAACCATAAATTATTTTTTTTCTTTAATTTTAATAGAATCCTGTTTTGTCTAACAATAAAATTATATTTCTTAATTTTAAGAGAACTCTGTTTTGGCAAATGGCAAAGGCCTAGAAAAAGAAAAAAAGACCTGGGACTTCCCTGGCTGTCCAGCGGTTAACACTCCATGCTTCCAATGTAGAGTGGGCTGGTTTGGGGAACTAAGATCCCGTATGCCATGCAGTGAAGCCAAAAGATTAACAACAACAGAAAAGCTTGATGTGTGTTAAAGACACTACGTCTACTGGTTTTCTGACTTATTCATTCAATAAGCATTTAATGAGCCTTGCTAGACACTTCGGGAGTTGGAAAGGATTATGGTCACCTCATAGCCTCTGACTTTTACGCATGAAGCTTCTGAAGTTATACAGAGCAATGGAAATTTAAATGCCGATAGGAAAGGTACTGACAGGGATGGATGAAGAAACCCAGAGGAGGGGGAGTCAAGAGGACTAGAGTTCTGGGGACTGCCTCTTGAGGGAGAGGGGATAAGCAGAATCTTCAAGCTTTAAGAGAGAGCAGATAGAGTAGCCTTAGAGACAGAGGGAGCCACAGTGTGGAGGTGGGGAGCACCAGCCTACTTGGGTCTGGGGTGAGATGCTTAGCACAGGCATGGTGTCCTTGAGATGTTTCCTGAACAAGACTCTGGTTCTTGGTTTAACAAGTACTAGAGAAGATGAGGACATGAAAGAGAAGAAAAGGGCTGTTGATCAGCAGCTGTGGAGGCACATTCTGCCCTTCTGCATGTGGGATAAATAATTGACATTCAGATGAACCTGGGAGAAATGGGAAGCAGGTGGCCAGGTAAGCATGAAGGAAAATGCGGTGCAGTGGGTTCTAGGAGAGAGTTTAGGTAAAATGCACTGGGCCTGATGTTCAATTCAATGTCTGAAGTGAAGGAGAAGGGACCAAAGATAACAAATTGACTTCCATTTGCAATCCTGGGAAAGGTGGTTCTGATGAAAAACAATGGTGAAAAGAAAAAAAAAATGGTTTTGGGGGGGAAGTTGATGAACTCGATTTTAGTCTCAAAGGACCTGAGTTTCTGAAAGAAATAACAAGAAATTCTTTGAGATAATAAATTATTGATGTATTGATTTCCAAAGGCAATTCCTGACATTCTTTTCAGTCTTTTTTTCTGTCTTGACTTTTTTCCTCTTATATTTTCCTTGACTTTTCATTACCATATTTTGATGATTTATAAATCTCCAAAAACAAGTGGACCTATTTTTCTTTCTTTCTTAACACATTCAGTTCAGTTCAGTATTCTCAGTCATGTCCAAATCTTTGCGACCCCGTGGACTGCAGCACACCAGGCCTCCCTGTCCATCACCAACTCCTGGAGTTTACTCAAATTCACGTCCATCGAGTCAGTGGTGTCATTCAACCATCTCATCCTTTGTCATCCACTTCTCCTCCTGCCTTCAATCTTTCCCAGCATCAGGATCTTTTCCACTGAGTCAGTACTTTGCATCAGGTGGCCAAAGTATTGGAGCTTCAATTTCAGCATCAGTCCTTCCAATGACTATTTAGCATTGATCTCCTTTAGGATTGACTGGTTTCATCTCCTTGCAGTCCAAGGAACTCTCAAGAGTCTTCTCCAACACCACAGTTCAAAAGCATCAATTCTTTGGGACTCAGCTTTCTTTATAGTCCAACTCTCACATCCATGCATGACTACTGGAAAAACCATAGTTTTGACTAGACAGATCTTTGTCAGCAAAGTAATGTCTCTGCTTTTTAATATGTTGTCTAGGTTGGTCACAACTTTTCTTCCAAGGAGCAAGCATCTTAATTTCATGGCTGCAGTCACTACCTGCAGTAATTTTGCTGCTATTGCTAAGTTGCTTCAGTCGTGTCCGACTCTGTGCGACCCCATAGATGGCAGCCCACCAGGCTCCACCGTCCCTGGGATTCTCCAAGCAAGAACACTGGAGTGGGTTGCCATTTACTTCTCCAATGCATGAAAGTGAAAAGTGAAAGTGAAGTCACTGAGTCGTGTCCAACTCTCAGCGACCCCATGGACTACAGCCTACCAGGCTCCTCCATCCATGGGATTTTCCAGGCAAGAGTACTGGAGTGGGGTGCAACTGCAGTAATTTTAGAGCCCCCAAAATAAAGTCTGTCACTGTTTCCCCATCTATTTTCCATGAAGTGATGGGACCAGATCCCATGATCTTAGTTTTCTGAATGTTGAGTTTTAAGCCAAATTTTTCACTCTCCTCTTTCCCTTTCATCAAGAGACTCTGCTTTCTGCCATAAGGCTGGTGTCATCTGCATATCTGAGGTTATTGATATTTTTCCTGGCAATCTTGATTCCAGCTTGTGCTTCATCCAGTCCAGCATTTCTCTTGATGCACTCTACATATAAGTTAAATAAGCAGGGTGACAATATGCAGCTTTAACACATTCTTCTTCCCATATTTAAGTTATTAGCAGCAAAAGCCATTGTGGCTTTCTAAGACACAAAACCATTTCACAGGAAAAATTATGACTTCATTGTTAAACAAATACTGAAAATTTTTTCTGTAGTCAGTATTCTCAAAAAGTTCCTTTTTATACATAGAGTTGGAGTTGTTTTTTAAACTTGCAAACATTGTATATGTCAAGAATGCTTGGGGCTGGTGCATGGGGATGACCCACAGAGATGTTATGGGGAGGGAGGTGGGAGGGGGGTTCATGTTTGGGAACACATGTAAGAATTAAAGATTTTAAAATTAAAAAAATAAAAAACTTAATACTAAAAAAAAAAAAAAGAACGCTATTCTCCAATCAACTTTTGAAAATGATCAAAGTTAACTTTTCTTCTTTGTTTTTGAAAAGGAGAACATAAAACTATCTTTATTTGAAGATGACATAATGGTCCATATAGACAATGCTTAGGAAGTCTATAAATCTTCTAGAATGAAGTGAGTTTATCAAAGCCACAGGATAACAGGTCAGTACACACCTTATCTCCCTCCTGAGAAATCTGCATGCAGGTCAAGAAGCAACAGTTAGAACCAGACATGGAACAGTGAACTGGTTCCAAATTGAGAAAGGAATATGTCAAGGCTATATATTGTCACCCTGCTTATTTAACTTATACGCAGAGTACATCATGTGAAATGCTGGACTGGATGAAGCACAAGCTGGAATCCAGATTGCCAGGAAAAATATCAATAACCTCAGATATGCAGATGACACCACTCTTATGGCAGAACGTGAAGAGGAACAGAAGAGCCTCTTGATGAAAGTGAAAGAGGAGAGTGAAAAAGCTGGCTTAAAACTCAACACTCAGAAAATGAAGATTATGGCATCTGGTCCCATCACTTCATGGCAAATGGGTGGGGAAACAATGGAAACAGTGAGAGACTTTATGTTTGGGGGCTCCAAAATCACTACAGATGGTGACTGCAGGCATGAAATTAAGACACTTGCTCCTTGGAAGAAAAGCTATGACCAACCTAGACAGCATATTAAGAAGCAGAGACATTACTTTGCCGACAAAGTTCTGTTTAGTCAAAACTATGGTTTTTCCAGTAGTCGTGTATGGATGTGAGAGTTGGACTATAAAGAAAGCTGAGTCCCAAAGAATTGATGCTTTTGAACTGTGGTGTTGGAGAAGACTCTTGAGAGTTCCCTGGACTGCAAGGAGATGAAACCAGTCAATCCTAAAGGAGATCAATGCTGAATAGTCATTGGAAGGACTGATGCTGAAATTGAAGCTCCAATACTTTGGCCACCTGATGCAAAGTACTGACTCAGTGGAAAAGATCCTGATGCTGGGAAAGAATAAAGGCAGGAGAAGTGGATGACAGAAGACGAGATGGTTGCATGGCACCACTGACTCGATGGACATGAGTTTGAGCAAAATCTGGGAGTTGGTGATAGACAGGGAAGTCTGGTGTGCTGTAGTCCAAGGGATCGTAAAGAGTTGCTCAGTTGGACTGAGCAACCTAACTGAGCTGATATGCAATCATTTGTATTTCTTTTTATTAGCAATTAATAGTGGAAAATTGAAATTTAAAAATACCAATTATGACAGCATCAAAAATATTAAGTACTTAGAGTTGTATTTAACAAAATTTGCCCAAGACCTGCACTATACTGGTAGGTGAGGAGATTCACCGTTGTTAAGCTATCACTTCTCCCAAAATTGGTCTACAGGTTCAACATACTTCTGATAGAAATCTTCAGCAGGAATTCTTGTAGAAACTGATGAACTATTTCTAAAATTTACATTGAAAGCAAAAAACATAGGATATCCCAAATAATTCTGAAAAAGAGATAATGACTTAAACTACATGGTTTTATTTTTAAATAGAAAAATTCTGAATAACTAGCATTAACAGAATGAGTCACAACAGTAGTCCTAATAAATATTTCCATTTACCTAATAAATATTTATTACTGCTGATTTTTAATGTTATCTTTTCTTATATGTATTATTGTCCCTGTATTAAAAACATTGTTATCCTGTTGCCATGTTAGGTTCAGTACTGTTAACAGTTAGAGAGACATTCAGACCATGGTCAGAAATACTGAATCATTTTAGAAATTACATATACCTATTATAATTACATACAGTCAAAAGGTTAAGATAGGGCAGCAATTAAATGCATGGATTTATAATTTGGCATTAGAAGAAAGTGGGGAATTGAGAATCAAATTCATTCATTAAGAAAGAATAATTTGGGGTTTCCCTGGTGGCTCAGACAGTAAAGAATCCTCCAACAATACAGGAAACCTGGGTTCGATCCCTAGGTCTGGAAGATCCCCTGGAGAAGGTAATGGCTACCCACTCCAGTATTCTTGCCTGGAGAATCCCATGGACAGAGGGGCCTGTCGGGCTATAGTCCATGGGGTCACAAAGAGTCAGACACAACTGAACAATTAACACTTTCATTTTCAAACATGGA